>NW_024104563.1:0-586805 GCF_003945595.2 Pipra filicauda | reverse complement strand
GAGTCCCGGCTGGAGCAGCTGCAGGCGCAGATGAGGAGGAACCAGGAGCAGCTGATCGAGTTTGAGAACAGCATCGACAACCTCTTCGTCCACCTCCACAGCATCACCATGCCCGACCAGGTGCCCGCGTGGCCCCAGTGGGGTGGGACAGGGTGACCCCTGGTGCAGCCACCACCACCACGAGGGGCTCGCTCTCCCCACCAAGGTGGTTGTTCTCCCTCTCCCTCCCTCCAGGGGGACTCTCCCCGGCCCGTGGGGTTGGAGGAGAAGCTCAAGCAGTGTGAGGAGAAGCTGCATTACCTGAAGCAGAGGGTGTCCGACCGCCCCCCCAGCGCCCAGACCTACGACAAGCACAGTGAGGTCCGTCCCTCCGTCCCTGATGTACCTTTGGGGACCCACACAGGGCTCTCACTGCCCATCCAAGTCATCCTTCCTCACCCAGAGCGTGGAGGTGGCCACAGGGAAGAGCCACGGAGCAGCTGAGCCCCAGATGGCTCTGGGAGCTGTGAGGTGTCCCCACACCAGCGAGGTGGGGCACCCCCTGGGCTCTAACACCCACCTTCCCATCAGCACTTATCCCAGCATGTCTCTCACAGATTTTTGGGAAGGTCAGAAACCTCCTGGAGAAATCAACTGCGGCTGAGGCACAGAACCTGAAGATCTCCTTTGAGGATGTGGGCACTGCATTCCACGGTAGGAGAGCACAGTGGGGACACAGTGACTGTCCCAGCCCCTGCCTGCTGGCACTTCTGGGGGTCCTTGTCTGCCTCCCACTGTCCCAGCACACCCCAACCCACGAGCTTCCTCCAGATCCTGGGGCTGACCTTGGCTGTCCCCAGGGCTTTGAGCATGGGTGGTGGTTTGAGGTGGGGCTGTGGGAGAAGGAAGGCAGATGGGGGATGATGAGCACCAGGCCACAGTGGGAACAAGGAGAGATGCTGTAGGGCAAGCAGGGAGTCCCTTGTCTTCAAAATCACCTGGCTGGGAAGAATAACCAGTACTTGGCTCTGCCTGTGGACACTCTTGGAGGAGGCAAAGAGCTTTTGGCAGGTCACCACCATTTTTAGCAAAGCAGGAGCTGTGCCCACCACCCTGTAGCTCCAGACCTTTGTGGGAAGCCCCAGCAGTGTTGGAGATGGGCCATCACTGGGTCCTGCAGGTCACTCTGGGGTGCTGGGCTGGAAAAGCCCTGGTGCTCAGCACGGGGGCTCTCTGGGGTCCCACCAGCCCAACAAAACATGCTGGCTCTGCCAGGGACTTGAGCACAGCAGGAACAGCCCTCAGAGCCTCCCATCCCCCTCTTCTCCACTCTCCCCTGCAGTGTCCTTGGATCTGGAAGAAGAAGAGCAGGACTACATCCCGAGCCGGGCAGACATCAAGAAGCAGGGGCAGCAGCTGGTCAGGATGAACACCAAACGCCGCAAAAGGAAGTAGCTTTGGGAGCCCCAGGCCACCCCTCGTGCCCTTTCCCCAGCAGGTTTATTAAAGCAGATCTTCTTCATTCCTCCCAGTTCTGTGGCAAAGCTGGAATGGGTGGTCTTTTTGTCACTTCTGTCACCCAGATCACGTGGGGGGCCCAGCACTGAGGGGCTGAGCTGGGTTTGGGGGCAGCCCCTGCCCCTTGCCCGGCTGCTCCCCCCACAGAGGTGGGGATGGGCTGGGTGGGCACAGCTTCCCAGCTGGAGCAAAGATGGGGGCAGGCTGGCCTTCTCCCCCTTGGTCCTGTGGGGCCAACACCTTCTTGGGACCTCTGCCCCACCAGCCAGCTCTGGGCCCCCGATGGGCCGGTGTCTGCCTGAGGCAGCGATGGGGAAACGTGGGGAACAGGCTGAGACCCGAGTGACCCTCAGGGTGAATGTTTTTGGGAGCAGAAGGGCAGACCCTGCCTTGGAAAGAGCCAAACCTGAGCTGAAGCCCCCAGCCTGGGGCTGCCTGACCTCCCTGCAGACCCCTGGTGGCTGTCCCCTCCCTGGTCCCTGCACACACCCCGTGTAACTCCTACTCACAACCCTGAACCGGGGCGAGCCCCAGGTGTCACCTGAGGGCTGCAGGAGGGGCTGGAGCTCAGGGGGCCCCAGCCTGGCCCAGGACAGCAGAGGATGCTGCACCAAGCCCTTGGCTCCAGGGTGGGACCCTCAGCCCTGCTCATGGGTCACAGACACCCTCCCGTGGAGGCCACCTTGTCACCTCTGCTCTGGTGCAGCAATGCTGCAAACAGATGGTGCTGTTTCTCCAAGGTTCTACCTGTGGTTCCGGACAGAGATCCAGGACAGTGGCACCTGGGCCACTTCCAGGGGAATATCAGCATCAGAGCAGCCTTTCACTGCCATTTCTGGCAGCCTGGGCTCTGTGCTTTGTGCTGCCATTGCTGGTGGTATCATCACTGGGGGGGGATGGCTGGCTCTGCCAACCCCCTGAGCACGCTGGCAGGTCACCCAGAATGTTCTTGGTGGGTCTCATGTGCAATGGGAATTGTATTTTCAAAACACAGCACAACTTGAGTGTTTTCTAGGAAGCTCCGGGAATTCCTTCCCAATATCCCATCCAACCCTGCCCTCTGGCAGTGGGAAGCCATTCCCCCTTGTCCTGTCCCTCCATGCCTTGTCCCAAGTCCCTCTCCAGCTCTCTTGGAGTCCCTTTAGGCCCTGGAAGGGGCTCTCAGGTCTCTCTGGAGCCTTCTCTTCTCCAGATGAACCCCCCAGCTCTCCCAGCCTGAGGAAGGTTCCAAGCTCGTGGTCTGGTTTTCCCACTCTGGCCGTGGGGAACAGAGAAGCCACAAAGGTGTTGAAGGCTTTTCTCTGCCAGAGCTGGATGGAGGATTTGCTCTGTGGCCCATTTTCCAGCTGGAAGGTAGTTCTGGGATGTTTCAGCTGCCCTTAAAGGAGGGGAAGAGCAGCAGCACAACCACAGCACCGGGTTTTCACCTCTCTGATCTCCCCCAGCTGTGAGCGGAGTCACCAGGGCTGTACCTGCGCCATCAGGAGCATCCATTGGATGCGTTCAGACACCGCATCCCAGCCCTCCTCACGTTTCCAAGGCGAGGGAAGGGCTGTCACCCCCCAGCCGGCAGCTCCCGGGCACGCAGACGGCGCCGGGTGCAATCGGAGGGACTGCTCCTGGCTCCCCGGGATCCCGGAGAGGCGGCGCCGGGAGTGGATGTGACAGGTGGAGAAGAGGTACGAGAGGGGGGAAGGAGCCAGAGGGAGAACCTTGGAAAGGAGTGGGGAAAATGTGGGGCTGAAGGGGGGTCTGCCATAGGGGAAAATATTGTTAATAATGTAAGGAATAAATGAGGGGAGGGGAGGGAAAAGGGGAAGGGAAGGGAAAAGGGGAAGGGAAAAGGGGAAGGGAAAAGGGGAAGGGAAAAGGGGAAGGGAAAAGGGGAAGGGAAAAGGGGAAGGGAAAAGGGGAAGGGAAAAGGGGAAGGGAAAAGGGGAAGGGAAAAGGGGAAGGGAAAAGGGGAAGGGAAAAGGGGAAGGGAAAAGGGGAAGGGAAAAGGGGAAGGGAAAAGGGGAAGGGAAGGGAAGGGAAGGGAAGGGAAGGGAAGGGAAGGGAAGGGAAGGGAAGGGAAGGGAAGGGAAGGGCTGACACCACTTGAGGTCTCACTGGGTGTCAGACGTGGGTGGCACAGCCCAGGGGAGGAGGTGAGAGATCTCCTTTCCAGCCCTAAGAAACCCTTATTCCCTCCCTCCCAGCCTGGCTGGAGCTCCAGCAGGGATGTCTTCAACCAGTGCCAGCACTGGGGTGAAAACTAAAATAGGACATCAGGGAATGGAAGTATTTGCCATGTGGAAATATCTCTGCCTTGGGAAGGCTGGGATTGAGTGGGTTTGGGACTTTTTATTTTTAAAGGTGTGATGAAAATCAGATGGAACGAAGGGTAGGCACAGCTGGGGCTGTCGCTGGAGCCTCAGCACTGGGTTTTATGCTCTGGGGAGAAGTGGAACTGGATAAATCAGCCGGTCTGAGGCCAAAGGGGCCCAAAGCAGAGGCTCTGTTGGCTGTTCTAGGGAGGGAGGTGCAGGCAGGGGATCCATCTTGGAGCTGCAAGGGTGGGATGTGGGAGGTTCCTGTAGCCCAGCCTTTGGGGTGAGGAGCTCCTTCCACCCCAGGAAGCTCCCCCATTTCCATGTTGCTGACAGGAGGGTTAATGGTTGGGATGATGGGGCTTGGTGAGCAGCAGGAATTGGCATCCCCAGCCACAGGCAAAGGAGGGAAGGACCCCAGGGAGGTGCTGTCCTGGCCCAGCCCTGACCCTCAGCAAGGGCAGAAGGTGCAGCAGGCAGGGGGTGGGGCTGGCAGCTCCCCACAGGCAGCTTTTCTCTAGGGTGGGGACCGTGGGCCACCTCGGGCCGTTTTGGTGGCCTCCTGGCCATGTCTGTCTGTGCTGGGCCCCCAGAGCTGGAGGCAGCTCCAGGGGGGTCTCAGGAGGGTGGAGCAGAGGGGGAGCACCCTCTCCATCCCCTGCTGCCCACACTGCTGGGGGTGAGCCCAGGACACACTTGGCTCTCTGGGCTGCCAGTGCCCGTGGATGGGTCATGTCCTGTTTGTCACCCACCAGTAATACCCAGTCCTTCTCAGCAGGCACCTCTCCATCCATCCATCCACCCATCATCCATCCATCTATCCCTCCATCCATTCATCCACCCTCCCACCCATCCCTCCCTCACTCTGTGCTGGCCCTGGGGATCGCCCTGCCCCTGGTCCCTGCCCTTGCCCTTGGCCTGGTTGGCCCTGCTGAGGTTCTCACAGCCCCACTGGGTGCCCCCTTCCCTCCAGCCCATCAGCTGCACCCTCACCATGGTGGAAAACCCAATCCAGTGTGTCCTGGGTGGTGCAGAGGGCAGGGAAGGGCACAGCCTGGCCTCGGCTCTGCCAAGGAACCTGGGCAACCCCTGGGAAGTGCTTTGGCCACTTTAGCCCAGAGAAAGGACACAGCCATGAACCTGGGGGGGCTTAAACCATGACACACACCCAGCCAGGCACAGCAGGGCTGGGAGCATCTGCTTCCCAGTGGGATTTGGGCTGTTGGACACCCCACCCTGTGCCAGGCTGGATCCAAAACATGGAGGAGAGCAGGGAGCAGGGTAGGGTCATGGAGCAGGGGGTATCTTGGGATGCAGGGCAGGACAATGGGGTGCAGGAAGGGATAACAGGGTGCAGGTGGACGATGCCCACTGGGAGGCAGGTGGAGATGCAGCTCATCCATCCTGGTGTGCTCTGCCCACCCCTCCACCCCACTTGCTCCTGGGCAAGCCAGGCTGTGGCAATTGGGCACAGGAACTGATGGTGTCTCCTGGCAGGGCTCACCCCGCTGGCAGGGGCACAGGGGTGCCCGGGGCAGCACATGGAGGGCAATTCCACACCCTGGCTCGGGCTCTGCCCCCCCAGTTCCCATCACACCCCAACACCAGCAGCACCCCAAGCCATGGGAGAGGGGGACGAGCCAGCAGCAGGTGATGGGGGCACCCCCTCCTTGTGCCCCCTCATCCCCAGAGGGTGTCCCACAGGGCTCTGCCACCCCTCCCCAAGCTGAGTGTCCCTGTGGGTGCAGCACAAACCCCCCAATATCTGTTTTAAGCCTTTGCCAAGGAAACAGGAACTGAGAACAAGAGGCCACGGGGCAAGACCCTGCCAGCCCAGGGACGTGGGGTGCCCAGGGATGTGGGAATGTGGGGTGCCCAGGGACACAGGATGCCCAGGGATGCGGGATGCCCAGGGATGTGGGAATGTGGGGTGCCCAGGGACACAGGATGCCCAGGGATGTGGGATGCCCAGGGATGTGGGAATGTGGGATGCCCAGTGATGTGGGAATGTGGGATGCCCAGGGATGTGGGGTGTTGGTGCAGAAGCCACTCAGGGTTGCAGACAAGCCGGGTCAGCCGTTATTTATTGAGAACAGTTGTGGAGGGATAAAAATATTTCCACTAACTCTATAAGAATTTATAAACCTATACTCTGCTTATATCCGTTAACAAACGCCTCTAGGACCGTCATGCCAAGGGAGGAGGGGCTTCTGTAAGAAAATAGCGAGATTAAAAAAAGGAAAGCACTAATATACCCTGCGGGGCCCTGCCCGGGGGGGCCCTGCCCACGGGGAACCCCTGGCTGGCACAGGGACACGGGGGGCACGTGCCTGGAGACCCACCCCGAGCCTCGGCCGGGCACAGCCCCCACCAGGGGTGAACCCACCTGGGGGACCCCACCTTGGGTGGCCCTGGTGGGGACAGGACACACCCCCCTGCCAGCAAGCTCCCAGTGATCCCACTGCTCCCAGTTCTGCCTCACCAGCCCCTTTTGTCCTTCCCTGGAGCCAGGAGGGAGCAGGAGCTGAAGGGGTTGGGATCCAGTCCCCGGGGACACCGGGAGCTGTGGGCCAGGCTCCCCCTGGGGACACACAGCGGGGCTTTGTCGGGAAGCAACACAGCTGGTGACATCCTGGGGGGACACAGGGACACAACACAGTGCCCTGCAGGGTGGGAACAGGGGTGGGGACATCCTGGGGGGGACACAGGGATGCAGCACAGTGCTCTGGGGGAACACAACACGGATGGGGACGGCCTGGGGGAGAGAAGCTGCAGTGCTCCCAAGGGCAGCAACACCGAGGGGGACATCACAGGGGAACACGGGGACACTGTGGGGGAACATGGGGACACTGTGGGGGAACATGGGGACATCACGGGGGAACATGGGGACACACAGCAGTGCTTCACTGAGAAGTAACATGGATGGGGACATCCTTGGAGAACACACAGGGATGCTCTGCCAGGAAGCGGCAGGGGCAGGGACATCCTGGGCACACAGGGACACCACAGACAAGCAAGTGGCACCACGGGCCAAAATACCAGCAGGGACAACGCCGTTGCCATGGGGTGGGAGGTGCCACAGGCACAGGACTGTCATTATTGCTTTACAGGGCCAACAGCCAGGGGGAGCCGGGCTGGGGACCCGACCTCTGATTTGGGGTTCAAGGGACTTTCCCCGGGGCCCGGGATTCCTGGTGTCACTCCGTGGGGACAGGGTGAGGACACAGGGCTGGACACTGACAAGTTCAGTCCCCCTGCACACGGACAGGGTGGTGGCTGTCCCTCCATCCCCTGGGTCCCCTGTGCCCCCCGGGAGCTGCTGTCCCTCCGTACCAAGGCAACAAACAGCCCTGTCCCCCACGGCGGGGCAGCTGGGGGGGCTGGCACCAGTGCCCCCGTTTCCTCTCCCCTTAAACCAGGGCCGAGCCGAGGTGAAGGCTGTGAGCAGGAGCCCGAGGTGACACGGGGACAGGGGGAGCGGGCTGGCCCAGAGCTGGGGGGACACAGGGAAAGCCAAAGCTTGGGGGACAAAGCTGTCCCCGGGGGCGGGGGGACACGGGGGCAGGGGACCCCCGGGCCGGGTGGGCTGTCCCCGGCTGTCCCCGGCTGTCCCCCGGGGCGGCGCTGGGCGGTGGATAAGGCGATACCGCAGCAGCTTTAAGGTGGCGGGTGCGGTTGGTACCGAGTCTGGCGGGGCCGGGCGGGGCGGAGCGTGATGTAAACATTTCTGATCCGGGGGCCAGGAGCAGGAGGAGGAGGAGGAGGCGGAGGAAGAGGCTAGTGTGAGTCCTTCATCTGCTTCTGGATCTTCTGCAGCATCTCCTGCATCCGCCGCAGCTGGAAGGGAGCAGAGCAGGGGTCGTGGGGGGTGCCGGCACTTCCAGCCCCAGGCAGGCTGGGATCAGCAGGAGGTGAGTGGGGGGAACCTTCTGATGCCCCTCAGCACCTCCTGACCCTTGGCCTGAGGAGCAGCAGCTGCTGGGATGGTGCAGAAAGGGTGGCCCACGATGGATGTGCCACGGCTGGGGCTGCAGAGAGGGGAAAGGGGGGCCGGGGGGGCTCAGCCTCCCCCCACACTCACCTCCTCGTCCTTCTCCCGGATGAGCTTCTCCGTCTCCACATCTGGCACTGGGGGGATGACGGGGATGGGAAAGTCTGTCCCACTCTCCCGTGTCAGCTTGCTGTGGGAAGACAGAGGAGGTGAGGATGCTTTCCCAGCCCCCCTGAGAGGACATTCCCCCACGGATACCCCAAACTGGGCCGTGTCCACCACCCACCTGCACAGCCCCTGAGCCTCCAGGCCATCAACACAAGAGGCCCTGAGGATGTGAGAGGCTCCAGGTATCCCCCCAAACCTCAGCAACCCCAACCTGCCACACACCACTGGGAGGGGGGACGACCCAGGGACTTCCTGCAGACCCTCCCATTTTGGGAAGCATCCCACTGGGATTGGGCTCTGCTGGCCCAATATTTTCTCTGCTGCTTTAAAACACCATAACCTTGGCACCTCCCCTCTCTGCCCTGCTGCTTCAGGACGGGCTCACCGGGCACCTCCGTGCCCAGCCAGCCCCAGGGATGCTCCACACCCCTTTTCCTGAGCCTCAGCTCCCGTTCAACCCCATTCCTGGAGGAGGGAGCAATGAGCATCCCCCCGAGGCCATCCCCCCTCACAGGACTGCAGCCAGCCCGGATCGATGGCTTCTCCCATGCCCGAGGCACTGGGAGGGACCAGCTCTCCCACCCGTCCCTCTGGATGCCACGTGCCATGGGTGACGACAGGGCTGGGAGGGTCACACGTGCCGCCACGTGCCACCTCCACGTGCCACTGCAGCGTGGCCCCTCCAGTGATGGACACTGGATGTGGCACGGGCAGGACGGGCCATCCCTGCCCTGTGGGGTCCCGTTGTGCCAGGGGGCTGTGCCAGGGCAAGGGACGGGGTTTGGCCACGTTTTGAGGTGCCTTGGAAGTCGCTGCCCGTTGTCACGGCTCCTCACCCTGGGGGGACACAGTGGGGAGCACACGGAGCTCCCTCCACCCCTGGCAGCAGGACAAGGCTGGAGCCAGGCACCAGCACTGGGATGAGCAGCTCCACCAGCCCAGCAAAGACTGTCTGCACTCCAAAATCACTTCCCCTGGGAGGGCAGGACTTTGCCAGCCACTGTGGGGGTTCGGTGCCACCAACTGGGGCCACATGTCCCCAGCCCTGGGAGAGCGGGGGTGATGGCACCAGCACACAGCATCCTCCTGGCACCCCAAGGGCAGTCTGTGTGGGACACGAGTGGGTGACCACGGGGCTGGGGGGGTGGCCACTGAGCGGGGGGGTAGCCACGGGGCAGGCTCGCCTCGAGGGCGGCTGCCCGGCCCTTGCGCTGGCACAGAAGGACCAAGACAGTGTTGGGTACCAACAAGTACTTTATAGGGGGTGGCAGGGGGATGGCAGGGGGTGGCAGGGGGAGGAGGGCGGGACCCAGCGCGGCCCCGGCCGGTCGCGGCTCAGTCGGCGGAGCAGTCGGCGCAGCACAGCCTCAGCACGGAGGGACGGCCCCTGCCCGGGGCACGCAGGGAGAGACCGTTTAGAGGTACCTAGAGAGGTGCCTACAGCCCCGGGCAGCCCCCCACAGCGCTGCTCCAACCCCCCCCCCCCGACCCACAGAGCCTCCACTCGCTCCCACACTGCTCCAACCCCACGGCTGGACGGCCCCCCCTTCCTTGGGGGGCTCCCTCAGCATCTTGGAATGGCTAAAGGGGATGTGGGTGCCATGGCTGCAGCTGGTCTGGGAGCAGAGCCCCAGCACGGGATGTTTGTCTGGGTCCTGCTCTGGCCCCGGAGCCTGCAGGAATGCAGGGTCCTCCTCACTGCTGGAGCATCCCCTCCCAGCCAGCCCCAGGGGGATGCAGGATCCCCCTCACTGCTGGAGCATCCCCTGAGACATGCCCTGGCCAGGGGGGACACGGGGTCCTCCTTGCTGGTAGAGCATACCCCCACACCCCTCCCAGCCCTGGGGGCACACAGGGTGCCCCTCACTGCTGGATCATCTCCCTCCATCAATCCCAGCCTTGGGGAGATGCAGGGTCTCCCCTCCGCTGGATCATCCCCCTCTGTCAATCCCAGCCCTGGGGGGATGCAGGGTCCCCCTTACTACCCCAGCCAGCCCCGAGGGTGACATAGGATCCCCCTCACTGCTGGAGAATCCCCACCTAAGACAGACCCAGCCCTGAGCGACACAGGATCCCCCTCGCTTCTGGCCCATCACCCCCAGCCATTCCCAGCCCTGGGACACAGGAAGGGCCCCCCACCCCACCCCCCAACCCCCTGCCCACCCCAGCACAGACAGGCACACAACCCCAACCCCTGGAGACCACCGCTGGCAGTGGGCTGGGGTCACCCCGAGGAGAGGACACCTCCCCCCCACCCGTCCCTGCCCAGCCTGGCCCCGCCTCTGTCAGCCCCGTACTTGCGATTCCTCTCCTTCACCACCATGCGGGTCATGCTCTGGATGCACTGGGTGCGGTAGTTCTCGTAGTGGGTCTCCCTCGTCACGTCCTTCAGGTCCTGCATGTGGGTCCTCACCAGCATCGTCCGCAGCTTCACGAAGTCGCAGTGGGACGGGTTCTCCACTGCGGGGCAGCCCGAGGTCAGGGGGCTCCCCGACCCCCCCCCGGGGCTCGGCAGCACCAACGTAGGGCGACATCCCCATCCCCAAATGGCCGTGGGGACACTGGGGACAGCCCGGCCTTACCTTCCACGATGCCCCAGGGGTAGAGGCGCCCACGGACGCGCCGGCCCTTGGCCTCCACCACCGTGTTGCTGCCGATGACGGCGAAGGGGATGCTCTCCTGCAGGAGGGGGTGGGAGAGACTGAAATGTTGTTCATTGTCTTAAACGTCAAAATCGTAGAATCATAGAATCAGCCGTGTTGGAAAGGACCTCTGAGATCATCAAGTCCAGCCCTTGATCCACTATCACCGTGGTTACCAGACCATGGCACTGAGTGCCATATCCAGTCTCATCTTAAAAACCTCCAGGGACGGAGAATCCACCACTTCCCTGGGCAGGAAGTGCTTCACCCCATAAACTCCCAGCCAAGACAACAACAGATCCAGGCACGAGGAACAGATATGGAATGTTCTAGGAATTAATTCAACAGTTCAGACTAAAACCTACTCAATGTTAACTTATAAGTATTATATGTAAACTAAATTAACTTAGTTTACATATAATATGTACAAGATAGTGTATATATATATCTATTCCACCCCCATTCCAATGGCTGACTACCCTCTCTGGAAAGAATCATAGAAAGGTTCTCTGTCAAACTGCAAAGTGGCCTGTCTGAGGCTCATTTGCACCTTGATTCAGGCAGAGGCATTTCTAATAATTTTAATAACAGGGGGTCAACAGGGCTCTGTCCTGCCTGCCATGCCCCACATCCCTCCACAGGTATCTCCTCGGCTGTGTCCAGCATCCCTTTGCCAAGATATCTCAAGCTGTGGAGATCCAGGGGCAGTGGCACGAGCTTCTCCACCCCTTCCCCATCCCGCCAAGCTGTGGGATCTTGGCGATGTGTCCGGGTAGTGTGACACGTACCAGCCCCTCCACGCTGGGGCTGCTGCAGAGCTTGTGTGGCCCCAAAAATTCCTGCAGGTACCCCAGGGTGATGTGCCCTCCCTGCAGAGCTTCTGTGGCCCCAAAAATTCCTGCAGGTACCCCAGGGTGATGTGCCCTCCCTGCAGGGCTTGTGTGGCCCCAAAAAGTCCTACAGGTACCCCAGGGTGATGTGTCCTCCCAACCACGGGGCTCTGCCCCTCCAAGGATGGAGCTGCAGGAGCCAGACCCACCTTTAGTGCCTGGTCCTGCAGCTTGAACTCCTCATCCTCGTCCGAGTCGCACTCGGGGAACTGGTAGATGCGGATGCCGTAGTGGTCGATCTCCTCCCGGATCTGGAGGCAAACATCTCCCTCAGGGCAGGGCTCCGGCCCTCGGGAAGGGGTGAGAGACACCACACAGTGCCAGTATCCCCCAAAAGCCTGTTCCCCCCAGACTAGGTGTCACGGACACCCCTCAAACCCTTCCAGCCCCCAGCTGAGCCCCAGGGAGATCCTGGGTGGCCACGGGGTCAACATGGTCCTCCATGGAGAATGCTCCCGGCCAAAGTCCAGGCAGGAGATGGACAGAACCCCCAGCCAAGCGGGGACCCCCAGGGCACCCCCACGCCCAGGAACCCACCGGGATGGCTCCAGGCTGGAGCGATCCCCCCTCACCTTGTTCTTCATGCGCTCCACCTCGGCGGGGGTCAGCGTGTCTGCCTTGGCCAGCACGGGCACGATGTTCACGCGCTGGTGCAGGGCCCTCATGAACTCCACGTCCAGGGGCCGGAGCCTGCGGGGGGAGCCTGGTGAGCCCCACCAACCCCTCCCCAGCCCCCCCAGCCCGGCAGTGCCCCTACCCGTGGCCGAAGGGCGAGATGAAGTAGATGCAGCAGTGGACACGGTTGTCCTGGATGTTTTTCCGGTTGAGGCCACTTTCGTCACGGAAATACTGCTCGAACTGCTGGTCGATGTAGTCGGCCACGGGCTTCCAGCTGCGGGGACAGTGGGGTGACATCGAGTCCCCTGTGGGACTTCCAAGCTTTCTGCGGACCCCTGGGCTTTCTGTGGACCCTCAGCTCTCACCCATCCCACCCCTCGTGCCGTGCCCACCCTCTTGGGCGAGGGTGCAGGGGGAAGGAAAGGTCCTGCAGCTGTGGTGACAGGCCTTACTGACTCCAGGCTGCTGATTTCACGTGAGAAATACGGTTAAGAGATAACCTGATGCTCCTTGTGTGCCATTAGAGCAAGTATTAATTGATGTTATGTCCTAGAGGATTGGTATTAGGTACTGGAACATTCCTGTGTCCAGGAGGATCCAGTGGGTTGCACATATAAGTTAACATTATACATATAAGTTAAGTTATATGTATATATATGTGTGTGTATATATATAAAAGTCAACAGTATACATATAAGTTGTTATATGTGTATATATATATACACCTATAAGTCAACATTGTACATATAAGTTAAGTTATATGTGTATACATATATATACACACTATATACACTATATATAAAACCACTATATATATACTATATATATGTATGTATGTGTATATATATATAGATATATATATACACTATCTTGTACATATTATATGTAAACTAAGTTAATTTAGTTTACATATAATACTTATAAGTTAACATTGAGTAGGTTTTAGTCTGAACTGTTGAATTAATTCCTAGAACATTCCATATCTGTTCCTCGTGCCTGGATCTGTTGTTGTCTTGGCTGGGAGTTTATGGGGTGAAGCACGAAAATCCATGTGGGTCGTGCACACAAAGGATGTGAGATATTCCTACGTGGGTAGTGTGTATAATGTGGGAAATAATTTAATGTAAAGTAATACATATTATAAAACGTGGGCTCCTTTGGAGCACCCCCAGGGACTCACCACTCGGTGTTGTTGACGGCGTCACCGAAGCCCGGCGTGTCCACGATGGTCAGGCGCAGCTTCACCCCCTTCTCCTCGATGTCCACCACGTGCTTGGTGATCTCCACCGTCTGCGTGATGCGCTCTGGGGTGGCAGGAGACACGTCAACAGCGGGGACACCACGGGCAAGAGAGGATGGAGGTGACAGGACAGGTGTCACCCCCTCCCCGGGGGCTGGGGTGGCTTTGCTGGATCGCTCCTGACACAGGGTGTCCGACTCCATGCCATGGTCTCCACATCCCCATGGATCCCCATGGATGCCCACCCAAGCCACCTGCACCCCAGGACCCCAGCTCGGGCAGCACAGGGGTCTGCTGGGGGTGACATCGCTGTGGGAGCATTGAGGGCCCCCTGTACCCCTATGTCTGACCCCACAGCTCCAGGCTGCACATGCCCCTTCACCCCCAGCACCCCTCCACGTGGAGCATCCATAAGGAGGCTTCTGCTGCATTGTGTTCTTTGGCTTTCACTCCAAGCAGCGGAAACAAGTGAAACAAACCCCACAAACTCCTGGGGATTTGGGCAAGTTTGGGCCACTTTCATTCAAAAACTGGCTGTAGCTGAACTGGCCCCAGATCCTGACTGCCCTCAGCCTCCTGGATTTGCTGCAATTCCCAACAAGCCAGGGCTTGTTTTCCCTGTGGGGACAAAGCCCCTGTGGGGGGTCCCCGTGCTGGGCAGGGGGGTCCCTGCTGCTTTGGAGCCGTCCCAGGGCCAGCAGGTGGTTGGCAACGGGCCACATGTGGCTTCAGGGGAGCCCAGCTGGGCAGGGAGAGGGGCTGCAGCCCCCCAGGGGCATCACGGGGCTCTGCCACCCCCCTGTGTCACCAGGACACCCCACGTGGGCTGTGACTGTCCCCCCCTCACCTTCAGCATTCAGCAGCTTTCTGTCCCTGTACATGTCTGTCAGGAACAGGCTGTTCACCAGCGTGGACTTGCCCAGCCCGGATTCCCCTGGAAAAGGGGGACAAGGATGAGGGGGTGTAGCCAGTACCCCCCACACCCTGCCCCGTGGTGTTTGGGCTCCAGAGTGGGCTCAGCACCCCCAGCCCAGCTGGGCCCCCCGTACCTGCCACCATGAGGGTGAAGTCGAAGCCCTTCTTCACCGACTTGCGATGCACCTGGTTGGGCAGGGTGGCAAAGCCCACGTACTCCTTGTCATCCTGCGGGCAGAGGGGACGTGGGACAAGGGACAACACCATCGCACCTCCTATCCTGGCAGGCCACCCCCCTCCTCCCGCCCCCCAGGCTTGGGGCCATTCCTGCCTTAAACCTTTGCGGTTGCAGGATGGGAACACCCTCCACCGTGACTCCTGCAGCCCCTCACCCCCTGTGTGCCCCCCCCGCCCCTCCACGGACACGTCCCGCACCTCGGAGGAGTCGTAGGGGTCCAGCTGCCCCCAGGGGCTCCGTGGGCGGTTGGGGCTGGGGGGCGGGGGGGCTGCGATGTGCTGCGGGGTATCCAGGGGCCGGGACCGGGAGAAGATCCTGGAGTCCCTCTCGTCCGTGGCTTCCTCGGCGGGGCCCCTGCCCGCAGTGCCCAGGGGGTGGCCGGGCTCCCGCCGGCCCTCCGGAGTCTCCACCTTCCTGGGGCTGTCGGCCGGAGGGCAATCCCGCAGGAGTTGGGTCAGCTCAGCCTCGTCCGAGTCCTCCTTCAGGAAACGCTTTATCTGGGGGATACGGGAGGAGGTGACACTAATGGTGGCAGCGCCAGCCCGAGGTGGCACCACTCGACTCAGCAGCAGAAGCCCCCAAACCGCAGCAGCCAGACACATGCAGCCTAAGGATGGCAGGGGTGGGAGGAGAGGGGGGACACGGCCACCCCAGGGGACGAGCCACCACCCTGGGGACAGCCCTGGGGACATCCATGGGGATGGCAGTGGGAACAGCCGTGGTCCTGTGCACCCTGGGCTCTTACAGCTTGTGTTGTGGGGACGGCAGCCAGCTCCTGGCACTCCGGGGCACAGGGATGGGCACCATCCCCCTGGGTACCCTGCCGCTCCTCGGGGTCTTCCGGGGTGGCCAGGACCCCCACACACCCCATGGCCTGCCGGGAGGGTGGGAGGGGGCGCCGGGGAGGAGGGAGAGACACCGAGAAGTGATTAAGAGCAGTGGGGGGAGGAGGGGGGGAAGCTGGAGTGGGGCTGGGGCCGGGGGGAGGCAGAGAGTGGGCAAGGGTCTGCTCGTGCCCCCCCACCTGCCCACTTGTGGGGTCTCAGCGTGGGATGGCCCAAGGAACTGCTGTCCTTGCGGCCCCAGGGGACAGCCAGGGCAGGGGACCCGGCCCATAGATGTCACCAGGGCCCCGACACCCCCTCCCCGGCTCTGCCCATCCTGCAGCGGGCGCAGGCAGCAGCGCCAGGGAGGGGCTGGGGGGGCCAGGCACAGCGACCCCCGGCTGGTGGCCCTGTGGGGCGGCGGATGGGGACGAGGGCCGGGGCCGCCGGCTTTGGGATGGCTCCACATCCTGTTTACGAGCACTGGCGGGAGGAGACGCGTTCCCAAGGGCATGTCCGGCAGTAGCTCCCGCGGGACCAAGGTCCCCAAGCTCCTGCCGTGGCAACTGCCAGGAGACCCCACGGGCAGCGAGACCCCCAAACAGGGGGCACGGCGCGTCTGGGGGAGCCCTTGACTCTGCAGGCTCCCAGCTGGGGGTCACTGCCCCCCCAGATCGGGGGCCCTCGAGGCGAGAGCCCTCCGTGGGGACACGTGTCCTCCCGCAGCCGTGTCCTCGCTCGCTGGGCGGGCAGCGGTGCCGGCGGCGAGGCGGGATGCGCGGAATTAGCGGGCTGGAAACAAGGTCACGGCGCTGCCGGCGCTGAGCGCTCGCACGGCTGCCCCCTCTCCTGCTGCCCCCTCTCCTGCTGCCCCTTCTCCTATTGCCCTCTGCTCCTGCTGCCCCCTCTCCTGCTGCCCCCCTCTCCTGCTGCCCCCCTCTCCTGCTGCCCCCCTCTCTTGCTGCCCCTTCTCCTGCTGCCCCTTCTCCTGCTGCCCCTTCTCCTGCTGCCCCCTCTCCTGCTGCCCCCTCTCCTCCTGCCCCCTCTCCTCCTGCCCCCTCTGCCCTCTCCTGCTGCCCCCTCTCCTGTGCTGCTTCCCTGCTGCCCCCCTCTCCTGCTGCCCCCTCTCCTGCTGCCCCTGCTCCTGCTGCCCCTCTCCTGCTGCCCCTCTCCTGCTGCCCCTCTCCTGCTGCCCCCTCTGCTGCCCCCTCTCCTGCTGCCCCCTCTCCTGCTGCCCCTTCTCCTATTGCCCTCTGCTCCTGCTGCCCCCTCTCCTGCTGCCCCCCTCTCCTGCTGCCCCCCTCTCCTGCTGCCCCCCTCTCTTGCTGCCCCTTCTCCTGCTGCCCCTTCTCCTGCTGCCCCTTCTCCTGCTGCCCCCTCTCCTGCTGCCCCCTCTCCTCCTGCCCCCTCTCCTCCTGCCCCGCGCCTCCAGCACGGGGGGACGCGGTGCCAGGCTGGGGGACAGCAGATGCCCCGTGGCGGGGGCTGCAGGACCCGCTGTGTTTCCCTGTCCCCCCGCGGGTCCCGAGTGCTCGGTGGGTCTGTGCGAGCGAAGCATCCTCTTCCTCACCGACCTTGCTCTGGGGGGGCTCAGCTCCAGCCCCCGCCACAGCACGGCCGTGCCGGGGGCACAGGGGAGTGGGAGGTGATGCCACCGCCACCTCCGAGCGCCTCCAGTGCCGCTGCCGCTCCTTCCCTCGGGGCTCCGGCTCTTCGGGGCTCCCCCTCTCCCCCCATCCCCAGCGAGGCCGATGGCCTCGGCGGTGCTGCAGCACCGGAGGGGTTTGCGCCACATCCTTGGGGCTCCTGCAGCAAGTGCAGCCCCCAGCAGGGCTGTTCCAGGGACGGAGCATCGGCTGTGGCACCTTCCCGCAGTATCAGGGTGCTCCGGGTCCCCCATCCCCTCTGCCCTCTCTCTCGCCCCGCCGGGGACGGTCGGTGCCCCCGTACCTCTTGCCCAGGCTGCAGCTCGGGGCAGGTGGCCATGGCACAGCCGGTGTCGCCCGTGGCCAGGAGGAGATGCCGAGTGGTCCCGGCTGCGCCGAGGGAAGGGGAGCGGCATTAGCATAACTCCACCCTGGGCAGGCTCCGCGCCGGGCGCCCAGGGCACCCAGGGGCCAGGCACGGCCCCTGCGGGGGCTGCGGGGCACAGGAGGGTAGAGGAACCCCCGGGGCAGAGCCAAGCCCAGCTCCTGCCCGGCTGCCGAGATTTCAACGACCAGAAAAGCACCGTTGGCCAAGAAGGTGGCAAGGGAGGTACTGGGGGGCTGCAGGACCATTATCATCATCACCATCATCCCTGGGCTGAACACACAGCTTGGCTACAGCCCGGGAGGACACTCGGTCCTTGGAAACACCTTTGTCTAAGGACAAAACCGCCCTCTGTCCTGGGACAAAAACCCCCTCCATCCTCAAATAAAACCCCCCTCCATCCTGCTGCACAGCACATGCTTTCCTGCTCCTCACCCTGGAGCACCCCACAGACACCAGCCAGGGAGGGCTCCACAGCCTCTTTGAGGGGAGAAACCCAGTTTTCCATGAAAAGCTGTTTAAAAACTCCACACTTTTGCACCTGACAATTAAAGCTTCCCCACACGGCTCCAAGTTCCTGCTGGAGCTGGGCCTCCCTGGGAAGGACGCAGCCCTGGACTGGGAGAAGCAGGGACGCTATCCACCACAGGGATCCCAGGCTCCTGCGTTCCTGCCTCGGCTTTCCCGGCTCATCCCTGGGCTGCGGAGGGTTAACAGTGCCCCAGGAGGAGCCGTGGGTGGCAGCCAGGGTTCCCCAGCTGTCACCTCGGGGTCACCGGGGACGCTGATTCACCTTGATGCATTGTCGGGATGCATCAGAGCCGCTCAGGCGCGATCCAGGGGCTCTCGGCCGCTTTCCAAGCGTCCCAGCCCGCACTCCCGGCAGGAGCAGGGATTTACGGCAGCGAGAGCCCGGGGCTGCGCCGGTGCCCCCGTAAGCAGATTACACACCCGGCTGAGTGCAAGGCGGCCTCACACCCGGGCTGTCACAGCCCCGGCGAGGTGGCACACGAGCTGCCTCCCCCTCGCCTGTCACTCTGCATCGCGCCAGCCCCGCACGGCGACAGCCCGAGGGCTGCGGCAGAGGGGGACGCGGGGACAGCGGGCACAGCCCGAGCTAGGACAGCCTGGCTGTCCCTTAGCGGCTTCCCGCCGGGCACCGCATTCCCATGGGATGTGTTTCCCCAGCCTGTTTCTGCAGGGGGAGGAAGGGAACACCGCGGCGAGGTGCTGCCCGCACACCGGGCTGGCCGAGGTAAAGGTGACACCCAGATGTGCCACCCAGAGCGCAGCACGTGCTGCTCCCCCGTGTCACCACGGCTGAGCACCCCGGGCACAGGCGGCGTCCCCAGGGCACGAGCCCAGCACGGGACAGGAACACGGTGGCCCCCACCAAACCCAGCAGTGCCAGGAGCAGCCGGGCTCTCCCCCAGGACAGGCCTGCTCCGGGTGCACGGGATGGTCCCACCGGAGAACCAGAGCTCTCCCCTGCCACCCATCAGCAGCATCCCATTGGGAATCTGAGTCTCCCAACAGCTCCCGGAGGAGCAGGGTGCTGGGCACCCTGTGGGTGAGGGGTAGGCAGCAGCGCGGGTCCTTGGCCACCAAGCAGGTGGGACAAGAGCCACATCCCTTGGTGCAGCAGCTCTAGCCGATTCCTGCAGGGAATCCTCCAGCTGGAAGGACCTGTGAGCACCTGCGTGGGGACCCCGGGATGGGGCCATGCGCGGTGGCTCTCCGTGAGCCGGGAAGTGACAGCGGGGGCTGTCCGGGTTGGGAACAAGGTGACATCTCAGCACGTGGGGACGGGCAAGATCCAGCCCACTCAGAGCCGGTAGCAGAGGTCGGGGGGTACCATTGCTCATCCCATTTATCCGGCCGAGCCGTGAACTGCTTTGGGGACAGAGGGATGTGGCACCGGTGTTGGGGGGCACCTGCTCCAACTCCGGGGGTCCTTCTGGACCACCTCCAGCCCCACATGCAGGGAGAAGGGAGCGCAGCTCCCTGCCGGTACCCAGCCGCGACCGCCGTCCTCCGCACAGATGTTCCCGAGCCTGGCTCTGTGCATCCCAAAGCCACAGTTCGGAGCCTGTCGGGAAGGCGCTCGTTGCGACACGCTCCGCCAGCCGCCCTCCTTCCTCCCTGCTTCCACTGCGTCCAGCCCCCGAGGAATGTGCCGGGCTGGTTCCCACGGCGGCTGCCGGGGAAGGGCGGCCACAGCGCTCCCCACCAAGGGCACTTGTCCCAGCGGCCGCCACCCCGGTGCCACGCGAGCCACGGCCACAGCCCGCCGTCCCCATCCCCACCCTGGGCACGGCCAGTGGCCGGAGGTCCCCGCGGGGACGTGGCCCTGCCGAGCGGCTCCCGGGGACCCGCCACCGCCGCGGAGGGGGGAGGCAGGACGAGAGATGCAGGACAAGCTCCCGCGGGCCGGGAATGCCGGTGGCGTCTCCGGACCTTGCCGGTGAGTGCAGAGCCCGCTCCGTGCGTGTGACAGTCCCCGCCGAGGGCCCGGCCAGGCTGGCGGTGCCACCAGCGCCGCAACCCGGGGACCTGCCAGGAGCCGCGCTGGGGAGCGATGCTCGGCACGGAGCCACCCGAGAGCAGCCCCCGCTGCCCACGCACGGACCCGGCGGGGGGAGGCAGGACGCGGGGACACGCAGGTGACGCTCCCGAGCGCTGCCCGCCCCGATGCCGCGCTGAGGGGCCCGCGGCCGCCCCTCGCCTCCCCCGCGGGGCCCGGGCAGGTGCCGCCCGTGTCCCCCCCGCGCTCCGCTGCGGCACCGGCGGCCCCGGGTCCGCTCCGCCCCCGCGCACCGTCACCTTCACGGAGGGCACCGGAGCGGGCCCGCGCTGCGGGAGCGGGAGCGGGCCCGTGCCACGGTGCCGGGAGGTGCGGGGCAGCCCGGGCCGGTGTCCCCGCTCCCCGCCGGCCTTACCATGGCTGCGGCGCCGGGCGCCGTCCGGGAGCGGCGGCTGCCGATGGGCACGGCCGGGCCCCGCCGCGGATTAGCAGAAATAGCAGCGGCGGGGGCGGGGGCGGCCCCGGGGCGGGGCGGGCCGGGGGGCGGGGGGGGGCGGCCGCTCGGCATCACCGGCGGCGGCACCGGGCACCGGCACCGGCGTCCGGCAACGGAGTCGGGCATCGGGCACCGGCATCAGCACCGGCATCGGAAACAGCGCCTGGCACCGGGCACCGGCACCGGGGCCAAGCACGGCACACCGGGCACGGGCACCAACATCAAGCGTTGGGAACACGTCACCCGGAGCAGGCACTGGACACCAGGCAGTGGCATCAGGCACTGGGTACCAGCACTGGGCACCAGCACCTGGGCATGGGCATCCAGCCTTGGCACGGAGCACTGCCATCAATCCCGGGCACTGGTCCTGGGCACTGGCATCAGCACCCAGCCCGGGCACAGAGCACTGCACCAGGCCCTGGGGTCAGGCACTGGCTCTGGCATCACTCACCAGGCAGCAGGCACTGCACAGTGGGCACGGGGTGGTGGTACAAGGCAGCAACACCAGGCACAGGGCTCTGGCATCAGGGCACCAACACTGGATACCGGGAACAGGGCACTGCAGCAGGGACAGGGCACCAGTACCAGGGACAGGGCACAGGCACTGGGTACCAGTACTGGGTACTGGACATTGTCAGGACCCAGTACAGGCAGTGGGTACAAGGCCTCAGCAGCAGTTACTGACTGGCACAGATGAGAGGGAACAGCCCCAGTGCCAGGGAGTGACTCCTGGGAGTGGGCACCAGTACTGGGCATTGCTCTGTGGGTACCGGGTACTGGGCAGGAGACATTGAGCTCCACATCAGCCACCGGGTGTTGGGAGCACTGGGCACCAGGTAGTGGGTATTGGGTACTGGGAAAACATGCCAACACCACCCATCACACATCACCTGGGGGGTACCAGGGGCTGAGGACACAGTGGGCACGGGGCACTGGATCCCAGCCTTTTCCAGTGCTCCCTCTGCAGAATGCCAACCTGCTTCTGCCTCCTGCAGCCCTTCCCAGGGCTGATGCTGAGCCATCCTGCCCCTGGCTGGTGTGTTGGCAACCTGGCACGGGGATCCAGCCACCCGATGCTCTGTGTCCCTGTCCCCATCCCACGCCAGGGGTGGAGTGACAGCCCCTTGCCAGGATGCCCCCGGCCTCGAGCCCGTGTGAATGGCAGTGTCTGTGTCCCCGTGCCCCGAGGGCAGCGGAGGATGCTGGCACCGCGGCTGGGGCACCGTGGGGCGCTGCTGTTCCAGCCAGGAAAGGGGCAGGGGGAGCCTTGGCTGGCGGGGGCCGTTCCCTGCCGTGAGCAGCTGGCACAGCCTCAGCCATCCCCAAATTTCAGTCTCCCGGTCCAGCTGCCCAGCAGGACTGTCCTTGTCCCCCTCAAATCAGGGGGTGGCAATGCCACGTGCATCCCCAGAGCTTCCCTCTCACGGGCACCTCCTCCCTGCCTCAGTTTCCCTACCCATAAGGAAAACCAGTGGTAATTCCCCAGTGGGAAAAGATGGATCCAGCTCCACACAGACCCTGACCGAGGCTGTGTAACCCCACAGGGACCGTCTCAGCCTTGTCCCCAACCTTGTCACTGCCTGGAGCCTCGTCCCCTGCCACATTATGGAGCCAGGCTGTGTCCAGATGGCTCCACATTCCCTTTATTCCCATAAATAACCACCACAGGCTCAGCACAGCCTCACAGAGCACCGGTGGCCACCCGGACCCCATATTTAGGGGGGCCAGGCAGGGATCCCACTCTCTGGAGACCCATCCTCACTGCCTGGAGGGCTCCAGGCAGGGGGCAGGTGGGGGCAGGCAGGGGCAGGTAGGTGAGGGTGGCTGTTTACATCCCTAATCCCCACAGCCAGCGCTTTCCTTCGAGATTACCGGGGATTAGGGGGGCTCCGGGAGCTCAGCCCCGGCTCTCCCTGCCCTTCAAGGAGCAGCGCCCGAGCCCCGCGGGGGTGGGAGGGCGGGCCGAGCACTGCTGTGATGAGCTGGGTGTTCTCAGCCCTGCCAGCGGGCACAGCATGGCGCAGCCACCAGCTTGCCACGACCTCTCTCTGGTAGCCCAGTGCCCACCGAGCTGCAACCCGGGCTTTAAGGAGAGCATTAAAAGCTGAAGGGATCAGCTGAGGAGCGGGAGGGAGAGAACGGGCTGCACGGTCTCGGCTGGGGGATGACGCGGCGATGGTGACACCCAGGGGAGGTTGGCACAGCCCTAGAGGTCCCCAAGGTCCCCGAGGCACCCCGGTGTCCCTCACCCCGTCCGGCAGGTCCCAGCACGGCTGGGAAGCCACCGGGGCCCGGAGCTCTGTAATTACCATGGGAGGCCGAGTTATTTTGGGAAGCGGCTCCGCTGCTGCCAAAGCTTTTATTCCTCCAAACCAAAACAAGATGGAAAGAGCCCAGCCCAGGATGCTGCATCCGGCGGGCGTGGGGAGGTTAACTCCTCGCTGCCTGCACCCGGGGGGCTGCCTGCTCCCCCTGCCTGCACCCAGGGGCTGCCTGCACCCAGGGGCTGCCTGCTCCCCCTGCCTGCTCTGCCTGCATCCCTGCCTGCACCCGGGGGCTGTCTGCTCCCCCTGCCTGCTGTGCCTGCAACCCTGCCTGCACCCAGGGGCTGCCTGCTCCCCCTCCCTGCTGTGCCTGCATCCCTGCCTGCACCGGGGGGCTGCCTGCTCCCCCTGCCTGCTCTGCCTGCATCCCTGCCTGCACCCGGGGGCTGTCTGCTCCCCCTGCCTGCTGTGCCTGCAACCCTGCCTGCACCCAGGGGCTGCCTGCTCCCCCTCCCTGCTGTGCCTGCATCCCTGCCTGCACCGGGGGGCTGCCTGCTCCCCCTGCCTGCACTCAGCAGAGCCCCAGCATCGAGACAGGTCCTGGGGGCTCGGGTTGCACTGAGGGGGCTTCAAAGGGTCAGTGGGGGAAGATTTGGGGTGGCAGAGGTCGCAGGGTGTCAGCCAGGCATGGGCTGGGGGTCAGCCCCGTCCTCGGCTGCTGGCAGCTCCCGAGGCCGCATATTTGGATGCTTCCCTGCATCCGCCGTGAGAACGACTATTTTTAGCTCCTTCTGTTGCAACAGATGCAGTTTTGGGGGCTTCCCAGCGCAGTGGCAGGGCCGAGGAATGCCAGTGGAGAGGAGCACCTCGCT
Source organism: Pipra filicauda (assembly GCF_003945595.2). Classification (NCBI taxonomy): domain Eukaryota; kingdom Metazoa; phylum Chordata; class Aves; order Passeriformes; family Pipridae; genus Pipra; species Pipra filicauda. Next base: position 563,286 of record NW_024104563.1, on the reverse strand, counting down.
GCTGCCCCCAGGGAAACATATCCCAAAGCCCTGAAGGGTCCATCCCAAAAGCCTCCCCAAAGGACGGGCAGAGGTTGCGATTTCCAGTCTCCAAACAGACTCCAAGCTGGGAATAAACTCATTTTTCACAGCACGGAGAGGATAAGCCACATCAAGCATCCCACGGTGCCCCCCAAGTTCTGCTCCAGCACAATGTCCAGGTGGGTTTGGGGGTCTGTGCTCAGGGTGGACCCCAAAAACCTGGAGTGTAACTCCTGTCCTTTGGCTTATTTCCCTTGATCTGAGCCGGGGTCGCTCCCTGGGCTTGAGTCTTACAAGGCAGCAGAGACCCCCAAAACCTGGGGCCTTCTGGGGTCTCCCAAATCCAAACCCCACACACCAGGGTCTCCCCAAACCCATGCACTGGGGTCCCCCAAGCCTTAAACCAGCCCCCAAACCTATACAACAGGGTCTCTCCATCCTTGTCTCCAAGGCAAAGGGGTCTGGGTGTGTGTGTGGGGGTCCATATTCCCCCATGTCCAGCCTGTGCCAGCCCCTTGGAGGGGTTTGGACACAGATGAGTTCCATGGGATGGTGGCACAGCAGCAGGGACAGAGTCACAGCCATCCAAACCTGTGAGCCCAGGTGGTCTCACTCCAAGCCCTGTCCTGAGCCTTCCCACAACTCGTCACATGCCACCAGCCCCCAAAGCCCCTCACAAAGGACTCACCAGCCAAAGCTGCCCATTCCTGGTCCCACCTGGGCACCTGGTGGCACTGGGGAATCAGAGGTGCCCTGATGCCACCCCAAGCTCCCAGCCCATCACTCACCTCCTCTGGAACCCGTGCTGGGAAGGGTTTTGTGCCGGAGCTGGGGGAGGACGGCAGCGGGACCGAGGAGAAGCGATTTTTCCCATCGGAAGGAGCTGAGGTTTTCCAGGCCTGCCCTGGCTGTCCCCTCCCAGGCCCCTCTGTCCCCCAAGACCACCAGCTGGGTCAGGGATGGGGCCCACGTGTCCCCAGCTGGCAGAGAGGGGCGGGACAACAGCGACGCACAGGCGAGCTGTATTCCCAGAGCTGTGTTTATAAATGTCACATTTACATAGACCCTACAAAAACTGCTGGCAAGTGAGGTGGGAATGCATGTCCCATGGGATTTCCCTGCCTGGATCTGCCTGGGATGAGCCTCATCTCTCAGGGACCAGGGGACATCTGGGGGGGGGACACACAGGGAGCTGCTGCAACAGCTCCTGCTTCCCATCCTCGTATTCCACACCCCGGCTCTGGGCAGAGGGTAAAGTGAGGCAGGTGGGTACTGACCCCCCAGCATTGGCCTGAGCCCCCACAGGGTTTTCAGGGGTCTGGATGTTCCCTGTGGAGTCACCAGGTCCTGGTGACACGTGTGACCCAAGCAGGTGGCTCCTATTCCAGCCCAGGCTGGGGGAGACGACACAAGGCTGTGACAGTGACACCTCCGTGTCCCTCATGGAGGGAGGGCTCAGGCCACTCCAGAACCACAGAAAGTCCCAGTCCTGAGCTGGAAGGATGGATGCTGTGCCCAGGGGACAAAGGGTGGCTCTGAGGACAGGGAGAGCCAGGTGCCAGCATGGGATGGTGGATCAGAGGGGTGGAGGGTGGGAATGATCCCCAGATGTCTCTATTCCAGCCTCTAGCTCAGAAAGGGATGGGCTGAGGTGGAAAAGGCTCCAGAGGATGCCAGTGGCATCACCTGCTCACCACTGGAATATCCTCCTGTGTGGGTGACCCTTCCTCTGGCTGGAGATGGGAATCTGTCTCCATGGAGTTGGACACCCCAGAAGGACCCCGGTGACCCCTCACCAGTTCCACACACCCCTATGGAGCTGGGTGCCCTGACCAGTCCCCAGCAGCTCCTCTCCTTGTGAGGACCCCACTGCCCATCACCCCCTGTCCACAGGAAGGTCCCCACAGCCCCAGTGCCCACCCTGCCACAATTTTGGGAGGAGCCAGGCTCTTCCTCTTCCCTGGAGCCCCAAACTCACCCATGAAGAAGGTGATAAACCAGGTGGCCCATGGATCCTGGCTGGACCCAGAGCTCTTGGTCTGTCCTTGCCAGAGCCACTGGTGCCTTTGGCCACCACCTTGGTGGGGACATCTGTCTCCCCAGCTGCCACCATCCCAAACCGGGGTCAGGCCTCGGCAGAACCTTACCAGGGACACCCCTGGGTGGGCACAGAGCAGGAGTTGGTGGGGGGGGACAGTGGGTGCAGTGGCAGCTCTTGATGGCCTGTGACCTGATCTGGGTGTCCTTGTCCCCTCCTGGGAGGTGGTGGCTGAGGGGACAGAGAGGTGCTGGGAGTGAGGGGGCCTCACACCGGTGTCAGGCCACATTGGTGTGGGGGCTGCAAGGACCCTGCCAGGCTGTGGCCCCTGGGCAGGGGCTGGCAGGGGACCTGGTGCCACACATGCCAGTGGCTGGATTTGGACACAGGGTGCTGAAGAACCTCCATGGGCAGGGGTTGGGTGGGTGACAGTCATGGTGTGGGGCCACTGGGGCTATGCCAGGGCCACCTCCCTGCCTCATGAGGGGTGTCCTGGCCAGTGGCTTGGTCTGGGACGAATTGCTGGTCATGGGGGTGACTGAGTGGCCACCTGTCATGGCCAGCTGCTGGCCCGCCCATCCTGGCACTGAGGGTCCTCTGAAGGGCCACCAGCACCACCAGGCACATCACACCCCACAGCTCCACCCAGCTGGGGGAGGGGATGGGGAGGCCTGGAGGTCCCCTGGGTGTGGGGGTTCCCCCTGCAGGGCTGGAGGTCCCCCAGGCAGCAGGGGATTGGGGACCACGGGGTTTCCCAGGTGTGACAGCCACAGCAGGTCCCCAATGTTCCCAGGGAGTGACAGCATCCTGCTCGCAGAGCAAAGAGCCAGCACGGTAGGATGTCACCAAGGGCAGTGTGGTGTCACCAAGGGTGGCATGACAGCCCCATGACACTGACAGGGACAATTTGTCCCTGTCCTTCACTGGGTACTGGGTGACAAGCAGTCAGGAGCCACCCTGGAGGGGACAGAGCCACTGTCACCTCCCCAACCCCTCTGGTCCCTCCAGCTGAGCATCCCTGAACAATAAACCATGAGGTCTGCTGATGGACATTCCAGCCTGGATCCCAGAACCCCTTCAGGCTCCTCTCCCAGCTGCAGCAAATCCGGGGACATCCTTGGGGACATCCCCCCAGTCCCCTCCCTGTCACTCCCCCATGAGCTCCTTGAGTTCCAAGTCTTCTCCAGCTTCCAAAGCTCAACACCCCCCGAGGACGGAGATCCCCCACCTTGGGGACCTTAATTTGGTTTAGGAAGGTGGCAAGGACAGAGGACAGCATGGCAGGGCCACGGGCCACCACTGCATGGGCCACCTTGGTCCCAGGGGACAGCAAAGGCTCCACGGCAACAACGGTCACAACAGCTCCATCACCCGCCTGTCACCACCCGGGGGGGACAGTGGTGACATGTCACGCCATGTCATGGCACGGCCACCGGGCCAGGGAGGGGACACAGGGCTGGGGGAGCCTGGCAGGAACCACGACGGGGTGGGGACAGCAGGAAGGGCGACAGCGCTGCCACCACGGGGGTGACCGAGCCGGGGGTGCCACCAAGCCCAGAACCACCACACCCCTGAGCAGGGGGGACCGTCCCCTCCTGCCTCAGTGTCCCCACGAGCTCCCAGCCCCCCCGGGGGAGGCGAGCGATTGCCAAGCAGGCCGGGCAGCGAGCGGGGAAGGATTTATTGACTCACGGCTCGGGGTACATCACAGTTTGAGCTCCCTCCCCGCCTCCGGAGGGGGCGTCGCCTTGGACTTCCCGGGCAAAAGTGCGCGGAGAGGCTTCACAGTTTGATCCCTTCGGGAAAGCAGAACCGAGGCAGTGACAAATGGCAAACGCTACGTCGTATGAAAAAATAATACAAACTCTTCTCTTTAAATATCTTACAGAAAAATGAACCTGAATAAAGAGCATGAAAAGCACCGCGTGGCGCAGCCCCCGAGCCCCGCCCCGAGCCCCCGCGGGCCGAGGGGACCCAGGCGAGCCCTGCATCCCACCCGGGCATCCCACCCGGCGCTGCCCCCGGGCGTGCACGCGGGGCAGGGGGGCGTGGGGGCGGCGGGGACCGCTACGTGCCTGTCCCCACGCCACGGGAGTGTCCCCCCACACGGACCCCTCGCTCGGCAGCCCCCCCGGGACCGGGGTGCCAGCGGGAGCAGCGTGAGAGGCCGGCCGAGGGCGTTGCTACGAGGGTGCCCTGGGGGGGCAAGGCCCTGGGGGGGCCGTGGACCCCCTCCCGAGGGAGCCGGGGGTCCCTCCTGTGTCGCAGTGCAAGTTCACGGAAAGCCAAGGCACCGCCGCGAGGCCGCGGCTCTGTCCGGGGGGTCGTGCGGGGCAGCCCCCGGTGTGCAAAGGGGAGGTGAGCCGGGGCGGGGGGACACGGGGACACCCGGACGGTCCCCGGGGGCAGAGCTACGGCGTGGGGGGTGCCCAGGGCCATGCGGCCCCGGGGAGAGCCGGCTCCCCGGGGCGGTGGGGGCAGCGGGGCGGGCGGCCCGTGAGGGGAGGGGGGGGGGGGGGGGGGGGGGATGCATCCAGGGAGCCCCGGGGGTCCAGCCCCGGGGGTGGGGTGGGGGCAGCCCCAGGAGGTGCTGGCGGCGGGTGCAGCTCCTTCTCCCGCCGCTCCGGAGGGGTGTTGGTGGGCGGGTGGGTGGGGGTCTATCGGGGGGGCGCAGGGACCCCGCCCTCCCCCCGCCGGTGCGTCTCCCCGAAGGCTCGGTCCAGCTGCTCCAGTTGGGAGCTCAGCGGCAGGTGGATCTCCAGGTGCATGCGGAGGGTCTCCAGCCACTGCTCCAGCTTGGCGAAGGACGGCCTGGGCGACAAGGGGGGACAACTTGGCAGCTCCACTCGCCCCGTCCCCACCCCGTGCCCCCGGGGTCCCCAGGGGGGTCTGCGGCCCCTCACCGCTTCTCGGGGTCCAGGTCGCAGCAGGTGACGGCGATGGGGAAGAAGCTGGGGGGGCAGGCGGGGGGGCAGTAGCGCTCCAGGAAGCCCCTGACGTTGAGGCCGAAGTCGGTGGTGCGGGGCAGGTAATCGGGGTCGGCGCTCACCCGGCCGATGATCTGGGGGCGAAGGGAGGGAGGAGGGGGCTCAGCCCCAAGGGGAGACCCCAAGCCCAAAGGGGACCCTCCAATCCCCAAAGGAGAACCCCAAACACAATGAGGACCCACGGCCAAGGGAGGACCCCAAACACAATGAGGACCCCAACCCAGAGGGGCAGACCCTAACAGGGAGACCCCAAACCCAAGTGGGGAGGCTCCAACCCCAAGGGAGGGCTACATGCCCAAGAGGAGGAACCCAAGCACAATGAGGACCCCACCCCTAAAGAGGAGATCCCAAGCCCTAAAGGGAATATGTCCAAGCCCCAAAGGTGATGCCAAACACAACAGGGAGACCCCAAGAGGGAGACCCCAAGCCCAAGGCAGGACTCCAAGCCCAAGAGGGGGAACCCAAGCATAATGAGGACCCCAACTCCAAGAGGGAAATCCCAATCCTGGATAGGGGGCACTCTAAACATAACCCTAAACATAACAAAGACTCTGACCCCAAGGGGGACCCCAAACACAATGAGGACCCCAACCCCAAGCACACTGAGGATCTCAATTCCCAGAGGGACACCCCAATCCCAGGGGGAGAGAACCCAGACCCAGTGAGCACCCCAAGCCCAAGGGAGGACACTCCAATCCCAAAGGGGAGACTCTAAACACCCCAACCCAAAGGGGACACCCCAACCCCAAAGGGGACACCCCAACCACGGGGGCAGGTTAACCCAAACACATTGAGGACCCCAGCCCCAGTGGAAGACCCCAGCCCCAGGAGTCCTTGCCTCACACAGGACGATGCCAAAGGAGAAGATGTCCACCTTCTCGTCGTAGCTCCTCCCTGTGGGGACACACAGGTCAGGCCACACCACGCACGGCCCGTCCCTGCCCCACCAACAGTCCCTGCCTGGGGACAGAGCCCTGGCTGGCCACGCTGCCCCTCACCATTGATCATCTCGGGGGCCATCCAGTAGGGGTTCCCCACCACTGTGTATCGCTTCTTGCGGTCCGGTTTCTTCAGGTTCTTGAGATGTTCGGGCTGGTTCTTCTCGTCCACCATCAGCCTCGCCAGCCCAAAGTCAGCCACCACCACACTCTTGTTCTGGGGGGGTGGAGAGGGGGTGAGGCACAGGGGAGCCACACAGGGGGCTGAGACCCCCCCCGGGCCAGGGCAGGGACACGGCCGGGGTGGGACTCACCTCCCGCACGAGGCAGTTGTGGGAGTTGAGGTCACGGTGGATGATGTTCATGGAGTGGAGGTAGGCCTGGGGGAAGGACAGGCTGAGACTGGGGGCACCCCCACACCACAGAACCCCCCCGCCCACCAGCATCCATCCCATCCACTCATCCCACAGGGACACCCACCCACCCCACAGTGACACCCACTCCCCCCACAATGACACCCACCCACCCCACAGTGACACCCACCCCACAGTGACACCCACCATGCCGGCAGCGATGTCCTTGGCGAAGCTGACCCGCTGGCTCCAGGGGTAGTGGCTGTCCTGGGGAGCAGGAGGAAGGATTTGCCACAGAACAGAAAAGGAGAGGGGTCCCCCAGCCCCACTGTGGGGTGGTGAGGGCCAACCTGTCCCCCCAGTGCTCACCATGCTCTTGATGAGGCCCCTCAAGGTGCCCCCCTTGATGTACTCCGTGATGAAGTTGAGCCTCTTCTCCTTGTACAGCACCCCGATGAACTTGAGCACGTTGGGGTGCTCCAGGCAGCGCATCACCTTCACCTGCAGGAGACCCCCCACACCCCCCGTGTCCGTGACACCCCGAGGCACCCACACCCACCTGGGCAGACCCCCTGCTGCGGGCAGGGCTGCACCCACAGTGCCGGGACACCCCATTCCACGTGCTGTGCCCAGACCCACGTCAGGTGGGGGACAGGATGGGACAGCCCCACCCCTCCTGTCCCCCCAAACCAGGGGGGTTAAAGGGAAGGGGAGTTAAGGAAAGGGAGGTTATGGAAAGGGGACACTCACCTCTTTGAGGAAGGTCCTCTGTGTCTCCTCGTCGAAGCGGATCAGCTCCTTCATGACCATCACCTCGCCCGTCTCCCGATGGGTCACCTGGGAGCGCAGAGACTGAGCCACCCCCACCTCTGGGGACACCACCCCCCTCTACCCCAGGGAGCCCAGACCCCCACGCTTGTGCCACGAGTCCCACCTTGATGGCCTGGCCGAAGCAGCCCTTGCCCAGCACCTCCCCGTGGATGAGGTCGGAGGGGCGGAAGATGCGGTGGGCGCGGGACACGACGCGCAGGGACTCGGAGCGCCCGATGTCCTTGCGCTGGGACGCGGGGGAGCCCACGGAGCCCGAGCCAGGGGACTTGTCCGTGCTGCAGCTCCTCCTGTGGGACGGACGGACAGAGGGTCAGCCCCCAGGAGGGACGCCAAGGGGAGAGGGGCCGAGGCGGTGGCCTTACGTGACAGCGCGCTGGCGCATGGCCGCGGGCTCCGGGGGGGCCGGGGAGCGCAGGGGGCTGCACGGGGCAGGCAGGGGGCTCCCGGCCAGCCCCGGCTCCCGGGCAAGGGGCTCGTGGGGGTCGTGCTCGATGGTCAGCTGGAGCAGGCGGCTGGTCTCCTGGATCAGCAGGTCGATCTGGGGGTAGGAAAGGACAGTGGGGTCGTTTTGGGGCCATGCCAAGGAGGGGGGGCTGGTTGGGGGGCATCCCGGGGGGGATGTACCTCGTCCAGGGGGACGTGGCCGATGGGGGTGCCATTGATCTCCAGGATGCGGTCGCCCACGTGGATGGAGTTCTTCATGTCAGGGCTGATGCAGTCTGGGTCCACCCTGGGGGCCCAGCAGGAAGCAGGGTCAGACCCCCAAGAGTGTGCTGGGACACTGCCCACGGGGTCGCCTCCCTGACATCCTCACTGGTGGAGATGTGCTGGGGACACTGCCCATGGAATCACCTCCTGACACTGTCACCACTGAGGATGTGCTGGGATACTGCCCATGTCCCCCCCACCAGTCAGTGGGGAGGGGACAGGCTGGCACAGCCCCTGCGAGTCATCTCCGGGGACACACAGTCACTGCACCCACGAGCCACCCCTGCAAGATGGGGATGTGGAGGTAAGATACCCACAGGCCACCCACTGTTGGTCAGGGACATGCAGGCATGATGCCCTTGTTGGATGGGGACACGCAGTCATGGCACCCACGGGTCACCCTTGCCGGATGGGGACATGCTGTCATGACACCCACGAGTCACCCTTTGGGATGGGGACACACAGTCATGGTCCCCACGAGTCACCTCTGCTAGATGGGGACACGCAGGCACAGGTCCCTCCTCCTGGACAGGGACATGCTGGCACAGTGCCCACGAGCCACCTCAACCACATGGGGATGTGCCAGCCTGGTACCCAGGGGCACTGCCAGCATGTCACCCCCCAGCCACACTGATGGCCTGGGACAAATCAGCGTGGATCCCACAACACCCCCCTGCAGCTGGGGACGTGCCATGCTGGCCAATGAGGACCCCATCCCTCCTCCTCCCACCCCAGAAGGTGTCCCTGGGGTGGATCCCAGCAGCAGAAGGGACACGGGATGGCCCAGCCCTGGGGCGGGGCGGGTGGCAGAGGGGACAGGGACGCACTCTCGGACACGGACGGTGCGGGGGTGCTCAGTGCCACAGCCCTGGTCGATGGACACGGAGAAGCCGCGTTTTCCGTCGGAGCAGGCGGGGATGGAGACGAGCGTGACGGTGTGTGGGATGCGGGAAGCCGGGGAATCCGGCAGGATCTGCTCGATCACCGGCGTCACCACCATCTGGTAATAGCAGTGCCCGCTGCGGGGACAAGGGGAGAGAAGGGTGGGCGGGGGGTGCCAGGGGATGCAGTCCCCACCCTCCCACGCGGGCTGGCACATACCAGTAGAGCTTGGAGCGCTCCACCAGCGCGTAGGTGTCCCCGTCCCCGATGAACGTGCGGCAGTTGAGGCAGCTGAAGCACTCGGGGTGGTACTTCTGCTCCCCAGCCACCTGTGGGCAGATGCCATCAGCCCCGGGACCCCCGTGTCCGGGGCACCGAGGGTGAGTGACGGGGTTTGCGTGGTGCTGGGAGCACCCACGGGTGCACCGGGCACAACGGAAGGGCGGGCAGGGTGGTGGGGACAGAGGTGCCACCAGGCTGGGAACGACTGCAGGGACATTCTCCCACCACCCTGAGCCTCCCTCAGTCCCACCTAAAGTGCAAACCCCCAAAGCCCAACCCGTGCTGGGGGTCTGCACTCCCTCCCCACCTCACCCTTTTCCAGGAGCTCAGCTGTGGGTCAGGGCTCCGTGTCCCACCCCAGGGACCCCCAGGGACCCCCCGGTGCTCACCATGACCAGCCCCTTGGTGATGTGCTCGGAGCAGCCGTGGCACAGCTCCCCAAAGCGTGCCCAGTAATCCTTCTTGCAGTACAGCCGCCCATCCTTCTCGTAGTACTGGTGGGACAGGGAGGCCCCGCACTCGCAGCACCTGCGCCAGGGACAGGGACACCCTTGTCACCCGTCCCCATTGTCACCCCAGGGCACAGCCAGTGCTCCTCCACCCCATGGATCTCTGGACAAGCTGCTTCCCCTGTTTCCTACCCCACTGCATCCGTGTGCCACCTTCCCCAGGGTGGCAGCAGGGGATTCCAGGGGTGACAGTGCAGGCTGGTGCTGCAGGAACATCTGGGGACACCAAGCTGGGACAGACATGGGGCAGGGAGGTGACAGCCTGGCATGGACATGCCAGCCTGGGCATGGACACACAGAGGGATGTGCCAGACCAGTCACAGACATGCCACCCTGGTGACAGACGTGCCAGCCTGGCACAGACACACAGAGGGATGTGCCAGCCTGGTCATGGACAGAGAAGACATCCCACCCTGGTGACAGATACACAGAAGGACATGTCTCTCTATGTATGGCTACGGTGACATGCCAGCCTGGCACAGACACACAGAAGGATGTGACAGGCTGGTCACGGACAGAGGGACATCCCACCCTGGTGCCACCCTGGTCACAGATGTGCCAGCCTGTCCATGGTCACACAAGGGGGATCCTGCCCATGGATCTGTCACCCTGGTCACAGTCAGAGGGACGTGTCTCCTTGGTCACAAACCCCCAACCAGAGGGACACGCCATCCTTGGGGGTGCAGTGCCCCAGGGGATGCAGGGGTTGGGGATGTGCTCGGGGGCTGCCAGGGGGTGACAGGGCTGTGCCACAGGAGGGGGCACCCAGGGGTATGGGGGGCTGTCAGGTTTGGGGTGCACAGGCAGGTACAGGGGTGCTGTGTCAGGGGCAGGAGCGGGGCAGGGGGTACTAGAGGGGACTGGGGTGGGGAGGTGTGGGGGATGCAGGGGGGTGCTATAGGGGATTTGCTGTATGGGGGTGCTGTGGGAGGGGTGCAGGGGGGCTGCACTGGGGAGTTCCCATAGGGGATGCAGGGGGGTATGGTTGCAGGGTGCAGGAGGGGCACTATAGGGGATGTGCTGTAGGGGTGCAGGGGGGCTGCAAGTGTAGAGTTCCCATATGGGATATGGGGGTGGGTTGTTGGAGGGGTACAGACAAGGTGCAGGACAGATGCTATAGGGGATTTGCTGTAGGGGGTTGCTTTAGGGGACCAGGAGGGTTGCAGGTGGGGAGTTCCTATAAGGGGGAAGAGTGATCGTGGGGTTGCAGAAGGGGTGCAGGGGGTGCTGTAGGGGATTTGCTATAGGGGATTTGCTGCAGGGGGGATGTAGAGGGGATGCTATAGGGGGGATGCAGAGGGCATGCTACAGGGGATTTGCTGTAGGGGTGATGCAGAGGGGATGCTGTAGGGGATTTGCTGTAGGGATTTGCTGGGGGGGATGCAGAGAGGATTCTATATGGGATTTGCTGTAGTGGGGTATGCAGAGGGGATGCTATAGGGGATGTGCTGTAGGGGATGTGCTGTAGGGGGGATGCAGAGGGGATGCTATAGGGGATGTGCTATAGGGGATGTCCTGTAGGGGGGATGCAGAGGGGATGCTATAGGGGATGTGCTATAGGGGATGTCCTGTAGGGGGGATGCAGAGGGGGTGCTATAGGGGATGTGCTGTAGGGGGGATGCAGAGGGGATGCTATAGGGGATGTGCTATAGGGGATGTGCTGTAAGGGATGTGCTGTAGGGGGGATGCAGAGGGGATGCTATAGGGGATGTACTGTAGGGGATGTGCTATAGGGGATGTGCTGTAGGGGGGATGCAGAGGGGATGCTATAGGGGATGTGCTGTAGGGGGGATGCAGAGGGGTGCTGTAGGGGATTTGCTGTAGGTGTGGGGGTTGCTGCAGGACACGCTGCAGGAGGTGTTGGGGGGTGCCCGGGGAGTGTCGCAGTCCCCCCCTCCAGCCGTGGGCGCGCAGGTGAAACACCAACCAGCGGTGACGTCACGGCGAGGAGTTTCCCCACCCCATGACGTCACCGCGCGAGGACTCCCCCGCCCGATGGCGCAGCACGAACCATCCCCTGGGCTGGGGGCGGGGATGGGGACGGGGACGGGGAGGAGGGGGAGGAAGGGGAGCAGCGCGAGGAGGAGGAGGAGGAGGAGGAGGGGGAGGAGGAGGAGGAGGAGGAGGAGGAGGAGGGAGAAGGCTCCCCAGCGCTGCCGGAAGCCGCTCACCCGAGGCGGGGGGGCCGGATCCAGCTGCGGCCCCGCAGTGGCTTCGCTGGGGCCGACGGCCCAAGGAGGGGGGAATGGGGGGCACAGGCTGAGACCCCCAGGGGTCCATGGGGTGAAAATCCGTCCTGACCCGATCCCACTCCCACTCCCATCCCCATCCCCACTCCCACTCACTTGGCTCCAGCGCTCAGGACGCGGCTCTTCCTCAGCACCGCCGCCAGCATCCTCCCCCGGGGACAGGGGGGACACCCCGGGCACACCCCGGGCACCCCCAGCCCCACGGGGAACCCCGGCAGGTCCCGGCCACCCCCTGCGACCCCCGAGCCGGGACTTTCCTCCTTGTCCTCCTCGGGGCTCCCACGGCTGGAGCTGCCGGGAGGGCTCGAGTGAAAGAGGAAACAGGGAGGGAGGGGGGCGGGTGACATCAGCCACGCGCACCCTGTCACCGGCCAGGAGGGGACAGCGCCGGGGACAGGCAGCAGGGCCCCCCGCCAGGCCGGGCATTGCCCGGGGCACCCACCGCGGGTGCCAGGATGCACAGCCACGCTTCGGGTGCGTGTGACACCGTGACAGCCTCACACCCGGCTGTGCCACCACCAGAGCCGGGGGGGGGGGGGGGGAGTCATTGTCCCTGATCCCGGTATCCCTGAGGCCATCCCAGTGTCCTTAAGGCCATCCATGCTGGTGTCCACTACACCACCCATCCTGATGTCCCTGATGCCATCCTGATGTCCCTGATGCCATCCCGGTGCCCCTGAGGCCATCCCAGTGTCCCTGATGCCTTGCATTCCAGTGTCCATGACACCACCCATCCTGATATCCCCGATGCCATCCTGGTGTCCCTGATGCCATCTCGATGTCCCTAAGGCCATCCATTCCAGTGTCCATCACACCACCCATCCTGATGCCCCCATCTCGGTGTCCCCAGTGCCATCCCGGGGTCCCGCTGCCACCCCTCCCGGTGTCCCCGCTGTCCCCCGGCGGGTCCCACCTGAAGCAGTCCGAGTGCCAGTCTGCCTTCAGCGCCTGCAGGTACTGCCCATCGTAGATGCCCTGCCCACAGCTCGCACACACCGGCAGGTCGGTCCCTGTGGCAGGGGGGCACACGAGGGGACAGGGCTGTCACCCCACAGCAGCACCCGGGATTAGCTCCCTCTGCCCCGGGGTGATGAACTCCAACCCTCCATCCCCCAACCCCATCGATCCCAGGACAGGTCAAGGTCGTGGCACTGATGTCCCCAGGGGTGGGATGGGGGGCACATGATGAGGGGCAGGAGGGGTGGCGGGGAGTGGCAGGGGGACAGGGGTGCAGGGACGGGGACAGGGGGATGCAGGGGAGCAGGACAGGGCAGAGGGTGCAGGGTGGGTACAGGGGGCTGAAGGAATGTAGGGGGGGTGCAGAGAGGGGTACAGGGGGCAGGATGGGTGCAGAGAGTGTAGGGGGGGTGAAGGGGTGCAGGATAGGTGCAGAGAGGGGGACAGGGAGGATGGGGGGGTTCAAGGTATAGCAGGGGATGAATGGGGGGACACAAGGAATGCAAAGTGGGTGCTGGGGGATGAATGGGGGGACACAGGGGGTGCAGGGTGGTTGCTGGGGGATGAATGGGGGGACACAGCGGGTGCAAAGTGGGTGCTGGGGGATGAATGGGGGGACACAGGGGGTGCAAAGTGGGTGCTGGGGGATGAATGGGGGGACACAGGGGGTGCAGGGTGGGTGCTAAGGGGTGCAGGGTGCATGGGGGGACACGGAGATGTGCAGGGTGGGGGACTGGAGGATGGATAAAGGGTGCAGGGGCGCACAGGGGGTCCCTGGGGGGATGTGGAGGTGCGGGGAGGGACACAGAGGGGTGCAGAGTGACTGCAGAGGTCCTGGGGGTGCAAGTTCTTGGGGGGTGTGGGGAGACATGAGGGGGCCCTGGGGTGCAGAGTGGAAGGAAGGCAGAGCAAGGGAGGGATGCAAAGGGTTTGTGGCGTGCAGGAGGGATGTGGGATGCAGTAGGTTTGTGGGGTGCAGGCAGGGATGTGCAGGTACAGGGAGGGATGCAGAGGGTTTGTAGGGTGCAGGAGGGATGTGGGATGCAGGGAGGGATGCAGGGGGTTTGTGGGGTGCAGGCAGGGATGCAGGCTGGAGGGGATGTGGGGATGCAGGGTTTTGGGGGTGCAGTAGGGGCACAGGGGTGTGCAGGGGGAGATGTGGGGTGCAGGAAAGGGGATGTAGGGGGTGCAGGAGGGGCTGCAGGCTGTACAGGGGTGCAGAGGGAGATGTGGGGGTTCACGAGGATGGGATCCAGGCTGGAGAAGGGTACACAGGGGGAAACTGCTGGACAATGGGTATAGGGGGAGATTTGGGAGTGCAGAGGGGATGCAGCCTGAACAGAAGGTGCAGGGGGGATACAGGGGTGCAAGGGGGATCCCGACTAGAAAAGAGATGCAGGGGAGGATGCAGGGGGTGATGTGGACTGGATGAGGGGTGCAGGGGATGATTCATGGGTGCAGGGGGGACGCAGAGTGGCTGGGGAGGGCAGAGGACATGTGGGGGTTACAGGGGGGATGTCAGGGAGCAGGATGGGGGTCTCAGAGGAGGATGTAGGGATGCTGGGGGGATGCAGGCTGGATGGTGGGTGCAGGGGGGATATGGGGGTGCAAGAGGATGCAGGCCAGAAGAGGGATGCAGGGGGGATGCAGGGGGTGATGCGGGCTGGATGGGGAGTGCAGGAGGGAGATACAGGGTGAGCAGGGGGTGTAAGGGGAGTTTTGGGGATGTAAGGGGGATGCTGGCCGGTCGGGGACCGCGGGGGACATGTGGAGGATGCAGGGGGGGATGTAAAGGCGCAGGATGGGGGTTGCAGAGGAGGATGTAGGGATGCGGGAGGGATGCGGGGGGATGCAGAGGGGATGCGGGGCGGATGCGGGGCGGACGCGGGGGGTCCGCAGGCCGGCCGGCGGGCGCTGTGGAGCCGGGTTGGGGGGGGTCTCGGTGCCCCAGCGGCGGCGGAAGCGCTGAGTCAGGCGGGGATGGGAGGGGGGCTCGGGGGGTCACGCACCTTCGTCCTCTCCCATAGGCTCGTCCCTCCAGGTGCAGCACAGCAGCATCAACCTCATGCAGCCGCGCTGCCCGGCGCCGCGCCGGGCCCTGCCGCTCCCGCGCCCCTGTCCCTCTGTCCCTGCCCGTGTCCCCCTGTCCCGGTCGGGCCCCCCCGGCCCTGCTGCGGCTCCGCGGGCGGGACCGCGGCGGGAGCACCGCGCCGGCGCGGCCGAGAGGGGCGGGGCCTGGGCGCGGGGGGCGTGGCCACGGGGGGCAATGGGCGGGGCCTGAGGGACGCGGGCCGGGCCGGGCCCGGGGCGTGGGTTGGGAGTGGTCGGAGGGGGCGTGGTCGAGATTGGGGCGTGGTCAGGTTGGACGGGCGTGGTCAGGAGTGTGGGCGGGGCTCGCGGGTGCGGGTTGGGAGCAGGGGGTGTCCGGGGCCTCCGGGACCTGCGGGCTGTCACTGTGGGCAGGGCACGGGTGTCCCCACCCACCGCTGGCCGTCATGGATGTCCTCACCCGCCGTAGTGTCCCCAACTACCCTGGTCCACCCATCCCTGGCCGGCACGGGTGTCCCCAAATACCCCGGGCCAGTCCCGTGGGCAGGGTATGGGTGTCCCCCCACCCACCCCTGGCCATCATGGGTGTCCCAACCCGCTGTGGTGCCCCCAACTATCTCCAGCCAGGATACAGGTGTCCCCACCCACCCCTGGCCATCAGAGGTGTCCCCATATGCCATGGTGTCCCCGACTACCCCCAGCCAGCTCCATGGGCAGGGCACGGGTGTCCTCACCCATCCCTGGCCATCATGAGTGCCCCCAACTACCCCAGGCCACCCCCCTGGGCAAGGCATAGGTGTCCCCACCTGCCATGGTGTCCCCAGTTACCCTGGGACAGGGTAAAGGTGTTCCCCCCACCCATCCCTGATCAGTACAGGTGTCCCCACACACCCCAGCTGTCACTGTGATCAGGGCACGGGTGTCCCCATCTACCCTGGGCTGTCAGTGTGGGGTGTGACACAGGTGTCCCTCTCATTCACTGTGTTGTCACCATGGAACAGGGCATGGACGTCCCCCTGTGCCCCCAGGCCACCACCATGGGGCAGGGCACAGAGCTCATGCTGTGTCCGTGGGTTGGCACCGCCGGGCAAGACGTGGATGCCCCTTTTATTCCATGTACTGTCACCCTGGGATAGTGCCTGGGTGTATTTGCCATGCTCTGGGCTGGCACCATGGCCATCCCCTTTGGCCCTCAGGCTGTGATCCTAGGGAAGGCAGGGGCCTCCTCCTGAGTTCCCAGACATCCTGAGTCCTTCTGAGTTCCCTGAGCATCCTCCTTGTCCCCCAGGCCACTGCCCTAAGACAAGGCATAGGTGTTCCCCTCACCCCCAGGATAGGGCATGGACCTCCCCCTGGGTTCCTGGGGGACCTATCTCTGTGGGATAGGCCATGGCCACCCCAACCATCCCTGGGGCTGGCACTGTGGGACAGGGCAGGGGCAGCCCCGGGGTGCCCAGGCTGTCCCCTCACCTTGTGGCCCAGAGCTGTGACAGCACAATGCCATGCCAAGGACCCAGTGTGTCCCCAGGCTTGTGCAGAGCCATGGGCACAAGACCGGGGGCAGTGACATGGGCTGGATTCCTCCATCATTGCCACCACCATTGCCTCCCCTCCGGGGAGGGGGACACAGACACAGGACAGAGCCAGAATCCTTTAAAAACTTGTCCTTTATTAGTCTGTCAGAAGCGAGTCCCTCTGTATAAGGGCGTCCCACCCAGTTATAGCAAAGTGAGCAACACGAAGGGACCGAGCCCCTCCTGCCCGCGGCCCCCCCCAGACCGGGGGGATCGCGGGGACCGACGGGGCCATCCCTCCCCGTGCAGCCCCCGCCGCCGGCATCCCCTTCCCTCCCTTCCTCCAATGTGGGGTCCCCCTCATCCTGCCCCCCCCCCCCCGAGGGGGTCAGCTCTGGGGCTGGGGAGGGGTGCGACACCCCGAGCCCCCCCCAAAATCCCGCAGAGAGCGATAGCACCAAGGGGGACGGCTGCTCCCCGCAGTTTATTCCGCGCTCCCTGCCGGGACCGAGGGGCTGGGGGGCGACGGATGCTGCCGGAGGTGCGGGATCCCTCCTGGGAACGCGGGGCCGGGGATGGCCCCGGGATGGACGGGGGGTTTTTGGGGAAGGGGGGGGGGCGTCTCAGCTTTGCTCGGGATTTACATTCTGGACCATGCAGTAGCACCAAAGTTCATGAGGTCAGCGGTGACGGCCGCGGTTACTTCCGCCTCCTCCCGCAGTACTTCCCTGCTGCGCAGCCCACGCCGCCTGCCATGGGGGGGGAGGGATGCACGGGGTGAGCCCCCCCTGCACCCCCAGACCCCTGGGGGGTGTGGGAGAAGGGCAAGGGGTGCAGGAGCCGGTCCCAACACCAGCGCTCACCTCTAAAGCCCAGGGCACCGAGGGCTCCTCCGTAGGCCTTGGGGGGCTTCCCTGCAGGGGGAAGGGGGAGCTGGGTCAGCGGGACCCCCCGCGGCTGCGGGGTGCAGGGGGGATGCGCACCCCCCACCCCAAAAACGCCCCGCGCGGGGGGGATGGACACTCACCAGCAAATCCCAGCGGGGCGCCGACCCCACCTGGAAGGAGAGCGAAGCCCTCAGCACCCACCGGGCACCCACATCGCTCTGCCCTGCACCCCCCAGTTGAGCCCCCCCGGCTCAGCAGAGCCCCCGGGGTCCCTCCCCAGGCCGTGGCCGTGGCCCTGTGCTCCGTGGGCTTTGCATATCCCCGGGAGCCGGGCAGGCACCGGGATGTGCCCGGGGTGTGTGCTGGGGGTGGTACCTGGAAATATCGGTGACACGCCGAAGCCGGGAACTCCAACCCCTGGGGAAAAAGCGACAGCCAGTGACAGCCAGTGACAGCAGTGCCACCCCAGCCTGGGCTGGGGACACCCTGGCTGGGTTTACTTGCTCAGTCCCTGTCCCTGTCCCTGTCCCTGTTATGGCACCCATGTGGCTTCCCGGTGCTCAGCAGGGAGTGGCAGCAGGGTGAGGACAGCAAGTGGGGACAAGTGTGGTGTGGTGGGGGACATGCTCCCACCCCAGCCCCAAACCACAGCACTCACCTAGACCAGCACCAAAACCTGCAATGGGAGAGCCCCAGTGAGGGTGGGGAGCATGGGATGGGGACAGGGTGGGGACAGGGACTGGAGTCACCCCTGCAGCCCCTCTGGCTGCTCCTTACCCGCCTTGGGAGGTTTCCCAGCAGCTCCTGGATATAAGAGTCCTGTGTCAGAGAGGGGCAGCAGCACAGCCCACGCCCCAACTTCGCTGCCCCCAGGGCTGCAGCCAGACCCTTCTACAGGCCCAGAGGGTCCCCAGGAGGGACCTGCAGCTCCACATGTGGGGGACGTGGTATGGGACCATCCCCTGTTCCCATGACACAGGCAACACCAGTGTTATGGCCCTCAGTCCCTGCTCAGCAGTGGCATTCCCTTTGGATCACACCCTGGGAGCAGGGCAGGTGGCAGGCACAGGATAGGGCACAGGGTGACAGTGTGGGGTGGGACAAAAGTGACCCTGCATCTCCTTCATCCCATAGACCCCTTTCCTTTTGGGCACTCTGCTGGCACACAGCTGCCACTCCCTGCAGCCCAGCCCTGGGAGCCCCAGTGCCAGGGCCAGCATCACTCACCAACACCAAGCCCAGGGACTCCGAGGCCACCAACTCCAAGGCCACCTATGATGGGGGAGCATCAGTGAGGACAGGCAGTGTCTGATCCACTCCTTGTCCAGCCCCAAGTGTGCCCATCCTTTCTTGGGCAGCCCCACTCCCTCCATGGCCAGGGGGAGCGTCCCTCTGTCCATATCCATCTGGGGAAGCATCCCTCCACCTGCATCCCTCTGGGAAAGCATCCTGCTGCCCACATCCCTCTGGGGGAGCATCTCTCTGGGGGAGCATCCCCACTGCTTAGGCTTGGCCTCTGCCAGCACTTACCTGGGAGGCCACCAACTCCTGGCACTCCAACTCCGGGCACACCTGCCAGAAAGGGAACATTAATGCCTGTCCCCCTGCAACCCGGCACCCCCAGCTCAGAGCACTCCCAGCCAGGTGGCCCTGGCACCCATCCTGGGTGTCCCCAGCACCCGTGACACACACAGGAGAAAAACGTCCCCAGTGTGCCTAAGATGGGGGGACAGGTGGCACTTTGCACTCATGGGTGACAGCACACCACCTCCCACGCCTGGGCCACCAGGGCACAAGGGGACATGCAGGGGACACAAAGTCAGCACCCCGATGGCCACATGAGGAGGGTGCCTGGGGACAGTCTGAGATGGTCCCAGGGCAGGGTGGCAGAGATACTTACCGAATTTGGGAGGTTTAGCACCTACTTGGGGGATGCCTGCCAAGTGAAGGAGGACACCACAGTTAGGATGGTCACCCCTGCACCCCCTCCCACGTGCCACCATCCCCCATCCTGCCTGCATCCCCCTCTGCCACCCCTCTGCCTGGCTCGGTGGCTTTCAGCGTTCCCAGCCACCGCTGTCCCCAAGCAGGGCCCCAGGCAGGGTGTGACAAAGCACCTACCTGCCCCGGGGAGGACACCAGCTCCAGGTACTCCCACACCTGGCACCAACCCGGGCACGCCAACACCGGGCACCGCGCCGGGCACACCAACACCGGGCACACCAACACCGGGCACACCAACACCGGGCACCCCTCCGACCCCGGCTCCTGCGGAGAGAGGGTGAGGCAGCATGGGGTGATCCCTGCGTGATCCCCATTCTTGCATGGGGTGATGTGCCTGGCACAGGGTGCCCACCCCCACCGCTCCCCAGCGTCCCCTGCCCCAGTCTGTGCCCGTGCAGGTGCCCCCGGCTGTGAGTGATGGGTTTCTCTGGCCGACTCACCGAATTTCGCTGCCTTTGCTGCTGCTTTCGCTGCTGCGCCCGGAACTCCAACCCCTGCGTGGAGACAGCAGGAGGGTCTCAGCACCCCCGGAGGGTCCCCTCAGCAAACCTGGGCAGAGCCTTGTCTGCAACCCCCCAGGGGGAACCATGAGTTGATGGAGACCACCGAGGTTCTCCTCAAGCCTGTCCTGCACCAGGACTGTCCCTGCACCAGCCAGGCTGCCACCAGCAACCGCCTCCCTCCTCCTCACCTGGGACGCCTCCAACACCAGGGACCAGGCCACCCACACCAGGAACAAGGCCACCTACACCAGGAACAAGGCCACCTACACCGGGAACTGCTCCTGCAAGGAGAGAGGGAATTGGGGGATTGGGGCTTCGGCTCAGGGAGAGAAGGGGTGGGAGGAGCGGGCTGAGAAGGCATGGCAGGCTGGGGTGGGCAGTTAGAGGATGGATGGATGAATGGATTGATAGTGAAATGGATATGTAGATGGATGGATGGATGCTGAGATGGATGCATGGATGGATGGATGGATGGTGAGTGGCTGAATGGATAGTGAGCTTGCTGGATGGATAGTGAGATTGATGACTGGATGGATGGTTGAGATGGATGGATGTGGAGTGGTTGAATGGATGGTGAGCTGGGTGGATGGTTGGAGCTGTGGATGGATGTACAGGGAAGGGAACAGATGGATACTGAGGAGGGTGGTGGTGGGTAGAAGACATTGTGGATGGACTGATGTATGAGGTGTTTGGATGGTGAACTTTGGACCCTCCATCCAGACCAGCTCTCTGGAGAGCAGCCCTGACTCAGCCAGAACCTCATCCCAACCAGAGCCCTGGGGAGAACTCATCCCTCACCACGACCCACAGGGCTGGACCTCTGCCCCAGCCAGGGTGGGGGGCAGCAGGAGACAGGACAGGTGGGACAACCCCAGAGAGATCCCGGCTTACCAAACTTGGCTGCTTTGGCGGCTGCTTTGGCGGCTGCAGGACCAACTCCTGGGGGAGAGGGGAGGAGAGGGGCAGCAATGGGGCCGCGGTGGCCACACCGGCACCCTCAGCCAGCACCGCTGGGGACACCCGAGTGTCCCACGGGCACCACCTCACCTGGAATGCCAACCCCAGGCACCAGACCGGGCACGCCCACACCAGGAACACCAACTCCGGGCACACCGACTCCAGGAACGCCGACACCGGGAACGCCGACACCGGGAACACCGACACCGGGAACACCGACACCGGGAACGCGTCCTGCTCCCGCAGAAAGGTCCCGGGATGTGGCCGAGCAGGCAGGCTCCGCAGCAGGAGTCCCACTGACCTCCCCACCATCCAGAGCACCAGAGTGCCTTCCACTTCACCCACGAGCAAACATCCCTCCTGCCCCCCCGGGAAGGGTTGGTGGGGACTCACCGATTGCTGCGGCTTTCGCTGCCGCCTTCGCCGCGGCCGCTGCGGCTGCCGGGCCACCCACTGCGGGGACACGAGGGACAGTGAGGGGACAGGCAATGCCAGCGGCACCCCACCGGCTGGGGACAGCCCAGCGGCTCACCTCCGACACCAGGCACCACGCCAGGAACTCCAGGCACGACGGGCACGCCTGGGACACCAGGAACACCAGGAACACCAGGGACTCCAGGAACGCCGGGAACGCCAGCGATGCCAGGAACGCCAGCTCCTGCAGGCAACAAGGGGGGAGAAGTTAGATCTTGTTGCAGCAACAGCTGAAAAGGTGAGACCTCTTCATGGCTCTGCTCTTGTCATCGTCCTGTGGTGAACAGAACATCCCATGGCCTTGTCCAGAACAGACCAAGCGGTGCAAGGGAAGGATCAGTTTCCTGCCTTACTAGACCCAGTGGGATGCACTTGGTGATTCCCACCAGGTTTTTGGAAGGTGGTGGGTAACCCTGGGCAGAGGTCCCCCTGCCAGAGATCTCTGCCCAAATAACAGCAAGGCTGAGCCCTTGGGCACCAGATCCTGTGTCAGGTCTGTTGCCAGAAAACAACTTTGGAGCAAAACCCAAGATCAAGTGCAAAGACGTGAGCTGGGTCTCCCTGTTCCTTCGTACGTACCAATCTTAGCTGCCTTTGCTGCTGCTGCTGCCGACGGCACCCCTGGGGACAAGGAGAGAGGGACCCTCAGCCACCAGGGCCCCACAGAGCCGGGGGGTGGGGACAGGGCTCCTGGGAACAGTCACCTGCCACCCCGGGGACAGCTCCGACACCGGGCACCAAACCGGGGACACCAACTCCGGGCACGACGCCTGGGACAGCACCGACCCCAACACCGGGAACGCCAACACCGGGAACACCAACACCGGGAACACCAGCTCCTGCAGGGAACAAGAGGGGAGCAGTCATTGTAGCAACAGGTGAAAGGTGGGACCTTGTCATGGCTCTGCTCTCATCCCCCTGCCGTGGTGAGCAGAGCATCCCACGGCCTCGTCCAGGGCAGACCACAACAGTGCCAGGGAGGGATTGGTCCCCTGTCTTGCTAGACCCAGTTGGATGCACTTGCTGGATTCCACCAGGGTTTTGGAACATGGCAGATGACCCTGGGCAGGAGTCCTTCTGACAGGGATCTCTGCCCACCCTGGCAGTGAGGCTGAGCCCTTGGGCACCAGATTGTCTTTCAAGGTAGCTGCTGGAAAGCACCTTTGGTACAAACCCCAAGAATTCAGACCAAGTGCAAAGACGTGAGTTGGGTCTCCCTGTTCCCTCGTACGTACCAATCTTAGCTGCCTTTGCTGCTGCTGCTGCCGACGGCACCCCTGGGGACAAGGAGAGAGGGACCCTCAGCCACCAGGGCCCCACAGAGCTGGGTGGTGGGGACAGGGCTCCTGGGAACAGTCACCTGCCACCCCGGGGACACCGGGCACCAAGCCAGGGACACCAACTCCAGGCACAAGGCCTGGGACGCCGCCAACCCCAACACCCGGAACGCCAACGCCGGGAACGCCAACACCGGGAACACCAGCTCCTGCAGGGAACAAGAGAGGAGCAGTCAGAGCTCATTGCAGCAACAGTTGAAAGGTCCAGGGATCTCTACCCAAACAGCAGCCAGGCTCAGCCCTTGGACACCAGATCCTGTGTCAGGATTCTGTGTCTGGTGCTGGGAAAATGGAATTGTTACAAAACTCATGATTTCAGATCAAGTCCAAAGACATGAGTTGGGGTCTCATGGTTCCTTTCCATGAAGCAGCTTCCAGAGACCCTCCTGAAGGGGTAGAAGGTCATGTCCCCAGGATGAAGCCAAGCCTGGATGGCGCAGCTGAGAGCTGGGCTAAGCACATCCCACCCTCCCTCAGGAGTGATCCCCAGGGGACACCCTGTGTGTGACGGGTGCAGAGGGTGCTCAGGGCTCCCGGGGGCCGCGGGGGCTCCGCGCAGCACGTACCGAATTTAGCTGCCTTTGCTGCTGCTGCTGCCGACGGCACCCCTGGGGACAAGGAGAGAGGGACCCTCAGCCACCAAGGCCCCACAGAGCCGGACAGGGCTGGGACAGGGCTCCTGGGAACAGTCACCTGCCACCCCGGGGACAGCTCCGACACCGGGCACCAATCCGGGGACACCAACTCCGGGCACAACGCCTGGGACAGCACCGACCCCAACACCGGGAACGCCAACGCCAGGAACACCAACACCAGGAACACCAGCTCCTACAGGGAACAAGAGGGGAGCAGTCAGAGCTCATTGTAGTGGCAGTTGAAACGTGGGACCTTGTCATGGCTCTGCTCTTGTCATCGTCCTGTGGTGAGCAGAGCATCCCACGGCCTCGTCCAGGAGAGAAAACAGTGGGGCCAGGGAGGGATGGGTCCTCTGTCTTGTAAGACCCAGTTGGATGCACTTCCTGAATCCCATCACATTTTTGGAAGGTGGTGGGTGACCCTGGGCAGGGGTCCCTCTGCCAGGGATCTCTGCCCACCCTGGCAGTGAGGCTGAGCCCTTGGGCACCTGATCTGGTGCCAGGTCTGCTGCTGGAAAGCAACTTTGGTACAAAGCCCAAGAATTCAGACCAAGTGCAAAGACGTGAGTTGGGTCTCCCTGTTCCCTCGTACGTACCAATCTTAGCTGCCTTTGCTGCTGCTGCTGCCGACGGCACCCCTGGGGACAAGGAGAGAGGGACCCTCAGCCACCAGGGCCCCACAGAGCCGGGGGGTGGGGACAGGGCTCCTGGGAACAGTCACCTGCCACCCCGGGGACAGCTCCGACACCGGGCACCAAACCGGGGACACCAACTCCGGGCACGACGCCTGGGACAGCACCGACCCCAACACCGGGAACGCCAACACCAGGAACACCAACACCAGGAACACCAGCTCCTGCAGGGAACAAGAGGGGAGCAGTCAGAGCTCATTGCAGCAGCAGCTGAAAGGTGGGACCTTGTCTTGGCTCTGCTCTCATCCCCCTGCCATAACGAGCAGAGCATCCACTGGTCAGACTGAGGAACTGCCCAGGGCACTGAGAGCCCTGACCACAGGGACAAGCATCAGGTCACTTCTAGAAGGACTCATTGTGAGAGGTGCCCTCATGGGCAGGGGCACCACAGCACGGAGCACACTCTGCACACTCTGGACACTCTGAATCCCATCCTTCCCTGAGTATTTGGTGGGACATTTTTACTACAAAATATGTAGGAGAAATGGAAGAAATGAGCATCAGTGGTTTAGTCCTCAAAGGAGAGCTGCCATCAAGCATGGCTCCACTTGAAGATTCCCAGGGATCAGCAGTGACGATGGAGAAGAAGGTCCTGGGACCTGTCCAGGTAACCATTGGCTCTGCCTTTTGGAGCAGCACACGGACCCCCAGCCCCGTGTGGAGCCTCAGGGCCAATTCTGCCTCCTCCCTGTGCCTGAGCTCCCGGCCTCCCTCCCACTTGGCCATGTCCTTCATCCCCACTGGAACTCCATGGGGTGGTTATGCCTGCTGGGCAAGACCCAGTGGGATGCACTTGCTGGATGCCACCAGGTTGTTGGAAGGCACTGGGTGACCCTGGGCAGGGGTCCCTCTGCCAGGGATCTCTGCCCACCCTGGCAGTGAGGCTGAGCCCTTGGGCACCTGATCTGCTGCTGGAAAGCAACTTCGGTACAAACCCCAAGAATTCAGACCAAGTGCAAAGACGTGAGTTGGGTCTCCCTGTTCCTTCGTACGTACCAATCTTAGCTGCCTTTGCTGCTGCTGCTGCTGACGGCACCCCTGGGGACAAGGAGAGAGGGACCCTCAGCCACCAGGGCCCTGCAGAGCCAGGGGGTGGGGACAGGGCTCCTGGGAACAGTCACCTGCCACCCCGGGGACAGCTCCGACACCGGGCACCAATCCGGGGACACCAACTCCGGGCACGACGCCTGGGACAGCACCGACCCCAACACCAGGAACACCAACACCGGGAACACCAACACCGGGAACACCAACACCGGGAACACCAACACCAGGAACACCAGCTCCTGCAGGGAACAAGAGGGGAGCAGTCAGAGCTCATTGTAGTGGCAGTTGAAACGTGGGACCTTGTCATGGCTCTGCTCTCATCCCCCTGCCATGATGAGCAGAGCATCCCACGGCCTTGTCCAGGAGAGCACAGCAGTGCCAGGGAGGGATTGGTCCCCTGACTCTTCCAGCAATCCCTGGGAAGTCACCACAACAGAGGACCACAATGATCCTCATCATCACAGGAGGCTCAAGGTGGTCCTCCTCATGGGGACATCAAGCCTTGCAGCCAAACAGGCCACGGAGGAGAATTGGCTGGTGGTCCCCAGGAGCTCTGTGGAAGAGCTGAGTACCCAGGCACTGGTCAGACTGGGGACCTGCCCAGGGCACGGACAGCCGTGACCCAGCGGCCACAGGGACAAGCATCAGATCCCCTCTGGAAGGGCTGAGGGGTTGTCCTCATGGTCCCCTGCTCGGCAGGGCCCTGGCACCCCAGTGCAGAGCACCCATTGCCAAGTTTCTCCCTGAATCCCCTCCTGACCTGGGCATGTGGTGGGATTTTTTTTTTTTTCCAGAAGATGTGGAGGAAAAACGGAAGAAATGGGTATCAATGGTTTAACCCTCAAAGGAGAGCTGCCATCAAGCATGACTCCTCCTGGGCATTCCCACAACAATGATGGAGGTCCTGGGACCTGTCCAGGTAACCATTGGCTCTGCCTTTTGGAGCAGCACACGGACCCCCAGCCCCGTGTGGAGCCTCAGGGCCAATTCTGCCTCCTCCCTGTGCCTGAGCTCCCGGCCTCCCTCCCACTTGGCCATGTCCTTCATCCCCACTGGAACTCCATGGGGTGGTTATGCCTGCTGGGCAAGACCCAGTGGGATGCACTTGCTGGATGCCACCAGGTCTTTGGAAGGCACTGGGTGACCCTGGGCAGGGGTCCCTCTGCCAGGGATCTCTGCCCACCCTGGCAGTGAGGCTGAGCCCTTGGGCACCAGATCCTGTGTCTGCTGCTGGAAAACTGGATTTGGTGCAAACCCCAAGAATTCAGACCAAGTGCAAAGACGTGAGTTGGGTCTCATCATTCCTTTCCACGAAGCAGCCTCCAGAGACCCTGGAGAGGGAGAAGGTCCCACCCTGGGGATGAAGCCAAGCCCGGATGGCGCAGCTGAGAGCTGGGCTAAGCACATCCCACCCTCCCTCAGGAGTGATCCCCAGGGGACACCCTGTGTGTGACGGGTGCAGAGGGTGCTCAGGGCTCCCAGGGGCCGCGGGGGCTCCGCGCAGCACGTACCGAATTTAGCTGCCTTTGCTGCTGCTGCTGCCGACGGCACCCCTGGGGACAAGGAGAGAGGGACCCTCAGCCACCAAGGCCCCACAGAGCCGGGGGGTGGGGACAGGGCTCCTGGGAACAGTCACCTGCCACCCCGGGGACTCCAACGCCGGGCACCAGTCCTGGAACAGCTCCAACGCCAGGGACCAAGCCAGGGACACCAACACCACCAACTCCAGGCACTGCCCCTGGAGCTGGAGGAAGCAGAGCAGTCAAACTCCCCCAAAACACCCCTCTCTGCCACTGGGCTGTCCCGGGGTCACAGGAGACTCCAGGGTACCTGGCTTTGTATTGGGCTCCCCCTCCTCACAAAGCAGCTGCTCAGGGAACCCAAGTGCACCCAGGACTGCAATTCCCAGCTCCCTACGCGCAGTTCAGGAGTCTGGAGTCCACCCGGCCACCCAGGACCCCCAGGGCTGGAGCTGTAAATCCCAGCTGCGCCCACGTTTGGCACGTTTTCCCTGGATGCTCCAATGAGTGGCTTGCTACTCATTTTTCTCCCTCAAAACAGCCAAGGAGGAAACAGAGAGGGGGAGATTTGCATCACCAGGAGCATCCCTCCACTAAGGAATGACAGTTCAGTATAGACACCATGTTCCTCGACACCCTGCTGACACCTGGCACAGCAAAACCCTGTCTCTTATGGAGAAACCACTTGTGAGGGGGATGCACTGCCCTGTGCCCTGTGCCAGGCTGCTGCATCACGAGGGGCCAGTCAGCCTGCATCACCGCCCAAAAAGCTGCAGGAGCCAGGATAGAGAACTGGGAGAGCACCCCAGGTGGTGGGACAGGGGCTGCTGGGGCAGGTGGTAGAGCCACACAGCCCTGATATCAGTGCAAGGCTTCTCCATGTCCTGAGATGTGTCCGAGGCACCGGGAACTCACCAAGGGCTCCTGCCTTTGCCGCCGCCTTCGCTGCTGCCGCTGCTGCTGCTGCTCCTCCAACTGTGGGATATCAGAGAGTCAGGGGGGTGGGACAAGGGGAGGTGACCCCCCTGAACCCCAGGACCGAGCCCTGTCACCCCTCACCTCCAACTCCTGGCACACCGGGTACCAAGCCGCCGACTCCTGGGATGCCGCCAACCCCGGGCAGGACACCGGCTCCTGCCACAGGGGAGAAGAAGGTGGTCAGTCCAGCGATGCAGGGACACGACCAACGTGCCCCCAGCCTGGCAGGGAGGGCCCAGCTGCCCCGCTGGGGACACGTGTGGTGGATGTGCCGTGCAGGGCCACTCACCGTATTTCGCTGCTGCCTTTGCCGCGGCCGCCTGAGCTCCGACTCCTTGGGAAGGACACGGGCAACCACTGAGGTGCCGAGACCGTCCCCACCTCGGCTCCCCCACCCCACAGGGACCCTGGGGACCGGGCACTCCTGCCAGCATCTGTCCCCTTCACCTTTGGGACGTGATGCACACTCCAGGCTCTCCCTGGGGGTCACCAGACAGCCGGGAAGTGCCCAACACCCCAAAGGGACAGGGTGCCCAGTCCCCCTGCCCTGCCTGTGCCAGTCCCACACCCTGGGGCTGCGGGGTCGGAGTGTACCTGTCCCGGTGGGATACCCTGCCTTCCCTGCAAGGCCTGCTCCTGGCCCACCGGGCCTGAGGCCTGCAACCACAAACACAACGGCACAGCCACGTCAGGCACCGGCCCGAGGACGGAGGTGGAAGGAGCAGCTCCCTGGCCCAAAGGGTCTCCTCCCCCTGGCACAGAAGGATGCCCAGAGCCAGCTCCTCCGCAGCCGAGATGCCACTTCAAACATCCCTGCCTGGAGCTGGCGGTGGCTCAGGATGTGTCCTACGGATCAACAGCTCCCAGCCCCATGGCATGGGGTACTGGGAGGGTTGAGTGTCTCCCAGCCAGGCCCACAGCCATCATGGGCAAGGCACAAGGTCCTCGGGGGACCACCTGGGAGAGGGATGCCCCTCACGCCGCCCCGAGGGTCGCGGTGGCAGCCGGTGGAGCCACAAGGAGCTACGACCGTGGGGTGAGGGCTACGGGCACTCCCTGTGGGGCAGCTTACCATTGGTGTAGGGCAATCCATAGCCACCTGGAGAGGAGAGAAGGTGGGGGGTTAGCACCTGGCTGCCCGTGGCTGTGCTCCTGCCCCTCTCTGCCAGCCGGCTGTGCATCGGGATAGTAAATCCTCCAGGATACAAATCTCCATGGTGGAGCCAGGCCAGGAGATGCTGTTCTCCCTCACCTTGGAAGCAGTGGCTCCAAGGAGAGCTGCCCACTCCCAGCCCTGTGCCGAGGGCTGTGGCGCCTGAAGCTGGTTTTGCGGGAGCCTCCCATGACCCCGCTCCGGCGGGGGGTCCCCCAGGAGCCCCGCGGCAAGAGCTGTACCCAGCTGGCTGCACCACAGCCAGCTCCAGAGGAAAGGTTTTAATTGGAATCAGGACTTGGGAGCCTCCACTGAAACGTGACCTCGTTAGGAGGTCGGCATGAAGGGACAGGGAGGGATTACGAGAGGGAACATCATGGCCAGGGAGGCGTCTCCTTGCGAAAGAGCCGGATCCCAGCCCTCTGAACGACGCAGGGATGCCCCACACTCATCGGGAACTGTGCCCTCGGGAGCAGCATCCGGCTCCCATCACTGCTGGCAGCAGCCAGAGGGGAGGCGATGGGCTGCCACATTCCTGATGGGAACACCAGGCAGGGTGGAGGGTGTCTCACACCCCAAGCCCTCCTGCTGAGGGGGCAGGACAGGATTGCTCCTGGCCCAACATCTCCCTGAGAGCAGGACGCCATCCCCTCCCACAGCCAGCATGTGGGGACCAGATTTCCCTGCACCCTGCCAGGCTGTCCCGTGGTGTCCCACACCAGCACAGTGCTGCTGGAAGGCAGAGGCTTTTGCAGGCTGTGGCAGCCGTGAGCTGTGCCGGGTGTCCCCCACATCGAGGATCCCTCGCTCGCTCTCCCCAAAGCTGTGAAAGGGTCTGGCACTGGGGTGACACTCCTGGAGGTGACTCCAAGGACCAAGAGTCCAGGTCCTTGGATCTCCAAGGGTTTTGCCGGGTCCAAGTCCAACCCCTCCCCACCCTGAGCTGGATGGGAGAGCAGCTCCTGCCCTGGAGCTGTGCCCACGGGGATGTCACCAGAACTGCCAGGGGGGCTCAGGCCAATGGGCACAGTGGGTGGCACGGGAAGGGCTCTGCACAGACTTATGTCACTCACAGCACTGGGATCCCTATGGCATCAATGGGACCCTGATCTCAACCACATCTTCCAGCTGAGCCCCCAGCGAGGGGGTGACCCCAGGGCCACCTCCTGAGCAGGGACAGCACAGGAGCAAATCATCCGAAAAGGTGACTTCCCACTGACAATGTAGTTTGCTCTGTCCCCTCATCCCCTGTCAACCCAGACCTACTGCAATGGACAGTGCAGGGGACACCCTCATGTGTGGCAGCCCCCGGATCCATTTGCAGCATCAAAACAAGAGCCTCTACAGCCAGCCTGGCCTGTTCCTGCACTGCCAGCCCCAAATCCTCAGAGGCGACAAACTGACATCCCCCAACACCCCAGGAACAACCCGAGTGTCAGGTGAAACCACAGCTAGGGACACCCCTAAAATCGGCACCCCCAACACCCCAGGAAGGTCCGGGGTGCCGGGTGACACCGCAGCTGGGGCCAGCCCCGCTGTCCTGCCCCATGGGGCTCCCTGCCCATGGGGTGGGTGTCCTCCCGTGATATATTTGGTGATGGCTCCCCCGGAGGTGGGTCAGCTGGGCTGTGGGCCACCGTGGGACAGAGCCAGGCACAGCTGGCAGCTTGTCCTGCGCACCGGGCACCCCATGAAAGGCGGTTTGGGGCCGGGAGCCCAGACGGGATCCGGCGGCGGGGCCCTAACGAGCGTGACTGCGCTCGGCGGAGGAAACCGGGGCGGGCCAAGTATTCCCGCTGCCGTCTGTGGTGACGGGCCCCGTCGGGGGGAAGCCGGCAGAGCTGCCGGGGCTGGCGCCCGTGCCGGGCTGGGATGTGCTTCCCGAGGGTGGGATGTTCTTCCCGAGGGTGGGCTCCCCTCGCCCAGGCTCTCCTGCCTGCAGCAACTTGGTGAGTGGGGAAAGCAGCACCCCAGGGATGGGGGTCCCTCCCCGGATCTGGCTGATCTCCTCCTCGGGGATGCACTTGGAGCTGGCAGCACGGCCCCCGGAGGGCATAGCACGTGCCACTGTCCCTCCATGGGCAGAGCTGGCACAGGGCAGGGGGATGGAGGCCCCCGGATCAGCCCTGCCTGGGAAGAGGGTGCCGAGCTCCACCAGACTTCCCTGGGCTCGGGCTGAGCCTCGTCAGGGTGGGCAGTGGGGAGGGAGACCTGCCTGGAGCTCCTTGGCACAGCTCCTTGAGCCAGGACGCCTGGCCCAGGTGAATGCCTGGCACAACCCCAGGAGGCACAGTGAGCAGACAGCCCCTGCAAGGGCTGTGCCTCCTGCCAGGAGGAGCTGGCAGGGACATCCCGGAGTGGCCTGGCCCAAAGCACATCCCCAGAACACGACCTTTCCTACCTTACAACAGCTGGAGAGAGGCACAGCATCGTCCACATGGACCAGGAGCAAGAGCAGAGGCATCACCCCAGCAGCTGCCCATGGGGCAGCCACAGGCAGGGCTGCACAGGGGCCCATCTGCCCAGAGCCCTGAGCTCTGTCCTGCTGTCCCAGGGCCAGCACCAGCACTGCCAGGTCCGGGGGACCCGTGGGCACAGCCCCAGGGAACGGCGGGTCCTTCTCCTGACACTGCCGGGGATCCTCCACCCGCAGCCCCGTTGGCTGTGGCAGCAGCTTACCTGGGAGCTTAGGAGCTTTGATGGGATACCCCAGAGGGACACCGGGCTGTGGACCTCCAAAACCTCCCAGTCCTGCAAAGCCAACAGCACACTCTCACCTGGAGCCCACGTCACGACCGCCACCAGTCCTTGGGAGAGGGGAGTGCCCCAGGGCACCCCGGGAGAGGAGAGTGGGTGTCCTAGGAAGCCCTGAGGTATCTTGTGGTGTGGGAAGACCATGGCTGTGATGGACAGGCTTGGGAAGGAAGAGAAGGACAGGCAAGAGAGACAGGACACTCACCAGGGATTCCTCCAAAGGCCCCAACTCCTAAAACGAAACACAAGGACACCTGTGTGAACCCTGGGGCTGGGACTGGAGGCCCAAATCAGCCTGAGTGGGTTCAGCTGGAGGTTGGCTTCGCTCACCCGTGTGCCCTGGAGGGCTGTGGTCCCAAAGGATGGGCTGGGGCCAGCTCCAGTGGGATGGGGGGGCAGAGTTGGAGCCAGCCATGAACCCACCCTGGTGTTCCCAGTGGATTGAGGGACTTACCTGGAGCTTTTGGCTTGACTCCAGCTCCAGTGGGTACTCCGGGCAGCACCCCTACGCCAGGGAAGCGAATGCCTGCAGCAGAGAGCCGAGGGTGAGCTGGGGCATCATGATGTTCCTGGTATCCAAGACCACCACACCACACACTCCCAAATCCTTGCCACCCACCTCTGGCTCAGACCTAACTGTGGGACAGGGCACCCTCATCCTCAGGGGCTTGCCAGGACCACTCTGTGCCAGCCTGCCTGCACCCCCAGCTGCCAGGGAAGGGTTTGCTGCAGCCCTGGATGTGCCTGGGGCTTGGGGGGCACATCGGGGAGTCTGGAGGGAACATGGCACTCAGGAGTGGGTCCCACTAGTGACAGCAAAGCCCAGCCAAGCCCAGGCAGTGCTCTCTGCCTGGGAGATGCACAGTGGCCTCAGGACTCCTCAGGGAGCAGGGGGTGGTCCTGCCTGCTGGACCCCAACCCTCCCAGGGCAACAGACAGTGTTTTGGCCTGGCAGTGTTTGGGTTGGGTTTTTGAGTTTCGAGTTTCTCTTTCGTTTGGTTTTGGTTTGTTGTTTTTTTTTTTCTTCCCCCTTTACAAATGTCTTTCATTATAACTCGTGCGTTTTCAGACATGGAAAAGACATTCCTGACCAGCAACACACTTCTTCTCCGGACAGTGTCGAAACATCTTGTTTTCACAAGTTTTCCTCCCCCAAATTACTCTGCGCTGAGGAATTCCTCTCTCCCCGCCACCTCCTCCCCCTTCTTCCCACGCCAGCCCTGCCGTGGCCGTGCCAGCTCCTCTCCCGGTGCCGGTGCCGCCTGCTCCCGCTGGGCTTGGCACGAGACCCCCGGAGACGCCGGGTCCCCCCTGCCGTTGGCACGGTGGAAATGTCACCGTGACCTCAGCAGAAGGGTTTGGAAGCTGCAGGGAGCAGCGCGGGGCAGACAGGAAGGCAGGCAGGGGCAGGGCAGGGTGCTCTGCCCACTTGGGGTGCTGGCACTGGGAGGGGGGACCCCTTGGAGTTTGGGGTGCTGGTGACAGGGTCCTTTTGGAGGTTGGGATGCTGCTGGTGAGGTTGGGAATCCTTTCAGAAGTTGGGGTGCTGCTGGTGGGATAGGGATCCCCTCAGAGGTCAGGGTGCTGCTGACAGGGTGGGGACCCCCTCGGAGGTTGGGGTGATGCTGGCAGGATGGGAATCCCCTTGGAGGTATGGGAATCCCGTCAGAGGTTGGGGTGCTGATGACAGGATGGGGACCCCCTCAGAGTTTGAGGTGTTTCTGGCAGGGTGGGCACCCCCTCAGAGGTTGGGGTGCTGCTGGTGGGATGGGGACCCCCCACTCACCTGCTCCGGGGAGCACGCCGCCCGGAAAAGCTCCAGGAATCCCAGCACCTGCCAGGCAAGAGAAATCCAGGGATGAGGGCCCGAGTGCAGTGGTTTCCAGCCCTGGCCCCTGGCTTTGGGGCCGTGCACCTACCTGGTATTTTAGGGGGTTTCCCTGCCGCGCCAACCCCGGGCTGCACCGCGCCCGGTACCACAGCACCTGCAGGCAGCAGAGACCCCTGAGCCCGGGCACCGGCTCCTGCCCACCCCGGCGGGCACGGCGACAGGTCTGCCCCAGGCTTGGCTATGCTGGGGACGAGGGGTGTTTCCTACCTGTGGAGACCCCGAGGCCGCCAGGACCACCAGGACCCGCTGGGCTGCGGGTGGCCGGAACAGTGCCAAAGAAGGGACAAGGTCAGGATGGCTCTTGGGGGGGCGAAGGGGACACCTTGAGGCAGTACCAGGGTGTACTGGGCACGGGGACCAGGCAGCTCGGTGCCCTCTGCTCCTGAGGGCTCGGGTTTGGCCGGTTCCCCTGTGCCTGGGTCCCTCCAAACTGGTGGGGGATCCCAGTGGAGCAGCACCTGCTGCTTGCAGCCCCCCAGCTCCAGGGGGAAATCTTTCCTAACCCAGACTCCCAGGGGACACCAGGAGTCCCCAGGGGCTGCAGGAGCCCCAGTGTGGCCGTGGCCTTACCCAGCCCCCCTGGCACTCACCAGCTTTCGCAGCAGCCTTGAGAGCCGCGGCCCCGGCGGCCCCTGGGAAGGCCCCCCCAGGGAAGGCAGCTCCTGGGAAGAGACCTGCAGCACCTGTGGGGAGAACCACCGGCGTGAGCATCCCCAAAAAGCAGCTGCCAGGAGGGTGTCCTGGGCTCCGTGGTGGGTGCAGAGCCGCGGGGGCTGCACGGCGGTGCCGGGGCTGGCGTTAGGCTGGGCGAGGCGGTGGTTAGCGGGCACTGCCCTGTCCTGCATCACCCAAATTCCTGCTCCCACCTGCATCCCACCCATCGCAAACATCCCCCTGCAGCCCTGGGTGGGCTGGCTGACCCCGTGCAGGCACTGTCCCTCTGCTGCAGCCCCCAGATTGCTCCTCGCCTTTGGGGTCACCCCGCCGTGGTTGATGCCGTGGTGTTGGGGGACCACAGGGCTGCCTGCTGGTGGCTGTAGTCCCTCAGGTCTGGGAAGGGACACCCAGGAAGGGTTTGGAGAGCTACAGAGATGGGGACAAGGGACATGCTGTCCCCAGGGCAGGTCTCTGGGGACATTGGTGCTCTGTGCTCACCTGGCTGCAGGCCAAGTGGGCCGAGTCCCCCAAGTCCTGCGACCCCTGGAAAGAAAAGCGAGTGGGCAGCCCAGAGGAGCAGAGGAGTCCCTGCTGCACCATCGCCATGGGATGGGAGCACACCCGGGGGACGGGCACAGCGACGGGTGACAAACGCCCTCGGCAGCAGCCGGGTCCTCCATCCCGTCCCTTTTTGCCTCAGCCACCCCCCACCCCGCCGGGCCACGAGGGGACGGAACCAAAATGTTTATGGCTGAGGAATGAGCCCCTGGGTCTCCGGCCAGCGCTGCCTTCCAACATCTGGGGCTCATCAGCCCTCGCTCCCTCCAGGCGCAAATTCCAGTGCCGCTGGCTCGGGGCGCGGACACCGC
The DNA here is from genome assembly GCF_003945595.2 of Pipra filicauda. Classification (NCBI taxonomy): domain Eukaryota; kingdom Metazoa; phylum Chordata; class Aves; order Passeriformes; family Pipridae; genus Pipra; species Pipra filicauda. The sequence goes on along the minus strand of NW_024104563.1, from coordinate 528,610 downwards.
TCCGGCTGAGCCCTCGCGGCCGCCCCGCGTTTGGTTTTAATTACGCCGAAATAAAGGGCCTTGTTTTTCTTTCCACGAGCTGAAATCTGAGTAAACGGAGGTTGCCGGCCCCCGCCTCGGGCTGGCGCTCCCGCCGCGCAGACGGGCCGGGTCGGGGGGCCGGGGAGGTGGGGTGACCCTGCCCCGGGCACAGCGGGTACCCTCGGGGTGGGCAGGGAGGGGAGACCCCTGTGCCTGCCTAAAGCAGAATCTCTCCGTGGGTGACAACAGGCACTGGGCAGATAGCGGTAGGACAAGGGGGAACGGTTTTAAACCAAAAGAGGAAAGATTTAGATTGGATGTCAGAAAGACATCAGGGGGTGGGGAGGCCCTGGCACAGGCTGCCCAGAGAAGCTGTGGCTGTCCCAGCCCTGGAAGTGACCAGGGCCAGGTTGGATGGGGCTTGGAGCAACCTGGACTAATGGAAGGTGTCCCTGCCCATGGCAGGGGGTGGAACGAAATGATCTTTACAGTCCCTTCCAACCCAGGCCATTGTATAATTCCATGATCTTGTTGGCATCAGATTTGCTCCCTGCACATTCAGTCCCTGCTGCCCCAGCACCTCCCCCCTGTTTCCCTCAGGCTATGCATCCTCCTGCCAGCATCTCACCCCTCTCCCAGTGATGTCCCCTCACCCCTCTCATTTCTAGGCCAGGCGAACCCCAGCACGGCTGCAGGAGCCCCAGCAAAAGCTGCTCAGCCACGATGGCAGGTGAGCGGAGGCGCTGCCAGCTTCCCACGGGACACGGGCTCTGCAGCTCCCCCAGGTGCTTTGGCACAGCTCTGCAGGCAGCAAGCGCCCCCAGAGGGTGGGCGGGGGGGCTGAAGGGGGGGGGCAGCGCATCGAAGCGGGGGGTGAGGGAGGAAGGCTCCTGGAGGCTGTGGCAGGGCAGGGATGCTGTATGTCTCGGCCATGGAGGTGCCCGGACTGAGGGGCACCTCTTGGCCGTGTAGGAGAAACATGAGGGCAACAGGGGTTGGGAAATATCCCGGCCACTGGCATGGCAGGAGATGGAGAGAGCCATGGAAAGGCTTCTTACCTGGTTTGGCAGGTTTTGCTCCAACCCCGAGTCCTACGGGAGAGTGAGTGGAGAGGGCTCAGAGCCATCCTTCCTCCGGGCATCCCCCGGGGGGGGACACCCTGTGGGACGGGGCCAGCCTCGTGGCAGACCCCCTGCCCACCCCAAGGCAGCTCTGCCAGGGGTGTTGCCCCCCTCCCCATCCCAGCACTCACCTGCTCCCAAACCTCCAACTCCAGCACCTGTGAGCAACGGCACAGCCTGAGCACCCACCCGTCAGCACCCATCCACCCCTCCGAGCCTCCCGGGGGGCCATGGGGAGGCAGGAGGGTCACAAGGGTGCAAGGGCGTGGGGCATCCCCCCTGGGATGCTCCCAGTCTGGGCAGGGTGTAGGTGCCAGCCCTGGGGTAAGTCTGGCACTGCCACCCAGCCCTGTCCCACACCGTGGGGCTGGTGCTGGGACAGCCACCCTGGGCTAAGCAGCAGACAGGGTGACCATACATGCCCTGATCCCAGCTGGCAGGTTCTCAGCCTTCCACGATGTCTCAGAGGCATCCAGGGACCCCCTCAGGCACCTGCCCATCCCTGCAAGCCCCTCCCAGCGCTGCCTGGACCCCTTTACCTGGGAAAAAGCCTGCTCCTGGGACTCCCACTCCCGGGATAGCACCAGGGACCCCTGCAAGAGAAGAGACCCTCGTTAAAATCCCCACAGGGGTCCAAGGCAGGGAAGGAGGAATATGTGTGCCACCTCCTGGGATCTGTGCTGCTCCCTGGGGAGGGTTGGGATGTGGAGCTCGAGGGCAGGTCCCTTTCCTTGCACCCCTCAGTTCCCCCGTGTGACAGTGGTGACAGCACTGGGAGATGCCCCAGCTGGGAGCCAGGGGTGGCACCTCAGCAGAGTCGTCAGCAGGACTTGGCCCTGCATGGGAAGGAGGGACATGGGGCTGGCTGATGTCCAGCTTTGCTTCCCAAATCCTATCCTGTACCACAGCCAGCACCACTTCCATCACCTCCAGCTTCTCATGGCTCTGAGGGGACGGGTCCAGGCATGGCAGGGGTGAGGCTGTCCCAGTTCAGCCCTACAGCCCATGCTGGTCCCAACCAAACCCCCTGGCTGGGGCTGCCCCGTGCCCTGCTGAGATGCCAGTGGGAAGAGCCAGCTCAGGCCAGTGGGACCGGGGTGACAGACTGGGGGGACCTTGCTGAGACCCATCAGACCCCCCCGTGTCCCTCTGCCTGCCTGTGTGACACTGAGGTCACTCCCCAGGTCCCATCACCTTCCAGGGCATCTCAGCTCATGCTCAGAGGTCACAGCAAGGTTTTCGGCTGCTTTAGACTCTGGCAGAGGTGTGTCTGCTGCAGACCACCAGGCAGCCACCCTCTGAGTGGTGCCCCCAGCTCCACCAGGGCCATGGGTGGGTTGGGGGATGGCAGGTGGGTTGGGGGCACAAGGGGGCTGCAAAGCAGGGGATGTTTCACTTCTGGCACCAGGGGAGGGGTTGCTGTGGGGTCTGCAGTGGGATTTGCAGGGCAGGGGACTGCCAGGAGCAGTGGGGGTGGCTGCCATGGCCAGCACCATGTGTGGCGGCTGTGCCAAGCCGCAGCCAAACCTCCTGCCTGCGCTGGGCAGAGGGGCTGGAGTTCAGGGTGGTGGGCACTGGGGACCCTGTGGTGGCATGGCTGGGACCTGGGGACCTGCAGCCTGGCCAGGCCTGGGGAGAACCAGCACCCCCAGGAGCCGAGTGCCCAGAGTGACACAGCCCTGACAACCCCACCGAGGGGCTGGGCAGGGTGGAGCCAGTGCCCGAGGGGGACGGGCAGGTGGCAGGGCTGGCACACCACGGTGGGGGGCACATCATGCTGCACATCTCCAGCTCAGATGTGGGGCAAACTCTGGGGGTCCCCCCTCGTTGTACCCCACAGCCCCCTGCTCTGCCCCACCAGTGGCAGGGATGAGGGTGTTCCTCGTGCCCGGCTCACCACCCCGGGCATCTGGGATAGACCCCAGTCCTACCACAGAGATGCACTGGGATGCACTGGGATGCCAGGACACACATAGGGGTGTCAGGCTGTGCAAGCACAGGGGATGTTGGGACACACATGCAGGAGGGGTTCCCGTGTCAGGACCTGTCACACAGCCCCCACGTGCTCTCCGTAGGGTGGGGCTCAACCCTGTGCCCACTAATACCCCCTCCCAAGGTCTTGCCAGGGCCGAGGGCCCTGGAGCAGCTGATGTCCCTTGGAATGGAGGGGACACGGGCTCAGCCATCGCTCCAGCCGCCGGCTCCCCGCTCTGGCACGGCACAGCCCGGCCTGGCAGCCGGCCGGGGGTTACGGAGCAGCTCCTTTTCCCGGCACATTCCCCACCCCTTCGCCCGCCCCCAGCTTGGATAAACAAAAACCCAACTTCTCGCTTGTTTCCAAACAAACTCAGAGCGTCCGCGCAACGCCTGTGCTCCCCCCCCCGCCCCGCCCTGCTGGGAGGGGACACTCCACTGCCCCTGGGAGCCAGTGCCGGCGGGATGGCCAGGGTCCTGCCAGGGACCCCCATGCCCACAGCCAGAGACTGTCCCCCACCACGGAGGGGCTGCTCAGCCCCCCTGATGCTCCCCAGCCTCAGCCCCCACAGCCAGGCCAGGTCCCTGGGGCTGGGGTGGTGCTGGGGGGTCTCCTCTGTCCCCCTGTGCCGGTCACCCCCAGAGAGCTGGGACAAGGCAGGATGGCTCCCAGCACCCCTGAAGTGCGTGGGCACCCCAGAAAGGTCCAGATGGCACTTACCCACAGCCACAGGTGCCACGCTCAGCCCTTCATCGTCGTCACCCTCTGGGTAGATCCTGGCAGGAGGGTCCCACTGCGGGGACACTGTCACTGCCCCCTCCCCGGGCATCCCCCGGACACCACCCCAGGCCCAAGGCACGGTGCTCATCCCAGTGCCTCGACAGCTTTCAGAGGCTGTGCCAGTTCATCAACCATCTCTATGCCCAGATCAGGAGGTGGAGGGGGTCAGCAAGGCCTGGCAGAGCCAGGATGGCTGGGGGGGACACTGCATGCCTTTGGGGAGCTGAGCCTTCCACTCAGGAGCCCTCCCTGACCCCTCTGCTGCCAAACATGGCCACTTCTGCCCTTCTCTGGGAGCTCTTTTACAAGTTGCTCATCCATGGCCCAACTGGGGGGCTGTTCCCTGGTGCAGGCACTGCTGAGGGGTCTCTGTAACCCATTTGGTTTTAGAAATCCCCCCCAGCACCACCAGTCCCTCCCGTGGGCAGCACCGAGTGTTGGCAACAGCCCTGCTACACTGTGACAACAGCCATCACCCTCTGGCTGGTCTCTGTCCTTCCCCAGCCTCAGGGCCAGCAGCCCCCAGCCCAGTTTCGGGTCTGCATGCCCCCTTTTGTCCTTTCCATCCCTTCCCTTGGCACATGGGGAAGGGAAAACTGAGTCCCCAGCCTCCCAGCACTGAAGGAGCTCTGGGCTGCCTCTACCCCTGCCCCAAGCCTGCCAGGACTCACCAAGGGGTGTTTCCTATTCTCCCAGCTTGTCTCCTGGGCTGGGCTGGCTGTAAACCTGCAGAGCATGGTGCTGGCCCCCAGGATCCCAGCACCCACCCCAGGGATGTCTTTTCCATCCCAAGGCAGGAGGATTCACACCCACATGTGCAACCCCAGCTGTGGTGGGGTTTGACCCATGGAGGTGCTCAGGATCTGGTGTGGAGCCTCCTTGTTTATAGAAAGTGGCCTTTTTCTCCCCCAGTTCCATCCCAGAGGTCACTGTTTGTGGTGCCCACGCTGTTCCGCTGCTGGTGCTGCTTCCGATCCCGGTGGGATCAGCTGCATCATTCCTACCTGCCCCACTGCTCGCAGCTCACTTCACAAGCCAGAAATCCACATGATTTCTCTATTCCACAGCTTTTGAGACTGAGACCAGGCTGGAGAACCCACCACAGGACAGGAGCTCACACCCTCACCGGGCAGCCAAACCTCGTCCCTCGCCGCCCTCCCCGTGCCCATGGGCACCCGCTCCCGGAGGAGCCTCACTGAGTAACCACCACCATTTCCCCTCTTCCCTCGTTCCGCTGTTTTCTTTTTCTTGGGAGAAAGTTATGGAAACATTCAGTCTCCAAGCGACTTTGAAGCTGTGTTGTGTCCCATCCCGAGCGCACTGGGAGCAGCTCGGGGGGAGCAGGGGGGCTGCTGGCGGGAGCCTGGCTCCTCTCCAGCCCCCCTGAAGCTCCAGCTTTCATCTCCGAGCGCTGGCAGATGAGCTACACCCTCAGAGCTGGGAGGAAGCAGCCCCAGCAGGCCAGTGTCCAGCTGGGAAGGGGAGATGCCATCCCAGCCCCACCACTGGCACTACTGGTGTCCCTGAGGATTCCGGGTGCCCTCACAGGGTCCCCACAGTGCCAGCACACCCAGCACCCACCTCTCTGCACCCCCAGAGCTGCCTCCTGTGATCCCAAAACCTGCAGGGCTGGGACCTCCCTGGGGTCCCTCTTGTCCCTCCTGTGGGTGTCACTGCCAGGGGATCCCCTGTGCTTGGCAGGGGAAGCCCTGAGGGGTGGATGGAAGCCCTGAGGAATAGATGGAGGCCCTGAGGGGTAAATGGAAGCCCTGAGGGGTAAATGGAAGCCCTGAGGAATGGATGGAGGCCCTGAGGAATGGATGGAGGCCTTGAGGAATGGATGGAAGCCCTGAGGGACAGATGAAGGTCCTGAGGAATGGGTGCCCACTCCAAACACTGGGATACACTGCACTTGGCATCTTTAAGGGAAGGCACAGCAGATTCCCCACACCACTCGTGCCCAACCTTGCAGGTGCCCACGGTGCCCAGCACAGCTCTGCTCCCCAGGGGACAGACCCCCAGGGCCTGATCCTGACCCATTGCTGGGGGCTTCCTGAGTGCTGCCATCTCAGCCCCTTGGCACTGCTCTGAGGGGACAGTCTGTGTGTGAAGGAGGGTCCTCCCTTCTCCTCCTCAATTCTGGGATGTCTCAGGGGTCCCTTTTCTGCCAGGCTGGTTTGGAGCTGCACTGGCAGAGGTGCTGGAGGACACTGCTCTGAGCCCCCTCCAGGTGCCCCCACAGCACCCTGGCATCCCCCACACCGTGCCACCGGCTGTGCTTCTGTCCCACCTCTGTCCCCAAGGGCTGGCTGAGCACACCAGGCTGCAGAGACACTGCCCAGTCCTCCATGGGGGAGCATTCCCCAGGGTCCTACCAGCCAGGGCCACCTCCTCAGTGAGCTGCTTCCCAAACCAGGAAACACCCCTGGAGACTGAGCAGGGGCCTGGAGTCGGGCCAAGGTTCCCAAACTGCTCAGGAACTGCTGCAGGGTCTCCCCGGGGTCCAAAGTCCTCCAGGGAATGTCCCAGTTGGACATTACCGGAGAGCTGGGGACCAAAGCCACCACGGCTCAGCAAGGCAGCACGGAGCATCACTGCTGGACATGGAGAGTGCCCGGGACTGGGCACATCCCATCCAGCACCTTGACCAGGACCAACAGCAGCTCGGCTTTACAGGAGCTGCCCAGCTCTGGGGTCCCACTGCCTGCACAGCCAGGGGGGAACAGCCCATGGACGGGGTCCTGGGAGCCCCCCACACCAGGGCAGAGCAGGGAGCTGCAGGGCACAGGCAGTCGGGATGCCTTGGTGCCCGCACAACCCTGGCACTTCCCAGGGGATCCTGGCCCCTCCCCTCCTCTGGTCCTCAATCCTCTCTGTCTGAGAAGCTCTGGCACCGACCCCACTCCCGATGGTGGCTCTGCCCGTCACACACTCTCCGTGGCACACCCCGCACTCTGCAGAGGTGACTGTCGCACCCCGGCGGTGCTGTCCCCACCTCACCCGGTTCGGCCGTGTCAGTGGGCTCTCAGTCTGTGCTCAGCTGCTCTCCCCGCCTCGGTGGGAGCTCACACCCGACCCCGGCACACGAGCCGGCCCCGGGCAGGCACCTGCTGCGCTGGCCCCGGCTGTGTCAGCTGCTGCGAGGGCTGTCACCTCCCCGCCCCGCCCGCCTGTGCGTGGGCTGAGGGGTGTCACACAGCCCTGGGGTGTCACACAGCCCTTGGGACCCGCGTCCCGCTGGTGGCTGGACCCGGCGCTGGCGACACCAGCGCAGGGAGGGCGGTGCGGGGGCCACCCGGGCACCCCCGGGCTGAGATTCGGGTGGGTCGAGCTGCTCCGCGGCTGCACCAGCCCCGCGGGCTGTCCCGGCCACACACTGCGTGGCAGCTCGCACACATCGGCCGCGGGATGCTGCCACCCGCTGCCCCTCCAGCTCACCCTGCCACCGCACCGGGGGGCGACCGGTGCCAGCTCCCCCCGGCCTCGCCCTTGCCAGCCCCGTGGGAGTCTGGTGGCCACCACCCCGCGCTGCCCTGCCTGCATGTTCCTGAGCTTCCCGTGTCTCCAAGCCTCTCATATTCCCAAGCCTCGTATCCCTAAGTCTCGTGTCCCCAAGCCTCTCGTGTCCCCAAGCCTCTCGCCAGGACGCAGCACTTCGGAGCCTCCCCCCGACAAGTGTTTGGCGCAGCAGCGCCGTTCTGGGACTGCCCCGTGTCACCACCCTCGGTGACATCCCATCCCACCCGGGAATGGCACAAGCCACCCGCCGCTTTGGGGAGCCAAGAGCCCTCCGCGGACGTGACAAGCGAGGGAGGCTGCCCACCCACCCACCCACCCTCGAGAATGTCCCCAAGGCAGGGCAGGGTGGGTGACAGCCCCTCCTCGGGGCCACGCAGCCGGGGCAGGCGTGGAGCTGCCCGGGGGGCTCGGAGGGTCCCCGGAGGACCGGGGCGAAGCGCTGGCCGGGGTAAGGGAAGGAGCCTTTTCGTTCCTTACCTCCTTGCTGAGTAGCCGGGAGGATGGAGAAGAGGAGGAGGAGGACTCCGGGAAGGAGGGGTGCAGCTGCCTGCCTTGCCATCTCTTGAAGCAATGCCCCCGTGCTCCCGCGGGCTGTGTGTTTTATCCCAGAGCTGCTTAATTGTTGCTTCCAAGGATGCGAGGGGAAGGGGAGGGGGAGTAAGGAGGGAGGGGAAAAGGAGAGGGAGAGGGGGGAGAGAGGCACAGGACACTACGTCATGAGGAAAGGCCAAACACACACGAGCCTCTCCCGCCGATTGGGCTTGGCTGCTCGGGGAGGGTTTTTTTTCCCTTTTCCCCTTTTTTTTCCCTTCTTTTTTTTTTTTTTCTTTTAATTCCTCGCTGCTCTCTCCAAGCCGGCGCGTCTCTGCCAAAACCGCTGGAAGGGGGGGGGGGGAGCTGCCAAGGCAGGCGGTGGGGGAGGGCACGGGAGCTGTGCCCACCCGCATGGGTGCCACGGGGGGTTTGGGGTCACGGGTGAGTGTCGCATCCCAGGGGGCACCTGGGGGTCCCACATCCCGGTGACACCGGCCGGAGGGGGATGGGATGGAGGTGGGGATCGGTTGGGTGAAGGGATGGGGGTGTCTAGGGAGGGAATTCGGGGGGGTTGCCATTCCAGCCGCGGGGTGCAAGGGACGGGACTGGCCCGATGCCCAGTGCCGGTGACGGGTGCCAGTGTCCCGTACTCGGAGCCCGGATCTCGGTACCGATGTCGGTGCATTGAACCCCCTGCCAGTACCAGGGCCAGTGCCCGGGGCCGGTGTTCGTGCCAGTGTCTGGATCCCCGTGCTGGTGCCGGTGTCTGGATCCCTGTGTCAGTGCCCCGTGCCCCGTTCCGGTGCCAATGTCCGGATCCCGGCACTGGTGCCAATGCCGCTGTCCAGATCCCGGTGTCGGTGCCCCGTGTCAGTGCCCGGTGCCGGTTCCCGGATCCCGGTGTGGGTGCCAATGCCGGTGCCAGTGTCCGGATGCCGGTGCCGGATCTCGGATGCCGGTGCCGGTGTCCGCCGGCGGTGGCCGTTAGGTGGCGGGCGCGGGGTGTCCGGCCGCCGGCAGGACGGGAAAACCGGGCAGTTTGCAGGAAAACGTGCTGCCGGGACCCGGCGGTGCCCTCCCGGCCAGGGGTGTCCTGGGGACACGCAGTGCCCGGCCCGGCCCGAGTTGGTGATGCCCACGCGGCCCCCGGTGCCCCCCGAACCTGGGGCTGGAGAGTCTGGGCTCCGTCAGCTCTGAGCCCAAACCCCGGCCCTGAGTGTCCCCACGGGCCACCCCGACCCCTTTCTCATGGGGTATCTCTGCACGGGTGTTGGGGGACAGCTGGGGCGGCACTGGGTTAAACTGGGGGATGAATCATGGAATCATGGAATGGTTTGAGTTGGAAGGGACCTTAAAGCTCACCTCGTTCCACCTCCTGCCATGGGCAGGGACACCTTCCACTAGCCCACATTGCTTCAAGCCTCATCCAACCTGGCCTTGGACACTTCCAGGGATGGGGCAGCCACAGCTTCTCTGGGCCTCACCATCCTCACAGGGGAGAATTTCTTCCCAATATCCCATCTAACCCTGCCCTCTGGCAGTGGGAAGCCATTCCCCCTTGTCCTGTCTCTCCACCCCTTGTCCCAAGTCCCTCTCCAACTCTCCTGGAGCCCCTTTAGGCCCTGCAAGGGGCTCTCAGGTCTCCCTGGAGCCTCCTCTTCAGGTGAACACCCCCAGGTCTCCCAGCCTGACTCTAGAGCAGAGGGGTTTCAGCCCTCCAAACATCTCTGTGGCCTCCTCTGGACCTGCTCCAACAGCTCCATATCCTTCTGATATTGGGGACCCCAGAGCTGAAGGCAGCTCTGCAGGTGGGTTCTCACAAGGGCAGAGTAGAAGGGGAGATTTCCCTCCTTCAACCTGCTGTGTGGATGAAGGACAAGGAATGCAAAACATCCCTCTCACCGCAGGTCCAACACTGCGACTTCCCTGCAGTGCCAGGAGCTGAGATGCTGCTCATCCCGGTGCCTGCCTCCTCATGAGCCCCAGGCTGCTGCCAAGGGAGGGAGAGCACGGAAATGCCCTGTCTGCACCCCCTTCCCGTGGGGCTCCCCGTCATCCCCCCATTCCCAACGTTCCTTCCCCTGCTGCGGAAACTGGCAGCAAATTATCAGCAAATCCACCCAGTTCCTCCCGGGCTGTGAGAGGTGTGAAGGCCCAAACCTGGCCGCCCTCTTAAAGAAGTGTGAGCTCAATCCACGCTCAGGACAGTCCCTCTGGAGCCCGGCTGTCTGGCTTGTCTCAGCTCCCACTTTATTTTAGGGAAAGTGCTGATGGCTGTGGCCGCAGGAAATCTGGGAGGTGGGAATTAGGGAACGTTTTGCCCTCCACACCCCGCGCTGGGACGTGCCAGGGGATGGTGTTGGGGGGGGCTGTGGATGAGCTGCTGGCCCCCCGGTGGGTTTTGCATGGACTTGTGTGGGATTGGGAGTGGATTTTCTATTCACCTGCATCCTTGCAAAAGGCTGCAGGCTGGGGACATGGAGCACCCCAGGATGTGGAGAGGGGATGAGCATCGTCCGGGGCAGCACAGCCGGGCTGGCCCGTCTGTCCGTCCGTCCGTCCCCCGGCTGGCGTTGCCGGGTGATGTAATGCTTGAGTGAAAACACACGCGGTCGTTAAACACGAGCTCTCTGCTCCAGAGGAGCGGCGCGGGAGCTGATGGATGCAGGGACCAGCAGCTTTGCAGCGGTTCCAGCAGCCTCAGGGCTGTGATGTGACCCGCGGGACACAGACCCCCGGACGGGGCTGGCCGGGAGTCCGGGTGATGCATCCTCGGTGCGTCTGTCTGTAAAACATGCCCAGAGCGGGGCTGGGAAAGCGGCCTCGCTGGGAAGCAGAACTGGGAAGCAGAACTGGGGCAGCTGGCCGGCTCCGAGCAGCTCCCATCCCTTGCCAGTGAAAGGGCTCTGACTTTTGAATGCGTGATTTGTACCTAGAAAGAATAGATGTGAGGCAAGATCTCCCCGCCCCTGGCACTCGCGCCGGGAGCGGGATCCAAACCCTTTGTGATTTGGCCGGGGCAGAGCCGAGCGCTCCGCGAGCCGCCCCCGGGGACGGGCTGGGAGTGTCCCCCCAAGCGCGCAGGGAGTCTCCCCCCAAGTGTGCAAAGAGCCGAGGAGAAGCTGCTGGGGAAGGCACAGATGCGGGTACTGTCTGGTGGGAAGGGGGCAAGGCAGGAAATTCTTCCCGCAATGGGGAAAAGAAGGGAATTGCTGCATAGTGCAGTGTCTGGGTGAGAAAACCCAGCACGAGAGCACCTGGGGCCACATCCGGGACCCGCCGGGAGTTGCCGGGAGCTGGGGAGCTCTGGGAAGGACGGATGCTTCCTGCATCCAGTCCCCTCGCGGTGGCAGGTGCAGGTCACACACGGACCCCCGAACGCTGACATAGCTGCTGGGGGAGATGCCAAAGAGCCTTACGCTGCTGTCACACACTCCGAGCTGTCCCGGGGGTAACACCAACGTGCAAAACACAGAAGTAAACACCCCTTTGCCATAGCTACGAGGAGCCCCACACCTGCCTGGCCCCCCAGACCCCAATCCTGCTCCATGAGCTGTTGACGGCGTTGCCGTAGTAACGGGGTGTGACGGGGCTTTATGGATGCACTCAAAGGAAAGGTATGTGTGAGGGGCAGGCCACGGAAACAGCGTGGCCTCCTCAAGGTCCCAGGGCAGCTGAGGCTGGTACAAGGGTTCAGAACAGCCAGACTCACCAGCATCGTGTGGGGCTACATGGTTTTCGTCCATCCTGTCTCTCTGCTGAACGAGTGTTTGGCCATGGTGCTCGTTCCAGGAAGGTGGGGCAGGTTCCATCTTTCACCAAGGGACAGGGAAGCTGCCTCTTCCCATGCTGAGCATCCTTATGAGCTTTTCTGCCTTGTTAATTGTTGACCAACAGGTTGTCAGCCCTCTGGATGGTGCAAAAAAGAAAGCTCCAAACTGTCTGAAATGGACACCTCTGTCAGTCAGGCCAGAGAAATGCCTCCCAGGGCAGGGGCAGGAGGGGGAGGTGGGTTGTGAGGCATGGACAGGGCTCTGTGGTACCCAGGAATCAAGGCAAGTCTCTGCTCGGCCTTTTTTTCAGCAAGTGGAACTTTCTGGCTCGCCGAGTGCCACACTCAGAGCTATTGTCACCGGCCCACAGTTGTCCCCATGGCTCTGCAGGGCCAGCTCTGACATTTGCAGCCAGGTCTGAGCTGTGGGCAGCAGGCAGGGCACCAGCCAACACCCCAGCACATGGCTCCAGCTGCAGCTCTTGTGTTTTCTGGCCAGAAACCTGGATAAGCCCTGCCCATGGACTGGTGCATGGCAGGGTCTCTGGAGCAGGGGAACATCAGCCCCTGCTCCCATCAACCATCCAAGAGTCATGGAGTTGGGCTGGAGACTGGGCTGGATGGGCAACTGTTAAAGCATTGAGGATCACTGGGTACTCCAAATGTGGTCTGGGGGTGGGGTCCCCATCTCCCTCTCCCCTGTGCATCCCGTGGCATCCCCCAGCACGTTCCCTGGGGAGAACACTCAACCCCATCTGTGCAGCCCATGCCACAGCCCCACAGGACACCCATATGGCACATGCCTGGGGCAGCTGAGGGAGCCATCCTGTCCTCGGGATGAGGCTGGAAGCCACCATGGACATGTGTCTCAGCATCATGGGATCCTAGACTAGAATCATAGAATCATAGAATGACCTGGGTAGGAAGGGACCTTAAAGACCATCTCGTTCCACCCCTGCCATGGGCAGGGACACCTTCCACTATCCCAGGTTGCTCCAAACCCTGTCCAACCTGGCCTTGAGCAGTCCCAGGGGTGGGATTGTCTCAGCTGTCCCCAGGTACACTTGGTGCTGGAGACATGAGAGGTGTTACCAGCACTGCAGGGACTGTCTGGGGACGGTGGGACCTCTCCCTGCCAGGTCCCACTGTACATCTGCCCGTTGGGTTTGATGAACTAACAAGGCTCGTGTGACCCCAGTCATACCCTGCCCAACCTTAACTTCCCATTAGCTCCTCTTTCCCTGGCAGTCCCTGCCTGGGGTTTTTATGGGAAGAGGTTTTGCCAACACGAGGATGCTGCTTGGTGGGACCAGAGCTGGAGCTGCAGCCAAGTGTGACAGCAGGCTGCTCTTCCTTGGCATGGCCAACAGAAACAGCATCGTTCTCCCACAGCCAAGATCCTTTGGGAATGTTTTCCATTGAAATCTCCTCGGGAGAGAAGGGGAGACACGATCCCCAGCCCCTTCTGTAGACCGCTCACCCCGGTTTCTCTTTTCAGCTGTGTGTGAACAACCAGGGCCAGATCCACGACTCCTCCTTGGTAACTGCTCTGTAACACTGGGCCACCCATTCCTTTCCTGTCCCTCCATGGTGCTCTCCTTTTCCATCTTTTCCCCAGTTCTTGTGCCTGGTTCCCCCACCCTTTGGCCCCCAAATCACTGCTGAACTGATGACCCCCTTGCTGGAGGTCACAGCGCTCGTTCCAGCTCTCCTTGCCTTGGTCACAGCCATGTGCCTCCCGCACAGGCTTTGCCTCTCCCTCATCCTCTCCCCTTCCCTGGTGGATAATCAGCTCTCCTAGTTCTGGGAAGACCCCTGGATGTGCAGCACAAGTGAGGCTGGGATTGTACTGTGAGTGGTGCAGCCCTGGGACAGCAGTGACGGGATCTCCATCCTTGGACATGTTCAAAACGTGCCTGGACAAGGCCCTGAGCAGTTGGACCCAGCTTTGGAGTGCTTGCTCAGGGGCTGGGATGGAGACCTCCAGGCTTCCCTTCCAACCTAAATCCTTCTATGATTTATATTGAATTCTCTTCGGTATTTTGCAGTTCTGGGAAGCCTTCAGTGATGTATCGTTGAACTGCTCTAATCCAGTGCTGGCCAAGGAGGGATTTAGTGGTCCTGGCTCCACACATCTCATTCACATTGTCCTTCCCAAGGACAGCTGAACATCTGCTGCCCATAGGTAACTCCAGGCCGCCGCACGGCCCCGCTCCCAGCTTGGGTGTGAAACCTCTGCCTGCCTCCATCCCCGCCGACCTGTGCCTGGAGCTTTCAAGTGGCTGTTTTCATCCTTCTCGGGGCCGTCTGTGAGCATTCCAAGGGTTGATTAAAAGGTACCATCACTGCAAAACATGCTGTGCCTGAGTGGATGGAGCTTTCAGCAGCCGAAGCACAGTGTTTACTGGAAGGCGCCGCGGTCGTCCTCGGTCAGGACTGATTCCCTGCCAGATGTCAGCTCTGACCCCCAGCAGCTTCAAAATTGGAGGATTGTTTTGTATTCTTGAAAGAAGGGGGGGGGGGGGGAAGGAAAAAGGGGGTATGTTTATTATGAAGATATTGCTTTTCGCTGCCTGTGTGCTCCGCCACGGCCAAAGCGTGTTCAAAGGGACTCTCAAATCGCCTTTGTGCGGAGAGCGAGGCTGGAAAACATCAACCCAGGAGGGGAAAGCTGAAGCAAGTCGTGGGCAACTGAGCACAGAGATGTAACTGGTAACACTCAGCCAGAACATGAACTTTAGACACTGCCTGTGCTCCAGTTTGTGTCTGTAGCACAGAGGGGCCCTGAGGAAAAGGCGGTGGAGCTCTATTATCTCGCAGCCAGATCCTTGTGGTGTTGAGGGGAAACATATAGCAGGCAGGGCTGGGCTGCCTCCCTCCCCTCCCAGTGCACCCTGCAAATGCCAGTCGATGGCTCCCAGAGCCCTGATAACTCTGAGCATGACTCACAGCCCAAAAATCAAGAGCAGAGCTTCAAATTAAGAATTATTAAAGGGAAAAAAAAAAAAAAAAGCACATACTGGGTATGGTTCGTGTTCTGCTTTTTATGCCTCCAGCTTTTCTGTGCATCCAGGAGGGCTTAGAGTTTTCCTTTCAGCAGAGTGAAATCTGAGTCTCCCCCAGGCACAGGGCTCTGGGAGATGGGGATTAAAAAACCTGCAAGGCGAGTGATGCATTTGCTGCTGGCAACAAGGCTGTGGATCCACGGAGGAGGCTCTTTCCCCAAAAAGTCTCCTTGCAGGGAACTGTAACTCCCCACAGAGGCTGGAGGTCACTGGCCTGTCCTGCCTGGAGGTGACCCAAAGGCTGGAAGGGTTTGACTCTGCCATGGCCTCAAGATAAATTCCCTGTGCCAAAACACTTGTCAGGGTGGGGATTTGGTTCATCAGCCATCTCCAGCCTCCTTGTCTGACTCCCAAAGAGGCACCACATATGTGACGAAAAGCCCCACAACCCTGACATCTGGTATTTTGTGATGTCCTTGCTGGGAAGTGACAGAAATCCTGCAAAAAAACCTAAAAATGTGCTTTCCAGCAGGGCTGCAGCTGGGTATGTACGTGCAGGAGGGTGGCTGGTCCCTGTGCCACCCTCCCCAGGCTGCCCAGGGACTTTTGCTTCCCCCGTGGAGGGTTTTCCTATTATTTTCCCCTTGGGAAAGCACCCGGTGCTGGTCAGGGGGTTGTCCACAGCTGGTCTGGCTCTGTCCAGGCAACTGGAAATGTGACTGTGGGGTTTAATGGCTCTAATGAAATAACGTGGTCAGGAACCTGGGGAAGTGGTGGAGGAGGTTGTGGGGCTGTGGGGCAGCCAGGTTAGGGGTGTTTCCACAGTAATGTGGGTGTAGGGACAGGAGGAGAGGGCAGAGGGGACCAGGGTGTGGGCTGAGAAGGTGGCTGGGCCAAGGCAAGGAGAGCTGGGACAGGGCTTGAGTCAAGTGGTGTGACCTGCAGCAAGAGGGTCATCGATACAGGAGAGATTTAGGGGGCCAGGGGTGGGGGAACCAGTGTCAGATTTGAGGGAAAGCTGGAAAAGGAGAGCACTGTGGAGGGTCAGGAGAGGGATGGGTTGTCTGGCATTGCAGAGAAATTACCAAGGAGGAGATACAGATCTGATCCAAGATGGGAGAGTGAAGAGGAGAGGTTGAACAACATGTGGGATGGAAGGGACCAGCTCCCAGAGCTGGGAACTGAGGGAACAAGGAGAGCTGAGACCTTGTGCCAGAGGCAGCAGAGGGCTGAGGGTCTGAGCAGGGGCTGATGATGCCAAGCAGAGGGGATGGTGGGAAGGGGGCCCAAAAGTTCCTGCAAGGGCTGAGTTGGGGTTAAAGACGTCAGAGACAGCAGCTGTGACAGAGCAAAGGAGGGAAGGAGGTCCCTGGTTTCATCCCAGCACCAGCCAGGGCTTGCTCACACCTCCTGGGGATCCTCCACAGCTACATCCCTGCAGGACTCATCCAATGCCTTCCCAGCCATCTCTGGGCCACCCTTCTTGAGCTGATGCTGTTCTTAAATCTTTCTCCCTGAGCAGCAGCAGCTGCAACCAAATCCTCCCTCAGAGAGGTTCTGCCCAGGGCCACTGGCCAGCGATGGTCCTGCTCTTCTCCAGCAGTGCCTGGGCTGGAAACATCCCTCCTGACACATCCCCAGCCTGTGTTTCCCTGTGAGGGATGGGGTGGGAAGGGGAAGCCAAGCCAGTTCACCACCAGCCTGCAAACCCTCACACCTCCAGCCCCTCACCGATGCCTGGTACAGCCGGGAGGGATCACGTTGAGGAGTTGCCCCTCTATCCCTCCCAGGGGTGTGTCAGGGCTAATCCAGAGCCTCTTCCTGCTGCTTTCTCCTGGAGATGGAGGGGACAAACACTGGCAGACCCCTGGTTTGGGGTGACAGACAGCCCTTGGGCAGCACTCATTGCCCTTTTGGGGCTGTTTGACCGATTTGCTTCTCTGCCTCCACCGAGCCCTGCTCTGGGTCTCAACTTCCCGGGGGAAGCCGTGACTTGGTCCGTCTGTCGGGGTTTGGCTCCCCTCCCGAAGGGCCCTGGGAGCCGCTGCCCAGTCCTGGCAGGTCTGAACGTCCTCGGGTTCCCCTCAGGGCTGTCTGGGCCGGGGAGCAGGCCCCGAAAGGCAGCCCCCCGGGGGGGCTCAGCCGCTCAGCACAGTCTGGCACGAGCTCCAGCACAAGCGAGGCCCTGGCCCTCCACCAACACACGCTGTTTCCTCCCGGCAGGCTGGCCAAGAGGAGTCAGATGAGGACAGGAGAGGAGCTGGGAGTGCAGGCAGAGCAGAGGAATCGGGGGGTGACGGGGAGCACCGGGCTGTGTTGGGTGGCTGGATGGTGCCACGGATGAGCCTCGCCCAAGGGGAGTGGGAATTGCTGCCGGCGGGTCCTGCTGCCGGTCGCTCTTCGGCTCCTCCTCCGGCTTTTGGGGTGTCTTTGGTTGTGTCCTTCACCAGGGTCCATCAGCAGCGTCTGGAATTTGGGGGCTTTGCCTTGGGTCAGAACTCCCTCACTGTCAGCAAGCAGTCCATTGCCTCCAAGTTCTCCCTCTGCTCAGAGGCACAACCGTCACTAAATTTTCCTCCCAGCTTTCAAGTTTCACCTCTCACTTCAAGCTTCATGCCTTAAGTCCTTTATTCCCACTGAGATAACACTTGAGGCTTCACTGTCCTCCTTTCCTTTATTCCCAGGAGCATGGGCTGAACAGAGACAATTCCTCCTGCCACGTGCTCCTGCAAGCCAGTATTTTGAAGCTCTGGCTCCTCATGACTGGAGTGCCCTGGCATCAACCATGTGCCAAAAACAAGGGCCCATTTGCCTCAGGCATGAAGGTTTTGAAGCTTCCAGGTTCACTTCTGTGCTGCCACCCAGATCCCTGTGCCCACAGTGATGCTTTGGCTTAACTGGGCCGGTTAAGACGTCATTTGTAACTAGCACATGGATAATGTTTCAATTTAATTAATGATTCTTTGACTGCAGAAAGTTGCCTCGGGCCAGGTGAGCTGCTGGCTGAAGAGGCTGCAGACAAAAAGAGCACTGATGAAACATTTCACCATTTCAAAGGAAAATCAAGGGGGATTTTTTCATCCCAGCATGGAACTGGGTTATATTTCACGGCTGGATAAATAAAGCAAACCCAGACATCGCGTTTCAGGCTGAAACAGGCTTTTTGCCTTGAATCCAAATTATTAGGAATTTAGTTTTGTTTTCAGGGATAGAAATCACAGAAATAACATATTTAGGTAAAACTGATGATCGTTAGGCTTTTAGCTCCATTGGAAATGCTTAAGGAGGGTGTTTCCCAGTCCCAGAGTGCCGAGGCTGAGGAATCCCAGCCCAATCCAGTGGAAGGATGGTGAGTTGTGTGGTGGGTTCAGGACGGTCCCCACTAGCACCATGTGTGCAGATGGATGACAGCAGAGGCTGTAGGGCCAAAATCACCCCACTGCTGTCATGGGGATGCAAAGAGCATCCAAACACACAAACAAAGAGCAAAACGAGACTTCAGAAGAAGAAGCAGCCACACTCCCAGGGGGCTGCTGAGTGAGAACATCCTCTGGATCTACATCATTTTCACCAGGCAGAGGTTTTCAGGTGGCACGTTTGAGGGTGTTTTCCTGGGGAATGGCTGGCCAAGCCCCTCTGGAGCTGGGGTGCCGGGAGCAGGCAGTGCCCGCGGGAGAGGGAATCTCCCCCCGAGCTGCGCGGGGGCTGCTTGGCAGAGGGATGGGGCTGCTCTGCCGGCTCTGCCATCCCCGCTGGAGCTGCTTTTCCTCGCAGCACTTCACAACTCAGCACTCTTGAGTTAATTAGAGAACCATATGCCCCCTTCTCGCACATCATAAAAGCGTGTGTTTAAAGCCGGGTGATAAAAGGGAGCATTAGTCGGGGTCACTGCAGGGCTCTGAGCTCAGCTCAGCCCCGCTGCCTCACTCCCTGGCCCGCTCTCAGACCAGGTGGAAACGATGTTTGAGTCCATCTGAACTTGCTCTCCTGCCAACTTGCTTGAGAGACTACCAAGTATTTTACAGCTCTCTCCCAGGCACGGTTTGTTCTCTAACAGTCTCCCACAGCCTGCGTGTCCCTGCTTAACTCTCCTGGCTCCTTCCCGCTCTGGGTGCTGGGTTTCCATCTCCCAGAGGAAACTGGCAACCTTGGTTGGCATTGTCAGTAGGTCTGTCCCTGTTTTGGGTCTTTATATGCCTTCAGGCTCTTCTAGGTGGCCGTGGACACTCCAGCCCCCTTTGCCTTCCCTGGGACACACAGGGCGCAGGGCATGTCCCCGAGCCCTGGCTTTGGGCAGGGGGACATGGGGCAGTGAGCACACTGATACAGCTGGTCCAGCTGTGCTCGTGCCCCTCACTGTACATACCCAGAGATCTCCTCTTTCCTCCCCTCTGCCTGGAGGACACGTTTCCCTCCCATCCTCGTGTGCAAGGCAGAATAACACGCCAGATGTTTCATGTTAAAAACTCCCTTTTCCTCCTTTCCGCTTTCTTGAAAGAGTCTCAGACAGGGAGGTGAGGACCCTGTCTGCTCTGGTGAGGACCACCTAATCTGATCAGGTCCCTTCTGGCACGAGGCGTAGCCAGGCTGCCATCAGCCCAAAATTTGAATAGGAGATGAAGTGCAGCCCTGGGCAGGGAGCCGTGGGGGCTGTGCGCTTCTGACGAGCAGGAGAGCTGTGGAACTGAGGAAAGAGAGCCTGCAGCATCCTGCAAACCCACGGGGCTGCCCACAGGACCCCAGAGTTGTGGAGAATCATCAGTGTTGTGACATCGTGTGGCCTGAGGAGGTCACTGGGAATGGGGACCTGGCAGCCATCTGCACAGGGATCTGAACTGGGAAAAATCCTTCCAGCCTTGTGTCTGCTGCTCCCCAAGGAAATGTGTGTGACAGCACAGCTGAACAGCAGGGCCACCTTGGTGAGGGTCCACCACAGGCCACACAGCTCCTGTGTCCTCTGAGCAAGTATGTAAGGATGGAGAGATAGGAACAACTTGCTGGTCTGTGCACCAGGAACCTGGGCTTGGAGGATGGAGAGAGTGCTGAGAAAAGCATGTTCAGGAGCTGAAGAGAGGGAAAGACACCAAATCACAGAGTGGTTGAGGATGGCCAGGACTCTGTAGGTCATCTCCAAACCCCTGCTCAAGCAGGGACACCAGGAGCATTGGATTGTGTCCATGGCTCGGAACACATCCAGGGCCCATTGCCAAGAAGGGCAATGGAGAGGAGCTGTAGCCTGGGACGCTTCAGGAAGCCCAGGACACCATCCTCTGGTGGAGTTAAACCTCCTTGCCCTGTGTGGGGCTCCCAGCAGTTCTGTCTCCTACAAGCCTGTGGCACTATGACTTCCCTTTCCTGTAGCATCAGGAGCAGGAGCAGTGTCTGGAAGAACATCCCCAGCACCAATACGCTGGGGAAGGCTCTGGATGGGGGGACCTCAGCCCTTGTTCTCCTCCAGGAATAATGTCAGGGACAGCACCAGTCCTGTTGGGAAGATGGGCAGAGGGATGAGGAACCAAGCAGACCTCACATGGTCCTGGTGTCCTTGCAACCTTTTTTGACACAGATTTCTGACTCTCCAGTGGTATCCCGAGCCCCAGCACGGCCAAGGAGCCTTGGGGAGAACTGTACACTCTGTCCCTGTCCAGCCTGGCACCTGGCATGGTCCTTGGCTCTGGGACAGCCCTGGCTTGCTGTGGCTGCCCAGCATCCCTGGGACCTGGCTGCAGACAAGGATGCTGAGCTGTGAGCAGTGAGCCCTGTGTTATTTTTGCTATGCTCGCAGCCTTGCCCTCACGTTCCTGTTTCCTTGTGTTATGTTTAGACAACTTTGCAGAACACGCTTGCTCCTGCTCCAAAACCAGCTCTTTTTATGTGTGACTCTGCAGCCTGACAAGAGAGGGGCTGGTGAAAGCCAAGGCCAGGCCCTGTGGTCTGTGTGTGCCTGGGCCAGGTGGACGGCACGAGCAATGTTGGTGTTGGCCACCTCTGGACTCAGCAGGGTTGGCTCGATCCTCTCTCGGTGGATTTGGGTGAATAATCCATGTCTCACACATGACATTGCCAGGGCTTGGGGCATCCTGTCCTGATCTGTGGGATGGAGCTCTGCAGGAGAACAGGGGAACCGTGGCCACCCCACATCCCTTGCTCTTGGTGCACCCTTGGAAGAGCTCAGCACAGAGCTCAGGGGCACATCTCTCCCGAGCACGGGAGCTCTGCTGAGCTCATGTCTGTGCCTTGGACATCACTACAGCTTCACAGTCACGTGTCCAGCTCTCCTGTCTTCCTGAGGCCTGGGAAAGTGGGGTCACCTTTCAGGGAGACAAGTGTTAAGTGTTCCCCTTTCCCCTCCCCCCGGCTCTGGCAGCCGAGTGCTCATCTCCACGGTGCCTAAGTGGGGGGATTATTAAGTGAGTATGAACATCCTGGAGTGTAATACACACGCAAATGCAAAGTTAAATTGAAACCAGAAAATCACTTCAGCAGCACGATTTATAGCCATTAACCCTTGGGTGACACCAGCTGGACTTTCCCTGCAGCACCAGGAGAAAACGGCCCACCTGAAACTCCCCGCACCTCCTGGGGAGAAGGAGCTCCAGAAGACAGCTCTGGACAAGCTGGTGTCTGTGGTGCATCCCCACCTGCCAAGCCCCAGGTCTGAACCCTGGTCTGTGCCAGGAGAAGGTCAGGCTACCGGTGTGCACAGCTTGAGGTCACCAACATCCCAAAGGGGAAAGGCATCTCCCAATCCAGGAACATTCCTGGCCCTGTGCACACCCTGGGATGGTCTGTCTGTGCACCCAGAAGGGCTCCCTGCTCACCTGCACCCTCTGGAGCCCCTTGGAGACCTCTATGGAGGAAATGGAAAGAAAGCACATGCCTCAAATAGAAGTCCTGACACACCTTGCTACAGATATTTTGGGGGGATCCACAGGGGATGCCCAGAGATTCCAATCCTCTCTCCAACCTGCCCGTGCCAAGTGCTGGAGCTCAGAGCAGGCACTTGGCTGTGTGTCCGACCCCGAGGGTGAAGAGTCTCCAAAGGGAGGGGGAGCAGGAGCAAGGGGAGAGGGACAAGGTAAGGAGAGGAGGTAGAGGGGTGCTGCACTGGGCTGTGGTGAGCAAGGGCAGAGCTCTTGGCTGTGCCCAAGGAGGGACAGTGGGACAACCACGCGTTTCCCGGGAGAAAGCAGAGCCACATCCACCTGTGCTCATCCACCTGCTGCCCCGGGCTGTGCCTGCCCGTTCCTTCTTCCCTCTCCCCTTTCCTCTCCTGCTCCTCTCCTGCTGTTCCCTGCCCTCTTCTCTTCAACCTCACACAATCACAGAATCACAGGATGTGCTGGGCTGGGAGGGACCCCCAAGGATCACGGAGTGCAACCCTCAGCCCTGCACAGGCCCAGCCCCAAGAGTCACCCCCTGTGCCCCAGAGGATCAGCCAAACCCTCCCTGAGCTCTGGCAGCCTTGGGGCTGTGCCCACTGCCCTGGGGAGCCTGGGCAGTGCCCAACCAGCCTCTGGGGGAAGAACCTTTTCCTAATATCTAACCGTGCTCCATCTCTCACCATGTGTCCTAATCCCGGCGCCCTGTCACCGGAGCCAAGCTGGGATCACTCCATGGGGCTTTCCCTCCCCATCACACCCTCCTGCTCTATGCAAACCCCTCTTTGAATCCCAAAAAGCCTTCTTGGGCTTGGAGATTTCTCCAAGACTCCCAGCTAGCCATGCTTTCCCTGCCACACTTGTGCCAGCAGCCCCACGGCTGCACGAGACGCTTGGCAGAGGCGGAGTGACCCCAGAGCTGGTGGGAGCGCGGCTCTCGGGGCAGCCTGTTCCAGGGAGCACAGGCAGCTGCCAGCGGGAGCCAAGGTGCACGAGGGGAAGGCTTAGGACATGGTTGGCAGGGCCGAGGCCACCCCTGCTCCAAGAACCACAGAAATATGTAAATGAGAAACTCGGCCCCCTTATTTATGAGACTCCACGATTCATTTTTCATTTGGGGAATGTGAGCGAACGAAAATATGAAATATTTCTCCGATGACACAGTTTCCACCCAAGAAAGCACATTCCTTGGAGGCGATGTGCATGTGCACCGGGGCCACATGGGACCAAGCCTGGACCCTGGTGCAAGCTCAACTTTGCAAGGGGTAGAGGCTGTGGGGCCAAGTCCCATGGTAGAGCAGTGGTGGGACAGCAGAGAGGGTCCTTTTGAACTGAAAAGCCCTCCTGGGCTGCTGGAAGGGACAGAGCTGAGGGCAAGGGTAAGAGCAAAGCAGGTCCAAGGAGAGAGGGGGAGATTGCACCTCCTGGTCCTTCTCCTTTACAACTAGGGCAAGGATTCAACTCCCTTCTGCACACTGAAAGCACAACTTCCTCGTGAGAGGAAGAGGAGGGACAGGCACTGAGCTCTGCTCTGGGGGGACCAGGGACAGCAGCCAGGGAATGGCTGGAGCTGTGTCAGGGCAGGCTCAGGTTGGATCTCAGCCAAAGGTTCTTCCCCCAGAGGCTGGTTGGGCACTGCCCAGGCTCCCCAGGGCAGTGGGCACAGCCCCAAGGCTGCCAGAGCTCAGGGAGGGTTTGGCTGATCCTCTGGGGCACAGGGGGTGACTCTTGGGGCTGGACCTGTGCAGGGCTGAGGGTTGGACTCTATGATCCTTGTGGGTCCCTCCCAGCTCAGCACATCCTGTGATTCTGTGATCCTGTGATCCTGTGATCTCCTCCTCCCAATATCTACTAAATGCTCAGTCCTGGCAGTGCCTGAATTTCCTGAGGTTGTCGAAGTGTCCCTGTTTATTGCCTTAACAGTTAAAATTCATTACTGGCTGGCTCCTTCAAGATGTCCTCTCCAGGTCAGTGTTTCCACGTCCTTCATGAGCCCCAGGGGGAAAATCCACGCTAGTAAAATCTACAGTGTCTATGGATTCAGTATCCGCAGAATCTCATGAGCCACACCAGCAGCATCTGCATCACAGACCAAGTACACTCCATGTTATGGTCCTGCCTATTCCCACCTCTCTCCTGGAAGGTCTGTTCCAGCCCTCACCTTCTCCTGGCCCTGAGGCAACAGAGAGGTGTTCCCCACTAGTCTGAACCCTTCTGTGTCTCCTCCATCAGCCTCCTCCAGCTGCTGCAGAGCCCCCCAGGTCTGATCCCTGCCCCAGCCTCTGCAGTGAGCCACGTTCCTCCAGTCCCCTGGGTCTTGATGGGGAGAAATCTCTTTCCAGGTGACCCTGTCCGTGCCTGCTGGAGTGCAGAGCTGTTGTCTCAGGGCAGACATCACACCTTCCTGAAGAGTTCACACAAACCCCTGGTACAATTCAGGGCTGTTTTCCTTTGCCCTGACTTTGCCTGTACCTGCTGCTGTCTCGTGGGTAATTGGCCAACATCCCCTTATGCTTCTGCCCTGCCCCAGACTTTCCCTACTTGCCTTTTACAGCTGAGGAAATGATCTCCATCTGGGGTCCTTCCTGCCAGCCCCAGTGCAGGATTTGGGCCTTTTGTACCACACAATGCCACCCCACCCCCAGGAGCTGCTGCCTTGAGAAAGCCTCCTCACAGGGACAGGGACAGGAGACTCCCAGGGTAGCAGGGGGACTGTCTCAGTGCTGGTGGTGGCTGGTGAGCCCCCACTCTTGCTGGCCCTCCCCTGCCCACACTGACCTATTCCCGTGTTGAGCTGGAGCCAGTTCTCCTTGGAGGATTGGGGTAGATGGGCTGAGACCACCACTGGGTTTCGGTTCCTGGGGTCATCACCACGAGCCACCCTGTGACGGGTGCACTGGTGACATCACCAGAAATGTGATGTATTTAGGATGGGCCCATCCTGAGACCATCTTTAACCTCCACTCTCCTCCCCTCACACTGACCTCTTCTCTTTATCGATTCTGCTACAGAGTTTGTCACCAGTTGTCTGAACAACCTTCACAAGGTCCAGCTCAGCTCGACTTCTGGCAGTTCCCACTCACACTTGGCGCTTCCACGTCCTCAGACCCACTTTCCCTGAGGATCTACGTGGTCTCTTTGAGCTCTTTTCATTCTCACTGGGATTTTTCGTGGCCAAGCCACTGTTGCGAGGGGCACCAAACGATTTTGTACCTTTGGCTTGAAAATCCTGTCATGCCTCGGCACCTTCAGCCGCAGAGCTCTCCAGTTCAGCTGACTTCAGTGGCTGGATCCCTAAACTTCTCCCAATACGGGAAAGAGGAATACTCCACCTGCACTGCTGCCCTGGCAGGGGTTATCCATCAGGCTGTTTTAGATGGAACCTACGCGGCCAACGTGCACATTCCTCAACCAGCATCTCCACCGTGTTCCCCAACGGCAAAGTCCAAGTCTAAAATAGTAAATTCTGGGGCCATCTATCAACTGTCACATCCCAGAATAGCCAGTAGCATTTGCTCTCCAATCTATATCTGGAAGTGAAAGGCTCCCACTGCGACAGGAAGATTTATGAGCAGTTGTGATCAAGGGACATATCCAGAATGTTTGCTCCGGTGCCTAAAAAGGGCTTGAGCACAACGGGTGGGAATAGCCCCTCACTCCGTGCTGGGCTCCTGTTCCATGGGCCCCTGCCAGGAGAAGCCCAGCTCAGCCAGGTCTCTCTGCCCGAGCTCCCCAGGGCATGGGGACAAGGACCCCATCCCACCCACCACTCTTCCTCCATGGCATCTTCAGTGACTCCAGCAGCCTCTAAGTTGGCTTGAGCATCACCGTGACCACGCAGTGCTTCTGTCCACAGCCTCCTTTTCCTGAGCTGCAGATCCCAGTCTGGAGGCAACCACAGTGCTCTGGAGGTTCCTGTTTCTCTACACAGCCCTGGAGACACTTCTCCTCCCAAAGGAGAGCCTTAACAGCTAAAATTCATTACCTGCTGGCTCCTGCAGGATGGTCTTTCCAAGTCAGTATTTCCATGTCCTCCATGAGCCCCAAGGGGAAAATCCACACTGCTAAAATCTACAGTGTCTATGGATTCAGTATCCACACGATCTCATGGGACAGACCTTGCTGGTAAATGCCCCAGACCTTGGAGCTAAAGTCAGTCAAACCTCAACACACCAACCCTCAAATCCCTTTCATCTGGGAAGGATTCTGGAATATCCACACTGGTGTATCGTGTTTCTGCATGGCACTCACCATCACAGGGGTCATTCCATACCCCTCCCTCATCCCATATGTCCCCTCACATCGCCCGTCACCACAGCCACGTCCCACACCAGACATCCTGTGAGGAGCTACATGGGCTCCTGCCACAGCACACACATCTCTCCATGCTTCTGGCCTCAGTCACGTTGCTGGATGAGCTCCGTCCTCCCCGTACCCCGAGCCCTGCCCAGCCTCTCACCCCTTTGAGCTGGGCCCTCTGCTGACCATGCTGTGAGCAGGAACCTGGGGGGTGACACCAGTCACAGCGATTTGTACCCTCACTGATTTGTCCCACGCTCAGATTAACTCTTGGTGGGACTTTGTGTTGCGTTTGGGTTGGGATGACCATAACAAGTGACACACAGGGGTGAGCCCCATCCTCACCAGGATGGTAAAGGACTGAAGCACATGAGGAGAGGCTGGGTAAGTGGATTTAGTCAGGTGAGGGACTCTCCAATTGCTATCTTCAACTGCCTAATGAGTTAGGAAGTCAGAGCCAGACCCTCCTCAGAGATGTGTGGGGAAGGATCCCGGGGCAGCCGGCACAAGCTGCGGCAAAGGGAAAAATCCAGCGTGAGGTGAAGAAAAAGAGAGATTTTCACAGCGAGGGTGAAAATCCTCTTTGGAGATGTTCACAACTGGCCTGGACAAAGGCCAAAGCCACCTGGTCTCTCCTTGGAGCTGGCCCTGCTCCGAGGCAGAGGCTGGGCTGAAGGCACCGGTGATCCCTCCCAGCCTGCAGCTCCGTGCCATACTACGATGTCCTGCATACTTTGGTGAGCAACGCACGCTCTTGGCTTGCCTTCCAATTAATGGAACTTTTTTCCCCAAGTATAAACAGTCTGCTCTTTTCAGGGAAATCTGCTGGCCTGTCTTCAGAGCCAGGGAGCCACAGTGCCGTGTATAGCCCGGCCATTGATTTACTGGTGTGACCACGGCCAAGTTGGACAGCGTGTCCCTGCCGAGATCCAGCATCCTTGAAAGGCAGGAGAAACCCAGTCTATCAGCTAGTCCATCTCATCCTAACCCAGCACAGGGCCTTCACAACCATCAGCATAATCAGCACTCAGATGAAAGCCACTGGGGGAGTGCATCCATCATAGTTAGCCTGATTAGAGCTAATTCACAACATGTCTGTTTTCGAGAGATTGTGTCTTTTTCTCTGCCTCGCTTCCTGTTTGCAAGCAGATTGCAGCAGTCTTTAATTAATTGTGGCTTCAAATTATTCAGGCACTTCTCAGGGAATAAATAAATCTTCCCTGACTGAACAGGGTGTATTGCAGCGAAGGCACAAGTTGGAGGGGGAGAGAGCAGCGTCTCTGCGGGCCGGGCTGTGTCTGTGTCCGAAAGCTCCTGCCCGGTGCCAAGGCCCAGGGCTGACCTCCATCCTCCATGTGCTTTGGAGCTGAGCACTCCTGTTCCTTCCCTGTTCCAAGGGCTGGTCTCTCTCCCGCTCGTGCACGGCCGGTACAAAGCGTCTGCAGACCAATCCCGATCCGCCCGTGGAATCCAAGTGAATTTTCCTTGGGAATTACTTTCACTACTTGCTCCGCTGTTGCTGTCAGAGGGCCATGAGAAGTGATTGCCATAATGATGGTTGAAATCCAGTTTCCCTTCTAAGCCTTTTTTCATGTTATTTAGAGCTCAAATCAACTCTTTTTTGGTTGAAAGTTTCCACTCTTGGGTTCAAGCCAAAAGCGGATTTTTCAAGAAATTGGAACCGACTGGGTTCAGTCATTTCTGAGTCACACACATGGAAAAATACACATTTCCCCCTCGTGCTCCGCGGAGACACTTTGGACATGTACAACTCAAAACCAGCTGGAGCAAGAGACTTCAGACTTGGCTGGTTTGAGAGCCCACAGTGAGGTGTAAAAACCAAGCCAGGTTTGGAAAAGCTCATATTGGCATTTTCACACTTCCCTCCCCGAAAGAGCCATCGAGTGGTGTGCAATGGGCAAGAAGACACGCTGTTCTCTCCCCCGTTGCTTTACATTGCTCTCTCCAATGGGATAATCCCAGGGGATTAGCATTTAAAGTAATGAATGTTTAAAGTTAGCTAGAGAAGAATTCCAGCAATGTTCAATTCTTCCTAAGCCCCTTAAATGGAGCCGAGCTGAGGGGGCCTCGAACAGGGAGACATCAGTCAGCTTCAGAAGTCAAAGGGAGTAAACACAGGCCCTTCCTCGGTCCAGGACAGATGTAGGGCACTCTGTCACCCCAAATGGCAGAGCAGCTGGACCAGCTCTGGTCCAACCAGCCCTCTGCAGCCCGAGGCAGTGGGGACCAGTTTGCTCTGTGGCATTTCCAGCCCTGAGGGTTTTGTGTGACTTGCCTGGGACTGAAGCCTGGCAGAGGCAGGGACAGAAGCCAAGTCTTAGACACCAAACTTTTAACCACAACCCCTTTCTTTTCTTCCCTTAATGAATTGTGTCGAGACCACATGAATCTCGCTGCTGGAAGTCTCTGCCTTGCCCTCCTCGAGGCAGTGGCTGGGCACGGGGTGTCAATGTGAGACACCAAAGGTGGCTCCTGGGACAAAGGAACACGCTTGGCCACATGGGTGGTGTGTGTTTGCCACCAGACCTGCCCCTGTGCGCCCAAACTGTCAGCTTTGGGGGTCAATTTTCATCCCCACCCCACAGGTGTGGGGCATCTACAGATGCAGGGCTGTACCAGGGGGGTTTTTCTGAGGAGATGGCCAAGGAAGGCTCTAGATTTGAGGATTTCCCAAAAGGCCAGTTTTTGGAGGCAGATGCCTGGGTTCAAGGTGTCCAGCATGCCCAGGGTATCCAGGATGCCCAGGATGCTCAGAGTGTCCAGGATGCTCAGAGTGTCCAGGATGCTCAGAGTGTCTAGGATACCCAGGATACCCAGGATGCCCAGGATGCCCATGGTGCTCAGGATATCCAGGATGCCCAGGGTATCCAGGATTCCCAGGGGGCTCAGGGGGCTCAAGGAGCAGCACTAGGGCTGTGTCCAGACTGGAGACGCATCCCCTGCCCAGTCCCCCACCTCTGTGGTGTGGGTGGTGTGGAGCAGGAAGGTGCCTGCACAGGAGAAGCACAGCAATCCCTGGGCAGCAGGGCTGTGATAAGCTGAGTATTTCACACCCTTCCCTGCCAAGGAAGGGTGGAAGTGAGAGAGAGAGGCCAGGAGGTGCAAGCGGCTGGGAGAGGAAACCAGCTGCATGAGTCACGCAGCTGATGGGCAGGATACCCACAGGAAACGCCTTTTCCCCTGGATAAGGTGTAAGGGACAGGCTGGCACCAGCCCATGGGCACAGGTTGTCCCCAGCACTGCTGGGTGAAGGACACACGTACGAGTGGCAGAGCCGGGCAGGGAAGGTGGAAGAGTTCTGCCCAGCTCCTCATGTGCTGCATCAGGGCTGGAGGGGTCCCTGCAGCACCCCCTGTGCCCCCCAGAAGACCCCCAGCCAGAAGACACCCTCAGCAGGGTGTGCAGCTTGCACATTAGGAGTCTGGGCAACCAGGGCTCTTCCCGTGTGTGCCCTGGCTTGGGCAGGTAGAAGTGATGGCCCAGCAGAGCTGGAGAATCATGGAATTGTGGGATGGTTTGGGTTGGAAGGGGACCTTGAAGATTATTTCATTCCAACTCCCCCCTGCCATGAGCAGGGACACCTTCCAACCTGGTCCAACCCTGCCTTGGACACTCCCAGGGATGGGGCAGCCACAGCTTCTCTGGGCAACCTGTGCCAGGGCCTCCCCACCCTCACAGGGAAGAACTTTTTCCTAAAATCCAATCTAGATCTATTCTCTTTCAATGTGAAGCCATTCTCCCTTGTCATGACACTCCATGCTCTTGTTATTAGTCTTCCCCCATCCTTCCTGTAAGTTCCCTGCAGGTACTGGAAGGCCACAATTAGGTCACCCCGAATTCTTCCCTTCTCCAGGCTGAAGAATCCCAATTCTCCCAGCAGAGCTGCTCCATCCCTCTGATCATCTTGGTGCCTCCTCTGGACTCGCTCCAACAGCTCCATGGTCCTTGCTGTACTGGGGACCCCATTCCTGTGTTGGGGACCCCAGGGGACAGAAAGGACAGTGTCCTCTGACTTCCCAAAAACATCTCCTATAAAATGAAGGGGCTGGTGTCTCAGAGCAGGTTGTGGAAATCCTGCCAAGAGGGTCACCCCAGGCTTCTCCCCAGCCAAGCCCTGGAGACTGGCACCTGGACAGTTCCAATGTGGAAGGAGGGCAGGTCACACCGTCCATCAGGGCTTTGCAGCCCCTCTGTCCTGGACAGGCATCTCCTCCAGGGGCTGCGGGCACACAGGGGGCCAGTAAGCCTGATATAGTCCCAACATATGGTGACAAGTGTCCTGAGGACATCTGCAGACGTGGGAGGCACAGAAATGTCCCAGATACCACAGCATGTGGGGCTGAGCTGGGGCTGGCTCTGCCTTTTCCTTCCCAACAAGCTCCCATGAGCTGGAGAGTGGCCTCAGGCCAATGCATAGGACATGCCTGGGAATGGGATGGGAATCCAGGCTTGGCATGAGCAAGGGGTACAGCAGGCAGGGAAGCTGGGAACAGTGTGTGATGCCAGCACAGTGACCCTTGTTGTGTGGGATCAGTCACTGCTTGTCTGGGACCTCTCCACGGCCCCATCCCACCTCATTCCACATCTCAACACTTTCCAGGGGCAAAGGCATCTCCCGCAACTCCCTGGCCAGGACAAGGATCCTGTCCCAGCTCCCAGGGTGAGGGTAAGGAATGAGGGAAGAAAAATGTGGGCAGAGCAGAGGAGATCAGGGGGAAGATGCAGCTGGCCCAGGTTGGGAGCAGGGTAGAGCTGGTACCCACAGTGATCCCCAGGGATGCCCACGGGATCTGAGAGGAATGGCACAGGGTCCAGAAAGGCTCCTGGGTTCTCTGCCAATCCTCCCTCCCCCAAACCCAGGGCTGGGCACTTCCACAGTGACAGAGCTGCTCGGGCTGCTTTGCTCCGATGGCTTTTCCCTGTGTTTAGCCTGACTTTCCCCCGCTCCGAGTGAAGCCCATTTGATATCCCGTCTGCCACGAGCGGGGAGAACAGTCTGTTCCCTTCCCCTCCAGACCTGTTTTATGTCTTTGAAAGGACCAGCACGCCTGCCCTTGCCAAGGCTCTGCGAGCCCCATCCCGATCCCCAGAGCTGCTCATCCCATGGAAAGTGCTCTTTTCCCTCTTTTCCTCGAGCAGCGGGCAGCACGGGTAGCGCCCTGGCACCCATCCCTCCGTGCAGCCGCGCTGACACGCGCGTGGGTCGATCCTGCAGAGCCTGGCAGGGGTGCCTGGAGTCCCACACACACATCCCAGGAAGGGCACAGAGGGCGTTTGCTGGAGAACACCCCAAAGCACGTCATCCAAGGCAAGGAAATGGCTCCAATTCCCCGCGGCTGCCAAGGCCGGGCTGGGAGCGCGCGTGTGCCACGAGCGGCCGAAATCTCCTGTCCCCGGGCACGTGGCAGGCTCAGGGTGGCACTGGCACTGCCAGGCGGAGGAACCACGGTGGGATGTGGGGAAGGATGCTGGGGAATGATGCTAAACCCAACAGCCACGTGGGAACAGCCCCTAAATAAAACAGGTCACCTGGAAATTGGGTGTCAAAGCTGGCCCAGCCGCCCGAGCTCCAGGCAAGGGATGGAGCTGGGATGTCCCCGTGCCACCGGCTGCATCCCTGCTTTCTGGCCTGCTCAGTGCCAGGGGACAGGGCTGGGCGGAGGCAAAGCGGGGCCAGGCTGGGGCCGGGCGGGGGGAGCTGTGCAGGCACAGTCCTTACAGATTTTGGGCCCTTTCCACCAATGGGTTTTGGGGTGGGGGGTGTTTTATATCTCAATTTTTTTGGAAGGGTTTTGGTTTGATTTCCTCCTCCGCCAAGCACTAAGCAATCGCTCTTTCTCCCCTTGGCAGGAGCTGCCTGTCTCGTGGTGTTGACCTTGGCTGGGTTTTCCCTGCGGCTGGAGCAGACTCACACCATAAATTCCCTGTCTTCTAGGAATCTAGCATGGGAAAGAAAAGAAACGCGAAAGAGAAACGTGGATTAAAATATTTTGCATCTTAGCACATAACAAAAGAGGGGCTGGCATCAAGCAGCAGATGGTTTCTCTGAGCAGAGAGGTGTGACAGGGACACCTCGGGCACCGGCGGGTTTGGGTGCTGTGGGTCCAGCACCCTGTGACACCCATATCTGCCATGGCAGCGGGTGGCACAGTCCTTGGCCACACACAGAGCTGGGCACAGAGCACTGCTACTTTTCAAGTCCCCATCACACGTCCTGCTGGTGTTTGGAGCAGCAGGACAAGCTGGATGCAGTGCCCGGGCTGGGATGGTGACCCAGGAGCAAAGCTGAAGTTTTGTAGGAGAGGAGGGTGCTGTTGGAGCAGAGGCAGGGGCAGGGGCAAAGGTTGGTGTCAGGGTTAGGGTTAAGGTTAGGGTTGTGCCCTTGCCAGCCCGTTCCCCAGAGCATAGCTGCCCCCAGCACTGTGGGTTTCCCCTGGCGGTGCCATGGCCAGTGTTCTCCACACCAGCCTGGCTTCCAGGGCTGTTTATTCACCTTGCCCAACCCCAGAATCCCCCGAGGCAAAGCCCTGAGGCAAAGCAGACACCAAGAGCTGATTGCTTTCAGGAGCAGGTGAGGTGCAGCACAGCCCCTAATTGAATCCAGCAGAGCTACCTCGGGCAGACAAAACACAGCAGTGACTCAGAGCAGACAACACCATCCCAGAGCCCCAGGAGATGGACCAGCACCCCAGAGTGGGGGGTCAACCTAGCACAGCAGGTCGATACCACCCCAGGCCGTGGAGGAGAGAGGACTCTTGGTGGGACAAGCCCTGAGCCTGGGCTGCCCAGGGACCTGTGCAGGAGCCTGGGGGAGCTGGGGGTGCTGAGCACACCCAGGTGGTGGTTGCTGTAGCACGACACCCAGCAGTGCTGGGGCACTGCCAAGGCCCCAGTGCTGCACAAAGCCAGAGCAGGTTTGAAGCCAGGTCAGGAAGCTGCCTGAGCAGCCTGGGGCAGGGTGTCGGGGTGCCTGGGTGCCCAAAGGGTGACTGTGTCCCCTTACACAGAAGGTCAGGACTCCTGCACCCTGACAGGGCTTGTGGAGCCCACTGCCAGGCTGCTGACTCAAAAACCCAGCTGAGATCCCTTCCCACCACTGCCCAGGGTGGATATTATCTGAAGTACATCCCACAGGGATGGGACAGGGACATTTGAAGGTCCTCCAGGAAAGGCAGGACACGGTCACAGGTCTCTGGCAGCTTGAGCACTGACAGGAGATGAAATCTGTATTTCCACACAGGAAAGCATTTCTCTATATCCCTGTGCCTGGGAACTCTGCAGAGCAGTGAGTGCAAGACAGGCAGGGCCCATCCTGAGGAGGGGTCTCTGGGGGGCCTGAAAGCCATGACGTTATGGAGAGAGGGGTGGAGCCGTGCTGGGGTAGCAGGTTTACATCTTCTCTGTTCTAGGAACGCCAAAGCACCGTATATTTGACACTTGAAAAGGGCCCCATTTCCCAGAACTGTAACCTGCTCTAAGCCCAACCAGCTGGAAGGAGGCCCTGAGTCCCCCGAGTGTGAGCGATGCTTCTCATCTCTTCTGAAACTCTTCACGACCTAATTACAAAATCACAGGATCTCCTGAGTTGGAAGGGACCCACAAGGATCATCGAGTCCAACTCCTGGCCCTGCACAGAAAGCTGGGTGGAATTCCCTCGGGGACACCTCGGGATGAGCAGCTCCTTCCTTGGAGCTCGCAGGTGAAAACACTTGTGCTGGGTGTGCACGTTGGGGTTACACCTTTTGCATCCCCTGTCATGGGGGTGACAACCTGCCCTCCGCTCCCACCGCCCATCCGGAGGGCTGGAACATCAGGGAACGTGAGTGGGATGTCTTCCCACGCTGCCCTTGCAGTGGGGAACGGTGCTTGTGGGAAGCCTGAGGGACATCAAAATGCTGGAAGGAGGGAAATGATGGCCCAGAAAAGTGAGTGGCAGCTCCGTGAGCCTGAGACAAGACAGGCAGGGTGAGGATTTGGTGCAGGTTCTCTCTGCCAGCATGTGGCTCTTGCCCCATGGGGACAAATCAGTACCTGGGACTGCCACATTCCTGCCAAAAACCTGCTGGGAGCCACCAATGCAGTGCAACAGCCTCTACCTGCCCCTCACCTTGGGCAGGGAGTGGCTGTGGGGCAGCCCAGCAGGACCTGGGGGGGCTGCCCTCACCCAGGCTTTTATCCATGTCCCACCAGAACATGGCTCTGCTGGGAGGAGAGGAAAGGAGAACGTGCAATAAGGGAACGTCAGTCTTAGGAAAAGGGCTTGGATGGGGGACACAGGGTGGAGAGTGACTGGGCAGCACCATGTGCCCCCTGCACACAGGCAGTGCTGCTGAGGGAACCCCCAGGGTGGGGACACTGAGGGACAATGAAGGGAGCTTTGATCCCAGACCATGCAGGGAAGGAAAATGGGATAGCAGAGGCTCTGGGCACAGCAAAGCAGTGATAGGAGGAGGGAGCTGGAGGATTAAAAGGTTCCAAGGAGAGTGGGAGTGATATGCAAGGTGCCCTCGAGCATCACCCTCACACGGCTGTGCAGAGACCCTGAGCCCCACCAGAGCAGGAGCCACAAGATCCACCTGCAGCATCACCTGCCCGGGCAGCACAGTTGGGATTTACACAACTGTTCACTCCCTGTCTGCTTTCCAAAGGAGGATTCCCAAGGGTGGTCTCTGGAGCAGGGCTGGGCAGCACAGGAGGGAGGAGAAGGTCTGGCAGAAGGGTGGCCGGGCCAGGCCAGGGTGTCCATGTCCTTGTGCTCCAGGCTGAGGCCACAGGTCGAACGCCGGCCCGGGAAGGAATCCTGAGGGACCCATTCCCATCCCCTGCTACCACAGGCAGCCGCTCGGGTAATCCTCCTCATAAATTTTCCGAGCTCCATCTTGAAACCAGCGGGGCTATTTGCAGTGTTGGCTGGGTGCCAGGGTTTCTAGTTCACCAGAAATGTCGTGTTTGTTTGTTTTTTCAATCTGGGCTGTGGCCAAACTGGATCCCCACCAGCCCTTTTTGAAGTTTCCGGTGAACCACAAGCCTTCCCGGCCCCACAGCTGCTGGGTGGATTGACGTGCCTTCGGCCCCTTCACGGCTCACACCAGCCATGAGTGTGGTGTGATCTCAGCTGGGATGGCGTTTGGGGGCTGAGCCTCATCCCAGTGGTGCTCCCAGGTGACTCTGCCTGGAGCCCACCCAGCCTGGTCCCACCAAGGGGCTCCCCCTCCATCGCCGCCCCGATGGCACACGGGTGTTGGAGTCTATGGAGGTGCAATGTGAATTTTGACAAGGCTGCTGGGCTCGAGTTCTCTGCTGAGCTGCAGGTTTTGACCCTACTTGACCCCAGGAGAGGCCATCAGAGGCCTCCTTCTGCAAGGGGGGGATGGTTCCTCTCGCTCGCAGCATCACCATGTTCACGGCCAGCTGATAGCCATCTGCTTCTCTGCCAGCACTGTCCTCTAGCCTAAATAGCTCTTATCCCTCCTGCTGTTTACTCCCAGATGTATTTATAGACCAACTCTCTCCCAGCCTTCATTTTCCTAGACTAAACAAGCCAAGCACTTTCAGGCTTCGCTCATAAAACCAGCTCTCCTTCCACCCGCCCGTCCCACCCCTTCCCCTGCCGAGCCCTTCATTGCTCCTGTGGGTGAGCACGGCCAGGGCAGCTCTTGGTAGTGTCCACTCCATGGTGTGGCTATGAGCCAGTGCCCACTGTGACCACCCTGCCAATAGGGTTTGTCCTTTCCGAGGCCACACTGGTGGCTCCTGTGTTCCCAGGCTGCTCTTCCGTTTCTGTTTCACCTTTAATGGACACTTTTGGGGTTCTGTGAAGATGCCTGGCCTTGGCCTAATATTTCTCCCAGCCCAGCCTTTCCTGAAGGCTGTTTTGCTGCTTCTCTCTGTCTATGACATTGGCCTGTACCAGCCATGGTGTGGCAGCAGGACCAGGGCAGTGACCATCCCCCTGTGCTGGCACCGCTGAGGCACCTCGAGTGCTGTGTCCAGTTCTGGGCTCCTCAGGACAAGAAAGACATGGAGGGGCATGTTCAGTGAAGGGAATGAAGCTGGGGAAGGGGCTGGAGCAGCAGGAGGGGCTGAGGGAGCTGGGGGGGCTCAGCCTGGAGAAAAGGAGGCTCAGGGGGGACCTTCTGGCTCTGCAACTCCCTGACAGGAGGGGGGAGCTGGGGGGGGGTTGGGCTCTGCTCCCAGGGAACAAGGGACAGGAGGAGAGGGAACGACCTCCAGCTGTGCCAGGGGAGGGTCAGGTTGGACATCAGGAGGAATTTCTCCATGGAAAGGGTGGTCAGGCATTGGAAGGGGCTGCCCAGGGAGGTGGTGGAGTCCCCATCCCTGGAGGTGTCCAAGGGAGGACTGGAGGTGGCACTCGGTGCTCTGGGCTGGGGGACAGGGTGGGGATGGGGCACAGGGTGGACTTGATGATCCTGCGGGGCTTTTCCAACCTCAGTGATTCTGTGATTCTCTCTGTTATGATGCTCTCCCATTTGACATCCCAGAAAATTTCATCAGCAAGGCCATAATCTCCTGACCAACTCCAGCACCTGCCTTCAAGCCACAGCTCATCTTCCAGCACACTCCCTTGCCGCTCTCCCTCAGCCAGTTCCTCCCCATCCAACAGCCCAACCTCTGTCCCTGTTTCCCCCCTTTCCACTCTGTTTCCATGCAGCTCTTTCCCATCCACTTTGCCAAATGAAGGGCAGATGGACAAACCCTGGCAGCAACCCCAGGCAGACAAAACAGGCCTGTTGCTGTGGTGCCCCAGGGAAGTGTGGGCAGAGTCCTGGATCGGGCTGTTCCGGAGGCTCCAAGGGAAAGTAGGCACCATGGACTGATGGAGGAGGCTAAAGTCCCAGCCACCAAAGCAGACATTGATGCTGCAGGATCCATTGGTATGTCTTGCCTGGAAGCAGACTGATCCCTCAGGTCCAGCCTCCTCTCAGCAGTCCCTGTCTGGGGCACGGCAGCCACCGAGGGAGGAGGGGGCTGCTGTGGTGATGAGGAGACCGAGGGCAGTGCTGAAATACCCCTCAGTGTATTGAGCAGCTGTTTTAGCCCAGATCCTCTAGCCAGGTACTGACAGGATGCATTTTTAAGGGAAAGCTGCTCCTGATGTAATTAGAGCCTGGAGAGCTCAGTTTGGGGCTGCTGAAGGCTCAGGATATCACACAGAATCACAGAGTGGGTATGTTTGTACCCACTGGAGATCACCCAGCCCAACCCCCCTGCTCAGGCAGTGTCCTGAACACACTCCTCAGGAATGTGTCTAAACAGTTTTGGAATATCCCCAGGGAGGAGACTCCAGCCCCTCCCTGGGCAGCCTGTTCAGAGCTGGGTCACTGCCCAGGGAAGAAGTTCTTCCTCCTGTCCAGCTGGAGCTTCCTGGGCATCAGTTCCTGCCCGTTCCTCCTGTGCCATTGCTGGGCCCCCCCAGCAGAGCCTGGGCCATCCTCTGCCCCCTCCCTGCAGATATGTATGTGATAAGTGCTGCTGCATCACCCTCCTGCGGGGGAAGCCACGTGGTAGAGGTCTTTTCCGTCCTGGGGAGAGGGAAAGCCATCCCCAAAGCACCCCCAGGGGCACCTCCATGCCACAGGCGCTCAGAAGGGCACAGAAGGGTCTCCCTGCCACCATGAAACACTCGTGGCTCTCCACAAGCCAGCTGATTTCTGAAGCCTAAATGTTTCTGCCCAGCACAGGGTGGTGGCAACGTGAACTTCACACCCCCAGCACAAACGAGGTCCCTGCCTGGCCTGAGATCCTGCAGCAGCCTGAGGCACAAACGTGGTTCAAGGGAGTTCACTGTGAGCGAGAGGGAGACTGTCCCAACCAGTAACGATGCTTTCTGGGTCTCAGGAAGAGCCAGTTTCCTAAATCTGAGAACAATTACCAACGAGATTGTCTTGGAGGAAAAATTTATACAGAACAAAATGGGAACCATGGCTGGGAATCATTCAGAAATACTTTCCGAAGAGCCCGAGCGTTGGCCGGAGGCAGCGGTGCAGAGCTCGAACAAATGCAAGACCCATCAGACCTCCCTGGCCTGGCAGCTCATCCCTCTTCCCCAAGCCAGGGATGTCTGCAGCTCTCCTCGGGTGGTGCCCATCTGGATCACTGTCTGCTTTCTAGGAAAAGTGGCTCCGAGGAGAAACAGCCAGCAGGGCTTTGCCCCAGGGCTCAGTAAATTGTCTGCCTGACTCTCCGCCTTCCTGCACGGGGACCAGAGAGTGAGGAGCTCTGCTCTGCACTCCCTCCAGCCCTCAGGCTCAGGCAAAGTCCTGCTCTTCATTAGGAGAAGCAGCCACAGCAGGGGATATGTTTTCTCATGTGTTTTGCCATCCTTTTTCTCAGCCCCGGGGTCTGTCTGCGCTCCCGTCCCAGAACCTTCCACCTCCCAGGGAGCCCCGGGACACTTGTGCCCCTTCAGGCAGGTCCAGCAGAGAGATCTGGGACAGCAGGGCAATAAACCAGGACTGCCCAGGGTGTCCCACCCAGCCAAGTGGTTCCAGCAGAGCCGGTCTCTCCCCAGGGACACTTGGCAGCCACTTGGTGTCACTTTTATCTCCGGACAGCCCAGCCCCACCACCTCAGGGTGAGCCTGGACATGTCACCCAACCAAGAGCAGGCTGCTCTGTGAGCTGAAGACACAAATAGAGCAACCACAGGTCCTGTGCCAGGTGGGTAAAGATGAATTTTTACCTCTCAGCACCATATGCTAGAAGGAAAACTAGGAAAGACACCATCCCTGTGGAGGATGGTGGGGAGTCAGCTCACTCAGACCAGGCTGGGCCACGAGAGTGGCACCCAGGTACCTCCATGGAGAGGCCTTGGTGGGCTCTGGGAAAGATGAAACCTCTCTGCACTTCATTTCTACCCCTTCTACCTGTGTGTGGGTTATCTGGGTTATCCACTCCCTGGATGCCAGTGGGCATCCAGCTGCAGTCCCTGGGACAGGGGCTGTGCCAGGCAGAGCTTAGACAGGAAGCCCTCATCTGCTTTGCCAAGAATATTTATTTCGTTAGGGAAAAGACAGAATGTCTTCACTAATGCAATATAAGAGTTTTGCTCATAAAATTGAATTAATTTCTATTAGGAAACCCTGCCCCTGCTGTTCTCCATGGCAGCAGCCACGTCCTCACATCCAGCTCCACCACTGGGTTTGGATACAGCCAGATCCCCCCTGCAGGGAGAGGGAGCTGGAGGAACCCCGGGTGCAGTGGTGATGGAATTTCCCTCACAGTGACAGTGCCGTGGCACGAGGATGGGCACAGGGAGCTCTGGATGCTACTCAGAGGCACCAGATGGTGGCTGCCAGCACTGCAACACTGTCATTCCTCCCCTACCTAGGAGCAGGACCAACTCTGGGGCAGGGGGTGCTTCCCAGCCAGTGCTGATCTCAGAAGACCTCATGGAAAACTCAAACAGCTCAAAGGCTGGTGTGATTCAGGCAGGGATGTTGGGGATCCCAGCCCAGCTTTGTGCACTCAGCCTGGACACAGCAGAGACTCCAGAGAACCCCTTTTCTCCCTTCCCATGGGGACAGCAGTGCTGGCACCTGCCTCTGGAAGCCTCTTCCCAGGGGATCCTGACCATCCGCTGCGCAGCTGCAGCATTTGCTGCCCACGTGTGCTCCTCCAGGGCCTGTCCTCTCTGCAGACGTGGACCAGACACTTGTAGGGAGAGACACCAGGACCAATGTAAACAGGAAGGGAAGCTGCAAAGATCTGCCTCTCACTCAGCTGCTCCACAGCAAGTGATTTATTCCGGGTACCTCAACGCAGGTCTGCATTCCGATGACACGAGGTTAATCCCGGCTGGAGGCTTCCTGCGCTGGCGCCAAGCGCTGCTGGTGTCCCAGCAGGTCCGTGCTGTCGGGCCAGTGTCCAGCCCAACACGGCACAGGGAAGTCAGAAGGTTTCATCTGAGCCCCTTTCCATGCCTCCCTCTGCATGCCGGGCTTTGGATCCTCGGCGTGGCTGGAACGCCGAGCTCTGCTCCTCCTCGGGGAGTGCCAGATGCTGGGGAGCTGATCCCCTCTGCTCTTGGCCAGACCCAGAGTCTGAGCTCTCTGAAGTGACAGGCTGTGCACTCAATTCAGAAACAGCTCTGCAAACTTCCGTGGTTTTCCTGATCTCCTCAAACACCTCCTTGTTACTTGCAGCTTGGAAGTTTCCAGCCAGGAACATACACCCTTTTTTCTTTTCTTCCCCTCCACTTCTCATGGCAACAAAACCCCACTGTGTCTAGGATATGTATTCATTGCACTTTTCTATTTCCACCCGCAGCTTTTCCAAACCTCTTCACCTCTGGAAGAGCTACAGAAGCAGCAAAAGGAAAACTGAAACCCAGGAACACATCAGTGCGTGGCTGTGCCAAGCGTGAGGACTTTCAGAGTGTCAGCGGGACAGAGGAAAAAGCCTCTTCAGAGTTGTTTGGAGAGAAACGGATCCTCTTCCCTTCAATAATCAGCTGTGTGACCCTGACATGCAGCCAGATTGAGCCCTTGGCCCCACAGCTCGAGCGTGCTGACCCCCCGTGCCCTTCCTTCGGGTAGAGGGAGAGGTTACAACCCCCTCGTGATATCATCCACTGGTTTTGACAGGATGAAGGAGTGGCTGCTGACTCCAATGCCAGCTGTGTGTCCATCAGGACTGGGGTGGGCAGGAGCAGTGCTGCCCATGGAGGAAGAGGTGCTGTGGGGGGGTGAGATCCACCCCAGGCTGGCACTGGGGTGTCATGGGGATGAAGGTGGAGGCAGAGGCAGGGAGAGCTCAGTGAGCCCAAAAGTGGAGACTGGAGAGAAGTGGACGGAGAACACCGTCCATGTTCCCTGGGCTCTGAGCTGACACCTCTGCACCCCCTGAGTCCACACTCCTCCAGCCCAGGCTCCACCAGGGGTATCCCTGGAGGAGCTCATTCCCATGCTGAGCCATATCCATGGTGCTCCTGCTCTGCTGGGGTGCTGGTTCTGTGCTGCAGGACAGGGACAGCTCAGTGCCACACACACAGAAATGCTGGGCAGGCCCACGGCTCACAGAGCTGGGCAGGCCTGGAGGGGCCCAGGCTGCACCCACAGACCCTGCACAGCAGGACACCTCTGTGACACATCTGGCCACATCTGTGGGGCAGAGAGAGGGGACAGCACTTGTGTGCTGTGCTTTAGAGGTTGAGTGTG
The DNA here is from genome assembly GCF_003945595.2 of Pipra filicauda. NCBI lineage: Eukaryota > Metazoa > Chordata > Aves > Passeriformes > Pipridae > Pipra > Pipra filicauda. The sequence continues at coordinate 487,504 of NW_024104563.1, read as the reverse complement.
GTGGAGCCACAGGAACCTCATGGCATGTTTTGCACATGGCCGTGGCCCAGGTTAAACAGGCGCCATATGGACTTGCATCAGCACTGAGGGCTTTTCAAAGAGCACAGTAACCAGCCTGCAGGCTGATGTTATCCAGATGATACTGTTGTCTTTGGAAAGGCTCCTAAACACTTGAAAAACACCTTCAGCCGTACTCCGACGCAGCAGAGCGGGGCCGAGATTAGAAATTGCACTTGACAGTGTTCAACCTGCCCGATGGGATTAAAACCAGATCCAGTTCACGTCTCTGCAATTACACACCTCCCTTCCACAGGCAAAGTGCTTTCTCTTTCATCTTACCTCATGGGTGTGCACTTTTTATTCCTGCTTAAGCCTCAGCTGTAAGGCTCTTGAGAGTATTTCAACGCAATCTCAAACTGTTCTGGACAGATGTTGCACAAACTGCCTTCAGAACAGTGGCGGTCCCGACCAGGACTAGCCCAGAGTTTAATACTCTTGGATCCTGGGTGTCCTACTGGGACAGCATACAGATGTTTGGGATGAGGATTTTGAACTATCCTGCACCTAATCCATGAAGGCAGCGCTGATAAGGCCGTGTACTCGTGTCAATACAGTAAGAGAAAGCACTTCACAGTAAAAACAGGAGTCTCGGCTTGGTTATGTGCAGGTTACAGGAAGGTGGAGGGGTTGGAGAGGTGGGTGATACCTCTGGGGTGATCCATTTGAAATGGAGATGTTACACAACCCTCTGAGGACATCACCAGCCACCAAAGACCTGGCCCTCAGTCACACAACTGGCTGAGGATCAGCACAGTTACTGTTCATAGTCCACATCCCAAGAAAACTCAACGGAAACCACTTGTTTCTCCGACCTTATTTTTTTTCTGGATGGCTGCAGAGTTGTCACTGGACATCATGGCACGTGGAGCTGTTTGCTGAGGGCCCCTGATTCAGAATGGCGTTGCCTGGAAGGAGACATCCAACAACAAAAGAGCCCAGGATTTCCAAGCACCCTGTTCAGCTCCATCACTGTCTTCAGCCCCAGGGACTTGGATTTTATCAGCGAGATCGAGGTGTGTGCAATATTTGGTCTTTGAAAGTCTCTGATGGACAGAAGCCTTAACATGGGTGATCTTCACAAGATCACAGAATCATTGAGGTTGGAAAAGCCCTTCCAGCCCATGGAGTCCACCCTGTGCCCAATGCCCACCCTGTCCCCCAGCCCAGAGCACCGAGTGCCACATGCAGTCATTCCTTGGACACCTCCAGGGATGGGGACTCCACCACCTCCTGGGCAGCCCCTTCCAGTGCCTGACCACCCTTTCCATGGAGAAAGATGTCCAACCTGAACCTCCCCTGGCACAGCAACTGGAGGTCATTTCCTCCTCCTGTGGCTTGTTACCTGGGAGAAGAGGAGGATCCTCACCTGGGTCCACCCCCCTGCCAGGTTTTTAGGCTGATCTTCAAATAAGCAGGACTTTGTAAGAACTGGCTCACCCACAAATGAGAGCTGAGGATTTCCCTCCAGGTCCTGCCAGAATCCTGATGTCTCCTGGGACATCTCACTGCTCTGTTTGCCAGGATAACTGTGTGGAGATGGAGGCACAGAGCTGTGGGGGGAATTGTGGAATCACAGGAACACAGCATGGTTTGGGTTGGGAAGGACCTTAAAGACCACCTACCTCATTCCACCCCCTGCCATGGGCAGGGACACCTCCCACTAGCCCAGGTTGCTCCAAGCCCCGTCCAACCTGGCCTTGGACACTGCCAGGGATGGGGAGCCACAGCTTCTCTGGATGGAAAATGGGGGAAAGGCTGAGACAGCGCTGTGGGAATTCAGAGAGCACTGGGATGCCAGGGGGGAAAGGGAGAAGCAGCTCTGCAGGACAAAACTTTAGAGACATGTACAGCAAAGTGGAGGCTGTTGAGTGATCAAAGGCAGCACTGGAGGGTTTTTGAGCCCAGAAATTAATGAGGATCCCAAAATCAAAGCTGAGAGAGATGGCTGGGGAACCAATCTGGTTCTGCCAGCTGGGAGAACACACCTGGGAAGGGAAGGGAGGGGAAGAGAAGGGAAGGGAGGGGAAGGGGAAGGGGAAGGGGAAGGGGAAGGGGAAGGAGAAAGGGACGGGGAAGGGGAAGGAGAAAGGGAAGGGGAAGGGAGAGGGAAAGAGGAAGGGAAAGGGGAAAGGAAGGAAAAAGGAGAGGAGAGGGAGAAGAAAAAAGAGAAAAGAGAGACTCCTTGGAGAGTGGAAAATCCCACAGTGCAGGATTTCCTGACGGCACTGTCGAGCAGTGGCACAGGTAGGGTCAGGAAAATCCCCTTGGTGAGCACTGAAGTGCCTGCCTGTCAGGCAGGCCCTGGTGTGCAGGTTTGGGAAAGCTGCTGGAAGGAACTCGTTGGAAAAAAACTCCTTGTGTGGAGCACAACCACGTCAGAGCTGGATGTGGGGATGATCCTGCTGCACGGGAGACAGAGGCAACATGGAAAAGATCATGCTGGAGGCTGCTTTGGGAAACATTTTGGGAGGGGGGAATGTGCCAGATGGCAGCGTGGGACCGCACTGACCTTCAGCTGGTACGGCACAGCTCCAGCATCCGCGCTGGGCACCAGGCTCCCTGCTGGCCCTGGGGACAGAGGAGGGCTGGGGACGATGCCTGGACCTGTCTCTGTTAGAGGAGAAGGACAGGGGAAGCTTAGGAAATAATGGGTAACGTATAATTTTAGCAAATAACGCTGTCCTTTCATAAGAGCAGCTAAAAATGTCCCTCTGGCACTCCAGCAGTTCCGACAGAGGAACCAGCTGGCGAGAGGGAGACACAGATAGCAAAGCCCTGAGGAGCTGGTTTGTGCAACATGGAGAAAGAACTTCTTTTATCTGCGATTGGGTTTGGTGTGAAAATGGCATGTTCTGCTGTGCCTGGCAGGGGAAGTGGTTTGGAGCAAGTGGCAGGGGTCAGATGTTCTCATGTAGGATGTTTCATCTGGATCCTCACCGGTTCCACTGGACAAAGCCCAAGCCTTCCTGCACGTGTGCTCCTAATGCCTTATCTGGGAGGTGCTTCCCGGGACTCCCTGGGGCTATGCTCTGCATCCAAAATATTTCACAAAAAGATACTGCAAATATTTGAGATACTGGAGGCAGTGGAGTTCACAGGGATCTTGTTGTACTACGGGGAAAAATGCCAGAAGAACGGAACCAAAGTCCTGAAAAGCTCTGGGAGGGACTTATGACAGGAAAATACTCCAGGTGAAAGAAATAAAACAAGCGGTTGAGTGAAGGTTGAGCCTCAGCCCCCGGGGAGCTGCCTGAGCTGCCCACACAGACTTGCTGCCCCAGTGCTCGTGGATGTGGCATCACTTGGTCTCCCACCCGCTCACCAGTCCAAGCCAGCAATGCCTCCTGAACCAGCCAGCTAATCCCACTCCAAATTCAGCTCATTCTCATTGGGAAATGCACAGAAATGGATGATGGCATTCCCTGGGGATAGCCCCCAGCACAGTGCCAGGGTGCACCCCTGCAAGGAATGAGGGTTCAGTGCCCGGCCATTCCAACCCCTCCACCTGGAGCCACACTGGGAACTCTGAGATTTGGGCCAGAGGGCACTGACTGTCCTTTCAGGCTGACACAGAAACCTGGGAAAGCCTCTGTGCTGGCTGACCCTCTCTTCAGAGCTGTCAGGAGACTCCAGGGAGAAAGGAACTATAAACAGGAGGAGGATGTACCCTGGCATGGGCACAGATGCCCTGTTGCTGCAGAGCCCATGCAGGGGGGGAAACTCCAACCTGTTAATGCTGCCTGTCCTGGCAGCTCAGACACAGCAGCGTGGGAGGAAAATGCTGACAGACAGGAGTTCTTCCAGAGATTGCAGGCTGTCTCTGCTTGGAAGCAGGATGAGCCTCAAGAAAGACGTCCAGGGACCCACTGCCCTGGGTTCACCGTGGCTGTAGAATAAAATGTCCAGTAATGCAAGACCTCAAGTGCTAGGAGCTGTCAAACAAAACAAATGAGGACAGTAGTTCCAGAAATTAGAGACACGATCCAGTGCTGGCATTGAGTGGTTTGTATAATTAATGACACACCAGCTCTCAATTATCATCACTGCAATCCAGAAATAGAGTTATTAGAGGCTACGACGCCCAGTCATGTAATGGCACATATAAAAGCTGTGCTTGCTAGACATGACCTACCTACTGTGCTGGCGACAAATAATGAACCATAATTCCCTGTTAGGAGCTCGAGTTTCTTCTTCTTTCAGCCTTAACGATCCTCAGCCTAATGAGGTCATGGAAAACACTGTCAAATGCTCGAGTGGAGGCCTGACATACCTTCAGATACCTGAGCCATCCCATGCGGGTCTCATTCAGCGTTGCCGAATTCCTGGAGAGCTGCCTCCAGACTGCAGCCTGTCACCCACAGGGGCTGAGAAACAGATGATCTGGTCAGAAAAACTCCATGGCTGAAACCCAGGGAGCCTCAGAAATCCCATGGGGAAAGCTGGCAGAAGGCACGTGCTGGTGGGAAACAGCTCCCCCAGGCTTTGCAGGCACTGCATGGGAAGCTCCAGGCAGGATGCTCTGAGGGTAGCTCCCTGTGGCACCTCAGAGACAAGGTCTGTGGTCCTCATGGGCTGGAGTAGCCCAGGACTTTCTGCTGGCAGTAGGAGTCACGGTCACAGAATGGTTTGGGTTGGAAGAACCTTAAAGACCGTCTTGTTCCACCCCCTGCCATGGGCAGGGACACCTTCCACTAGACCAGGTTGCTCCAAACCCCTCCAACCTGGCCTTGGACACTTCCAGGGATGCACCACCTCCTGCAATGTCCTTGTTCAAGGGCTACATTGCCCGTTGGAAATTGTCCTGGTGCCGTGGTGGATCTCCAGGTGACCCCTCCCAGCCTCTTCCCTCTAATGTTTGCAAACAGCTGTCACATTAAAGGCTGCTCTAAGTCCCAGAGTTAATGACAACATATCCACTGCTCTGTGGAAATCCCCAGGGAATGTCCTGCCCTCCTTCCACCTCTTGGGACACCCCATTCTCCAAACCTTCCACGAGAGAGGGCAATGAGCCCTCTCTGCCACGGGAGACTTCCCTCTGAAGCACAGCATTCCCAGCCTTAGGAAAGCAGAGCAGCAAAAATTAATCCCTTAAACAGGGGCAGTGGGACTGGAGAGGAGGCAGCTGAGCAGCACCGGGGCTGCAGGGGCTTGGCGTGCCACGGCACCATCCTGGCTGCTCTGGGACCCCTGCAGGGCAGGCTCCAGCCACCCTGCTGGGATGGAGGCGTTGGGAATGGCACGCCGCCTTTCCTGGCTCCGGCGTCCTCTGCCTGTCAGTCAGAGACATCTGGGCTTGTCGGGGAGCTGATGGAGAAGGGAGTGGAGGGATCCTGAGAGCCAGCCTGGCTGAGCAAGGTCCAGCACAGGGAACGTGCACCCCCTGCATGTGTTAGCCCAGTATGGGGCCAAGAGCAGGACCAGTGCCAGAGCACTGGGACACCGGTGTCCTCCCGTCTCTCCACAGAAGGCTGATGCCTGAGGGGAGGAAAGGTGGAAGCTGGGGCAGGAAAACACACCCAGAGTTGTTTCCCCATCCTGAGAGCTGCCAGGTAACTGAGCTGCACGGGAGCGGAGGGGCATAGTGGGGGACCAGACAAGACACACACCCCAGCACTGGGGCTGTCCAGACACGCCAAGATCCCGGGATCTGATGGGTCTCTCCCTGCATGCCACTGTCCTTGAGTGGCTCCACCGGAGCTGGGCTGTGCCAGGCGAGGTGCTCAGACGGCCGTGTTAAGCCCTCATTATGTCTGCTTGTCTAAGTTTAATGGGTTGTGACGGAGCCCTTCAGAGATATCTAAATAATCTCTGCTAATGGATCCCATCTGTTCCTCCTCCAACACCAGAGCCAACGCCGTCAGCCCAGCCCAGCTGCCTGGGCACCTGCCCAGCGGGCACTGGATACCCCTTGTCACAGAGCAGACCTGCCAGGTGCCCCTCCCAGGCCTCCTCTTCCTCTCAGCAGAGCCCAGAGAGCAGCCACCAGCCACGGGTCCGTGCAGGGAAGGGGGGGACATCTAGGAGGAGCACTGTGCCGAGGGGTGAGCAGTGTGGGGAAAGCTGAGGGTTTCTCCATTGCTCAAAACTCAGTTTCCCTTCTTTGCTCTGGCTCAGCCCTGGTAGGATCTCTCCAGGGCTCATCAGCATGAGCAGGAATTCAAGTGAAGATCCAGTGTCTGTGGTGAGGCTGTGAATACCTGGATGAGCCCTGGCCAGGGTGTGCAGGGTCAGCCTGTGGAGCTGGCTCAGCCAGGGAAGTGCAGGGGGTCTGTGGGGAGTGCTCAAGGAGACTTCCCAAGGTCCTGTGCAAGTCCTGCAAAGAGGCAGGAGGGAACAGGAGGTGAGCTTTGGAGCAGAAAGTTTTCAAGAAGGACATAACAGGACAAATACAATGACTGGAAGTGTCCAAGGCCAGGCTGGATGGGGCTTGGAGCAACCTGGTCTAGTGGAAGGTGTCCCTGCCCATGGCAGGGGGATGGAACAAGACGATCTTGAAGTTCCCTTCCAACCCAAACCATTCCATGGTTTCTATGATTTCTGTGACCGGCTTCAGAGGGAAAGCCAGTTCTCCTGAAGCCATTCTTCAACAAGGTTTGGCAACAAGTGGCAGAGCCTCCAGACCAAAATTATTCCACTCCAATGCTGCAAAATTCATGTTGGATAATAGAGGGGGCTGCAAAGTGCATGGGCAGAGCAGCACAGGAAAGGCAGGAGAAAAGCATCTCATGGCACAACCACTGGAGGTCAGTGTGGTGGGACAGGAGCTCTGGACGAGCCTGGAGCGGGAGGACCGAAGGACCTGACTCCATAGGGAAGAGTTGCAGCAGGATCTGTGTGCCTCTCCCAGCTGTCACTAGAGGGTTAAGCCCCAGATACTGCACAGAGCTGTGCCGAGGGCTGATCCCTCGATTTTCCATTATCCAGCAGGCCCTCTGTCACGCCGGAGCTATTTATGAGGATCTTCCCAAACCGGCGCTTGCGTGCTCCGGCCATAAATCACCAGAGATGATATCTGAGCATCATCACCATGCATGAGACCTCACCTCTGCCAAGTCCCAGCTGCAAGGAAGCCGTTCCCTCCTCCCCAAAGGCTCAAGCATCCCTTGGCCATGTGGATGTCCGGGGAACAGCCGTCCCAGTGGCTGCCAAGGTGGATGTGTCAGTGGAGCTGTTGTCCAGCTTTCCATGGGCAGCGTCCAGACTCAGGCAAAGTCCCTCTTGGAGAGGACTCAGGAGTTTGTGGACCTCTTGTGGAGGAGCTCTCCATGGTTTTGGGCACTCACTTCCACAGGGACAACCCCGGTGAGCCCTGCCAGGAGCAGGCACCACCAAGCACCGTGCCACTGCCGGGCATATCCTGCCCATCCCCATCCTTGCCACAGCACTGGGTTGGCCTCTCCTGGACCACGTGAGCAGAGATGTGGTTCAGGAGGAGGGTTACAGGGTGCCAAACCCCCAGGGAGATGCAGGCACAGGGCTGAGCCACCTGTGGCATCTCCCTCCTGGCACGGTGTGTGTCCATGGCCTTAGAGCAGTTGGAGAACTGGTGGGGTCTGGGTAAGGAGCAAGGGGAAGGGGCTGGTGCTCCTGCCAGAAGAGGCAGAGGCTCTCCTTGGGGTTGTGGGAGTGATGTGAAACCCCTGCCCCAGATCTGGGACTTCAAACAAGGGGTGTTGCTTCAGGTGCACCTCCTGAAGCTCCAAGAAGCACTCTGGGTGAGGGGATGGGGTGACTTCCAAACCACCTCAGCAAGCACCAGATCATCTCCTTTCACCCTCACCAAAATCACGTTGTCCCTTCACCAGGCTGGTGGTGCCTCCTCAGCTCCCAGGACCTCCTCTCCAGTGTCACCAGAAATGTCCCCTGCTGGCACAGGTCAGTGCCACCACCACAGGCCAAGGGCACCCACAGCTTCCCAGCTGCACAGTACAGGCACTCACAGAGGTGGGATGTCACCATGGCCCCACAACAAGACCATCTGGCCATGGATCTGCAGAGCCAGAGCTCCCCAACCCATCCCAGACCCTCTGGGAAGCACCAGTTGGGCTGTCCAAGGCATTGGCTCCAGCCCCTGCCCTGCCTGGGGCTCTGAGGCAGGATTTCCACACTCTGCCTGCTCTGCTGCTCTGTCTCCAGGCTGGAAATCCCAACCATTGCAGCAAAGTGCGTAGGCTCTTTCCTGCCCAGCTCCACTTGGAGTTCAGCCCTCCCATCTCCCAGGCCTTCATCCAGCAAAGCACTTAACTGCACACTCCTTCCGAAGTGAAACGAGTGGGGCCACTCATGCACTTAACTCCGAGGCAGGGAACACCAGAACCACTGGCTTATGTATTTCTGTGCCAGATCCCAAGTCCTGCTCTTTGGCTACAGGTTCCTTGAGGACCTGATCTGCTTTTATTTTATTTTTGCTTCAGCCAGACCCATAAAAAACAAGGAAGGTGCAGGACCCAGCCATGGGGGTGAGCTCTGAGAAGCTCACTAGAGCTTCCCTTACTTGCTCCAGGGGTTACATACCCACCTCTAGGGAAGCCAGCTTGCTTGCAAGGCTCCTTGTTGCCCGTTTTTCATCTTCTCCAGGTGGCTGCAGCTTTGCAAGACTCACAGCTTCTCCTCACCTCACAGCACAGCGTGCCCTGCTCGAGCACGTTTGCGGGTAAGAGCTCAGCTTGTCCCCAGAGCTTCTCCCTCCCCGTCCCTGCTGCCATTTGGACCTGGGATGCTGTGCCCCAGCACATGTTGTTCACACATGTGTTACTATTCCCCAACAAGCCAGTGCAAGGGAAGTGCCAAGATGCTGCAGTCACAGCATCACTGAAGCCCATAAATATCACGCTTGCCCCGTTCTCAGGGCAGACAAGAAAGGAGCTGCGACTCTGTCCAGCCCCATTTATCCTTCAGACACTCAGACTGTGGAACATGCTCCTACTTTCCACCAGATGTTTCGAGCTCTGCCCTGTTCATTGTTTATTTCTCGAGCCCACGAGCCGGCGAGTCGCAGGCACCGGGCCCTGGCCGCGCTCAGCGCAGCTCCTTGAAACCCTCGAGCCCGTGCTTTCAGATGAGCTCGTTCGGAAAGTGTTGGGAAAGCAAGGGAAAAATACTGCCCTGGAGATTACATCCTTCCCCAGAAACCTTGGAGCGGGGTCAGGCCCGGCGAGCGGGGCCGACTGTTGTGTTTACACAGCGCCTGGAACACGTGTCCTGCCGTGGAAACACGGGGCTCTTCGCTCTTGTTGCAGCGAGGGAAGTGATGCTGCATCCAACAGGAAGCATCCCTGCATCCCCAGGCAGGGACCCTCACCCCAGCACCACCCATGGGGACAGTGCTTCCAGCCTCCTCCGGCAAGGAGGCACTGAATGTGGAAAGCTCGTTGTTTCCAAACGCAGATGGAGATGCTCTGAAGGAAAGGAGTTAGCAGGGCTTTAGCCCTAAGTGATTCAAGGTGCTGGCAAGGAGAGGAGCCCGGTGCTGAACAGCAGAAGCCCTTCTTCCCAATGTGTTTTTTCTCCCTCCGTTCCCCCACTGCCTCCCAGATGTCCCTGAGGCTGGTCTGGTGCTCAGATCCTTTCCCTGCCTTGCTGCGAGTGGTGAGCAGGTGAATTAGAGACATCTGCACACCAGGAGCTGGAGGGACCCTGCCAGAGACTTCTGGTTGCCAAGAAGTCCAAGGGAGCCTCATTCTTGCCCCTCCTGCTGCTGCTCTGAAGGACCTGCAAGGGGCAGAGGTTGTGGGGAGACTCTGGCTCCCCCAGAGCTGTCACTGGATTTCAGCAGGCACAGACTGCCTGTCTTCCCGAGGCTGCAGCACCGGCCTGGATACAGGATGCACTGAGGGGCTTGGACATCTTCAGGTGTGGAACCAGTCACCCACCTTGCTGGGCAGCCAGTGCAGCGCTGGGCATGGACAGGAGCACCCCTGGCTCCCAAACTCCCCTCCAGGAGCCTGTGGGTTGTGGGAAGTCTGTGGATCCCTCTATCCCGAGCTGCTGGGTTTCCCTGGGATCACAGCAGGACCACGCTGGTGGCGATCAGAGGTGGAGGGAGAGGATCCCCCACCCTGCTGGGCATTGGGGCAGCAAGATGGGCAGTGAAACAGTCAGCACTGTAGAAACAGAGCAGGCTCATGGTACCAACCATGGTACCGTGGTGCCAATCTGCAAAGCAGGACATCTCCAGAGACTGATTTACAACTGCTGGAAATGCAGGCTCACACAAATGGTGGAGACAAAGAGCTGGAGCAGCGTGGGAGGAGCGTGTCCCATGGCTGCAACACACGTCCACACGTGGTCTTCCCCAACAGTGCCTGAAGCAGAGAAATGGGTTCTAGGTCCCAGATCCAGCTGGGACTCACTGGGAGCCACAAAATCAGGCAGGAGCCACCTGAGCAGGTGATGCTGATGGGGTTGGTAGACCCCTGGTCTGCACAGGGGTCCCCAAACTATCTGCAGGACCTGCACAGCGCAGAGCCCAGCCTGCACACAGCATCTGGCAGAGGGAGAGGGTGATTCATGTCCAGCCCTTCCCCAGTCTGGAAACATTCTTGGCATGTGGCAGCTCCCAGCAGCCCCGCTGGTTAACCCTGGTTTAACCCAGTCTGGCAGGAGATGGCCCCATTCATGTGTCCCCATTCAACCTCTTTGGTCCAGCCCAGACCCCAAAGCTTTGCCCAGTCCCAGAGCCCTGCAATGCTCCCCATAACACTCCCCAGACTCCCCCAGTTCTCTCCTATGCATCCCCCAGCATGAGAAGGAGCAAGGCAGAGTTGGCCCAGGTTAAAAAAAAGGCAGGAGGAAGGAGCTTTCCCACCTCTCAGACATCCTGGTGGGCTGCACAGGGACACTGCTGGTCTCCTCTGTGGTGGGGTATAGGACAAAGTCATGGGAGGGGGCTTTGGGATAAGCAAAGGAGGAAGTCTTGGGAGAAGGTAACATCTCATTTTGCCTGATTGCACTGTGAAAATGCTACAAACCAGGCAGCCAGGCCAGTATATTTCCAACAAACCCAGGGAGGCCGACAGGAATGCGAGGACCGGGTGTGCTGGATGTACTGGATGCACCAACACCCACAGCTCGGCCTTCTCGACCCCACTCCAGCTCTGGCCAGGAGGGAGAATGACCCCGAGGTGAGAGGCTGCAGCACCCACGTGTGACCGAGCCCTCCCAGGTGACCTGCCCTGCCTGGGGTGGCCCCAGCACAGGGAGCTGCTGCCAGCCCCATGAACTCAGCCCTGCGAGGTGTTAGCTCATCTGCCGCTGCTCACAGGGCTTGGCAGACACCTTCCTTCTTGCCTGTTTGGGATACAAAGGGATGATCCCAAGCCCAGGCTGGTCTTGCTCCAACCAGTGTGGGAAGAGAGCAAGCCACTCTTGGCACCCCACGATCCCATGGTGGGATCCCCACCTGGAAGGCTGGCACATCCTCCTGGTTCAGTGCATCAGTCATGGGGACAAGGACCCTGGGTCACAGCAGCAGAGGGAACCACACAGCTGGGTTGGGGATGTGGTGGCAGGAGTGGTGGTACATTCTGGGTATGTCCCCCTCTTTACACAGAGTCCCCTACCCATGCTGGGGGAGGAAGAGGAACAGGGAGGACTTAGGGACTCCTCATGCCACGTGGGAATGCATTAAGGATGCACAGAGATGATGGTGTGGAGAGAGGCTGCTGGGAGGAGACATGGTGAGGCTAAACCCATCCCTCCTGGACACTCAGCCCTGCAGGGATGGAGAGACCAGCACCTGGACAGACACCTGTACATGGGTGGAGCTGGACCCAGACCACGAGCAAGGCAGCACATGCCACAGTGTCCGAGCCTGAGCTCAAGGGATGGTGCAAAGCAGAGTGTCCACCCAGGAGAAGTGGTCACTGTCCCCTCCACACTGGCCAGGCCGGGGTGGTCGGAGCAGGGTCTACAACGTGGTGGCTGCAGAAAGGATCGAAGGGAGGAATGTGGTGTTACATGGGAGGGAGGAGATCACAGCAGAGGAATGTGCTGTGCCACGGCCAGGGCTGGGGGGGAGCTCGAGAGGAACCAGCAGGCAGGAAAAATAAACTGTCTCTCCCAGTCCTTCTGGTCACAGGGGTTTTTTTCCCTTTCTCTCGTTCTGGCTGTGGAAGGGCTGCCAAAAGCTCCGGCTGTTCCTCAGTGTCCTCCAAGCTGTGCTCACCTCTCCAGCCCAGCACCGAGGACATGAGGCCCATCTGGTGGAGTCACCCTGTCTTCTGGTCCCTGCAGGGTCCAGGAGGCTGAGACCCACAGGCACGGTCATGGAGTCATCAACCCACTGCCCTTTGCTTCATCTGATCCATCAGCACCACCACACCATGGCAGGTCTTTTCATCACCAACATCTCCATCAGCCTCCTCCAAACCCTCAGGAAGCCTGGAGCCCCCAAAACCTCCCAGGCTGGTGTCCCTGAGCACTGACCTGGGAACACTGCCCCGTGCAGGAGTCAGGGTGAAGCTTGGCATGTCTGAGATGGTCCCCACGAGGTTGTGCACAAAGTCCTGCCCTGACACAGCCTACTCTCCCCTGCAGACAAGGAGAAGGGGCAGATAAACACCCCCTTCAAGGAAACAGGGGCTCTGCAGGTGCTGCCCACCCTGGAGAGCCCTCTCTGGAGCAGAGCTGGCTGGAGGGGCTGGCAGAGAGTCACTGTGACAAATTCAGGATGGCAAAAGGGAGAAGAGCATCACATTGCAGGAGGCAGATCCCTGCCCACCCCTGGGTGTGCTGCAGGTGGAGGGAGGATGTGTGTGTGTGGGAGGGGAAACAGGGGTGCTCTTCCAAAACCCTAATTCAGCCAGACAGAGTCTCGCCAGGTCTCTCAGGTGGGGGTTCAGATCCTCCTGCAAACACACTCCATCTCTACACCCCAGCACAGCCTGTCCTGGGAGCAAGGGAGCAGCCCTGTCACAGCCCACCGACAGTCTGCAGGCTGTCAGCAGCCAGGGGACCAGCAGCCCACCCAGAGCACAGGGTCAGCCTGGCCCAGCCTTCCACAAGCTCTGCAGATGCAACCCACAAAGCCAAAATTCACAAAGAGCACTCGAGGGGTTCGGCCCATTCCTCCCCTCCATGTCCACCCTTGCTCATCTGCCAGGTGCAGGTGGACATCAGGAGAGCAGCATCCAGCTCTGGAGATTGGGACAGTGCCCCTGTGGAGCTGGTGACCAGCTCAGGCCTGGGGAGAAACCTGGCCCATGGCAGGAAGGACTGAGAGATCCTCCACAAACAGGACTTTGGACACATTCACAGGTGAAGACCCACCACTCCAGGAAGGTTGAATGCAGCCTGTGGGCAAAGAAACAATTAGGATGGGCAGGATACAGGCAGGGGAATGATGCTGGGGGAGAACTGGACAATCCACACTGGGAGTGGATCCATGAAGGGAAACAGTTTGGGGAGAACTGCAGAGTTCTGTCTGTAGAGCTCAAGGTGAGAGGTGGGTGGGAAATGTGTCTGAAGGATGGATGTCCCTCCACAGTTGAGACACTGTGGCACCCTCTGGACAGGGTCAGGCAGAGACATCCACAGATGTCACAGATCTGTGACTTGGCAGGCCTGGCTGCAGCCATGAATCCGGGTCAGAACTGTGCTGCTCCTGCAAGCGAGACAGCGCAGGCTGGGCTGCACGAGGAGAGCTTGGCCAGCACACCAGGAGGGCTCCTGATCATCATCAGTGTGTCCTGTACCTCTGGGTACTTCAGAGCCCACTCCATGGTCGGGGCAGGGGTCAGTGTGCCCTTTGATCACATCCAGTGCAGCTCTATGCTCATGGGAACACAGGACCAGGGTGTTCTTGAGCCCCCCCAGCACTTCCTTGGTTGAACTCTCAGTTGAGCACTTGGTTGAGCTCCCCAGGGAATGGTCACAGCCTGTCTGAGCACTGAACAGGCTCCCCAGGGAATGGTCACACCTGTCTGAGCTCAAGAAGCGTTTGGACAACGCTCTCAGGCACACTTGGGGTGTCCTGTGCAGGGCCAGGAGCTGGATTTGATGACCCTGATGAGTGCCCTCCAACCAGGATATTCTGTGATTCTGTGATTCCCCACTTGGCAATTTTCATATGTGCCACCTCCTCTTGCCTGGACTTTTCCCAAAGGAAAAGCTCCAGGACATCAGAGGATTATGGACTTGCTTTTCCACACCAGATTATTCATGGGCAGCTAACATTTGCTTCTCCCATGCCAAGACCAGCCCTGTGCTCAGGCAGCTTTCATCCATGGCCACCTTCTCTCCTTCTAAAGCCAGGACAGTTTGCCATGGCTGTCATGAACTTCACTGCCCCTTCCACCTGCTGCCACAGCACATGGTCCCTGTCCTCCTACATCACTCTCAGGATGGGAATTATCATCCTCGGTCAGGAGCTGGTTTTGTCACAGCTCGTCTCCATTGCTTTTCTGGGTCCCTTTGTGGAGAGCCTGGCTTTATTACCTCTACAGCCCCTCAGGGGACTCAGTCTGTGCTCAGTTTGGTGGTTGTGCCACCTCAGTCTGCCCAGGCTCACCAGGCTGAAGAAGCTCTAGTTTCCATTGCTCAGACACATCCCCCCCACACACACATCTTGTTCCAGCAGCCTCTCAACACCAAAATCTCTGTGCATCCTTAATTAGGCTGCGTTCCCACACAGCAGTGGATATCCATGAGTCCTCCCTGAGCCTCTTGGTGCCCCATATTCCCCCCCAGGATGGGTAAAGGACTCTGTGTAAAGGGGGGACACCCCCAGAGTGTGCCACCACTCCTGCTACCACGTCCCTGAGCCCTTTCCACCGCCCATGCCCAACCCTACAGCCTGTCCTTTACCCAGCCACCGTGCACAGGACAGACGTGTCCCCTCCACACTCCCTGGTGCAACGCTGCTCTCAGTGTGGGACTTCCACAGAATCCCAGAAAGTGCCGAGCTGGGAGGGACCCCCAAGGATCATGGAGTCCAACCCTCAGCCCTGCACAGGCCCAGCCCCAAGAGTCACACCACGTGATGAGAATATCAGGGCAACAGGAACATTGTGCTGACCTGGTGACTGTCACTGGCTCGCAACCAGATCCAAGGACAGGAGCTCCTGTCCCCTCTGGCCAGGGAAGCAGCACATTTCCCTCTCTCTCTCTGCTCACTTGTGCGTCCCCGGTGTGGAGCAGCCTCGGGATGCGTGGGCTGGATGCAGGGGCCAGGGAGGATGTGCAGGGCCATGCTGTGCCCCAAGGCCAGGACTCTCACCCTAGCCCTTCTTCCTCCGCTCGCATAGCTGCGGTAAACAACTCCCCACATGAAAACCGTGTGGGAAGCATGGAAAGCGAGGGGAGCTGTTTCCAATTCTGGGCCTATTAAAACTTGTCCTTTCTGGAATGAGGAGAAAAATATAGTCTTGATCCCAGAGATAAGGCCAGCAACAGTTAACATGTGAGGTGTCTGCAAGGATTTTGTGCCATCCCGGTCACCGAAGGGGAGTGAGGATGTCACCAACGTGACCTGTGCAGATCAACCAGCAACTCAGAAGCTGGGGGTGCTCTGCTCCCCTCCAGGGTTGCAATGGAAAGAGGATGGGGTGGAAACCTTGTCCAAGAAGTAGAGAAATTTGAGCACGGGGAAAGAGGCCTGAAGGTGTCACTCAGCGGAGAGATCATTCTGTGCTGCCAAGAGGTGCCAAGTGCTCCTCAGTCTCTGTCTGTACATTGAGCACATGCTGAGCAGAGCAAGCACGGTGACCGTATCCTTCCTTCTTCTTCCCAGGCTGGAGCATCTTCTGAAACTCTACCTGCAGACTGTGGACTTTGGGGAATTTAAACATGAGAAGACATCCCAGAGCCAGGGGCTCTGATGCTCCTCCCAGTCAGCAGCCCACCAGTCTGCAGATGGAGCAGACCATTTGCTGTCCTGCCCTCATCAAACACGGAGACACTTCTCCAGAGTCTGACAGAGATTTTGGGTGTTCTCCAGTGGCACCACGATCCCACTCTAAAGCACAGGGAACACATTGTTGGGTTTCTCCATCTGTGGCTCTACCAACCTGTTCAAGGCTGCATTACAGGTTGAGAAATGTGATTTTCCTTGATCTTTTTGCAGAAGCATCTGATGTCTTCAGTCCAGTCGTGCTCAGAGCAGGTCTAACTCCAAAACCAAATCCCTTTGCTCAGGGCCTTGTCCATGAGCAACCTGCTGTGGCCCCTGTGCCAGGGCTGCACAACACATTTTTTTGTGCCTGGTGGTACCTTCTTTATTTGCAACCTCTGCTTGTTGCCTTATTTCCTCTCACTGTTCACTCCTGAGGAGAATCTGTCTCTGTCTTATCTACAGCTTCCCTTTGGGCAAACACAGTCAGATCCCCCTTCTGACCTCTCTTTCTCCAGGCTGAACGACCCCAGCTCTCTCAGCCTCTTTTCCTACATCTTCCCTCCAGATGATGGCTGTGGATGCCTGGCTAACACAGCACAAACCAGTTGGCTTTCCTGGCTGGAGAAGCACGGTGCTGATTCATGGTCAGCTTCTCTTCCCACTCTCCACCTAACTAACACACCTTCGTGGTTGGTCTCCAGGCGCTCCAGACACGTGGGGTTGCTCCATCCCAGACTCAGCACTTGGTATCTCCCTCTGTTGACCTTCCTGAGGTTCCCATTGTCCCACCAGTCCAGCTTGTCAACAAGACAGTGGGACCCCAAGGTGCCTCCAACTGGCTCTCTCTGAACCCCAGCGACTGTTCCTTCCAGTGCATTTCCCTGAACAAAGAGACACCCGACTATTCCCAGGACCATTTCTGCTGCTGTTTTTGCAGACCAGTGCAACATTTGCTTCACTCCAGACTTCTGGAAAGCAGTAGCTTCCATGTTAAATTGCCTCCTTCAGCAGACAGAGCAGCTGCTACATTCTTTGTCTCCCTGAGCACTCTCGGCTCTACCACGTGGATCTGGCGGTTTCTTTTTTAACATATCATTTTGTTCCAGCGCTTTTTCCTCTGCTACCTCAGGACTGTGATGTATTTCTGCTTTGCAAACATCTGGGATGGCTTAAGAACTTATTTCTCCCTGCTCATAGGATGGATCATGGAAGTACTTCTTATCTGCTCCAGTGCAGAGTCACCCCAGGTAGGTTGAACTGTCAAAAAGGACATAGTCGGGTTACCAGGTGCCTCCACTGCCCTAAAGCAAATCTGGGGGTGTTCACACATCCTTTTGTACTGCTGAAGTCATGGACAGGATCTTCCAGTGGAACGAGGCGGAGGTTACGATTTCACTTCAGTCCTGTCCAGTGCTCAGCTCTGCCCCTCGAGTTAAACCATTCCTCCTGCCCCAGGGCCCTGGAGATGCTGGTTCCTCACCAGTGCAAACAGACTAGAGGTGCTGGAAGTTTTCAGAGGGGATCAGACCCTCATGTGGGTCCAAGTGATGTCACTGCTCCAAGGAGCCATCTCGGGCTCACACTAGATCCAGGATGCTTCTGGTCTTCCCTTGGAAGCACTGAGATCTCCCCTTGGCTATGGATGCCTTTCCCTGCTCCTCTAGTCCCTGGTCTGGGGACTCGAGTCAAAGTCAAGATGTTTTTGGAATTGCCCCGATAGCCTTTTTTTCCCTGCTCATGGTTTCAAAGCCTTTTCCCAGCTGACAGGCCTGAAGTGATTCTTGCTCTTTCCCTCTTTCTTCACTTAAATTTTGTGAGCCCTTAGTGACTTGTACAGATGTTGAAGCAGCCTCCACACTCAGCTGAAGGCCTTTAATCTAATTCCTTTTCTGCTTAAGGGCATTTTGATCAACTTCCTGATTCTCTTGAAAATTCCCCGTCTCCGGTTCACAATGATCCTTCTCATTTTTCCCATGGTTTCTCCACAAAACATTGACCCGATGTTGGAGTGTCTGTTCCTGGCAGCTCGAGTTTCGTTGCTATAGCACTTTGTCTGTAGTTACATGAATGTCATTCTTTGAACAACTGCCCCGAGTTAAGAGTCAGCACTTGGACAGACTTCCCCGGGTTTCTGTAGGCGCTGGATGAGGAATGACATCCCAGCCTCTGCCGGGCATTCAGGTATTTAACTCCTCTTCGTGTTGGGAAGAGAGGAGTACCCAAGTGTCTTGGAGACCCTCATTCCTGGAGAGCATATTATGGGAGTGAATGTTGCCTCTTCATCCCTTTATCCAAGGGGAATTCCTGTGTGCACATGGATTCGGGTCAAGGCATCACCTCTCCAACATGGATCTGGGTCAAGGCATCATCTCTCCACTGACTTAGTGTGGGCCCCTAAAACTTGGACAACGATCTTTCTCCAGCCTTGGAGCTGTATTTTGAGTATATTTCTGCATTTACCTCCAACACCTCCAACACTCCGAAAATATTGGCACAAAGGATTCCCAACTTCTGACTCTTCTACCTCACCAAGGACTGGCCTTCCTTCTGCAGTGCCCATAACCCATCACTTCTCTGCATCTGGGCACAATCTTGGGGTGAAAGAGTGTCTCCAAGACTACGATCTCTTCTCCTTTGCTTCTCCTCTCCTGAAAACACAACCCACCAACCACCACGCATGGGTACAGCACAAAGAAAAGCAGGGAGCAGCTCCAGCACAAACCTGGAGCTGTAGGTGGGCACTGAGGTGAGCTGAGCTCTCCTCTTGCTGCGTGGTCTGTGCACAGCACAGGGCTCACCTCCCCTTGGCACAAACGCTCATGGCTCTTTTCCACATCCTTGTTCAATATCTGTTTATTTGACCCTCAGCTGCCGCTGACCAATCCCTTCCTGAAAAGCACTCTCAGAAGGTGTCCAGCTGTGATCCAATGCCCCTGGAGATCACCTTTAAGGATGCTGAGCACCACATGGAAGAGCTGCAGTCCCTCCTGGTTTCCTCACTCCCTGAGGAGGGTTTGTCTGGCCGATGAATAGGCTGGTCCCTCACTGAGAGCCAGGCATGGGCTAAGTACAGCACTTCCAAGTCATGAAGCTGATTTTGAGCTATCTGACAGCGAGTGAGGATGAGAAAAATGTTTGAAAATAGGAAAACATATTTATTCTGATGCTTACATAACACAGAAACAGCTGAACAGATTTTGCTCAAACCATCCCCAAATAATTCTCCGGTTGTTTTGGGCCGAGATCAAGCATGAACAAATTCAATCCAAAAAGATATTTTCTGAGCGATGTATAAACAACTGAAAATAGGGGTTTCAGCTGGAATGTGTGTCTCAGCCGTAGCTGGAGTGTTGCAAGAGTGGTTCGTGTGTGCTCCTCCGGGGACTGCGGTTTGGCGGCGACGGGCGGGATTCAGCTCTCCAGTCTCGCATCCTCCCCTGTTGGAGAGGGCTCCTCTACTCTAAACTTAGAAGTATCTTATGGGATCTGTTCCACTCGTGATGGGGCCTCACTGGCAGGCAGCTCCAGTGTGTAATTGTCCCGTCTGGTAGAAATGTTCCCTGTGTTTGACTTCAGACTGGCCCCTGCTCCGTGCCAGCACGTTGCTGCGATACCGTCTGCAGCCACCCCCGCCATCAGCGCCCGGACGCATCCTCACTGCTCTCCTTCTTCAATCCTGACTTCAGATCTCCCTTCACCCTCTCCAGGTCCTGCTTGTCCTGCTCTGAACCTCTGCTTGTCTGAAGTGATGCTGAAGCGGGCGGATGGGCCGTGTTCTGAGGGCAGGAGTGTCCCAGAGGGGTGGCCTGCCTGGCTCCTCACAGCCAGCCTGGTGTCTCTCCTCTCTCCTGGGAGAGGCTGCTGGTATCATGGTCAAGGCTGATGTGGGATGGAGGAGATCCAGAGCAGCAGTTCTCTCTAAAATGTCTGCCAGTGGTTGGCCATGAGCTAGCCCAGAGAGCCCCTGATGGCCAGGAGGTCACAGCATTGCCTCCCCAAGTCCTTCTTCATCTCACTGCACCCACAGGAGCCAAACCACTTCAACAGCCCCTCTGCCAGGTCTGTCCATCTCTGCAGACCCATGAAGGGCCTGGGCAGCTCCAGGGATCACCCCACACAGCTGGCCAGGTGTTGGGGCAACATACACAACCCCTGCCCTCTGTGCCAGCTGAGCAAGTTCCTCCCTCTCTTTAACAGAACAAGCACAGAACAGTCCCGGCCACAGTATTTTGCCTGGCATGGACATGCTCTAGACAAATACACTTGTTATTTCTGTCTGCTCATCCCGACTTTGTAACGGTGACTAATGCTTTTTCTGGCTGCAAGAAGATTTAGGGGCATGTTAGCAAAGGGACTGGAAGGAAACAGGCAGCTTCTCCCATCCCCCATCGCTGGCATCACCCCTTGTCCCGTTTATCCAGGCAGGAGCTTTCTGGTCGTTGGGCTCATTGCTGGGACCTACAGAAGTGATGCTTTAGGGGCAGGCAAGGACATGGCACCCCCCCCCAGGCAGGCAGCCTGTTTGGTGTGGGGCAGCCTGCCCTCAGCAGTATGTCTGGGCAAACACTTTATTCCTGCATCTGGGATCTTTCCGATCCGTCCAAAGGGTCCGAACGTGTTCTCAGTCCAACGCCGAGACCGCCTGGAGCCCGCGGGCTGAACGCAAGGCACGGACGATGGGTGCTTCCAAGGAGAAACTCAAAGCACAGCACTGGAAACCTGCAAAGCTCTTGGAGCTGCCTCCAAGCCCCATGGAGGCAGAAAACCCTGGCACAAGGTGGGGAGGTGGGAAGGACCGGGAGCCAAGAGGCAGCACAGCCGAGTCACCCCACGCTGTGTCCTCCTCCTGTGCTCCTGCCCTGAGCCGTGGTCTCTTGGCAGAGCTCATCTTGTAAATGAGAGGTGCATCCAGGGCAAGGAGAAAAGGCTGATCCCAGCAGAGAGGCTCTGGTGGAAGAGGTATCCAGCTGTCAGTACGTGTCCTGTCTCAATTAGTCATCCCATCATGGAGGAGAGATCGGATTTGGTTTCCTGTTTCTGAGAGCAACATCTTCGTTTCCAAACCCATTTTCATTCAGACCTTGGCCTGAAACAGTGCTGAGTTAACATGACATATTTTTTGCTCAGAAGACTGCCCAGCACCACAGGACAATGTGAATTCAGATGAAATCCAGGAACTGGGGTTCATTGTCCCCTTGAACAGTGGGGTGTCCTCTGCTCTGAGGTCATGAGGAGGAGGAGGAGGAGTGCTGGGGTGCCTCGGTGGGGTCGGGGTCTGCCCACTTTCAAGCCAAGACTTCTCCAGTGAGCAGAGAGGTGGTGTTCCTGCATGAAAGGCAAGACAGATTTGTTCCCTTATTTACAAGGGCATATCTTCAGACACATGCCATGCTCTGAGTGTTTTTGGACCCCTCACACAAAACCCGAAGCTTTCAGTTGGCTGGGCGACCCTCAACCATTGCTGCAAGAGCTGGATCGGGAAAAGCCAGCAAAAGCAGATGTTTCTGTATCATCTGCCAGGATCCTAAAGTCTGGCCAGGGGTCTGAGAGTGACAGAGCCACAGTTGTCCTCAGGCTACGGTCAGTCAGAAAGAGATGTGCCAGCTACGGCCAGCGGGGTGCTGTGGGAGCAACCCCCTTTCTGGTGGCCATCCTTGCCCACTGGTGGCAAGTTTATGGCCTGGTTTGGACAATTTCTGTCTCCAGCATGTCTGAGGTTGCTCTGCTGTTGGTGTGGCCTCCACTGGCTCTGGATCACTGCTTCCATTCCCAGCTCCTCTCCGCAGAGGCCCATGCTGAGCAAAGCCCTTGGCTCAGCGACCACCTTGGGCTGTGAAGACGTTCTCTCCAGGACATTAAGGCCACCGAGGTCAGGATCTGCGCTGCTGCCTGATTTCCAGGGGCTTTGTCTGGGAAAGCAGCAGTCCTGGGCATGTCACCATCCAGGACAACTTGGGAGTCCCTCATCACCCGCATTCAGCCCAATTCATGCTGGTTTGTGCACCTCTGACCCAAAGCCTGTGGGTGGAAAGGTCCATCCCTGCTGCTGGAGACAACCCCATGCCCGTCCCTGCCAGCTTCTCCTCCTCTCCTCTCCATCTCCTCTCCAGCATGGTACATCACCTTGGAGCCAGCACCTAGCTGGGCTGTCAGCACCTCTCTCCTCCCTGCAAAGCAGCCCTGTGCCTGACAAACTTCTCCTCTTCTATCTTCCCTTCCAGCATCCTTCCCATGCCCCTCCCAGGGTCCCCCACTGCGAGGACATCGGAGGCAGCTGCCACCAGGCCCAGCACATCCCTCTTGTCCGCTCTCAAACAACCCCCACAGTGCTCACCACTGTCATGCAAGGCCTTCACACCCACAAAAATTAATTTGAGTTATTCCTCTCCTCTCCCTCAGTTCCCTTTTGGCACTTCCAGATTTATTCCTCCCATTGCAAAAGTGTTTGGGATTCCTCTTATCTCCGAACACGGACTGCATTTGTACACGGGGGATGTCATTTGATTACATCTGACCCAAGCTTTAATCCCTCTGTATAAAGTCTCTGTTGTGCTCAGTTTGCCTATGTTAGGATCTTTTCTGAGTTTCCTTAGAGGAAATACTTGCTTAAATAATTTGGGAAACGATTTGGAAATACTTTTACTTATAAAAGCAGTGAGTTCAGTGTGCTGTCAGTCGTGGATTTATATCGCCTTTGTTTGTGAACATCCAGATGGTATTCTCTGACTCTTAAAATGCTTTTCATGATGTTCACAATGATTATTCACTTAGAAATTCCCACAGGAAGCTGAAAACCCACAATTTGTCAGTCTCCTGCTTGAAAAGCCTCGGTCAGTCCCACGAGGGGCTGAACCCACCCCAGCCCCCCAGGTGACTCCTCTCACCCAGCAGAGACCACACGGTGCACCTTGCAGGGTCGGTGCTGGGGAGCATTCCCTCGGCCACAGACACCGGTCAGGCACTTTGGAGACAAGCCAAGCAGGTCAGGCACTCTCCTCCTTCTCAAACCTATCCAGACACGTCCCTCGGGAGCCCCAGCCAGCCCTGTTGCAAGCCTGGCCACTGTGGCAGCTCCGAATGGGGGCTGACTTTTTGGAAAGCCTGGCCCTGGCTGTGGTGCTGAGCTCTGGGAAACCTGGCACTGAGCTCCTCAGAATCTGGCTCTTGACACTTAATGACTTTCTCTTATCCAATGTGCTCTGTTATTTAACTAGGAATAAAAGTCGGATGTTGACTGCCAGACTGTCTCTCCATCCTCAGCTGTTTCTGAAGCTGCTCTGCACCACCATCCCTCCCACGTTCTGCTGCTTTCACCATTGCTCATGTTTTTACACAAGTGCAGCCTTCAGCTCCTCGGGCACTGTCTGTGCTCCTCTGGAGCCTGTTCCTGGCCTCACTGAGCTGTGCTGGGATGAATTCTCCACCATCTGCCAGGTTTGCTCTCTGGAAGCCTCCCTGCTGTCTGAGTCAGGAGGAGAACACCTCGATGCCACCCAGCCCTGGTTGGGAAGCACAGAAGATGCAACAGCCCCATTCTCCCTCCTGAACCAGGCACAAGGAGCTGGTGGGTTCCCTGATTGCTGCAGCCAGAGCAGGGTTTCCTCCTGATCACAGGTCACCCCTGCTTGTCTACAGCAGGTGCCAGCACTTGCTGTGTCCCTGTGCTGTCAATCTACCCTGGCCCTGGAGAGCTGGGTGCTGTGCTGTGTCAGTGGCTGATACCTCGGGACTGCCTTACCATGCCCCAAATGCAGGGAGTGGGGAGGGTTTGGCCCTGCTGCCTCTCTGCAGCTCATAGGAGAGCTGGGAGCCTTTTTCCAAGGTTATTCTGGTGCATCTCCGCCCCTTCTCCCGCTCTCTCCCTTTGCCTTCCCTCAGCCTGGACTCGGGATGGATAAACTTTCACCAGTGCTGGAAAGCGGCTTCACCACATGGAGACAGCATTTCTGCCTCTCCTGAGCTCTATAAAGCTGTGAGCTGGATGCTCAGTTCCCAGGCTGGAGGTGTCTGTCCAAGTCCCACCCGTCCCCAGGTGTGGTGCTGAGATGCCCCATGAGAAGCCTCACCACCCTTCATCCAGCTCCAAGCATCCCTGGACCAGCCAGCCAGCCAGCCCACTGGACCACCCTTCCTTCCTCCTCGGGGGGAAGCAAACACAACCACCACACATTTAGGGAGCGAGACCTTGGATGCCTCATTTTCCTGCAGGGCTGGGAATTGGCTCCAGGTGTTTTTGCTCAGGTCTCACGCACAGAAAGGGTGCTGTGGAGGGAGAGGATGCAGCCACCAGCCCCCAAAACCTTGCACCTCATCAGCTCCCTAAGGAGAGCAGCACACCGGGGGGGTATCAGGGCAGTGCCTCCCTCCCTCACATATCCCGGTCAGGGTCAGCTCGGCGGAGGGAGGGAGCAGGGACCGCTGTCCTCGGAATGGCAGCCACGTGGGGGAAGTGGTTTTCAGGCTCAAATACACTCCCAAAACGAGAAGGGGTCCTGTGGCAGGCTGGGCACACAAAGGTGCACCCCCCAACCCCATCCCCACGCCGAACACACGCCCCGCTACAGGAAAGCCAAGGAACGCAGCACCAGCGGCCGGGCCGGGCCGGAGTGAACACACACGTCGCCGAGTGCACCTCATTTACAAAGCACCACCAGACACACACTCTAAACACGAACCACATGTTGGCCGGCGCGGAGCAGCACAACAACGCCCAGGGCCGGAGCTGCGCAGCGGCATCTCCGTGCACGCCCTGCCCGGCACACACTGCCCGTGAGCACACACTGTCTGTGAGCACACACTGTCTGTGAGCACACACTGCCCGTGAGCACACACTGCCCGTGAGCACACACTGTCTGTGAGCACACACTGCCCGTGAGCACACACTGCCTGTGAGCACACACTGCCCATGAACACACACTGCCTGTGAGCACACACTGCCCGTGAGCATACACTGTCTGTGAGCACACACTGCCTGTGAGCACACACTGTCTGTGAGCACACACTGCCCATGAGCACACACTGTGAGCACACACTGTCTGTGAGCACACACTGTCTGTGAGCACACACTGCCCGTGAGCACACGCTGTCTGTGAGCACACACTGCCCGTGAGCACACTACCTGTGAGCACACGCTGTCTGTGAGCACACACTGTCTGTGAGCACACACTGTCTGTGAGCACACACTGCCTGTGAGCACACACTGTCTGTGAGCACACACTGTCTGTGAGCACACACTGCATTCCTGCTTGGCCTCGACATGTTCCCGCCGAGCCTCACCACCCCTCAGCAGCACGTGCCCCTCTGGTTGCCCCTGTGGACTTGCTGTCAGTGCAGGACATCTCCCATCCTGTCCAGCTCCCCCGTGCTGGTGATGCCAAAGGGCTGAGAGGTGCCTTCAGAGAGTTCAGGGGGTCTTCTGCTCCTCGGTCTGGTTGGTGTGGGTGGGATCACCTCTCTCTGAGGTGAGGGACAACTGCTACAACAGTCTCCAGGCATCAGAGCACTCTGCCCTCCTCATGACAGGAGTGACAAGAGGTGAGGGACATCTCTGAAGAAGCAGCAGGAGCTTGAGGAGTATAAGGACCCTCAGTAGAGGAGGAAACTCCAAGTCCCTCTAATGTGGATGCAGAGGAGCTGTCACTGCAGTGGGAGGCTGGGAACAGGTCTACACCCTCCACCAGAAAATATCCTGCCACCAAAAGCTGGGGCTTGTCTTTCTGTGGACAGGGCATCTTCTCCTCCACACATCCAACACCCCTCAAGGCTGGCTCTCACCTGCTGCTGAGCATCACCTCAGCTCCCTTGTGTCATGTGCACACACACCCCGAGCCCAACCTCAGGGTTCCTTGGGCTTCAGACCACGCAGCCCTCCACTGCAAGCAGGGCTAGCGGTGCTCCTTGACTCATGAGGCACACAAGCCATGCCCCTCAGTGTTCCTTTAGGGTTCCTCAGGCAGCCCAGCACTGGTAGGGTTCTTCTGAGTCTCACCAGACCCCAGGGGAAGAGTCTGGACCTGGACTGAGACGGCACAGTCACACCTACAGCATCCCCAGCCAAGGCCGTGCCTTTGAAGTGCTTTTTCCTTCAGAAACACAGCCAGGAGGAAAAGTGAGAAAGCCGCCGCACGAGAGTTGGTCAGAAACATTTAGACAAGACATTTCTCCATTGGAATGTGCTGGCTCATCGAGATGTTTTGTGGAGACGGTTTGATTGCAGTTAAACACTGCCAGGAAACTGCCAGACCTGCTGCCTGGCGATCCTCTGCCTCCCGAGCAGCTGCCTGGGGCACGGGCAGCCACCCAAGAGCCTGCCGAGTCTGCGAGCCCCAGGTCTCCACTCACCGCTCCATGAGAAGCTCAGCTCCCATGGCTGGCCTGGGTTTTGGCTGGAGGACAGAGCAGCAAGAGGAGTAGCGTGAAGTCAGCGTTCCCAGGAATTCCCTGGACCTGAGCGTCAGGGCAGCCGGCTTCAGACCCAGACCCTCCCAGAAAAATGTGTGGGCTGGAGAAGCTCTGTGCCTTGGGTTCATCCTATGTCCCAACAAACCCAAATATCCAAATGTCAGATTTTCAGGGGGGGAAAAGAGACTTGGTTTGTGCACCAGACCCTGAGAGGGTCTCCCTGGGTTCAGCTGCCGTGAGAGCTGTGTTGGTACCAGGCTCCAGCAACTCCAGCAGCTCTAGGAGCTCCATCCCCAGGGAGAAGCATAGGGACCTGACAGGAGAAATCCGTCCCTCTGTCCCTGCTGAAGGAATGACAGTTCTCCCCGGGCAGGTCCAGAGACAAACTTTGCCTAAAAGGTGGGGAAAAGCTGTTCTAAGCATCACTATGTGCATAAACCCTTCTGACACAAGAGGAGAGGTACATTCACGGCTGTGGCAGTGAAACAGGCACTGGATCCCTCACCAGAAGTACTTTGCAGCACAGGAGAAAGATTGGTAGAAAAGCAGAGACTGCAATTTGTGGCCAAGATCTGGGGCGTTTATTCCAAGACTCAGTGTTGACTCTGGAAGGGCCCCAGTGTGGGGACAAGCAGAAGAGGGGCTTTGGAGGGTTTCAAACCTCAGGTAGACAAAGCCACAATAACCCTGACTGAGTGTTGGCAACGGTCCTGCTGTGAATCAGAGACTGAACTGGAGCCCTCCAGAGCCCCCTCCCATCAAACCCTGGGGGGCTCTGAGAGAACCACCCCAAGGGGGTGCTTTCAAAGACTGGACCTTTCCTGCCAGCAGATGCAGGTGCTCTGCACACAGGCTGAGGAACACGTTTCAGGCATCTGTTTCTCCACATTCCCACTCCTGCCAGCTTGACTCCAGTCCCAGGCAGCCGCAGGCCGGGCAGAGGGACTGTGTTCCACGGGACACGGGTGGATGGCTGACAGGCCCTGCGTGATGACGGGCGTGGGATCCCCTCCAGCGAACAGGAGGGCTCTGTGATGTCATTCGAGAGGCAGTAGTTGTGTCAATGCCCCGCTCTGTTGTGGGACAGGTAATTAAATCCGGCCCCAGATTTTGATCAGAGACTAAACAATACAAAAGCCACATGGGCTACGTGAAATGCAACTGAACTCTGGCTGGCTGACAGCTCTCGGGAGCAGCTGAGCTGAGGCCCATCACTTGTGAGCGAGTTCCTGCAGTCCCAGTCCTCCACTGTTTAACATGGAGACAACATGATTAATGTTATAAGTGATTAATGGCTGAAAAACATGATTAATATTGGCTGCACATGGCACTGGCTGCGGTGGGAGAGAGCAGCCACCGTGCCCTGTGAGAAGCAGCATTTTTCTGGCCTCGTGTGAAGCCACTTGGGCAGGAGCAGGACACGGACCAGGGGCTCCGGGCCTGTGTCCACAGACTGAGGGTCCTGACTCCCATTCCCACAGGTGGGAGGCTCCATCCCAGGAGGCAGCTTGGGGGTCTGGCAGGTAATTTGCGATCACACTTCCCAAAAGACTGACACAGAGGAGCTGGAGCAGAAGCAGGAAGGCTGTGAGTGTCCTGGTGTGCTCCCACCAGGGGCTGGGCTCAGCTCCCACCCAACACAGGGGAGGGTGGCTTGATAAAAGGTCTGGGAAGAGCCTCAAAATGATTATAGAGGTGAAACCAGGTGGCATCAGGAGCCACTGAGCTACAGGAGACACTTTGTGATGTCCACAAAGATGTTTTACAGGCAGTATATGAAGGTTCCATGTCTTTATTTACAGAGAGGTGTTTGCAATCCTTTAAGAGACTGAAGGCATTGGACAGCCCCTCTTGAAGAAGAGGACAACGATCTGTCCCTGGGGAGTGACAGGGAGGGAAGGTCACAGGTAGAACAAGGTGGACAGGAACCTGTGTCCCAGCAGGGATCTGGGAAGAGCTGGCTCACCATGGTCAGACATCAGTGCTGGAAAATCCACTAGAGATAAAGGGGTTAAGAGATCATGGAAAACCTCTTGAAGGACCAGCAGAACAAGGATTCAGAGAGCAACATCTGTCGTGTGAAATGCCAACAGCTTTTCTCCCAGCAGTGCTGCAAGGGCTGGGAACAGACAACTCCTCCTGGGAGCACTGGGCAGATCCCAGCGCCCTGCGAGCTGGACGTCTCAGTGCCAGGGGAGCTGTCCGGCACTGAGCTCCAGTACAGACCCTGCAGCCCTCCTTGGAGCACAGACCCCTGCGGGTCAGTGGCCACCCACCCGCCCCCTCCCACGGGGCCGGGAGGCTCCCGAGCGCTGGCGCTGCCTCCTCCAGGAGCGAGCGAAACCATCCCAGATCCACCCGACTCCAGGAGTGGCCATTCCCGGGAGGTGGCCGGGGGAGGGGGGGGATTAGCGACACATTCCAACCGCGAGCGACCGCCGGGCCAGCGCGGGGCGGATCAGCGGGGCTTTGCCGGCTGCCCCCCGGGGATTGTCGGGACTCAGTGGCACGCTTTAATAACTCAGGATATTTTTTTTTTTTTCCCCTGCAGAAACAGCGGGCTCGGCCAAACCCCGGGAAAGGCTGGCGGGGGGGGTGGACAGCGGGATGGACAGGGGGATGCACGGCTGCCTGAGGACGGAAGGTTCCCCCTCCTCCGGGACCGAGGGGAGCGATCGCGGCGCTGGTCCCCGAGGCCCCGCGGCTCCCCGGGGACCCGGGGCTGCCAGGGGCCAGGGAAGCAGACGTGCGTGTGCGGGGAGGAATGTTTGCTCGGGCAGGTCCAGCCCCTGCGCTATTTCTGATCCCAAGAGGCCCCGAGGGAGGGCTGTTTATCAGGGATAGACTGTACCAGATTGACTTGGCATCTCCGAAAAAAAAAACAAAGCTCGGTTTTGGGGGTGTATTTTCTTTCAGACAAGAGGTAATTACGAGGAAGGCTGGAGGAGAAGGAGGGTGACACGGGATCTTTTGGGCTATAAGGGAGAGGACAGGGTGTGCTGCAGCTACCAGAGCTCCTTACAGTGCGTTTTTGGGAACAGGTCACCAGCATCCCTGAAGAACAAGGGGCACAAAAAGGAATATAGTGGGTCACGAAGCTGCAGGAGAGCAGGGCATGGGTGACTTTGAGAACTGGAGTCTGGAAATGGTCACAGGTGTGATGCTGCAAGAAGATTTTGCACTTAGAGCTGTCCGTGGGGCTGGCTTTGTCTGGTGGAAGCCCCCAAGGCAAAGACAGGCTTCAGATGTCACCCCTAAGCCAGCAACATGACATGGCTGTGTCCAGAGGGTCAAAGGGTCAAAAAGATCCTGGGGTTGCCACAGCAGGGGTCCTGGGATCCTGGGGGATGGGATTTGCCACCTCTGTGCTGCCACTTGCCCACTGTGTGCCCTTGTCCTGTCCCTCTCCTGGGAAGCACAGACCCTCACTGGAGCTGTCCACAGGCCTCCATGAAGTTCCTCAAGGTCCTGGAAGCTTCCCACTGTCTCCTGGCTGTCTCCTGTCCAGCCATGTGCTGGAGTGGTTGCTGATGTTGGATAGGGGGATCTGGAGCCCTCAGAGGAGGGGACAGAAGTTCTGCAAGGCCTCTGTTCACAGGAGGGACCTGATGGTCGGCATTTCCTCACAGCTTCCAAAGAAACAAGACATTGGCCACTGCCATGGGATGTCTCAGGTGGGGAAAAGGCACCTTCCAAGTGCCCGTGTGGAACTGGAGGTGTCTCTGACCCATGGGATGGGCTCCTGAAGGAGACACATTGGGCATCCCAAGCGTGGGGACAAGACAAACCAAGCTGCTCCCGAGTCATGGGGAGGTTAAACAGAAGACACCTACATTTATCCCACTGGGAAGGAAGGGTGTGAGACCCCACCTTCCTGCTGTGAGCCCAGGAGGGCACAGGACATGAGAAGGAGCTACAGGGCTCTGATCTACAAGGCATTATCAGCCTCAGGACGTCCTGGCTGGCAGGTACCCGAGCCTGCGCCTGGGACTGGCTCCCAGGCAGGGAACAGGGCCAGCAGAGGAACGGGGCTGGGGCTGGGGCTGGGACAGAGATAACGGTGGTTCTGGGCCAACATCTGCCCCTGGTGGGTTCACTTTGGGAGGGGAGCTTGTGAGGATCATGGGAGTAAGCAGGGGACATGCAGGGACAGCAGCCATCCCAGGGCAGCCCATGGCGGGGCAAGAGCTGGCACGAGGTGACTCCTTTCAGGAAGGTTCACCCGTGCAGCTCTCCAGGACTTGCTCTCTGGCACCAGGAGGCAACTTCCAGGAACTTCTGGGTGCCTGGGAAAGCCTCGGCCGCCGGCATGTCCAGCCTTTTAAGGAGCTTGTCCTCCACAGCTGAACTCCTCCTGCCTTCTCCGGGCATCCTGGGCAGTGCAGGCACGGCCAGCAGTGCTCCAGCACGACACGGGACTGGCACAGGCAGGATGAGCTGGGGACCCTGCAGCACCTGGGCTTCAGAGGGAGCAGAGGGGAAGAGCTTGGACAGGGATTTGAGGGGTCTCCATCCCTGAGGACATGGAGAAGGTGTTGAGATGTGTCACGGTGACACCTTCTCTGAGCATCATGAGCCTCACGGTCACTGGGCTGGGCCGTGTGTCTGCACTGGGTGGCAGAGCAGGAGGGCACCTGGGTGTGTGTAAGCACCTTCTCTGCACACGTGGCTGGCCATGAACCCATTGGCATGTCTGGGTGCTCCCAGATGTGTGTCTGTCCTGAGGCTCGTGCACCACTCGTGTCTGCACTCACCAGCACAGCCCCCCTGTCCCTGTGCCTGTGCCAGGGCGGGGGCAGCAGGGATGTGTGTGCAGATGTGCACGTGGGGCTCTGCCACCACCACGGGAAGCTTCTGTGGGACCTCGGGGTGCTGGCTGGCTGAGGGTACATGCCCCCTGCAGTGCCCACCGTGCCTGAACCCTCCAGCTTTGTTTGGGGCAGAGGAGGGCACAGCTCCCGCTGTGCTGGTTGACATCATCCCACTCCCCGCGTGTGGCATCATGCCCTGCCAGCTCTCCTGGCAGTTGTCACTTCCAGAAGAAATCTCAGGGGTTGCTGAGGGACACGGCTTCCTCCAATTGTCCCCGAGCTGTGGCGCTGGGCTGGGCAGGGGGCTGAGCTCAGCCCACGGCCTTGGCACCGGGGGCACCAGCACCGTGCGAGGTGGGGCGGCGAGATAAGGGGCTCAGACACAAAACACAGCAAAACCAAGGCTGCCAAGGCACAGGGACAGGAGATTTCAGGACATGCACCTTCCAGAGGGACACCTTGTCCTCACAGGGAGGTCATGGCCAGGGAAGATTCTCCCCGTGCCCGGGTTGGTGGCTGCGCAGCAGGGTTAGAGGGTGGCAGAGGATGGTGGAGCTGAGAAGCAAGTGGGAGCCATTCATAAAACCACAGAATCATTAAGGCTGGAAAAGCCTTTAAGATCGATTCCATCCATCCCCCCAGCACTGCCAAGGCCCACACTGACCCTTGTCCCCAAGTGCCACATCCACATCTGTTAAATCTCTCCAGGGATGGGGACTCCACCACTGCCCTGGGCAGCTGTGCCAGGGCCTGACCACACTTTCTGTGATGAAATATTCCCCAATGTCCAACCTAAATCTCCTCTGGGGCAACTTGAAGCTATTCCCTCTCATCCTGTCCCTTGTTCCCTGGGAGCAGAGCCCGACCCCCCCTGCCTCCCCCCTCCTGTCAGGGAGTTGCAGAGCCAGAAGGTCCCCCCTGAGCCTCCTTTTCTCCAGGCTGAGCCCCCCCAGCTCCCTCAGCTGCTCCTGCTGCTCCAACCCCTTCCCCAGCTCCGTTCCCTTCCCTGTACACACTCCAGACCCTCAACGTCTTTTTTGTCATGAAGGGCCCAAAACTAAACCCAGGCTTTGAGGTCTGGCCTCACCAGTGCCAAGTCGGGGAACAATCACTTCCCTGGTCCACTGGTCTCTGACTCCCAGCTTTTGGCACAGATCCCAGGGCTTGGCCATCTCTCCCAGCTCCTTGTAGCAAGTGACCTGGAGCAGTCTGATATTTGAGCAGCTGGACGGGACCATCCCATGTCATGGGGGCTGCCTGGGGCTTGCAACAGGCACTGCACCTGGCAGGGGTCCCAGGACCCCTCTGAGCACAGCCCAGTGACCCACCCCATCCCAGTGGGGAGCAAGGCTGTAGGGTAGCCCCCAGCACCAAGGGGGTTTGGAGGAGGGAGAAAGCACTGGGTGGGCTGAGTCTTCTCCAGCCATGGGAGGACTGGAGCCATAAGGAAAATCCAGGACAGGGCCAGGTGCAGGGAGTCCAGCCAGCACAGACCACACCCCACCCTGTTTGGAGGCACATCTCATGGAAAAAGTGACCTGTGGGCTCCAGGTTTGTTTTCTCGTCACGTCCTGTGCATTTTTCAAGGCTTCTTTGGGTTTTGATCAGCTAAAAAAAAAAGGTTACTGAAAAAAGAGTTACTGAAAACCGTTTCGTTGCAAACTGCTTATTTTGCACGACTCGTTCTGAGCGAGCAGCTGAGCCCTCAGACCTTGTGTGACTTGCTCCATCTGACACTGCTCTGGGAGAAGTCACTGCAAGGTCTCCCTGCTTCTCCCACTGGGATTTGCTGGGATCATGAGCAGAAGCCCAAGGAAAGCAGAAGCTCTGCAGGTTCTGAAAGGGGTGTCAGGCCCTGGCACAGCTGTCCAGGGCAGTGGTGGAGTCTCCATCCCTTGAGGGGTTTAACGGACATGTGGATGTGGCACTTGGGGACATGGGTCAGTGGTGGCTGTGGCAGTGCTGGGGGAACAGTTGGACTCGATGATCTCGGAGGGCTTTTCCAACCCAAGTAATTCTGTGATTCTGCTGCCCCACAGCAGCAATTTGGCAGTGGCCAGGGATCCAAAATCTGTGCTGCCTCATCCCCAGACAGCTGGGTTCAGACACAGCCCACAGTACCTTCACACAGCATTTTCTAGCATTCCATCTATTCCTTCCCCACATCCCTCTTCAGCATCAGGAATGTGTCCCTTAGCACCTGCTCGTCCCAGCCCAACCTCTATGTGCTGCCAGAAGCATCTCGGGGGGCTGGAGGTGGCCCAGCAATGCTTGGTCCTTCTGGCACACTTTGAGCATCCCCTCCCTCCCATCCCCTCACATCCCATCCCATCCCATCCCCTCCCATCCCATCCCATCCCATCCCATCCCATCCCATCCCATCCCATCCCATCCCATCCCATCCCATCCCATCCCAACACTGCCCATCCCATCCCACCTGGCAGCCACTGCTGCACGATTTCTCATCCACAAACAACTGCTGATAGTCAGGGTGACTCCTGGGCAGGGAGAGCTTCCTGCAGAGCCAGCCAAGGGGCCATGGGAAGGCAGAAAGTCTGGAGAGACCCCTCCTCTTCCAGGCAGTTGTGTTTCCAAGGCTGCTGTGCCCCAAGGCCCCCTCAGGCAGATAACAGCCTCCTCACTGTCTCCCAGCCCTGCTGCCCCAAATCCACCAAAAGCTCGTTGAGAGGGTTAAGGTCCTGATTCTGCCTGTCACATGTCCTCGGGGTGGATGAACAGCCAGGGAAAGGGCTGGAGCAGGGCAGGGAAGGTTTGCACCCAGAGCTACCTGGGGAAGGAGAAGATCTCCAGAAAGAGGGGGGAAAGGCCAAGGTGTCCCCACTGTGGAAAGCAGCTCCGTGGCATCAGCAAGAAGCAAGCAAGGCTTTATCCTGCCCGTGGGAGAAGCTGTTTGGAGGCATTTCACCCATGGATGGGCACTGCCCAGATGCCCTGACCCCCTCATGCCCAGGTATCCACCTCCCTGGGCTGCCCCAGCACTGGGGTGGGGGCAGGTCAGGGAGCAGAGCCCGGGCAGAGGGGGCAGATGAGCTGTGGGCAACCTGCCACGTTCTCCAGCCCAGCCTGACCTGGCAGAGGGCCCAGGAGGCAAGGGGGGAAGGCTGCAGGAACTTGATAAGGGGTGTGGAGGGTGGGGACACGGGGCTGGCTCCAGGCTGCCCGAGGGGAGCCGTGGGCACAGCCAGGGTCCCAGGCAGCAGCTGAGCAGTGACGGGCAGGGTGAAGGGTGGGAATAGGCACAAGCCTGCTTGGATGTGGCAGGGAGGGAGTGTGGTGCCCTCAGCAAGCAGGGAAAGGGTCCCTGCAGCCTGGGCTGGCTCAGATGCAGCTGCATGGGGGCTCAGGGAGCAGCCTGTGCCCAAGGGACGTGGAGAAGCCAGAGCAGGGCAGTCCTGCTCTGCCTGGGCACCACCTGCACATTCCTCTGTCCTCCCTCCCAGCTCACAGGACCCCATGGTTTGGAGCTACAAGGGGTTTTGGCTGGAGCCTGATGGTCCCCAAGCTCAGGGACACCAGAGTCCAAGGCTTCCTCCTGAACCTCTCTGAATGTGCCCCCAAGATTATCCCCCCTCGTGCTGACCACGGGCAAGAGTTGGCCAACTGGCCCAGCAGTACTTGGGTGTGCTTAGGCCTTCACAGGTAAGGATGGACTGGCACCACAGAATCACAGAGTCATGGAATGGTTTGGGTCGGAAGGGACCTTAAAGGCCATCTCCTTTCACCCCTGCCATGGGCAGGGACACCTTCCACTAGCCCAGGTTGCTCCAAGCCCCCTCCAACCTGGCCTTGGACACTTCCAGGGATGGGGCAGCCACAGCTTCTCTGGGCAATCTGTGCCAGGGCCTCCCCACCCTCACAGGCAAGAATTCCTTCCTAATATCCAATCTAAATCCCTCCTGTTGGAGTTTAAAACCATTCCCCCTTGTCCTGTCACTCTCTGCCCATGTAAAAAGTCTCTCTCCTTTTATTTCAGAAGTCTCCTTTAGGCACTGGAAGGGTCTCCTTGGAGCCTTCTTTTCTCCAGGCTGAACAACTCCATCTGTCTGTGTTCAGAGGAGACAGGCTGAGACCATCCCAGTGGCCTTCTGTGCCTCAGTTCCCCCCTCCTGGACAGGTGGGACACCAGAGCTTGTATGGCCCAGGCAGGGCAGGGCTGGGCTGATCTTGGTCTGAAACCCCCAAGGCAGTGAGACAGGAGCCAAGGCAGGAATCTGCTGGCTCTCAGCCCTTGGAATTCCCAGTAGGATAACGCCAGCTGGTGCCGGAGCTGTGGGTCAGGGAGCTGGGGGGTGGCACAGAAGGCAGTCCCTGTCTGTCCCTCTGCTCTCTGTCCTCCCATCCACTGCTGGGACCATGGGCTGCTCTGTTCCTCCTGTGTCCCAGCACTTTGTTTCTCCCCGTAGCACATCCCAGGGGGATGCCCTCCCCGAGGTGCCCTGGGGGTCCAGCTCCTGCTGCCCGACAGGGGCTGCTCGGGACCTCCCTGCCTGCCCTGTTGCTGCCCGGCACCACCTCCCACCTCCACCGCAGCAACCAAAACAGCCGGTGCTTCAGAGCCTGCCCAGCCCCTCCTGTGACCCAGACAGGCCCTGCTGCGAGGGAACAGGGGGTCAAGGGCCACGGGAACATCTGGGGGGAGGCGCAGCCCACCCCACACCCGCACAGAGGGGTTGCCACGCACAGGCAGCGCTTGGGGGTCGGGAGGTGCGGGGGGCTGTGCCCTCAGCCCCGTGCCGTGCCTGCAGGGGGGTGTGCTGGCAGCAGCCCTCGGACACAGCCGCTCCCAGGACCCCCAGCAGCAGCACACAGCTGGTCACCGGCCACCAGCACATCTGGAACCTCTCAGGCCGGTCCAGGCAGCTGCTCACAGAGAGCACGGCAGCAAAGGGAGAGCTGGATGCTGGAGCAGGCCAGGTCTGGGGCAAGGAGGGGGACTGCACCCCACTAGAGCCACCCCAGAACGTGCTGCTGTCCCCACGCGCTGTCTGAGAGGGGAAGCCATACAAGGAGTGGCTGAGGGCACTTGGTTGTCCAGCCTGGAGGAAGCTGAGGTCAGACTTCATCGGGGTTTGCAGCTTCCTCCCGAGGGGCAGCTCCAATCTGTGCCCTGTGTGACCAGGGACAGCACCCAGGGAATGGCTGGAGCCGTGGTAGAGCAGGATTAGGTTGGGTATCAAGCAAAGGTTCTTCCCCCAGAGGGTGGTTGGGCACTGCCCAGGCTCCCCAGGGCAGTGGGCACAGCCCCAAGGCTGCCAGAGCTCAGGGAGGGTTTGGATAACACTCTCAGGGACAGGGTGGGATTGTTGGCATGTCCTGAGAAGGGCCAGGAGCTGGACTCGATGACCCTTGAGGGTCTCTTCCAACTCAGAATATTCTGTGATTCAATGAGTTTATGATTCTATGATTCTTGCTCCAGTCCTGCAGGATGTCATCCCTTGTCCCCAGGGCTGGGCTGCAGGGACTGGATGAGCAGCAGAGCCAGGGCAGGGTGCTGTAGGGATGCCATTCCAGCCACTCCATCCAGAGGGAACAGGCTGCCAGCACCCCCTCACTGCCCACAGGTGTGTCCTGGAGGGACAGATGGGGTGGATGGACAGGAACAAGGGACACAAGCAGACAGAGCAGAGAGGAAGCAAAGCATGGCCACAGCTGGCTGGCAAGGGTCAGCCCGAGCAGCCCAGCTGCCCCTTGTTGGACCTGGATGTCTCAGCCACGGGGTCCTCCTCCCACACAGCCTTTACGTGGGATTCCTGCATGGTCCCAAGGGAGAAGCCAGGAAGATCTCAGACAGGCTTTGGAGCATCTCCTGGAGTTGGTCACCCCATGATGAGTGAGTGGGGCCACCAGCAGAAGGAAAACATGTCCCAGTCTTACTCCTGCCCAACAACTTCACCAGCAGCCCAGTGGAGAGTCCCAGCACAGCCCTCCTACTCCACCATCCCTCTTCAGGCAACCTGCCTCTTCCCCTGGCCAAGAGCCCTGGCCCATCAGGGCCTTCCCAAACCAACCTCCATGAGGGGATGGAGCAGATGATACCTGGATGCTCTCCCGGAGGCTGGAGCCTGGCTCTGTCAGCTGTTGTTGGCAGTGCCACAAGCATCACTCCTGTGTAAAACAGGCAAAAGCCCCAGTTACACTGAAACAGGGCACAGTGGAGGTGAAACCCAGCCCCTGTCCTGCCTGTGCTTTTCCCTCTCCCAGGCAGGTCTGTCTGCTTTTAAAGCAAAGGGTCTCCATCCATGTAGTTTCCCCAAGCCACTCTGGACAATTCCTACCAGCCTCCAGCCCAAGGAGGCTCCTGCCTGGGCACGTGGTGGAGTCTGTGCTGTTCCCTGCAGCAGCTGGACCATCTCCAGAGCATCTGCAGAGCACCAGCCCTCCCCCAGCCAGAGGTGACCCACCACTGCCCACCAACACACTGGCAAGGGAAGGGGAGAGAGGGAGAGGTGTCCTAGTGCCAGGGTCAAAAACATCACTAATGAAGTATCAGTAGCTCATCAGGGGAAAGCAGGGCTGTTCCCAATTAGTCCAGATCTAGATTAGGCAAGAGAGGTGACTAAGAGCATGGGCTGGACCCATGTAAAGTTATTGGCTCAACTAGACCAAAAAATAAACTGGAAAAAAAAAAAAAAAAAAAAAAAAAGGAAAGAGAAGAAATACCATATTCAGGTCTGGTTTGTTTATTCAGAAATAGAGAAAATTAAAACCTAAGTACTAGGAAAAAATATGCCAGCTCTAAATTCTGCCTGAGATGATGATTTTATTAGCAAAGAATCTGGATCTCAAGTTATGTCTCAAAACAACACAAAACCAGATGCAGAGGTCAATACTCTCCTGCCTAATAACAATGCTTTCAGTGACATCCTTAAGGAAGGGATGGACTCATCAGCATTGCAAGAGACTTTTTAAACAAAGTTGGCCAGCAAAGACAGCAAGATTTCACTATTAGAATCTGCAATTCAAGTTGAGACAGAGCATAATGAAAGCTCTGTTCCAAATGCAATCCCATGACATCACCAAGACTCAACAATTAACATCAGCTGCTTCCCAAGTAGTTTGAAAAGTGGAGGTAAAGTCATAACTCATCAGCTAAAACTATCCCATAAGAAAAATCTGTGGTATCCTTAATAAAAAGGGGGCTTCAAGCCATTTCCAAGGGGAGCAATAGCAAAAGTAGTAGGAAATAAAGTAGGTGAAACTAAGACAAATGTTGAAAAAATAAAACTTTTGCAGCAGAATCAAGTCCTGTGAACAAAACCCTCTCACTACCGACCAAAGAAAAGATATCTTGAAAGATACCTTAGCAAAGATTAACTTTGCAGGTTTGAATAAGACTACTCAGTTACAGAGAATAATGTGGGTATGACAAGAGTGTTGTCAGAACAGGCTGCCCAGGGAAGTGGTGAAGTCACCATCCTTGGAAATGTCAAAAATCATGTGGATGTGGCACCTGGAGGACGTGGTTTAGTGGTGGCTTTGGCAGTGCTGGTTTAATGGTTGGACTTGATGGTCTTAGAGAGCTTTTCAGCCTTAATGATGTTATGAATTTTAAAAGAAAAGGCTCAAAAAACCCCAAAGCCTAAAGCCTTGTCACAGAAAGGGTTAAGAAGTCCTGCAACCAAAACCAGCACTGGGAGCACTGGGACCAGAAGGCCTCTGTTAATTGGCTTTTTTGAAGTCTTTTCTTCCTTGCAGTCGCTGGTGTGCAAACCCCAAATGTTCTGCATTTCGTTGCAAAACCTTCCAGGCAGCCCTACAGGGGGGGGTTGCAAAGTGACACATGGGAGGTGAGAGCTAACGAGGGGGAATGAGGTGTCTCCCAAGCATTTGAAAAGCTGGGATTGATGGGATGAGAGCTACGACCGCTTTGGCAGCTCCGGGTACCTCCCATGGGAACGAAAACGGAGGCAGATGAATGAGACACTCTGTCCATCG
This sequence comes from Pipra filicauda, assembly GCF_003945595.2. NCBI lineage: Eukaryota > Metazoa > Chordata > Aves > Passeriformes > Pipridae > Pipra > Pipra filicauda. Next base: position 448,444 of record NW_024104563.1, on the reverse strand, counting down.
AGTGCAGTGGCTCTGCATGGATGTGACAGGGATGTGACAGGGATGTGACAGGGATGTGACGGGGATGTGACAGGGATGTGACAGGGATATCTCCATTCCCATGGATGCGAGAGGCCCTGTGAGCGCTGTCAGTGGTGGTGTATCCACAAAGCCAGATCTCTAACCCAAAACTGCAATCGAGACACAGATCATGTCTGGCAGAGCATCTCCCAGGAGGCCTCCTTGGCTTTGCTTTCTGCCATCTGTCCTGGAGGAAAAGCTGATGAGGTTCCACCACAAAAAAATGCCACTATCAGTCCCCGCTCGTTCCTGGCATTTCAGATCCCAGAGTAACACGCCAACTACTAAGATATTAAGACATTTTGCAGTTTGGAATGGACAAATATGGCACTGCATCCATGATAAAGGTGCCCAGTGGGAGTAGGAACAGTCTCCAACACCCTGGGAAACCCTCTCTTATCTTTAAAGAAAGCTGCAAGTACATGGCATTTGGCATTCTAGAGAGTGTTTATCAACAATGCTGATGGCAAAGAGAAGCTTCTTTAACTCTTGAAAGCCAAAGCAAAAAAAAAAAAACAACCTTGTTTTGGACATTTTGTACTTGGCAGTCACGTCTTACATTCTCAGTGTGGGAAGATGACTGAGAGGGTTGGATGGGTTGACCAAGAAATAAAACATTGTGACCTGAGGGCAGGTGCTTGCAGGACATTTGCTCCAAAGCAGGAGTAAAGCAGAGGAAAGCATTGAATGTGTCTTGTTAGGGAGCCTCAGAGAAGGTGCAAGGCTGACCTCAGAGGGGCTGTCCCTCTTCACTCCCTCCTGGCAGTAGAGAGCCCTGCACAGCCCCTTTGTGGGTCTTTGGGGACCCTGCTTGAGCCCCTGGCCCCTCAAAAGCTGCTCCAGCAGCTCATGCTCCCCTGGCTCCTGCTCATCATCATTCCAGGAAGCCAGGGGAAAGCAGGGGTGGTGCAGAGCCCTGGGACAGGCTCCTTTCCCTGCTGAGTCCCACTCCTCATCCAGGGTTTGCTCTGTGGATTTGGGTTCATTCTGGGGCCTCATGGCAGACAGGAGCTCCTCTTCTTTTCTGCAATCAGCCCCTCTGAGATCAGCCTTGTACCTTCTCTCAGATTCCCTAATACGACACACGCAGTGTTTTTCTGAGCTTTTCTCCTGCTTTGGAGCAGATGTTCTGCAGGCAGGAGCTTCCAGCAGCTCTGTGCAGTGAGGAGGGTCCAACCCCGTGAGGCCCTGACCCAGTTCTTGTCGGATCCTCAGAGTGACAACAGGTTTCTAGAGAAACGAAATCACCAGCCAGGTCTGGTCCCTGGTGACTCAAATACAGAGGTGAAAGCTGCAGTTAGGAAACATTGTGGGTTTTCCTGGTTTTTCTGCAGCTTGGGAATAAGGGCAGAGCTCATGCAAGTGAGGACACGGTCTCTCAGCACCAGGTCCAGGATAACAGCATCACTGCTCTCCCACTTCCAGCCCGTGTCCCAGGGGCCTGGCTCTGACAATGCCCTCCCTAACAGGAACAGAAAGCCCATAGGAAACTTTTCCCACTTTGAAAATGTTTTGCCCAAGGAGGGTAAGAGAGCACAGAAGGTGGGAGATGACCCCTGATCTGGAGGCACCCAGGCAGCTGATGGGCATCACCAAGCACTGACCAGCAGCAGGGTCCTGTGCTGGTCATCTTTCAGATGCACCAAACTGAAGACCACGAGGCCACAAACACGACTGGAGTGGTGTTGTCCTGTGACCACTGAGACCAGGAATGAGCTTTTGGCTGAAGTTCCTCTGCCAGGAAGGCAGCCAGGCTGCGTGTGAGGAGAACTCAACCCCTGCCCTCTGCAATTAGTTCCAGTCATGGTCAGTGTTGAAATATGTGCTAATCCACACTTGGGCAGGCCCAGCTTTAACTCCCAGCCTTTGGGTCTCGTTATATTAATTTCTCTGCTCAGTAAAAGGGCTCCCAAGTACTTACTTGCTGTTTTGATTCTGCAAGGCAGCAAGCCTGATGTGATCATGTGTCTGTTCCCCATCCCTTCCTAATGTGTGCAGCAAATTCAGGCAATTCTGACAGACTGCTGGTGGCCTTAGGAGGCAGCTTTTAAGGATTTAGGCCAGGTTGGATGGGGCATTGAGCAACCTGGTCCAGAGGAAGGTGTCCCTGCCCGTGACAGAGGTTTGGAGCAAGATGGTCTTTAAGGTCCTTTCCAACCCAAACCATTCTGTGATTCCATGCTTCTATGATTTTTATTTTTTTTAATTGGACAGATGTGTGGGAAGAGAGAAGCTGTGCTGATTTCTCCCCCTTCCCATAAAATTCCTGTAGGGAAGAATGTAGAAAACATTTTCACTGGTGTCCACATCTTCATGGAATAGGTGATCCAGGAGTGGATCTGTTACTCAGATTTCCATTATCCCAGTTGAAATATTGACCCATGAGGAGACATCCCCTTGGAACAGGACATCCACTCCACGAGCTCCTTATCACTGGTAACAAACCATCCTGCTTCTCCCATCCAGCCCAGCCACCCAAACTCCAGCTGCTGGTCCTGCTCCTCAAGCTTTGCTGTCATGGGAAGCATTTACCCCCCAGGGGCGAGCAGAGACCTCAGGGCAGGCTCTTCGCCTTCCAGCACTCGCATTCCAGTCCCCATTCCAGATCTGTGCATGCACCACTGCTTTTGCAGAGGGGATTTTCCAGGATAAACAGCTGAGATGAACTCATGGAAATCTGTGCCTTGTTAACCCTGGTTAACGACCCCCGGCAGGAGCCCGGGGACTGGGAGCCCCCTCGGGGGCAGCCTGGGTCAGGGTTTAGGGAGTTCTGCCGGGCACCAGGAGCTGTGCAGGTGGCAGGGCAGTGGGGCTGGCAGGGCTGGACGTCCTGTTCTCCAGTCCTGTTCTCCAGCCCAATTACCAGCACCTCGGAGAATGAGGTCATTGCAGCGGCCAGACAGTCTGGGAAAACACTTTCACAGCTCCAGGAGGATTTCCTTTTTCCTCTTTTCAATTGTTCCTCTGTGCTGCCTCCCTCTGCCCCCCCCTCCCCATCCATGTCCTCAGGCCTCCTTTGCACTTGGGCAGAGGCAGTTCCTGGATGCTGCGCTCACGTTATTCCCACAGGGAGGCAGGAGAGGCAGCCCCAGCCTGCAGAAAGGCTGCAGGGCTGCTGGGGGACACCCTGGTTGCTGCAGTGGATTCTGCTCTCCCTGTGCTATTGCGTGGCCGTGGGAAGGAGGTGGCCACAGAGCTTCTCCTGGAAGCCTCTGGTCAGCCCCGATATCGCTGGGACTGGTGGGGGGTGGCAGGGCCAGTGGCTCTGTCCTTATCCTCCTCTTGGCCATGTATTTGGGACAGTGATGTCTGCTCAGCGTGGCAGGCAGGAGGACCTCAATATTCTGCCACCAAAAATATGAAAGTCCTGGAAGATGAAAGTCTTCAGAGTAAATATATCCAAAAATATCTCCTGCAGCAGCGTTTGCCAGGATTACTATGAGGTTCCCTTTGCTTCCCACTGTAGCTCTCAGATCCAGAGTTGCAAAAGCCTGGACGTGTGTCTCAAGGCCCATCCATGGGTCCCTCTGAAGTTATTTCAGGAATCCTGTGACCACAGCTGCTTTTGTCCTCCAGGACCGCACTCAGCCTCCCATCTCTCCACACACAGTGATGCTCCCCCTCCCCTGACATCCCTCCCAGCCCCAGCACAGCCCCAAGTCCTCCCTGCTTCACCAGGGGCTCCTTGGCAGGACCCAAGGGTCACTCTCATGGTTAGTGACCACCACGTCCTCCATCCACAGAGGTGGATGTGGTTGTGCAGGATGGGTCCCAGGGGATGGGCAATGCAGGACCAACCTGGAATGCAAGTCTCTTGCCTTCTAATTCATCCAACAGCTTTCTTGGGAAGCAGACAGCATTTAGGGGCCACCACCAGCAGCTTGGCAAGGGACTGGCTCAGACACAGCAAGGTTTTAACCGTGCTAAAGCAGGGATCACTGGTCCACTGTCCCCAGAAACATCACCTAAATGTTTCCCAGTGTCCCCATCACCCCTGCCAGCTGCCCAGCTCATCCTGCTGGTGTCCTGCATCCTCTCCACTGCTGCTGTCCATCCTGGGAGCTCCAAAGCACAGCAGCCCTTGCTGGATCACTTGGAATTGCTCTCCCAACTGCCGATGGTTTGTCTTGTGCATCTTGTTCTGAACTCCTTGGCTTTGCATCCCCAGGGGCCTGTCCCCAGGCTGTTCAAGTGCTGCGTGGTCACTGTGCTACTGGAGGAGCCAAGCAAATCCCAGAATCCCAGAATAGGCAAGGCTGGAAGGGACCACAGTGGGGCATCTGGTCCAACCTGCCTGCTCAAGCTGGGTCATCCCAGAGCACATGGCACAAGTCTGGGACATGACACAGATCCCACATGGCATGGAGTGGTTGGATTGGGGCATGGGAAGGATGTGTTTGGACAGCTGGTGTGCCCCTGGCTTTCTGAGAGATCAGACTCTGGCTTTGGGGCACCTCTTCATTCAGACATTGAAGGGGAACATCCAATGAGCCAGACACTGAGGAAGAGGAGCCCTCAGGACTTGGTTTCCTGGCACTCCTGGTCCAGCCTGGCTCCCAGGGAAGATGTGCCTGCAGGAAAAACCACATCCCACAGCCACCATCTGATGCTCCACGAGACATCCAGGGAAAGAAGATCTGCAAACACACTTTTCCAAAGGAGCTGCCAGACTCGTCCGTGGCTCCACCACAGCCCCGGGCTCTTGTACTGCCCAGCCACTGCTGCCTTATCCTTTCAATGTTTATTCCCACCATGCCTCCTCACTTTGGAAACTGCTCCCACATGCAGCATCACCCTCCCCTGGAGCTCCCTGCCTGCCCTGTGCTCAGGGCAAGCGTTCCAGCAGGACTTTGCCAGGCTGCCTTAGACATGACCTCAGGCCAGTGTGCAACTTGCTCCAGAGGTGCCTGTTTTCCTCTGGGGGGAACGCACAGAAGAGGGATACACAAACCCGCCTGATATGTTCAAAGAATTACTGAGCATCTGCAAGGAGAGGGAAAGAAAAACAAACACGCGGATGAAAGGATTCCTAGAACATGACAAAGGGGGAAGAAAAGGAGACAGGGATGAATAAGGCCACCCAGACAGGTCCGAGGCTTTTCCGGGAGTCCACCATTCCCTGGAGGAGAGGGACCTCAGCTCTTTGGCCAGACTGTCACTGGCTGTCCCCCTGTTCCTCCTCCCTGGAATTTGCACTCAGACAGGCCACATGGTGCAACTTCACAGAATCATGGAATGGTTCTGGTTGGAAGGGACCACAAAGACCGTCTTGCTCCACTCCCCTGCCATGGGCAGGGACACCTTCCACTATCCCAGGTTGCTCCAAGCTCTGTCCAACCTGGCCTTGGACACTTCCAGGGATGGGGATCACCAGTGAAGAGCTTCTTTCTGCCAAGCATGGACGTTGCTCCATAACTCCCCAACCTCTGCCTGGACCACTTGGAGCAGGTAATGGTTCTGCAGTTATTAAATGTGCCTCTTGTCCCTTCTGCATCCTCTCTAAGGAATTCTTTGCTCTCTCTGCATGAAACCCACACTTTCCTTACTGTCCTTGGCACCAGTCACGTCAGGCACATCCATCCATCTTCCACTCTTCCAAGGCTCACTCCTTTGCCATTCAGCAGTCTCCCAGATACTGTTCCACAGCTCCTTTTCCCTGCCTCAGTACCAAGCACTTGGTTTTATCCATCAAAAAACAATGAGGGCAACATGTGATCTTCCAGAATAAGCAGAGCTTCTCGCTCTACTCGAGAAGCCCAATGGAGGAGGATGCTGAGACCAGTTGACATCCCTCAGGAGATGTTCAGAACTGCTCTTCAAACTCCACACTGCAGTGCTGAGTGCTCAGGGGGGGATGACACTCAGTTCCTGTGCTGTGGAAACCCCCATGGTCCCTGGGAATAAGCAGGGATGGGGCTGCAGATTTCCAGGAAACTCATCCCTGGCAGCCTGAAGTCCTGCTTGCCCTGGTGGACCTCCCTCTGCAGCTCTGCCTTTCCACAGAGCCCAAGCCCTGCTGAGGCAGGGATAGGTCTCTGGGTGTCACCTTGTCCCTGGGGATAAGTCACTGCACTGCTCTGAGGCTCAGAGCTGCTCTTCACTGCTGTGAGGATCAGGCCCACAGTGAGGGATGTCTGAAAGAGGGATGAGGGAGGATGACTCCCTTGGTCTCCAGGTGCAGGACTCAACCAGCTGGAAGCTGCTTGTTCTCAGGACTGGTTTTCATCCTGTGTGTGATCCAACAAGGAGAGGCAGGTGGGATGGATGGGAGGCTGCAGGGAAACAGAGCTCTCCAGGTAAGGGTGGGAGACAGACCCTTCTTGTGGCTTCAGCCTTTGGGCAGACTTTGCTGGCTCATAAAACAAATCCCAAAGTGCCTGAAAACTGCCAGTTTGAGATCAGAGATCCCATGGCTGACTGGATCACAGGCAGCACAGTGGGGGAAAAGAAACAGGAGGGGACCAGCACTAGAAGGTCTGGGGCATGTGGAGAGCTCAGAGGTACGTGGGCATCTCTCCACTGCTCTGTGTGCAACCCCAGGTCCAGGCCAGGCCCAGATCTATGCCCGGGTCCATGCCCAATTCCAGGTCCATGCCCAGGCCCAGCTACTGCTCAGTGCATGCCTGGAGAGCAGGTGACACTCAAAAGGAGTCCCAGGGCCCTCGGGGTCTGACTAATGTGGTACAGGAGGAGGATCCTCAAAAGGAACCCAATCCTAGCACTTCTCATCCAGGTGTCCTCTCTCCAGGGACCTCTCAGGCACTCGTGCCCTCATCTGCTCCCCACAGAACCCAGATCCTGCCCCCTGTCCTCCCACTGCATCCATCTGATGCTGGATCATGTGGCCAGCAGGGAGCTGGTCCCAGGGGGTGCTGTGTGGCTGCAAAGCTGTTTCCTTGGGTGCTATTTGACCTCATGAAGGTGAGACCTCCCAGGATGGAACAGGGAGGAATCCTGCCTTGATGGGGTACCCTGGGCACACCAGCACAGGACACGAACTGGAGCTCAAGGGCTCTTTCTGGGCTCCACAAACATTCCTGCTCCTGGGTCCCAGGCTGAGCTCTCGAGTCAGGCAGCGCCAGGACCATTAATAGTGCAATGACAGTGTTTAAATTGGAGCTGCCACCACTACAGACACAATAACTCCCCGTGCCCGAGGAGCTGATTAGCAACAGCCCCGGGCTGCATTTTCCATCACCCTCTGCAGAGCAAGTGAGGAATTTGGCTGGGGGGGGAAAGGGTGAAAAGTGGAACTCTGGGGTTGTGGTCCACCCTGTCATCACCAGGTCCTTCCCCATGGCTGTGTCCTGTCCCCTCTCCCTCGTGTCTGGCTGCTGGAGCCCCTTCTGCAGAGCTTCGGGGCTGCGCTGCGACTTATTGTCGAGTGTTTACTGTCATTGCCGGGGAGACATTAGTTCAGATTATGTCAAAACAAAGTTATTCCAAGCCCAATCCTAGAGAAAAATATTATTGTAAGCACTGATTGGCGAGGGGTGGTGTGTCCACCGCCAGCAGCCCCAAAGCCCAGGGGGTGGGGGGAGATAGGATCTTTGTTTTCAAGCCAGGCTCCCAGCCAAGAGCAGCCAAAGCCGAGGTAGAAGAGAGATTTTGCGAGGCAGCCAGGAATTCAGGTCAAAGCTTCATTTTCTCCAGAAAAAAAAAAAAAAATCCTTTAAACTGTAAAGAGAAAGTCCTGTTCCAGCCCCAGCCTTGGCCAGAGAGTATATGTGCCATATTGTCCAGGAATTGAATGTAAGGAATCCAGATATGCCATGTTATCCAAGAATCACATGTAGGAAATCCAGGAGTGACTTGTTATCTAGGAATCACATGCTGGGAAGCCAGACACAGCCTGTTAGACAGGGATTGTATGCAAGGAATCCAGATGTGGCACATCAGATGGGGGCTGGATGCAAGGAATCCAGATGTGCTGCGTTACCCCAGAGTTGCAGGGAGGGATGAGAAACAGGCAAACACGTGCAGGCTGTACCTAGTCCGGAGGTGCAGGTACTCAGATGGCTCCAGCCTCGGCTCAGAAAAAGATGAAAAGCAAAAAACAGCCTCAAAACCAGGGGCTGAGGTTGGGGACAGACCAGGGACAAGCCCACAGGGTGGGGGACACAGTGGCTAGCTTGGAGCAGGGCAGAGGGGAACAGGCTGGGGGCAGAGGTGGGGTCAGAGACCAGCCCTGGAGATGGGGGTCAGCAGGGATAGGTGTCAGCTGATGGATGGCTCTTCTCAGTAGTGCTGGACAATGGCCCCAGGGCCACCAAAAGAGGTCCAGGAGCCAGAGGGCCCTCGAGCACATCTGACAGAAGGAAGGGGATGCACCAAGGAGTGGAGGAGACGATGGAAGGGTATAAATGAGCCTAAAGAGGTGCAAATAAGGACAGCAAAATGCAGGCAAAGTCTCAGGAGAAATTCCCAGACAGTGAGATAGAGTGGGCAGTGGACACCTCTCCCGGGGCTGGAAGGGGCTGGATGGGAGCTGTGGAGCCAACTCCCCGGGGAGCTGGAGGGGACGGAGCCCAGGGCCGCCGGCTGGGCAGGGAACCCAGAGGTGCAGCCACCTGACCCCAGCCCTGGGGGGCTCTGTGGGGACATCTCAGCAGGGTGGTCACTGAGACCACCCCAGGAGCCACCCCAGGCTGAGCACAGCCTGCTTATCCAAGAACACGGACACAGATATCACCACCATCCCAGCACCTTTCCCAGCACGTCCCCTGGGACTACCGCCTTAGTTTGGAAGTCTACAAAGCATCACAGTCCCTTCCTGTGCTGCCAGAACATCTTCCCAGGAGCTGGGCAGAGCTTCAAACCAGCCAGCACCATCCCCTGGCAGTTCAGACTCCTCTGGTGCCATCCCTAGGGGACACTGGGAATAGGTCCATCACCCCACTGATGGGGCAGTTTGGTGCCAACCCACGATCCAGCGCCGTGAGCTTCCCACAGCAGCATCCTCTGGGGCTCAGGTGTGCTGCTCTGACCACTTCCCCTCCCCTGCAGGACGTGGTTTCTCATCTGCTGCTTCTCTCAGCCTCTATTTTCGTCGCTCCCTCCGCCCGTTGAACCAGAGCCACGGAAATAAAGCGCTGGGCGGCTCTGGGGACCGGCCAAAGCACGGGCTGTGCAAATGGCACCAGGCAACATGCCCGGCATTATTCTGGCATTGACACGGCCTTTTAGAGACTGGCCAGAGCCCTCCCCTTCCCCAGAGCTCCTGGAGGAAGGGGCACCCTCAAGGTGGAGGTGGACTGTGCCCCGGAGATGTACAGAATCAGCAAATTGTCCCTTGTTTTTTGAGGAGGATGGAGCAGAGCAGGAGGCAGCAGGCAGGGGTGGGACAGCAAAGATGCCCCCAGGCAGATGATCAGCATGGCAGCAAACATCCGACTGTATCCATGGGTGTTCTCGGAAAAGAGCCTGATCCTGCCTGTGCCATCTCCTGGGTGACTCCAGGCAGACATTTCTCAGCCCAGCTGACCTCCTCGTGCAGACACACAGGCGGTGTCAGTGCCACCCTTGTGTCCCAGCATCCCCTGCTGCTTGTCAGTATTGTCACCTTTGGTGGCTGATATTTCTATCCCACAATGTCCTCTGTTCCTCTGCACTGTCTTGTCCGTCTCCCATATCATGTCCAATGTCCACCACCATCCTGGTTTTATGGTACTCTGTGGGTTTCCTGTGCTCTGACCAGCTCTTTTGTTAGACATGGACCTGGGCCCAGTTTTCCTGCAAGCTCTCTGAGGTGTCCCCTAAGAAAGGGTAAAGCCCTGACAGGAGGGTGGAGACAGGGGAGTGTCGGGCTCTGCTCCCAGGGAACAAAGGACAGGATGAGAAGAAGCAGCCTCAAGTTGCTCCAGAGGAGGTATAGGTTGGATATTGGGGAAAATTTCATCACAGAAAGGGTGGTCAGGCACTGGCACAGCTGCCCAGGGAGGTGGTGGAGTCCCCATCCCTGGAGGGATTTAACAGACGTGTAGATGTGGACATGGGTTAATGGTGAGGGAATGGTTGGACTTGACCCTCTTAGAGGGCTTTTCCAACCTAAATGCTTCAGTGATTCTATGACACTTAAAAGCTGTGCACACACCAGCTTGTTCCCCACGAGGGCCATGAAGGAATGGGAAAAACACCATGATTTGATCCTCGTCAGCAAAGGTTACTGGAGAATTTCTCCTACAAGCTGGCCTGGAGCCTGGCTCACAGGAAGATATTTTGTGGCAGTGCCAGAGCTCCAGGTAATGGTGAATCCTCCCAGCATCCAAAATCTCCTCCAGTGCCTGGTGACCCTGGAGGAGTGGGAAACTGTAGCTCGTTTCAAGGCTGCATTTGTCTAAATTAGGTTTCTAACCAGTGGACTGTAGCAGGCATTTGTCAACGCTCCCAAAAGCATCCCCCTCCAGGAAACATCTTTATGTGCAAGTACCTATAAAAATGGTGATGTCACCCCCAGGCCCCTCTGAGGGAGTGGGATAAACCACGCCCCACATCCTGCAGTTCATTTCCCAGCCCCTGGGACCGGGGTCCATGACCAGTGGACAACCACGACTGGTTGTACATCCCCCTCCCTCCACCATCCCTGGCTCCTGGCAGGTCTCCAAGCCCTCGGCGTTGTCCTGTCTTTCCAAGTCTCATTCAACGTCAGTGTCAGCATCTCAGGGGCTCTTCCAGCAGCTCATTCCGGGCTCCAGGGTGTAAGTGAACCAGCCCTGTTGGTCTGTGGTTACAGGGCCTCCCCTATTACAGATGTTAATTGCTTTACCCCCCCAAGACTGAACGTGCCTCTCTGCTTTGACCCAAGCCCAGGGCGGGGTCCTCTCTGGAATACTTATGGTTTTTCCTTGTTACAATTAGGCTCCATTTGTTTTACGCAGAGCTGGGATTTGGGGCTGGCTTGACTTGGTCGTCCTAAATGTGTATTTTCAAAGGCTTCTCACTGCCCTCAGCCAGGGACAGCTCGCTGATTTCTTTGGCTTCCCCTTCTACACCAGCAGTTCTGCCCGTCGCTGGAGCCCTCCCTGTTCCCCCTCCTCCCCGGGGTGCTCCGCCTTCTCCGGGTTGGACCCCGGGTTTGACACATCCCAGGCTCTCAGCTGGAATCTTTCCCCAAGTGAGAGGAGGTATCTCCTGCATGCCCTGCACAAGAGACATCAGGACAACTGGGAGAATCCCATGGGCCGGATGGGCTGTGCTGGAATTGCCAGCCATGGGTATTCCATCACCACACCTACAACCTTATCCTGTGTCTGTCCACAGCCAACCTGCCAGAGCCCTTCCCAGGTGGGTGGACCAGCCCAGCCAGGAGCCTGGATGCTCTGCTGGGTCTCAGGGCAGACCCCTTCTGAGGTCTTCACCAGCCACCAACATCCCACTGTCCCAGGAGGTGCCACCAAGGCCTCTTTCCTCACCCAATGGCCACACTGCTCCACACCACCAGCCTTCCCATCGTCTGACTCTGCCTGCCCAGCATGAGTCACACCTCCAACATGCATGGCTGAAGCAGCAGGATGAGGAAGAGGGGAAGGCACGCTGCCCTCTCCAAGGCAGCAAAACAGAGTAACCCCTTTGGCCTTCGTTCAGCTTCCTCCCCTGCTTCCCACATGCCGACCAGGCTCCCGCCTGCTTCCCACCTGCTGCACCACACAGGGCAGCCTGGTCCTCCCCCTGCAGCTGCACATCACCACACTCACACGTCCAAACCGCCTCTGACAGCTTCTTCCCTGCAAGAATTATTTCAGGCTATGAAATCATGGCTTTTGGGGCACTGTTGAGATGTCCTTGAACGAGTCCCAGGTTTTGCTAACACCTCCCACTCTAAATTTACAGTCCCAGCCGGTCACGCCAACGATTGTTTTGCATTTTAACAAACTGACCTTTCAGATGTCCAAATAAACACTCTGTTCATTGATGGTCGGGGCCAGCACAGCCACGCTGCTCGGGGGGCCTACAGATCCCCCACCCCCAGCCCAGCAAGTCTCCTGTCATCAGCAGAGCCCACTTGCTCCTTCCCCTGGCAGCGTCCAGATCTGTAGTGACCAGCTCTTGTCTGTGATTTTTAGAAACTCTCGAGCAGTTGTGTTTCTGACTGCACAAGACACCCCTTAAGCCTCTACCAGGCATCTCCGGGGAGTGAGTTTCCCTCCTCAAGCCTTTCCTGTAAACTGCAATCACGGTTCCCCTAAAGGACCCTGCCTCTAATTAGAGGAGCTGAGCTGCCTGCAGGACAGGGTGTGGGTGCCAAGGCCATCAGGATGTGTCTGCTCCTCTCCTGCCCCTGGACTGAGCCAGAGCATCTCCCTGCAACCGCTGCATGTTCGGGGTCACAGTGCTCATCCAGCCTCTTTATCAGCTCTTCCAGAGCTTGAACAACCCCTCCTGGCAGCTGCATTTCATTCATTCCTCATCCCATCTTCCATCCCTGTGAGGCAGTTAAATACTTTACCTTTGGGGCTGGGGTGTTTTTAGTTCGTGGAGTCCTTCCGCCACATGTTTGGCAGCCCTGGGGACCAAGTCCCTCCCAGCCACCTTCCTTCCCTCGGTTTGTTTGCCGAAACTCAAGCTGCTCCTGGCCGTGGTTTCACTGAGTGTCTCCTGACACTATATTTGTAACGAGGGTTGGGCAACACCAGGAGGAGGCTTCGTGTTTCTAAAATCGTCTATTTTTGGGCCGCGCGTGCAGCGATGCTGGGGCTGAGCTCGGCCCTCCAGCCACATGCACACCCCGACCTCCTGGACACTCCTGCACCCCGTCCTGCCTTGTGGGATGTGCTCTGGCACCAAACCTGTGCCAAGGGGCTCAGATCATCAGCACAGGTCACTCACAACGGGCACCACCCAGCAGCAGCACACCTGGGGTCGACTCTCTGCCCACCAGGCTCCCTGAACTCACACGTACGGTCCACACCAAGCTCCCGGGACCTCCTCAGTCTCCTGGCCGGTGGGATCATTTCCAGGAGGAAAGTTGGCAAGACTTGGGTGCCACGTTTGCGAGGTGTCCACTGGGCACACTTTGCTGGGCACTGGAGATGATGTGGGTCATCCTTGCTTGTTGGTCACACCAGGATCTGCTGCTCCGGGAGGTGCCCACCCAGCACTGCCAGCTGTTCCCACCCCAGGTTACTGGTCCCTCAGCAGTGGGGTGAACCTGGCTCCGAGCATGTTGCCTGCACCATTCCCTCTCAACACACCTCCTGTGGCAATGGGAAGCCTCCAAGGGGATCAGCCAGAGCAGGGATATGTTCACCTCCTCCCCCCGTGGAGCCACATCTCTACCATGAGGGTCTACATCAGGCCAAGCTTTCTGCACCACACGAGAGAGGGTCAGATCCCACCACACCAAAATGGGTGTTGCTGGCGGATGTTCCCACAGGTGGAAGGACAGAGGCCATAACACCCCTTGGATCTCCTCTCCACCCAATCGGAGGGGAATGGCCACTGGCTCCAGAAGAATGCTGGTCTCCTCCCATAGAGCCCTTTTCCCATGGGACAGAGCCTTCTCCTGGAAGATACTGCCAGAATCAGGACCCTGGAAGGAAGACCCAGGCCCAGGGGACAAGGTGACGGGGGCTGTCCAGGCTGCTGCTGGCAGCAGAGATGTCCAGGGGGCTCGTGGATCCTGACAGACACTGGTGCCAACCAGAGCTCCCCGTGGGTGTGAAGCAGCCCTGCTCCATGGCACATCCAACGTGGACCATCCCTGGATCACCACGCGGGGTTCGGAGGTGCCGTCAGTGCAGGCGTCGGTGACTCACGGAGTGAGAACAGGCAGTTCTGCGGGACAGGGGAGCCCAGGGAGACAACAACACTCTGAGATTTATTCCACAAAGCAGCCTGAAAACAAACCCGAGGAATGTTTATTATTTTCCCTCTGTGGCAGGGAAATAAAGCCCGATTGTCTCCCGCCTGGAAATGCTGGCATCCCCACACACGGCTCCTCCGCTGAGATAGCACAGCACACGGACACTCCCAGCCCTGAGTCAGGGCTGCCTCTCCACGGCCTGCTCTGCTGAGGAAGGGAGATTTATGGAGTGACCGAATCCCTGGGATGGAGCCCACTGGGAAAGGTCACACCGAGCCACAGGAGCACCTGCCACAGCCACGGACATTTGGGTTTTCTTTCCCTGCAGCACAGTCCTCAGGCTGAGAGTGATGGACATAGAGGAGGGACCCATCACCCCTTCCCTGGAGTTGTTTCCCCCTCCCCATGGGGGTGCATTGGTGGCAGAGGAGAGCTGGGACCTGCAATGGAGCTGCTTATGTCAAGTCCACACCTTGCACACCTTGTGCCCTTCTGTGACATCCTCCCAGGGCACAGAGCCCCTCCATCCCCTCCACAGCACCCCCAAACACCTCTCCTGGCTCCAGCAAGGCCAGGCAAGGTGACACTTGGGACACTACGAGTCAAACATCACCCAGCCCAGCCCAGCTCCTCTGTAAGAGCAGGCAGCAGTGCTGGAGTTACTGGGGGAGATGTCAGAGACTGTGGGACTAGGACATACCCAGTGCTGAGCTCAGACACCCCACAGACTGCACAGAGTCACCCCAAAATACGGCTGGTCTCACCCTACACCACACCCCATCCAGGTGCTCTCTTGCCCTGCTAACACAGCTCTTCCAGGAGCTGCATTCCTTTGCATCCCTCCCTGGGGTGTAGTTCCCAACGGCACCAGTGCTGAACCCCCCTGGGGTGCCATTCCCAGTTCTGAACCCCCCTGGGGTGCCATTCCCAGTTCTGAACCCCCCTGGGGTGCCATTCCCAGTGCTGAACCCCCCTGGGGTGCCATTCCCAGTTCTAAACACCCCTGGGGTGCCGTTCCCAGTTCTGAACCCCCCTGGGGTGCCATTCCCCAAAGCTGCACCCTCCCTTTCCCAGGAGCAGGAACAGCAGTGCTGAGACTGGTACACAGAGGGGGGTTTGGGGATGGGGGAAAACACCTCTGGGAAAAGAGCCCTGGGAAGGGCAGGTGTGGGCAGCACTCGATGAGCAGCCCAGCAAGATTCCAGCACACCCAGTGCAGCCTCAGCGGGCCCCAGGCTGGGAAAGCAAAGGATGAGCTGCCCCAGAGGAGGATTGAAGCCACTAAAAGTGGATGGCAGGAAGGTGGAGTCACAAAACCCCCAGGTGAGGAGACAAGGGACTGTGGGCCCCTTGGCAGTGCTGCCACCTTGTGATTTCCAGATGTGGGCAAGGATGGAGAGAGCCCTGTGGGCAGTGCCAGCCCGTGCACAGCGAGTGCAGCCACCCCCAGCTCATGTTTTCCACACGTCTGGCCGGGGGCCTTCCCTGCGATCCGGCCTTGCAAGTTTTTCCAGCTTTGACCTCAGTCGTGCTGCAGAACACACAAGCTTGGGAGGGCTGGAGCCCATCCCGTTCCCTGCCCTGTCTCGCAGGGCCCAGCCCTTTACAAATCGAGAATGTTTATTTAAAATCATTTAAAAAAAAAAAAAGAAAGAAAGAAAGGGAAAAAAACCAAACCAAACCAAACCAAAAAAAACCCCTGACATAGAGTTAGGGAAGCCCTGAGACAACAAATGAACACGAGGGTGATACTGAGCTTCCAAAGGGCAGGCAGAACCGGTCTGTGCCTCATAAAATAATGAGTGACTATTAGGGAAAGGTCCTTAAATACCACAGATAAAAAAAGAAAAAGCATCTGGCACGGCCCGTTCGCAGAGAACATCTCTTGCCTGAGAAACTTAATTGTTTTGTCAGGAAGAAT
This sequence comes from Pipra filicauda, assembly GCF_003945595.2. Classification (NCBI taxonomy): domain Eukaryota; kingdom Metazoa; phylum Chordata; class Aves; order Passeriformes; family Pipridae; genus Pipra; species Pipra filicauda. The sequence goes on along the minus strand of NW_024104563.1, from coordinate 432,662 downwards.
TACTGGAAGAGGCTAATTAGAGCTGGATTTTGGTTTGGTGCCTGTTCTGATGGCCCCAAAGATTAGCACCCACACGCATCCCAGTGTCCCGAGCAGTGTCACACCAGCTCTGGCCCAGCAATGCCTGGGAACTGCCGGGGACACAGGGATGTGTCCTGGTTTGTGTGGCCACCAGCCACCCTAGGAGAGGTCCAGGGGCTGTTCCTGAGCCCTGGGGACACCAGGTCCAGAGGGGCTGGGCTGCTGTTGCACAGAGAGATGTGAGAGCAGCAAAGGGAAGCCCTTGAACCCTGGGATCCCGTGGTTGGTCCATGGGGAACATCCTGTGAAGGGTCTGACCCTGAGAGCCGGAGAGGACAGTGAGGAAAGAAGAGTCTTCCCACTGATGGGGCAGTGGGATCGTCCCCGGGGCACCGGCTCGTGCCCGGAGTCAGCGTGTCTGGGAGGACCCCAGAACGACCTGCTCTGGTGCCTGGGAGAGGATGTGCAGCTCCATGGGAGAGCAAAGCTGGTGGGGCAGGACCATCCTGGATCAGGGTCAGGTGCCAGAGCCGGGAGGGGGGGTCACGTCCCAGGCAGGTGTGCTGGACAAACAGCTTTAGCTGCAGCCTGGGATGGACAACCCAGGGCTTGGGGTCCCTGTCCTGTGTCTGCTCCCTTTGCCTTTTCTGCAAATCTCCTTCATGATCTGGACCTCCTGTGACAGCCCCCAGTGGTGGTACCTCTCAGAGCCTTCAGCCCCTCAGGCACGACTGTCACCTGTGGGGAATCAGACAATTCCAGAGTCCCTGAGGTGGGAGGGGGCTCGTGGAGGTGTCTGGCCCAGTCCCACTGCCCCAGCACAGCAGGTCTGAGGTGATGATGTTGCCTGGGGCCATGTCCAGTCAAGTTCTGAACATCTCCAAGAGCAATGTCCCACCATCCACCCTGTTCCAATGTTTGGTGGTTCTCACAGGGGGAGGAAAATTCCATCAGGGAAAAGTCAGACAATTCCCTGTGTTGCAAACGATCACCTGCTGCAGCCCAGCAAGCCAAGGCTACCAGACCATGTGGGGCATGGAACAGTGCAGCTCCCAATGCCTCTTCCCTACTGGTCCCCTCCTCCTCCTCACCCCCATGGTCCTGCTCTGTCACCCTGGACAATCTCCTGGTCAAAGCAAGCGTGTGCTCTGGTGAAGGGATGGGTGGGAGCAAGGGCTGTGCTTCCTGGGAACCTCTGAGGTTCAGGATTGCAGGGGCTGTGCTTCCCTGGAGCCTCTGAGGTTCAGGATTGCAGGGGTTGTGCTTCCCTGGAGCCTTTGCCCTGCAGGGGTTTGGGGCTCAGGGCCAAGAGCAGTGCAGAGGTCAGTGAGGGCAGCAGGGGAAGTGGAAGAGGGCAGAGGCAGGGAAAGCTTTGGAACAGCCTTAAAGGAAACATCCATTCCCTCACGGCAGACAGCGACCCTGAGCATGAGAAAAACCAGACCCTGGGGGAGAGATAACAGCACAATTAGGGCAAAATTGGAATCCTAAACCGTGGCTTGCTTGCTCTGCTGGGGAAAAAGAGCAGAAGAAATGACAAAAGACAGAGAAAAGAGCAGAAAAAATAACAAGAGACCTGCCCCAGGCACCCGCTCCTGCCTGCTGGGCACAGCCCCAGAGAGCTGGTCCATGGCAGGAGCCAAGGGCAGGGGTCGTGCCCACAGCTGGATGGGGCTGGTGGCACTCAGGGATGCTTTTGTGGGAATCTCTATGGTACCCAACCTCTGTGGAGCACTGCCAGCCTGGGGGAGCATCCCACCCCCCACTAGGGGCTATGCCCCCATAGGCTGAGGAAAGAGGGGATTGAGATCCCACATACTCACAGTGTGTCCCAGGAACTACTGATTTAATCAATGGCTGGGACTTTATTGCAGTCATGGAGTCCATGGAAAGACACATCTCTGGTGCTTCTCAGCTGTGGCCGTGGGACGGGACCTGAGGCAATTCCCTCTTTGGGATGCAGCCCATAAGTTTAAAAATCCCTGCACGAGCAGGAGGCTGAGAGCCAAAGCCACGGCAGGGAAAGAACACTGAGCCCCCTGTCAGCAGGCATCAAGGTGGGTGAGCAGCTGAGGGCTGGCAGGGTGGGAGCTGGAGGAACATGAAGGAAACCCCCTCTCCTACACCCTGATCCCAGCCCTCAGCACCCAGAGACACAGCCCTGAGCTCCCCCGTCTCGGCCTTCCCGCTGGATGTCTGGCAGGGTGTGGGGAAACCAGCTGCTCCCACCCAAAGCCCCGTCAGAGGGGCCAGAAGAGCAGCAATCCCTGTGGCCACAGGTCTCCAGAGCTTCCCCCACTGCCGTGTCCGTTCCCACTGACACCAGCCACGGGCCCAGAGGGCAACCAGGGACAACCCAGGGGTGGCAAATCCCCTCACTGACCTTGGTCTGAGAGATTTGCCAGGGCTGCACAGCATGGGGGGATTTAGGATCTTAGGACACCATTTAGGGCCCCGTGGCCAAGTCCAGCAGCCCCACATCCCAGCTCAGCACCCACACACAGCAAAGCTCCCGAGCAGTGTCCAGCCTTGCACAGCCTGTCACCCCCTCCCACAGGGACAGTCCCCTGCACATCACTTGGGGGGTTCTGGGCTGGGCAGTGCCCTCATACCAGATTGGGAACAGGGCAGCAAGGGGGCTGCCAGTTTGGGATTAAGGGGTGTAATCCCCTTGGACTCCCAGTACTTTCATTATGGGATAGAAAACATAAACTAGTCCCTGGGAAATGACTCTGAGGGGGTCTCTCCTCACCCCTGACTCCACAGGCAGCACTGGTGGGAGCTGCCCCTCTCTGCCCACATGCTCTGCCAGGGGACAGGGCAGCCCCACAGGACACTGCCAGCGTGCTCCCCATCCCCAGGCGGTGCAGGAGCAAGCACAGCATCCCAGGATGTGCCTGTCAGGAGCAGGAACACAGCCCATAAATCGCTCCAGCTGTGCTGGGAGCTGGATCCAGGCCACGACCGTGGCAGCCCCTCCTGCTCCCCTTGCCAAAGGGAACAAGCAGGGCACGGGGCTCTGGCTGTGCTGCCACCACACGCAATCCGTCTGCAATGCTGCCTGTCCAGCCAGGGGGGCTGGGCAGCTGCAGCCTGGATTTATATCAAGCAGGGCCAAAGGTTGGATTATTTAATTTTTTAATTTTTTTTTTTTTTTTTGCAGTACAGCAGGAAATAGCTGGGATAGTTACATACCTGGCGAGGTGGCTGAGGAACCAGGGGCCAAGGAACACAGAGGCTCTGGCACTGCCTGGAGCGTTCTGGGGTTCTGTGAGCAGTGCTGTGTTGTGCAAGCCCCCAGGGCTCTGTGGGGACCTGCCTGAGCAGGGGGTGGTGGGACACAGCGAGGACCCCACGTATGGCCAAGGCTTCAGGAACTGGTGGAGAGTGGCTAGCATGAACTGGGTGGCTTAGAATCATAGAATCATGGAATGGTTGGGGTTGGAAGGGACCTTAGAACTCATCTCACTGCTACAGATGGGCAGGGACACTTCCCACTATCCCAGGTTGCTCCAACCTGGCCTTGGACACTTCCAGGGATGAGGCAGCCACAGCTTCTCTGGGCAACCTGTGCCAGGGCCTCACCACCCTCCCAGCCAAGAATTCCTTCCCAATATCCCATCTAATCCTGCCCTGTGTCAGTAGGAAGCCATTCCCCCTCGTCCCATCACAGAAGTCTTCTCTGACACTGGTACTTCACTGACACCTTGACCCCTAAATCCTCCTTCTACCAAATCCTTCCTTTGCTGAGGGATCAGAGCACGTTCCTCCTGACCCTGCTTTTCCATCCCCATGGGGCTCCTCCAGCCCTGTCCTCTCCAGCATGGTCAGCCTGGCTGCACCTTCTGGCCTGAGAGTTTCCTTTTACAGCATCTCCCTGAACGAGGTGGGTTGGGCGGTGATTTTTTTCTTAAAGATCGTTTCCTCAACATATCAGCCTTACCTAGAACTCTGAGTTGGTCCTTCAAGGCTTCTCACAGGGCTGTGAGTCTGGGAATTGCAGGGTGTTGAGGATTGCTCTTTGGGAACCTCACCTGCACACAGGTTATAACAGTCCCAGGCAAGTCGTGGTCCTGTGAAACAGCATCAAACACCCTCCTACAGTAAAGAGTTGGAGATGTGCCTTTCCCATCTGCCTTTTCAAGTGCTGTAGGAGGTTCTCTGCCTTCCCCTGCACTGCCCCAAGGCTGCCCCTCCATCCTCTCCAGCAGGGGTGAACAGCATCCACACAGGCTGACACATCCTCAAATAGTTTCCCAGCTTACAGCAGTTTTCATGGACCTCCTGAGCCAGAGCTGAGCCTTTTGCTGTGATAATCCCTGCTGGATTTTTCTTCCATGAACTTGAGCTGAACCCACCCTTTTCACACACGTGAGCTCCCAGTTTACTTGTTCTCAGAGATAATCCACAGATGAGATTTCTTCAGCCGGTGTTCAAAGTGCCTGAAGACAAAAGCCCATCGTCAGGCTTTTGGAAATCTGGGATTTATCCAAGTGCCCTTTGCCTCCAGCCCAGCCTAGGCTGAGCTCAGCCCTGGGGGGGACATCACCTGAGTCCCCCATTCAATGTAGGAAAGGAAAGTAACCAACCAGCCATCCCAGAGCCAGCCGTGGTCACACCTCCCCAGGACCACAGGGACCACCATGGATTGCCAGGACCACCAGGGACCACCTGGAGCACCTTCACCTTCCCTTTAGACCCCTGGAAATCTCTCAGCCATCTCCAGCGGGTCGTGCTGCCTCTGCCCCTGCTCTCGTGTTACCCTGCCTCCAATGATTTAAAGTTGTTTCCGCTGTCTGGGCTCCTCCTCCTCGTTCTTGAGATAATTGCTGAGATTTCCATTTTGCCAGATTCCTGGCCTTTCCCTGAACTTACTCCCTCAAAGCTCTTTCCGAAGGACCAGGCAGCTGCCCTGTGATATCCTCCCTCTCACGTGCTTCCCGGGAGTTGTGATGTAGCAGTTCCCAGCCCTTAGTCTTTGCTTTGCTGCTCTCCCTCCTTTCCTTTTCCAAGACACTAACTGCACATCCTCTTCCAGCTGTGAGTTAGGATAGACCCACCACTAGCCTGCCTAACCAGGTCATTTGGATCAACATGGGCTGGAGAGCATTCAGATGAGCAGCTGCAGCCAGGAAATCCAAAGATGCAATCCCCAGGCAAAGTCCTCCAACGCTGGAATCCTCCGGCAAAGGGAGGGCAAGACTCAACAGCCAGGAGGGATTGGTTGACATTGTTTCAGCCACAAGAGAACATGTCATCGAGCTCTAGGATGGATGAACTCAGGGGGGTGGAATGAGATGATCTTTAAGGTCCCTTCCAACCCAAACCCTTCTAGGATTCTCTCGCTCCATGGTCACTGTCACCCAACCCACTATCACCTTCTCAGTCCGTTGCTCTCACTCAAAGGGACTCATTTAACTTCTCTGCTTGCTCTCCCTGGGTGTGTTACACAGTCCGTGCCTGGTGATTTGGTTCCAGTTGGAATTGGCAAAGCTCAGCTCAGGTTCAGCTCAGTTTAAGAAAATAATAATGGTTTGACCTATTTGGCTCCGCTCCCCCACAGACCACACCCCCATCCTCATTTGGGAAAGATGAAGCAAGAGAGGGATCTCCCACCCCTCCTAACAATGGTGAGCTGCTGGGATTCATGGATGTCCTTGAGAAAGGAAGGACTGGGCTCCAGGAAATACTACGAGAGCCTGAGGACAAAATAAATAGTGGCAATTGGGCACAGCAGCCCATCCTCCTTCCTGAATATCCGTAGAGTTGGGAGCTGGAGGAAATTACAAACTGCTTTTGAAGATTCAGGTACCCAGATACCACCTCGGTCCCCGAGCAGGGTGAGGTGAGGTGGCTTGACCTCACCAAATGTCCAGCAGTGCTTTAGGATCATCACAATGGACCTCCACAGGTAAGGTCCAGACTGCCCCGGGATCACCACAGTGTCCTCTTGGACAGCAACCAGCCTCCACAAAAGCACTGAGTCATCTTTTACAAGTCACAAGGAATCCCTTGCTTATTTCTGGCCTCTAATCCACTCATTAATTCCTGCCCCAGTGAAAGTTTGCACCTTATTACTGAGCTGGACTTAATGGCTCCAGATTCCACCTCCTGGATCTCCCCCAGCCTGTCCCTGGCGCTCCCCGGGATGTGGCAGTCACTCCCTGAGGTACCGGCGTGGACCAGAGGACACTGAGTCGTGAACGTGCTGTTCCACGAAGGACTCTGAGTCACGAGGGTGCTGTCCCCTGAGGGATGCTGAGTCACGGGGCCGAGCTGTGCCAAGGTACTCCTGACGAGCTGAGGACATGGGAGCAGGGAGGCAGCAGCAAGGGGAACCCACCTGGCTGTGGGAAGGGCTGTGAGGGAGGGGAAATGGGTGTGGGAGGTGATGGGGTGTGACAGGGCAAGCAGGGGACGTGTGGGTGACAGCTGAGCTCTCCAGGTGTGTTGGACATGGGAAGGGGAAGTCCCCAGTCACAGGAAGAGAGAAGGTGGCAATTGGGTCCAGCTGGAACTGGCAAAGCTCAGCTCAAGTTTGGCTCAGTTCAAGAAAATAATAATGGTTTGACTTATTTGACTCCCCTGTCTTGGGCAGGATGGGCAGGGGGTGAAGCACCCAAGGGATCCTCCATCCCTCCTACCAAGGATGAGAAAGGAGGAAGCATCAAGCACTGGGGGTGCAGGAGGGGTGGGAGGGCTGGGCACCAGGGGTACGGGGGGGGTTGAGGTCCATACACCAGGGCTGGGGGGGAATGGAGCACCAAGGGCTGGCGGTGCAGGAGGGGTGGGAGCACCAGGGATTCAGGGTGCAGGAGGGTTGGGAGCACCATGTACTGGGGGTGCAGAAAGGGTGGGAGCACCAAGGATTGGGAGTGCATGAGGAATGGGAACAGATTTGAGCTTGGGGGGGTGGGAGCATCATGTAATGGGGGTGCAGGAGGGGCAGGAGCACCACACACTGGGGGTGTGGGTAGGATGGGGTGCAGGTGACACAGGTACAGAGGCTGGGGCTGATGTGGGAGCACCGTGGCCATGGGGTGTTCTCGGCGTGGCAGGGATGTCTCGTCATTTGACAGGGTGACAGGCCACAGCCAGGGAACATGTCCTGTCCTAGGGGGCTGTGTGGGACATGGGCAGCTCTGTGGTGGGAGGACAGCCCTTCCCAGCCCTGTGAGAGGTCACGAATCAGCTCCATGAGCTGCTTCCCCCCGTCTGCCTGCCCGTCCTGCTGGTATGATCTGCATCCAGCTCTGAGCTGGGCTGTTCTGATTTACATCTCAGCCTCTCCTTCCTACCTGGTCCTGAGCCATGTGGGTGTTGGGGCCAGGGCAGATGGTTCAGTGACAGCAGCCCTGGGTGCCATCAATCACAGCAACGCTGGGATTTACAAACTGTGAAGTCGGGCAGGAGCCCAGTGATGCGGGGGGGGTGTTGTGGTGATGAGTGATGTGTGTTAGTGGGCAAAATCCATCAGCCCCTGGACACCAGAGGGCTGGGCTTTAGGGAAGAACTGGACAGTTCAAGGGCTGACAGTCTCTGGACACATTTGGATGCTGGGAAAGGAAAATGCTCCATTCTCTGAGGGTGTGAGTGTGGGGCCATCCCAACCCACGGCAGCGCTGGGGTGTGAAACCCCACCAGCCATCCTGGTCCTGCTGTCTGTCACCTCCTCAGCCATGGAAAGATCACAGAATCATTAAGGTTGGAAAAGCCCCCTGAGATCATCAAGTCCAACCATTCCCCCAGCACTGCCAAGGCCACCACTGACCCATGTCCCCAAGTGCCACATCCACACAGCTGTTAAATCCCCCCAGGGATGGATGGGGACTCCACCACTGCCCTGGGCAGCTGGGACAGGGCCTGACCACCCTTTCAGTGAAGAAATTTCTCCTAATACCCAGCCTAAACCTCCCCTCTGCCTCTGCCTGCCATGGGGGCTCCCCGCATCCCACCAGGCTGGTACCCCACAGAATCTGTGGGGCAGAGTGGTGCTCTTGTCTGGGAGAAGAGAAGAGAGAAAAAACAGAGAAGAGGCACCTGGGAGGGCTGGAAAAGTACACACTGAAGGGATCTGATTGCTCCATAAGCTCAGGGGATGGATGTGGGTGCCAAGGCAGGGGAGCAACAGGACCCAGGCTGGGATGCCTGTGGTTCTGTGAGGTCTCAGCCACGAGAAGCTGCTCAGAGCAGGAGCTGGACATGTTCAGGGATGCTCAGTGCAGCCTGCAGTCTGCATCCCACCACTCACCCCACAGGACAGCCACTGTGGCTGCTGATGGTCCATGACACGGGGGTATGTGTGTGATGGACATCGTTCCAAACCCCCTGGATGTGTCAGGGTGCCCACAAAAGCACAAGCCTTGGGCACTTGTGTCCCTCTATGCTCTTGCTGGGAACCAACTGACAGTCACTAATTGATGCCACTGGACTCATCCATGGCTCTATGGGTAACTCCGAGGCACACAAGGTCATGGGACCCCTCATCTCATCACTCCACTCTGATGAAGAGGCCTAGGAATATCCCAACAGCTTTTGTTGGTACTGGAGGACAGCATTAGTCCCACCCCAAGGGCCAAAGATGTGCCAGGGATGCCTTGCAAAGGCCCTGGGGTGTGCAAGCCCACCTGCCTGGTGAACTGCTGCCACTACACAATTCACCCAGGGGTCCAGGACTGACTTCGAGGGGGGACCTGCAGGTCAGGTGACATTGCCCACGCTGGCCTGACCCTGCAGAGGACCCAAACCCAGCTCAGACCTGGACTTTCCCATCACCCGTCCCAGCTCAGCAGCAGGTTTGAGGGCAAGGGAACCCACCTAAGCTGCTCTTCCACCCCTGCAGCAGCTCCTTGGTGAGGGAGGGCAGGCGAGGTCACACCAGAGATCTGTGGGCTCGGGGTGCTCAGCCCCCGCCTCGGGGCCACGTGTTCCCCCAGTCTCCCTGCTGAGGGGTGATGGGGACACCCCAGCAGAGCAGCCGGACTGAGCTGCAGGGTCCCAGCAGGACGGGGGGATGCACCTCACCAGGCACAGCCAGACCCCCTGTCCCCAGGCAGGGGACAAGGACAGCGCCCCGCGGACCTGCTCCATGGGAGCAGGACATACGTGCCCCAGGGGGAGCCCTCCAGCACCAGGCCACGTGTCAGGACAAAGTCCAGCCTCACATCAGCCCTGGGAACGCTCCAACCTGCCACAACCTGCTGCCATTTCTGTCCCCCACCATCCTCAGGGGACAGCCCAGTGTTGGCACCGGGTCCGGTCCAGACCCCCGCTGGCCGGTGCTGGGTCCAAGCTGGGCCCAGGCCAGCCCGGAGCCGTGGTGATGAAGTTGTTTGCACAGCTGTGAGCTCTGACAGAGCCAGCCAGTCCCGGGAAGGAGGTGTTTGGAAAAGCGTCGACTGATCCGGGGCTGGATCCGGGCGGGTCAAAGCTCAGGGAAAGCACAACCCACCGGGGGCATCAGAGCCGGGGGCAGGGGGATGCTGGCAGTGCCCCCTCTCCCTGGTTTGTAAATGGAGGCTCTGTTAGTGGTGAAAACCATGATGGGAGTGTGGAAGCCGTTGTGAGAGGCCCGGGGGCCACTGCCATGCCGGGGGGGCAAGTGGGAGGGGTGGGATTGGACCCACGCCGGTGGGTGCAGAGGGGACAAAATGCCCGTAGGGTAGCATTTTGCGGTGGCAAGAGCTGTCATAGGGCTGCAGCCCCCCCCGCGGGGCCCATCCTGGAGCCACCCGTGTGTCCTCGGTGTGGGTGGGATAATCCCTCCTTTCGCGACTCCGACCCCTCGCCGCCCCCAGCCCCACACGCCTCTGTGCCACCCTCCCAGGAGCGCTCCGAGGGTGTCCCCGGGGGTGACAGCGGAGCCCGGCGGGCGCGGGGTCCTTCCCGCGGGTGGAGGGCTCCCTCTCGAGGGCCCCGGGCAGCACTGCCCGGCCCGGGGGCTGAGCTGAGCCCACGCGGGGCCGCGGGCAGGACCTGGAGGGCAGGGGAGAGGAGGGACACAGGGACCACTGAGGAGCCGCAGCGAGGAGAGCATGCGGCCACCAGCGCGGCCTCGGGGCTCCATCAGGGCACTGCAATTTCTTCCAGTCATTAATTAGCGGCTGGATCCGTCCCCTTCAGCGCTGGAAACAGCCCGAGGCGATGGGGCACAGCTGTGGCTTGTCTCACACGCCACGTCCTCAGTACGACACCAAAGGTTGGTTTAGCAGAGGACGAGTCGCTCCCAGCGCGGCGGGGACTCCCCAGTGACCTCCCATGGGGCACTTCCAAGAGATAACGAGCGTCTTGGTGCATTACAAATTCTGGGCACCTGGACCAGGCATTTTGGAGAGCGATGATGTGGAGAAGACACCCTACCCATCTCCCCGTGCATCGTGTTGGCTCTCAGGGCTGCTTCTTGCCCTGAGCAAAACCCAAACTTCATGTAGAATATACACTCAGGACACCTTAATATGGAAGGGACCCAATAAGGATCAAGTCCATCTCCCTGCTCCCCGTAGGAGCCAAGATGCTCCTCCTCCTCCTTCCCAGCTCCGAGGGTCCACGGTCCTGTTCTCTGTCCCCAAGGGGCAGCACAGAATGACCCCTAGCCCGTGGGGAAGGACCTGCTCCGGTGGTGGGTGCGCCCTTCCCGGGGTCCGGGAGAGCCACTCGGCGCTGGGATGTCCCTGTCACAGGCGGGGGGAGAGGAGGGGTCAGGTGGTGGCCGGTGTCCCCACTCGCTGGGTGACATGTCGGAGCGCAGGAATTAGATGCGTGTGCAGGGACGGAGGTGACAGAGCAGCATCGGGGCCCTGCGGGGCTGGGACAGGGGGCCAGGATGGAGGTGACCTGTCCGGGGGACTGTCCCCGCACCGGGGACGCCAGTGACAGGATAGGGACTGACCCCCACACGGGACAGAGCAGCAGAGACAGGGGACACTGCAGTGGTGGCCCTGGGGCTCCTGGTGCCACCTCCTGTGGGCATGTGGTGTCACCCCACCCCCCCCGGGCATTTTGTGTCACCGTCCCTGGGTACTTGGTCACCTGCCAGGGCACTTGGTGTCACCATCCCAGGACACTTGGTCACTTCCGAGGTGCTGGGGCCGGGTCCTGAGCTGGGTCACTGAGCCAAAGGGGAGCGGGGGTCCTGTCCCTGGTGCCGGGGGCGTGTCCCAATGCCAGGGGCGTGTCCCGGTTTCGGGAGTCGTGTCCCAGTGCCGAGGTCGTGTCCCCGGTGCCGTGTCCCGGTGCGGGGGGAGTGTCCCGATCACGAGGGGTGCCCCGGTTTCGAGGGTCGTGTCCCCGGTGTCGGGGGCGTGTCCCGGTGTTGGGGGCGTGTCCTGGTCACGAGGGGCGTCCCCGGTGCCGGGGGCGTGTCCCCGGTGCCGGGTCCGAGGGTCGCGGCGGTTCCCGGTGTCCCCGGGATGGTGCTGCCGTCGGGGGTGCGGGAGCGGGTGGCGGCGGTTCACGGGGGCTCGGCGCTGCCCGAGCGGCTCCGGCTGTACGACGGCTGGGCCACCGACTACGACCAGGTACCCGGGACAGCGGGGCATCGGGGGGGGTGACCGAGGCTGTCCGCGCTCACCGCCGTGTCCCCGCAGGATGTGGCGGCCCTGGAGTACCGCGCACCGCATCTCGCCGCCGCCTCGCTCGCCTTCGCCTTCCCCGCTGCCCCCGCCGGGGCGCGGCTGCTCGACGTGGCCTGTGGCACCGGGCTCGTGGCGCGGGAGGTACCGAGGGGGAATGGGGTGGGATGGGATGGAACTGGGATGAGGGATAACGCCCGTCTGTCCCCGCAGCTCCACCGCCGCGGGTTCCGCTGCCTGCACGGCGTGGACGGCAGCGCGGGGATGCTGGAGCGGGCGCGGAGCACCGGGCTCTACCAGGAGCTGCGGCAGTGTGTCCTGGGCTGGGAGCCGCTGCCCGGGCCCGCAGGTAACGGGGCGGCACCGGGCGGGGGGAGAGCCGGGGGGACCCCGAGGGGTCACCCCTTGTGTCCCCGCCCGCAGGTAACGGGGTGGCACTGGGTGGGGGGAGACACGGGAGGACTCCTCGGTGATGTTCCTCGTGTCTCTGCCCGCAGATAACGGGGTGTCACCGGGTGGAGGGAGCCCCGGGGGACCCCCGGTGACACCCTGTCCGCAGGTAACGGGGTGGCACTGGGCGGGGGGAGCCCCGGGAGGACCCTTCGATGACCCCCCCCTGTCCCTGCAGAGCAGTACGATGCCGTGACGGTGGTGGGGGCTCTGGGCGAGGGGCAGGTGCCGAGCACGGTGCTGCCGGAGCTGCTGCGTGTCACCAAGCCGGGTAAGGGGGGTCTCGGTGTCCCCTCCCCGCCGGGACCCCCGCGGTGGTGGGATGGGGACGCGGAGCCCCGGTGGATGTGGATCTCCGGCTGGGCGCTGGTCCCGTGTCACAGATGGGGTGTGGCTTTGTTCCTGGGGCCTGGGATGGTGATGGCCCGGGGTCCCTGACTCTGCTCGCTGGCAGGTCCGGGCGGTGGGACGAGGCAGGAGTTGGCGGTGGCACTGCTGGTGCGTGACAGCCTGTGCTCAGGCGTGACGTCCTGCCCATTCCCTGCCCACTGCCCTCCCCATCCCCTGCCCACTGCCCTCCTGCCCTGCCCGTTCCCTGTCCGTGCCCTGCCCGTGCCCTGCCCGTCCCCTGCCTACTGTCCTGCCTGTCCCTTGCCCATCCCTGGACAGTATATCCCTTGCCCACTGCCCTCCTGCCCTGCCCATTCCCTGCCCAGTGCCCTGCCCGTCCCCTGTCCCCTGCCCTGCCCGTCCCCTGCCCTCTGTCCTGCCTGTCCCCTGCCCACTGACTCCTGGCAGGCTCTCACTGCCTCCCCTTGTCCCCCACCCTTTCCGAGGGCCTGCCACGCCCAGGGAGGGACACCCAGTGTCAGTGTCACCCGTGCCCTGTCCCACAGGAGGCTTCCTGTGCCTGACGACGAGGAGCAACCCCTCGAACCTGCGGTACAAGCGGGAGCTGGAGGCAGAGCTGGGGAAGCTGGAGCACTGTGGAGCTTGGCAGAAGCTGCTGGCCCAGGAGGTGGAGCACTGGGAGAGGGCCATCTCGGAGGAGGAGAGCACCCGGGGCACTGGCTACATCTCTGGAGTGGTCTACCTCTACCAGAAATGCCCTGTGCCCCCCCTCGAGGAGGAGTGAGAGCTGGCATGGCTCTGGAGGGGGGGTGAACACTTGGCCTCCTGTATAAAATTCAGCCCAGTGACCCCCTCCTGGAGCAGGGCAGCTGCTGGAGGGGGATAACATTTTGAGGGAGTGTCCCCATTCCCTTCCCCGTGTCCTTCTCCCCGAGGTCTGGGCCTAAGGACCTTGTCTGCTCCTCAGCATGGGGAGGCTCTCCTAGTCTCACCAGGGTCTCCTGGGCACCACCATTAGCTCTGACATTCAAGTATTGTCCCCAACACCTCAACCCTCACCGTGACATTTTGCAGACCCACATGGCTGTTCAGAGCCATCTCCTGTCCAGGATGTCTTCTCACTGTGCCCACCTTGGCGCTCGTGGTCAAAATCTGGATCTTTCTTTGTCTTCCACTCCCAGCCCCCCTGGGCTTTACCTGGGGAGTGCTGGAGGTGGATCCCCATCACTGTGTCCTGCAGCCTCCCATCCTCATCCTCCCCAGGGGATAACCCAGTGCACACTGAGGTGCAGGAGACCTCCACATCCAGAGCAGCAGCAGCAGTGCCAAGGTGACACCCAGCTGGAGAGGCTTCCAAGCAGCACATCCACCTTTCATCCCACAACAGCTGCTCAAATCTCTCATTTTCCCAGAGCTTTGTAGTTAATGGTCTGGGTGGGAAATGAGTTTGGAAGGAACTTGGGGAGTTGGTGGCTGCTCCCCACCCAGGAGTCACCCAGCACTGCCTGCCCAGCCTGTTCCCCCAGCCCCTTGCTGTGCTACCTACGCAATTCCTTCTCCACTGATCCCTTGGGAAGTTTTTTATCCAAATCTCTTGCTGGAATATTTGAGGTTTTTTCCCTTTTCCCTTCCCCCAGACCTGTTCCTGCTCATCCTGTTCCCATGGTCCTTGGGAACAAGTTACTTCTTTCCCCTTGGGAGCGTTTCCCAGGTGGGAGGCGGTGGCTGTGTCTGTCCCTGTCCCCCACTCAGGGTATCCTAGATCTCCAACACTCACCCTCCCCATGGCTCCTGCCATCCTTCCACATTGTCCCCCCAGGTCTTGGGGTCCCTGTGCCCATCATGGGTAGCTGCCCTACCACCCTCTCCCCCCGTTTGTCCCCAGCACTGTCCTCTGGGCAGCTGGGGGTCGTGGCTGTCCCCAACCCTGCACTTGGCTGTTCAATAAATCCCCGTCCCCGCTGTCTGCCTGCTGTGTGTTGTTCCTGGAGCAATGGGGCTGTGGAGCCTCTGGGGTGGGTGGCCAGGAGCCTGGGAGTGGGGATTGGGCCTTTCTCTGGGGGCTCAGAGGACCTGGTGTCCCCCCTTGTGCCCCTCTTAGCTCTCAGCATCCTCTCACTGCCTCAGTTTCCCTGCTGTGGGATACCCCAGGAGCACCCTGGCTGGCTACTGCTGCTTTCCCCGTGGGGACATGGGGACGTGCCAGGCACTGAGGCAGCAGCCCTGACCTGGCATCAGGCTGGCAGGGCACAGCACCCCCAGGATATATCACCCTCCTCCCCACACCGCGCCATTCAGAATGAGCCCAGGCAGCCTCGGTGGCACCAGGTTATTTATAGTCCCTGCTCTGGGGAAGGGCACATGCTGGAGGACCATGGTGGGGTGCAGCCAGCATCGGAATGGGGATGGGGATAGGGATAGGGATGGAGATGGGGATGGGCATGGGGAGGGGGATGGGCATGGGGATGGGACAGGGATGAGGGTGGGGATGGGATGGCACAAGGAGGCAGGGCAGGGACAGTGGTGCTCTCTCTTGGTCTGGCACCTGGGCACAAGGGCTCACACGTAGTCCTTCATGGGGTAGCCTGCTGAATCGCAGGTCTTCACCCCTTTGTAATTCTTGGCGTAGGAATCCTGCGGGTATCGGGTTCCCACGCGGCACATGGTAACCCCACCGGCGAGCAAGAGGGCAAAGGCGATGAAGCCGATGTAGATGGCAGCCCCCACCTCCCTACTGACGGCCTCGGGCCCCGTGGGGGTGTAGGTGTTGTTGATGATGTTGCTGGCAGTAAAGGAGACGGCGACGAGGATCAGGATGGAGGCCATGATGAACAGGGAGCCTGACGAAGACATGTACGCGCCCTTGTTGCTGCGGTCGCCGTCCATGCAGCTGGAGAAGGTTCCACGTACGATGGAGATGATGATGCCGATGAAGGCCGCGATGAGGGCGATGACCACCACGGGACGGGCAATTAACAAGTCGGGGGTGATCTCCAGCATGGAGTTGTAATATCTGCACTGTGACTGCCCCGTGCCATCGTTGGAACAGGTCACCCACAGCCCGTCCGAGTAAGACTGGGTCCCTACGTTGTTGGAGCCGAGACAATTTGTCACCCTCCACATGGGCAGGGCACAGGTGAGGATAGTGGCCACCCAGCCCACGACGGCTGCCACCAGCCCACTTGTCTGCACCGACATCGTTTCCATGGTCAGTACCTGCAGGGACAGGGCACAGCTGTCATGGACATGGCCCCAAGTTAGGGGGTTGCTGGAGAGCACAGGCTTTGTCTGCTGTGTCCTGCTCCCCATCGGAGTGGGAACGGCTGCAGGACAGCGTGGGCACTCAGGGGATATGGGGACATGAGTGACATTGGGCAGTGCTGAAGATCAACACAGGGACACAAACGACATGGGGATATGTGTGGCACGGGACATTGCTGCAGGACAGCATGGGGACACGAGTGGCATGGAGACAAGAGTGACATGGGGCACTACTGCAGGACAACATGGGGACATGAGTGACATGTGGCATTGCTGTGGGACAGCATGGGGGCACACAGGTGGCACTGAGGACCCAGGCCCTGAGCAGGCCGATGTGCAGGGGCCCTCATGTGTCACACTGTCCCCTACAATGTCCCCCCAGCACAGGGCAACCTCTGCCATCACCCCTTCTTGGCACATGGCAAGTGTCAGGGAGGCGACGGCTTTTGGGAAGCAGGATGGGGGGCTCACGGTGCCCCTCCTGCCATGCTCCAGAGTGCAGATCCCCCACCCCACACTCACCCCGTATCCTGCTGTGGCAGCAACCCCCCAGTGCCCACCCCATGCCCTGCTCCACCGCTGGTGCTTCAGCCTCCTTGGCCATGAGCATCGCGCTGGGGGGCACAGGCGGGGAAGGCAGCCCTCCCTCCCTGCAGCACCGGCTGCTCCCAGATGGAGTGCAGGTTGCTGCAGTGCTCTTTGGACCCAGGATTTCCTCTCTGAGGTGCTGGGAATGGGTCAGAGCTCAGCTCTGCTCCAATCCCAGCTGTGGAGGGCAGCTCTTTCAGTGATACCGGCTCTTGGCCCCCAGGAGCAGTCCCCATGGGGCAAACCCTGGTGAGGGGCTGTAGGGTCACCACAGACATCACCCCTGGCAGAGGGGTGTCTGTTTAGGCACACACCAGACACACAAACAGCTCCACCACGGTCACACGTGGCTGCTGTGGCCCTGGCTCAGCCCAAACCAGCTCAGCCCAGCACGGAGCAGAGTTCAACCCCGGGTGCCTGTGCCCAGCAGCTGGGACTGGTTGAGTTTTTATGGCCCCGAGCTCAGCGGGGTATCGGTTGTGCCCGGCACACCCTGCAGCACTTGCTGGAGGTTTCACCATCATTTTCCTACCCCAGTTTCGGTTTCTCCTGCCTCTCCTTTCCCGTTGTGTCCCCACTCCTTTCCCAGCACCTTTCATCCCTCGGTGACCTGATGGACACCCAGCACTGGGACCTTGGGCCATGAAAGACCCTTTGGGCCAAAAAAAAGTTAAGGGTGTCATCCTGGGCACCCTTTCCCAGCCAGCAGGACCTGGACCACAAGAGACACCCAAAACAAGGTGCATGACCACCCACACAGGGACAAGCAGTGGCCCCCCAGGGAAAAGCGGTGCCCCCACAGATCCCGAGGCACAGCAGGGATGTTTGCCAGAGCATCACACTCACAGTTCCACCTGGCCACTGCCATTACAGGGCCACAACAATATTTTCCACCGTTCCCGGTCCCAGTGAAAGGAGGGGAGAGTCCTCAAGCCCCAGACCCACATGAGACACCCACAGCCAGGCAGCCAGAGTCAGCCCTCGTCCCCACACCCCCCGAGGTGGGAGGGAAGGATGTTCCCAAGCGCAGGGAGCACTGGCAGTGCCGGAAAGGGAGATAGGCAAAGCACCCTGCACTGCCCACGCCGGCCCCGGGGTGCTCCCAGCCGCGGTTGTGGGGTGGCCCCGGGGCCAGCGCGCCCCGACTCGCCCTCGCCAGCGCCTGCCACCTTCTTCCTGCTCGGGTGGGAAGGTCACACAGGCGTGGGACAGCTCTGGCGTCACCAAGGCACTGTGCCATGGAGACACCCGCTGTCACCCCCGGGGTGGCCCGGGGAGGGAGCGGTGGGGAATGCCAGGGCTGGAACAGGGCGGGTGGGGGTCGTGGGAGGCTCCGGAGAGAAGATTTGGGGGATCTCAAAAGAATGGGGATCTGCAGCACAGGAGCACCGGGTTGTCCCGCTAGCAGGTGTTGGAGAGGGTAAAGAAAAAAAGGCACAGCGGGGTCTGAGCAGCTGCTGTTTAATGCGGGAAGGATGGATGCGGGGCCGGACGGCAGCACAGCCAGGGGGACCGAGAGCCACCCTCTCCCACCCCCGGGCACCCCGCTCAGGGAATGTCGAGCGGGGCGATGGATGGGGTCGGGTCTGAGAGTCGCCCCCCTCCACGCGGGTGCACGGCCCCGCTCGGCTCCCGCCTCCCCGACCGGTTCTCCCAGCCCGGCTGCTGCCTTCCCACTCCCAGGATAATGATGCCCCCGCCCTGGGGAGCTGCCGCGAGAAATCACACTCCGTACGGCCACTCCGAGCCCCGAAAGTAGGTCATAGTCAAAATTTAGGGTACAGGCAGGTGAAAGCCCCTGATAACCCTCGACACCCTGCCAGGGTCCGCAGAGCCACCACGTCCCCATGACCACGTGGGACAAGTTCGCTGTCCCCACCAGCACCGACACCGCCACCCAGCCAGAGGGACTGACAGTCCCGGGGAGCTTCACCCGGTGAGAGCCCCGTGCCACCCGAGGGACGGGCTCTGGGAGCTCTGTCACCACATGGCACACCCCGATACCGAGAGCCAGGAGATGCTCGAGGGGGGCATCGGGCGGCATCTCAGAGAAGATGCCTCTGCTGGATGCTCCGGGAGGGGGGGAACAGGACCCCCGCCGCGGGCAGCCAGGACAGGATCTCCTTGTTCCCTGTCTCAGCTGAGATTAAAGAACCGGCTCCAATCCAGGCAGAACAAAGGCAGCTCTGTCTGCCCTCCCTCGCACTGCCCCGGCGCCCGGCCAGCCCCAGCCCGGCCGGGGGGGCAGGTCGCGGGTCCGGGAGGTCCCAGCTCCCTGCGGTGGCCGGGGGGTCCAGGCGGGAGCGGCGGCTCCTACACGTAGTTGCTGGCTGGCAGCGAGCGGGCGGCCGTGAACTTGGCAGAGTAGGGCTTCTCCCCCCGGGGGGGGCAGGTGCAGCACAGGATCCCCCCCCCCAGCAGCAGCAGAGCAGAGGCCGCCCAGCCAATGTAGAGGGACGAGCCCAGGTCCCGCTTCTGGGAGTCGGCAATCAGCGGGTTGTAGAAGTCCTGGACGATGCTGTTGGCCGACCAAGAGATGGGGACGAGGATGAGGACGCCGGCCACGATGAAGATGATGCCTGAGAGGATCATGACCCTGGCTTTGGCGGTGTCGTCCTCCACACAGTTGGTGCACTTGCCGCCGGCGACGGCGAGCAGGGTGCCCAGGATGGCCAGGACGATGGCCACCACCACCATGGCACGGGCGGCTTGCAGGTCCTGTGGCAGGCCCAGCAGCGAGTCGTACACCTTGCACTGCATCTGCCCCGTGCTCTGCACCACGCAGCTCATCCACAGCCCTTCCCAGATGATCTGGGCCACCACGATGTTGTTCCCCACGAAGGCCGTCTCCCGCCACATGGGCAGCGCGCAGCAGAGGATGGAGGCCAACCAGCCGATGACGGAGAGGGCGATGCCCAGCACCTGCATGCCCATGGAGGCCATGGCTCGCTCCCGGCACCCCTGCCCGCCTCCCGCTGTGCAGTGCCGGCTCCCGGGACCATGGCAGGCATTATATGCCTTTGCCGAGGGAGGAGCGCCGCCACAGCCGCCGTCCTGCCGCCGGCACCGGACGGAGGGGTAAAACCAGTTTCCCGGGATTCCTCCACTTGTATTTCTCCCTCCAGCGCTGACACTTAATATCCCGGTTGCTCCCACGGAGGAGGACACAGGGGACCGGGATCAGGCCACCCAGGCGCAGGAGTGCGTCCCACTGCTGTCTGTGGGTAGGCAGTGCCAAGGGCAGCACTGGGGCTCAGCCTGGGATGCTGAAGGGGAAGAGCCGGTGTCCAGGCACCGGGATGTCTCTGCCATTACCGTCAGTACCTTCTGTTCCATCACCTGGATGGGTTTCTCCACGTTTTCATGCCTCAGTTTTCCCCCAGCTCACGGTCACTGCTCCAGCAGCAGCCCAGTCTCAGGCCCCCCACGGCCCCGTGCTGGGAGAGCAGCACACCGTCCCCCCCGCTGCCGGGCTCCGTGCCCAGCAGGACACAAGCAGCTCTTGTTTGCTCCTTGGCATCCATACCAGCACTTCCCAGCCCTCCATCAGGCCTCGGGCAGGAGGTGTCACCGCCCAGACCCACAAACCGGTTGGAGCAGCTGCTGGTTCCCCAAGGAGGAGAGACGGCACTGCCCGGGGCAAAATGGGGGGCAGACCCCAAACCCGCCCCACCTTGTGCTCCACCACCAGCCAGTGTTCACAGGGCTGCCCTCAGCCCCACATCTGCCCATGTCCTGGTGCCTGCTTGGTGGCTTGGGGCTGTGGGGGGCAGAGGTGGCCTCAAGGTGTCCCAGTGCTGTACCCACTGATCCCAGTGCCAATGCCAACACCAATGCCAACACCAACACCAATACTGATGCTGATGCTTTGGGCACTGCCTGACCTCTCCTCTTTTAATCCATGACTCCCACACATGTCCCCTCCCTACTCCCTCTGAGCCCCTCCGGCACCTGCACAGGTGCTCAACAGACGGCAAGCAAGGACAGACAGACGGACATTGCACTGTTTCATCACCACAGCTTAATCCTGGGCCTCTGGGAAAGATAAGAAGCACTGAGATAATCTTAGTTTTCCTGAGCACTGGGGTTACTGAGATGATCTGATCCCTTGTGCTAATTGCTCGGTGTGATGGGTTCTAGAGCTGCATGGGATGTCCCCGGGCATCGTGTCCCAGTGTGGTGGGACAAGCCAGGTGGTCCATGCACTGCAGTGCCAGGAGGATGCCTGGGGACATCCAGGTCTTGCTGCAGACTCCAACCTGGGGGACGAGTCAGGACCCTGCGCCAGAGGAGCCGCCAAGGCTCCATCCCTCTGTCCTGCTGGAGTGCCCACATTACTCACATACCAGTGTGGCCACCCCGGGGCCAGAGCCTTGTGGTCAAGGGCTCCCTTTAATTTACGAGGTTCCAGGGCATCCCCGCCGGGGCCAGACTCTGCCTGAGGCTTTCACCTCCCAGTCGGGTGCTGTAACCACCACGTAATTTGGGGCTGGAAAGAGGGACACACCCACGTGTGTGTGTGCCTGGCATGGGCCGTGTCCCTGCAGGCACGTGGGGATGTGTCTGTGGGCTGGGGACAAATGACAAAGTGAGGACAAGGACTCCTCCATGCGCGGAGCATCAAACACCTGAGCTGCTCACATTCCCCCTCGAGCCAGAGCAGGCGCCAGCACGGCCTCCCACAGCCAATTACTGTAATTAATGCTGGAACGTGACATATATTCCAGCTGGTGGATGCCATCCAGGGACAACCCCCGTGCCCTGTGCCCTTCCCCACATCTCCCAGTGACGTGCCTGCCCGCCCAGCAGCACCAGCCTTGCGTCCCCACCACTGGCAGCCAGCAGGACTGACAGACACTGGCTTGGCACAGAGTGGAGGAGCAACAGCCACCCCCAGTGCCCATGGAGCCTGAGGATGGTGGTGTAGCACAGGTTGGACCTCCGAGTGCCTCAGCACATGCCATCCAGGACCACCACCCCATGGACATCAGCCCCACATGAGCACTGGTCCCATGGCCGTGTCTCCGTGCCCATTCCCAGTGCATCTTGCAGGATCCCAGTCCCTGGCTTTGTCCCAGTGCCATGGCACAGGCACATGTCCTGGTGGGACCACAGCCCACCTGCCCAGCAGGGAGCTCCTCCACCCCAAAACAGGGTGCTCAGCCCATCCTGAACTTTGGCCATCCAGCACCCGCCCCAGCACCCAGCCAGGTGTGGATGCCCTGCCTCAAATCCAGCAGGATTTGCAGGATGGGGGAGCCCGAGTTCCTGTCCCTGATCCGCTGCACTCCTGCCCCAGCATGTGCATCAGGAGATGCCCTCCAGTGCCTGCTCTGGCTTCACCAGCATGGGGACACACTGCAGTGCCTTGAGGGCCCCCTGGGTAGTTAGGCCATCCCCAGGCAGGGAGGTGGCATTAAACCCAGCGTCACCACGATGCCAGGCACCACCAGGTGCACAGCATAGGCTACACCACCCTGACCTTGCTCAGGGCAGAGGACACCCCACAGGGAGAAGGCTCAGGGCACAAATCTCCTGCCAAAAAGGGCCACCAAGGACACAAGTGACAGTCCCATCTCACACACAGCTGGCACCAGCTCAGCCCTGCACTGAGCCAAGAGACCCTCATTCCCCAGCGCCCGCACATGGACCTACCACCCCGGCTGCTTCAAGGTCCCAAGAAGGCAGGTGACAGTTGCCAGCAAGAGACAATCCACCGGGATCTCTGGCTTTGCATCTGCCAAGCGAGGCATGGTCACCAGCCCTCCCGCTCAGCCCACATGGAGCAGGCAGCCAGGGATTAGTTACCAGCAGCCCAGAGACTGAATGTTCCCAAAAAAACATCCTTGCCCGACATAACCCCCCTCGACCAACTCAAATGTGCACAGTCAGGTTGTTTCTCAGTATGGGAAAGCAAAGCCTTATCGGCTCAGCAGGAGAAGAGCTGTGTGCCGGGACCTGTGGGGTCCCTGCGGGCAGAAACGGGACCTTTGCCCTGAAGTCACTCCAAAAGTCAAAGCTCTGTCCAATTTCTGAGCAACAAGTGGCTCCCGACATGTAAAACACCCCCAAGTGCTGCCGAGGTGCTTGGCGAAGGGATGGGGGAGACGATGACCACGGGTCAGGAAGGAGGATGCGGGCGGTGCAATGGGATCTCCTGGCCGGCGATGCTCGCAGGAAGGGGATGCTGTGGCAAAGCCGATCCCAGCACGGCCCAGCATCCCCCGGGCGAGCCCCCTGCCACATCCCGCTGGCCGGTGCCCCCCAGCCCCCCGTGTGCCGGCACCTCCCTCCCCGCCCCGCCGGCAGACAGAGCTGCCATTGATGCTCGGAGCCGCCTTTACCTGCTCGCCGCCGCGTCGGAGGGGTTCCAACAATGGGTTGCCTGTGTGCCCTGGTCAGCACCGAGACAACAGTCCCGCGCCTGAAATATAAGCGGCCGAGGCAGCACTTACCGCCCCGGCCCCGCTCGCCCGGGGGGGGAACGCGCGGCACTCCCGACCGCAGCGGAGGGGAAACACCCCAAATCCTGCGCCGGCTGCCGCGCACGTGAGTGGGACGCGGCCCCGAGGCTCCCGGGGCTGTTGCTGCCGTCACCTCTTGCTCACTCCCGGGATGATGGGTTCTGGGTGCATGGCAGGAAGGGGATGCTGCACTGGGTGCCCCCCCGTTCCCCATCCTTCTTGCCCCCCCAGGTGTCCTTCCTGCAGTGTGAGCCACCAATCTGGTGATGCTCCCATGATCTTTGGGGTCTGACCTTCATTCGGCGTCTCTGCGTCTGCAGCGGGCAAACCTGTCACCATGTCACCGTTGTGTGACCACAACTGTGGCCACCCCGCTTTGTCCTCATCCCGGGGCACTTGGATACTCCCCATCCCTCCCCAGCTGCGGGGGACAGGGAGGGGGATGCAGCAGGAGGGATGGGTGTGCCCCACAAGCACACTGGCTCCGTTCAGCTCTTTGGTAAACACTATTGATCCAGTTTCCTCACCACAAGAATGTGTCCTGCCAGAGGTGACCGGAACCCTAAAACCCCGGTGATTTGCTCCTTCCCCCACCCTGAGTCAGGTGTCAGTGGCTGCCCCAGGCAGACACAACACTGGACAGAGCCTGTACTTTGGCAATTTGGGATGACAAAGTGTGAGGACGCGGCGCGTGGGGCTGATTGCAGGGTCGGGGGCTGCGGTGCTTTGCTGCCTCATCCCACCCCACTCTGCCCCAGCAGCTCCTACCCCAGGGGTATCCCCACTGCCCCACATACCTGCCTGGAGTATCCACCTCTCCCCCTGCACCACAGCCCTACCAGGGATGACCCCATTGCCCCACACCCCTGTAGGAGGTATCTCCCCTGCCCCACATCCCTACACAGAGTATCCCCCCCACACACACACACACACCTCTACCTGGGGTATCCCCCTTGCCCCATGCCCTTGTATGGAGCATCCCCACTTCCCCACAGACCTGCCTGTGCTATAACCCTGCCCCTACTCCCGAGTACCACAACCCTGCCTGGGGTCCACCTTGCCCCAGAGCCCTGCCTGGGATAAAACCCTGCCCCAGAGCCCTGCCTGTGGTGTAACCCTGTCCTAGAGCCCTGCCTGGGGTACATTTGCACCCCAGAACCCTGCCTGGGGTACCCCTGACCCAAAGTCCTGCTTGGGGCACTCCCTTCCCCCTACCTGGGGTACCCCCTCACCCCACAGCCCTGCCTGGGGTACCCTCTGCCCCAGAGCCCTGCAGCTGTGTGTCTGTGTGGCTGTGGGTGCATGTGCTGGTGTGTCTGCAGCCGTGTGTGTGCTGGGGAGGTGTGAGTACCTGCACTGCCAGCGTGTGCCTGTTCACCTTTGTCACTGTGTCTGTGTGTGTGTGTGTCTGTCCACGTGTCTGTGAGTCTCTGTGTGTCTGGGTGTGTCTGGGTGTGTGTGTCTGTGAGCTTGGCTGTGAGTCTGTGTGTTTGTGTGAGCCTGGCTGTGTGTGTGTCTGTGAGTCTGTCTGTGAGTCTCTGTGTGTATGTGTCTGGGTACAAGTGTCTCTGTGTGTGTGTCTGTGAGCCTGGCTGTGTGTCCATCTTTGTTGCAGCTGTGTGTGTGCCTGTGTGAGTCTCTCTGTGAGTCTGGCTGTGTGTCTGGCTGGCTGTGAGTCTGTGTGTCTGGCTGGCTGTGAGTCTGTGTGTCTGGCTGGCTGTGAGTCTGTGTGGCTGTGAGTTTCTGTGTGTGTCTGTGTGTCTCGGTGTGTGTGTGTCTGTCAGTCTGTGTCTGTGAGTTTGGCTGTGAGTCTCTGTGTATCTGGCTGCATGTCTGTGTGTCTGTGAGTCTGTGTGTGTGTGTGTGTGCCTGTCTGTGAGTCTCTCTGTGAGTGTGTCTGTGAGTCTCTGTGTCTGTGAGTTTGACTGTGAGTCTCTGTGAGTCTGACTGTGAGTCTGTGAGTCTGTGAGTCTCTGTGAGTCTGCGTGTCTGTGTGTGTGTGTCTATGAGTCTCTGTGTCTGTGAGTCTCTCTGTGAGTGTCTGTGTGTCTGTGCGTGTCTGTGAGTCTGTCTGTGTGTATCTCTGTGTGTGTGGGTCTATCTGTGAGTCTCTCTGTGAGTGTCTGTGTGTCTGTGTGTGTCTGTGAGTCAGTCTGTATGTCTCTGTGTGGGTCTGTCTGTCTGTGAGTCTCTATGTGCCTGTGAGTCTGTGTGCAGCTGCATGTGGGGGTGTCTCTGCCGGCAGAGGGGGTGTGTGTGTCTGTGTCTGTGTGTCTGTGCACACCTGCACCCCAGGGCCGCTGCCACACCCCTGCCTGCACACCTGGGGGGCCCTCAAACAGCCCCGACCCCCCTGTTTGCCACTGACACCCTCCTGTGCCCACCATCACCTGCCAGCAGCACTGGGTCATGGATCGGGTCCCCCGAGGGCCAGGACCCCCAGGACCCCCAGCAATGAGGGCACAAAGCTCTGAGGTGCTGCTTGCATGGGCTCCCTCCCAGCAGCACATATGGGGTCACACCTGGCTACCCCCCCAACTGTCTGTGGGGACTTGGGGTCCCCTTGGGGGGGTGATCAGGGTACAGTGGGGTGGCAGAAGCTCACCTAGCCAGATACTGGGGATTTTGGGGATGCCATGGTTTGCCAGAGGCTAATCTGGCTGGATATGGGGTATTGGGGTGTCACGAGGTGGTCAAAGTCAGACACAGGGGGCTGCAAGGAGCTGGAGGCCAACCTGGATGGGTACAGGGTGCTTGGGCAACAGGGGCTGACAACAGCTGACCCAGACAGATATGGGGTGTCAGGGGGCTGTGGGGTGGCCCCACTGGTTGTGGGGGTTCAGGGTGCTGCAGATCAACAGATGGTGATCCCCCAGCTAGAGGGTATTGGGACGCTGTGGGACACCCAAATCCAAACCCCCTGGCTGTGGGGTGTCAGGGTGCTGTGAGGGTACAGCCAGGCAGTTACAGGGCTCCCACCCCCATCCCAGAGCTCCCTCCACAGCACCAGCTGCCAGCATCCCACCGCGCTCTTGAGTAGTTAATAAGTTGCAGAGGAGATTTTTGGAGCAGGCAGGGAACAGGTAGGAGCAAGTCCGTGTCCAGCAACCACATTCCTGGGCAGAGGGGGGGCTGGAAATGCTGGCATTACCCCCAGCATGCAAAGACTGAGGGGGGACACAAGCACCCCCCAGCCATAGGGCTGTGGCTGACACGTCTGAGGGGATTGCTCATGCCTTGGGATGTTTTTCCTTTTGCCACTGCTAGCTCAGGTTGTCGGGGTGACGCTGCCGGGGTGGTTACGTGCATTATCTGCTTCCTTCAAGGCCACGAGACTTGTGCAGGATGAGTAAAGATCATTATCAGTCAGTCAGAGTATCCCTGACAGTGCTCCCGGCCCCGCACGGTGGGAGCAGGAGGGGGCTGGGCGGGGGTAGAACGTGCTCCCATGGTTCCTGCCAGGCCAGGAGCACCCGTGGGTCCCCTGGAACGGGGACACAAACCTCAGGGCACAGCGAAGGGGTTGCACTTTGCACGGTGATGCAAAAGTGCCCCGTGCTCACCGAACCCCAGTTAAACGTGAGCACTGATAACATTCTCCAGAAATCAGCCAAACCCTGACCCGCCAGTACCTCCAGGGAGGAAAGGTGAGCCCTTGGCATTTCCACGTCCCCAGAAAGGGGGTTGGCAGGTCAGAATGAGTCTGGTGGTTGTGTTTCCCGATACCTATCGCCCGAAACCAAGGGGATGGCCGTGGCAGGTGGCGTTTCTCCTCCTCCCGCCCTTCTCTGGTTACTCGTCGCCATCTCTGCAAACAAAGGGGAGGGTGTGGGACGCAGGTGACGGGTGACGGAGGAGCGCAGAGGAGCGTCCAGCAGGCAGCACTGAAACCCCACCCCGGGCCGGCCGTATAAATGCCGCTGCGCACAGGTGAAAGCCGATCCCCACGGGCTGCGAGCGGCGGCGGGTGACGGCGACGGATTCGGTCCGTGGGTTCTTCTTTGCCATCGCTCGGAGCGTGCCACTGAACCGTCCACCATGTCCATGGGGCTGGAGATCGGCGGCGTGGCCTTGTCGGTGCTGGGGTGGTTGTGCAGCATCATCTGTTGCGCGTTGCCCATGTGGAGGGTGACGGCCTTCATCGGCAACAACATCGTGACGGCCCAGATCATCTGGGAAGGGCTGTGGATGAACTGCGTGGTGCAGAGCACGGGGCAGATGCAGTGCAAGGTCTACGACTCCATGCTGGCGCTGCCGCAGGACCTGCAGGCCGCCCGCGCCCTCCTGGTGGTGTCCATCGTCCTGGCCGTCATAGGCTTGATGGTGGCCATCGTGGGCGCCCAGTGCACCCGCTGCGTGGAGGACGAGAGCACCAAGGCCAAGATCACCATCGTGGCCGGCGTCATCTTCCTGCTCTCCGGCGTCATGACCCTCATCCCCGTGTGCTGGTCGGCCAACACCATCATCCGGGATTTCTACAACCCGCTGGTGATCGACGCGCAGAAGCGGGAGCTGGGCACCTCGCTCTATGTGGGCTGGGCGGCCTCCGCGCTCCTGCTGCTGGGGGGGGCCCTGCTCTGCTGCTCCTGCCCCCCCAAAGAGGACAGGTACCCCACGGGCAAGGTGGCCTACTCCGCCCCGCGCTCCGCCGTCACCAGCTACGACAAGAGGAACTATGTCTGAGCCCCCCTCCCCGGGATCCCTCGGCACCCCCCACCCCACCCCACCCCACCCACCCACCCACCCCGGGACCCCCACGGCCCTCGGTGGAGCCCGGGCACGGCAGCGCCGGGGCGGGGGGGCGCGAAGGAGGGGACGGGGCCGGCGGCGGGGTCAGGGCCGGGCTGTGTAAATAGAGACAGTTTCGGTTAAACACGAGGCAGTTTCGGGTCGGCGGGAGAAGCGGCGCCCGGCGAGGCCCCGCCGCGCCGATGGGGCAGGATGGGGGCGGGATGGGGACGGTGCCCCTCCCGGCGTGTCCCCCCCATCGCTGCCGGCCGGGCACCGTCTGTCCCTGTTACGCGTGGTCTGTACCGGTTACATTTGTCAATAAACGTGTCCTGTTTTGGTACCCGAGTGTCCTTGGGGTGTGGGGGCACGGGGAGGGGGGCAGCGGGCTACAGGCCCCCCAAAGGGACACCCTACACACCTTCCAAGGGCAGTACCGGGACGGCACCGGGGTGGGGACTGGAGGGGGCTCAACCGCACCCCTCTCCCCCCGCCCCGGGGGTCTCTGCTCGGGTGGCAGGGGTGGCGGGGGGGGGCACACCCGTTACCCCACTGCGGTCGGGAGGCATTGCCGGAGCCGCTGGATGCCTCGGGGCCACTCCCTGCCCGCCGGTCCAAAGTCTGGGTCCCCTGGGGAGCCGCGGGGCGCTCCCCCCCGCCCGGGGAGCCGCGCTGGGGCGAGGCCGCCCTGCCCGGCCGCTCCCCGCGCCCTCCGCCACGCTCGGCCGGGCAGGGACAAAGGGGCAGGAGCCGGCGCGGCAGCGCTGCCGGACGCCGGCAGGCGCGGGTGCCGCCGTGCCCGCGGGCTGGAGGGCGGCCCTGGGGCCCGCCCGGCTCTCCCGGTGCCCACCCCGGGGCGCTCCCCCCGCTCCTGCTCCGGGGGGCGGCGGCCCCGCCGTGACCTTCCCGCGCCCGCAGCGCCGCCCCCCGCCGCTGGGGGGCGCCAGAGCCGCGGGGCGGGGCCGGAGGCGGGGCCGCCCACGAGCACCGCCTCAGGGCCCGCGCGCCGCCGCTGCCGCCGCCGCCATGATGCTCCGCCGGCTGCCCCGCGCCCCCGCCCCGCCCCGCCCGCCGCCCACCGCCGCCGCCCGCTCCCTGGGCACGTAAGGAAGGGCACGGCTGTGCGCGGGGCGGGGGCGGCGGGAGCGCTGCCGGGAAGGGTCCCGGGGAGGGTCCCGGGAGGGGTCGCGGGAGGAGCGGCGGGACCGCCAGACGGGCCCTCGCCACGCCCCCCTTTCCGCAAGCCACGCCCCTGCGTTGTCGTGCCCCTCACGGCGCGGCGGGTCTGGCCACGCCCCCGAGTGTGACCACGCCCTCTGACTGCGCCCTCCTGTTGTGGCCACGCCTCCTTCCCCCCCTCCCGCCCGCACCCCGGGCCCTCCCTGATACATTTTAATATATTTTTATATATTTGACATTATGTGGTGGCTCGAGACTCAAAGAATCCCAGGATGGGTCAGGCTGGAAGGCACCACAGTTGGACATCTGCTCCCACCTCCCTTGCTCAGGCAGGGCCAGCCCAGAGCACAGGGCACAGGATTGTGTCCAGAGGGCTCTGGAATATCCCCAGGGAGGAGACTCCAGCCCCTCCCTGGGCAGCCTGTTCAGAGCTGGGTCACTGCCCAGGGAAGAAGTTCTTCCTCCTGTCCAGCTGGAGCTTCCTGGGCATCAGTTCCTGCCCGTTCCTCCTGTGCCATTGCTGGGCCCCCCGAGCAGAGCCTGGGCCATCCTCTGCCCCCTCCCTGCAGCCCCTGACACACGGTGGGAGGGCCCCTCTCAGGCTCTGCTCTGGAGGCTGAACAGCCCCAGCTCCCTCAGCCTTTGCTGCTCAGGGAGATGCTCCAGTGCCCTCCTCATCCTCACAGCCTGCGCTGGCCCCGCTGCAGGAGCTCCCTGGCCCTGCTGTGCTGAGGAGCCAGACCTGCCAGGGCTAGGCAGAGGGGCAGGGCTCATCCCTCTATCCCCCACACCCCTGGCCATGCCCCCACGCCCCTCTCTCCCCCCACAGCGCGGTGCCCCTGGCCCACGTGGTGCTGGAGGGTCGCAGGGACCGGCCGCCCCTGGTCCTGCTCCACGGGCTCTTTGGCAGCCACGGCAACTTCCAGACGGTGGCCAAGACGCTGGTACGACGTGGGAGTGGCAAGGTGAGACCCAAGGGGGCCCCCCCCGAGGAGGGGCACAGTGGGCAGTGCCCACAGGGTGACACGGTGCCCCTGCCCAGGCAGGTGCTGACAGTGGACGCCCGGAACCACGGCGGGAGCCCCCACAGCCCTGAGATGACATATGAGGCCATGAGCCTGGATGTGCAGCACCTCCTGAGCCGCCTGGGCATCGCCAAGTGCATCCTGCTGGGACATAGCATGGGCGGCAAGACTGCCATGACGTTGGCCTTGCAGCGGGTCAGCAGGCACGGGGCTCTGGGGTCAGGGGGAGCAGGCTCGGGGGGCTCCTGGGGGTGTTGTAGGAAGGGGGTGGCACCCTTTGGGGGTGTTCATCAGTGCCAGCCTTGTCCCCAGCCCCACAGGGCCTTGTCTCCATCAGGGTGGGGTGCAGGAGCAAGTCCATGTTCACCAGCCCAAAGCTCTGCCCCGTCCCTCCAACACCAATGGAGAGGGAGCTTGGAGATCTCTGCCAAGCAGAGGGACTCTGGGAAGGGCACATGGAGGTCTCTGCTGAAGCAGGAGGGAGCAAAGAGCCTCCAGGAAGTCTGACTGGGAGCAGAGCCCTGTGCCCCCTCCCACAGGGGAGATCTTGGGACATCCTGGCATGGATGTGCCCTGCTTGTGTCCCCAGCCAGACCTGGTGGAGCGCCTCATCTCTGTGGACATTGGTCCCAGCTCGACCGCCCCCGTGTCCGAATTCTCTGCCTACATCTCTGCCATGAAGGAGGTGAAGGTCCCAGCTGGCCTGTCCCGCTCTGCAGCCCGACAGCTGGCTGATGACCAGCTGCAGCCTGTGGTCAAGGTAGGAAATCCCGAGGGAGATGGAGGTGGAGGTGCCAGAACATCCAGGTTTGTTACTGAACAGTGCACCGTCCCCTTCCGTGGCAGCTCCCACAGCTCAGACAGTTCCTCCTCACCAACCTGGTGGAGGCGGAGGGCCGCTACGTGTGGAGGGTGAACCTGGAGGCTATTTCCCGGCACCTGGAAGATATCATGAATTTCCCTGTCTTCCACAAGCCGTATCCTGGCCCCACACTCTTCCTGGGAGGGTCTGACTCGCCCTATATCAGGTGGGACTGGAGAGAAGCGGTTCCAAGTCTGTGGTTTGACCCCTTGTGCTCTTTGCAGCTGCTGAGGTTGGGGAGGAAGCCCCCGGGGTGGGGGAGGCCCTGAGCGAGGTCTGTGCCTCCAGCAGCGACACTGATGCTGGAGTGAGGGGGAACCTGGGGAGGGGACGTGCTCAGACCTGGGATCACCTTCTGTGTGGGGAAGGGGAGGGAAGACACCAGGAGGGACCTCTAACCGTGGCACGTTCCCTTGTCCTGCAGCTCCAGAGACTATCCGGAGATCCAGCGCCTCTTCCCCAAGGCGGAGATCCAGTACATCAAAGGTGCAGGGCACATAGTCCATCAGGATAAATTCGAAGAATTCATCACTGCTGTCCTCAATTTCCTGCCACAGGTGTAGCACTGGGGACCAGGATTTCTGCAAGGACCATGTGGGTCCTGAGGAGCTCTGGGCAGTGACACAGGGCTTGGGGCTCTGTGAGGAAGGGCTCAGCTGGGACTGGCTGCTCTCAGTGCAGTCTGATCCTGCCTGCAAGGCTCTCCCATCCTGGTTCTCCTGCAGCCAGAGTGGAGAGGGAACTCCATCCCACTGATCTCCCCTGCCACCTCGCAGGGACACAGGGTGGCACCAGCCCAGGACACCGTCCTGCCTGCGCTGGAGCGTTGGGCACTCGGAGGGGGCAGGAGAGCCCTCTCGTTTTCCTGCTGCCAGACCCACCCGTGGATCTGGCTGTGACTTTGCAGAACGTGCAATAAAGCTGAATCGGTGCCAAGGCACAACAGGATTTGGATGTGGCTGTGGAGGGCAGGGAGGGTGTGGGGGGCACAGGGAGGGGTTCTCACTTGCCAACAGTGACAACTGGACTGGGGCCCTAATGCGACGAGCTGTGGGAGCAGTGCACAAGACACAGGTTTGAGGATCTTTCTTGGCTCCCAGGGGAATCACATCCTTGCTCCACCTCTGGGGCAACATGAGGACTGGGGAGCAGGGGAATCTGCCTCCTGAGCAAGGAGATGCTGCCAGCCTGTGAGGGGGAGGCATGGAAACCCCCCCGAGTGCATCTGCACAGCCTGTCCCAAAGGCAGAGGTCCCTTTGTCCCTGAGCTCCCAATGATTTCTCCCCTCCCGCCTGCTCTGCATCCCCCCTAGGCAGCATAACACCCACCCACCCTCTGTGGGCTGGAGGCAGAGGAGCAGGGTGTCTGCTGCAAAAATCCCTTTATTGGACAATGGGTAAAGCCAGGGATGGAGTGGAAGTGGCTGTGGGGGTGACACATCATCTCTGTCACAGCTTGGGGTAGGCTCTGTGTAGGGACAGTGAAGAGAGACACTAACCAGCTTTGCACTTGGTGCTCCCCAGGATGAGTTTGCTCAATCTGAGGTTGTTGGGAGGCCCCAAAGGGGAGGGAGGATGGCAGGCCAAGGATGTTTTATTCCAGGCCTGGCTGTAGTTGGCTGGCAGAGGGGGCACCAGGGGCTGGTTGGGCGATTCGCTGTGTTCCTGCAGAGCTGTTCTTGTCTCTTCCCCTTGTCCTTTTCTGACAAAGTGCATTTTTCAGGAGCAGGGCTGTGCTGGCCTTGAGCTTCCTGCTATGTTACCTCGAATTCAAACACTTTTGCTCTCTGTGTATTATTTCTTCACCAGTGAAGAACATCAGACCAAGAAGTTCCTGAGCCACTGGCTACTGAAACTAGTCCCTTGGGTGCCACCAGCCAGCTGGGGGGTGAGGCCTGGCCCCAGCTATCAGCACACAAGACCTTTGGACCAAGCCATGAGCTCTGGAGCCCAGGGTCAATGGGGAATTTCTCCCCACTCCTTCCTGCTGGCCAGGTCTCAGGTTTGGGGCACGGACAAAAGGCTGCCACAGAGTTGTGAGGTGAAGAGACAGGAGGTCAGTGGCCTGGGAAGAGATGGAACGTCCATCTGGTGGCATCTGCTGAGGGAATTTAGCAAAGCATTGTTGGACCTGGGGTGAGGGAGACAGCAGGGAGAAATGAGAGAACTTTGTTCCCTGCATGAGAAGGGTGCAGGGAGTCAGGAGGCATCCCAGGGGCATGTCCAGGGCCATGTGTCTGGTGCCATGGGCTGCACCAACATGCCAGGCTCGTGCATGCTCATAACATGTCAGGGTGCTGATGTCTCCAGAGACCCAGCTGACTTCCCAGGCCAACCCAGACCTGGTTTTGACTCAGCCTGCTCCCAAGGGGCCTGCTGAGAAATGGCTTGGCCTGGCCTGAGCTCTGCTCCCAGCAGGATTTCTGACCCTTGGCACAGCTGGTTAACCACAGAGCTCACCTTCAGGAAGAGCTCCTCTAAGTGGCTGTTACAGGCGTGGTTTGAAACTGCTCTGGCAGGCACTAGATGAAAATGGAGCCTGTTGATGACCCTGGGGGGTCCCTGTTCAGCCCTGCAAGGGACAGCCACCCCCAAAAGCCCTGTTGTCACAGCATAGGGGGGCTCAGAGCAGTGACACCAGAGACACCCAACTGCCCCTTGCTTTCCAGCGTTGGACACTCCCCGGGGCTGGGACCCATTCCAGCATCCCACTGGAGGTTCTGGGAGCCCCAGCATGTCTGGGAGCAGACGATGGCCCCTCATCACTCACCCAAGTCAGCAGCCAGGCCCAGCTGCTCAGCCAAGGTGCCATCCTGAGGCTGTCAGTGGAGCTGTGGCTGGGCCCTTGGAGCACGGTGTCAATGAGGAGCTGAGCCTATCCACGCACATCCTGCATTGATCCTGCACCTCTTCCACCCCACTGAGGCTCAGAACCCCTTGGGACAGCAGGTGGCCCAGCAGCCCAGAGGTCAGTGGGTTGTTCACATGCTCCACAGACTTTCCCCATGTTCTGGAGCAGCTTGTCTGCAGGGTGGCACCATCAGCCCCATGTCACAGCTCCAGCTGCCCCACCACCCCCTCCGGGTGCTTCCTCTTCCTCATCACCCCTCTACCTGCTCCCCTTTCCCCATCACCTCCCCTGGATGCTCCCCTTCCCCATCACCTCCTCTGGGTGCTCCCCCTGCCCCATTGCCAACCCAGGGTGCTGCTCCCTCCTTCATTTTCCAGCCCAGAGGTTTCCCCCGCCACCACCCACCTCCCCCTTTTGCCAGCCCAGAAAAATTGCACCAGGGAATGCATTTGCATGGACCCAGCAGCCGCCGGGAAGGGAGGAAGCTCCCAGCCCTCTCAGAGCCAGGCATGGGGCAGCTGCACTCACAGCTGGCAGCCCCAGTGCCAGGCAGGGATGGTTGTCCTGTGCCAAGGACCAACATCCCCTCGTGCACACCCCCCAAACCCTCCAGACCTGTCCGGGGCTGGGCTTGGCTCATCCCCTCCAGGGGCCACAGGGAGACACCACCTCGGGCAGCAGCACCTCATCCTGGAACAGCTGTCCAGGGAGGGCGTGGAGTCTCCTTCTCTGGAGACATTCCAAACCTTCCTGTGTCACCTGCTCCAGGTGACCCTGCCTTGGCAGCAGGGTTGAACTGAGTGATCTCCAGAGGTCTCTTCCAACCACATCCCTCCCATGACTCTGTGATGCACACAGGGGCCCAGCAGCCCTGTTTCCATCCCGCAGGAGGCTGGAATGTAAAACCTGGGCTGTGAGAAAGCCTGGGATTGCCCCAGAACTACATCAGTGGGGCAGGCTGAGCACAAGGCGAGACCTGGGTGGGAATGGCAGAAGTAACGCCAAGGACGGGGAAACCTAGGGACAGAGACACAGGCACATCCCCCCTGGGGGAGGCACATCCACCCTTGGGATGCACATCCACTCTTGGGAGCCACATCCACCCTGAGGAGGCACATCCAGCCTTGGGATGCACATCCAGCCCCTGGGATGCACATCCATCCTTGGAATGCACATCCAGCCTCGGGGATGCACATCCACCCTTGGGAGGCAGAGGGATGCAGCAGCTGACCGGGGCTGGATGCGGGCCGACAGAAAGGGGCGATAGAACGGTGAGGCCTCACGCTCCCTTGACCGTCCCGGTGGCTCCGCAGGCAGCGAGGCCCGGCCCTGAGCCAACCCTTCCCCCCTCCCCGCGCCATCCCGCCCCGGCCGGGGCACCGGAGGCGGCGCTGCCGTGAGGGGCTCGAGTCCCGGAGGTCCCTGATGCCCCAGGCCGGGGGTCCCTCGTGCCCGGGGGTCCCTCGGGCCGGTCCCGGTGAGGGCTGAGGGGGTCCCGGTCCCGGGCGGTCACGTGACGGGACACCCCGGCCCCCCTCGCCCGTTCCTGAGGGGAAGCGCCGCGCGGCCTCCCATTGGCCGCGGCGGGACGCGCTGTGATTTCTCATTGGCCGCCCGGCGCCGGGTCCCGCCCCCCCCGCGTGTCACGGGATAGGCCTGGCGGGAGCCGCGGGGGGCGTGGCCTGGCAGCCGGCGGCGCTGGGCGGGGACGCGTTCCGGGCGCTGATTGGCCGGGGGCGCCGGCGGTGCCAGGCGCTGATTGGTGGCGGCGCGCGCGCCGGCGGCGGGGGGGCCGGGCGGGAGCCGCACGCGGCAGAGGCGGGAGCGGCGCGGCCGGAGCCGGGCGGGACCCGCCGCGACGGGGCAGGTGAGACCGGGGGGCACCGGGGGCAGGGGGCACGGGGGGGCCGCCGGGAACCCCCTCCCGCCGCCCCGGCGCTGCCGCTCCTCCTCCCCGCCGCCCGGGCAGCGCGGCCTCCCCGGGGCCTGTCCGTGAGGGGCGGCACCGCCCGGCGGCGGCAGCGCTGAGGCGGCGGTCCCTCCGCCACACCGGGCGGGGGCGGGTTGGCCGCCACAGCCCTGCCCTGCACCGCTCCGGCCCTGCGGCGCTCGGGGCCTGGGCCCTTCCCTGGGCCGAGCCCGCGGGCCCCGCTCGCTCCCCCTCTCCCTGGAGCCGCGGAGATCCCGCCTGGAAGCGCCTGGAGGGTGGGAGGTTCTTGTGCCGCCGGGGAGCTGATTCTTGTTCGCACCCGGTTACCCCCCAGAGGTCACTCGGGGTTGGGTTTTTGGAGCAGGTGCCTCCCCTCCGTGCTGGGCAGGAGCTGGTTCTGGCTGTAGTTTGGTGGTGTTGCAGGTTGGACGTTTATTTCGAACCCCCTCAGCTACCGCTGTGTTGTCAACATTGACTTCCCGAAAGCGTCTGCAACGATGCCTTTGGGTTTTCCTGCTGAATTAACCGAAGGGGGATGAACTCAAAATAGTCCGTGTTAAATTGGGGGTTCCTAGGACGTTACTGAGGACAGTATGTCAACAGTCTCATAAGGGTCCTGCTGGTGATTTTGGCAGTGACCTGAAGGAATTTTGCAGCTAAAAAGCTGAGGAAGTGCATGGGAAGCTCAGGGTGCTGCGTGGAAAATGGGAAATGGAGATCCAACACAAGGGGTCTGGTTAGTTTGGCACTGGACTTTGGGGAGGCCACATGTGTTTTACCAGAGAAAACAAACTATTCTGGAAGAGTCTGTAATGGGGATGGAGAGACAAGGGAGAGAGGAGTGGTGTCTGTCCTAGGAAGCAGGAATTTTTGCCTGAGATTATGGATATATTGAATGCAGAAAGCCAGGCTGGAGGTGGGCTTTGGACCCTCACTGTAAAGGAGGAGGAGGAGGAGAGGGAGCATTAGATCAGCTCCAACATTGGTGCAAACACTGCTGCCCCTGGGTTTGGTGCCTGTGTGTGGTTCAGAGCTGGTGGAAAACTGTGCAGAGTTCAGAGATGTTGCGATTAAAGGTGAAAAAAGCTGCCATGTGGTGCTGAGAACTCCATCTGCTTCCTCCAGCAAGAACTTGAGAGGATATCTGGCCAGTCTGCATGTGGAGGACAGAGGCTGGACACTGGGAATTCAGTCTGGCTGGGGGTGGTACGTGTGCATGCAAACCAAAATGTATGTTTTTAAGTGATGGAGCTTCAAGCATGAGAACAAACTTCCCAGAGTCAGTGATGACTTTGTATGGGTTGCCAGCTTTTACATGGAGTCTCCATATTTTCTTTTTTTTAATAAAAGCAGCTGGGCTGGCAGCCCCGGGAGTCCTGGGGTCTGCTCTGCTTGGGGGGTCTGTAAGGTAGCTCTGATGTCTTTCAGGGAGTTTGCTGGAGGATGGATTTCTAAGTCAACTGGGATGAAGACTGGGAAATAAATTGAAAAGTTTCACTTATTAATTTCTAGGAACATCTGAGTTCCCCTTTCCTTTGCTGTGTTTGTAGGAATCTTTCTCTGGCTGTGACAGTTATTTAATGCATCTGAGAGAGCCTGAACAGGGACATTTCCTCAGAGGTATGGTTGCTGTGGGTTTTGTGGCAGGGTCCTTCCAGCCCTTCTGTCTCAACAACAGTGTCACTTACCTGTCAGGTTAGGCTGTAAGAAGCTAAAAGGAAGGAAAAAACCCCAAAAATCCAAATCAAGGGAAGCTTTAGGGGTAGGTCTTGCTTTGGAGGAGGCTGCTCTGCCAGCTTTTATTGTGATCTCAATCTGCCAAATATGCACTGGCCTGCTTTTGTTTTTTGTTTACGTGGGGCTTCTCAAAGTCTCCCTTGTCCCGGCGGGAGCGCAGGGAATGATGTGAGCAGCCCTTCCCTATCCTGGTCCCTACATCTCACTGAGCTTTGCTCTCCTGGAGGCAGGTACCAGGCCTGCGTGGCTCTTGGCCACCCAGTTTGGGAGGATTGCTCCAGGAATTGGGCCTTCTCCTCTAAGAGATCTGTGCCGTTTGAGATGGAGCTATTTCCACTCCTCCTCTCTCTCCTCTGTTTTAGAGGCTGCTGTCAGCTGAGGGAGAGGCTTGTTCTCAGTAATACCTTGATAAGTGAAGAAAAAGGAGGTTAGAGAGAGCTGGGATTGTTTCTGGGGTTGCACTGAGTGTGTGCAGTGGTGTTGGAGATGACTGAGCATTGTTTCACAGCAGAATCCAGCAGTGTCATCTAACCCAGATTATTTCCATCAGGGAGAAATGTTAACAGGAACAGTAAAATCAGTGCTTGCACATCACACTCAATTCCCAGGACAGGCATGTTCCCCCAGGAATTAATAACGAGCAAGCAATTATGAAAGCTCATACCTTTCTTTTCCACCTTCCAAGGCAGCTCCATCCACGTGTTCCTGGATTTCCAGCAGGCTCTTAACGTGAGACTCTTACTGCTCTTTGCAGAACTAGATCAGGGCCCTTTTTAGATAATGATGAATGGAGACCAGAGCTATTTAAAAAATTACTTTGCTCTTAGCAAATTAGCGTAACAGATTAATCCCTGCTCGTAATCCCTGGCCCGTTCTCCAGGAGGATGGCACGGAGGAGCGGGGAGGAATTTTGTCTGGTCACTCCCCGCTGCTGTAATTGCTTCCCTTCTGTTCTTCCCCGGCACTCCCGCAGTTCCCTGAGCTCCCAACAGCCCCAAAGGATAGGATTTCCCCTCGGAGGGATCAGATGATTAGCTTATAAATAGCAAATGCCTGCTCAGGCCCTGCTTTCCAGGGGGGTTGGTTCCTGTCTGGTACAGCCTCACCCGCACCTCGCAGCCCGGAGCCGAATCCAAGGGAATGGGGATGCTTTCCATGAGGGATGGGGAATTTCTGCACGGAAGGAAACCGAGGTGCTTCAGCTTTGCAGCCAGAGCCTCAGAGGTCGGGATGGATTGGAAGGCTCTGGCAGCAGCAGTGCACCGTCGTGCTGGGTTCGCTGGAATAGCGCCTGGTTTCTTGCCTGCGCGGGGAAATCGGCTCTTTTCCCTGGGAATGGGAGCTGAAATGGAACTGAGGGGTTGAATCCTGCTTGAAATGAGCCCGTTTTCCTGCCAGAGAGCCTGTGCTGCTGCTGGGGAGCCATTGTCTCAAGGCCTGAGCTCTTTGGGCTGCACCTCACCCCTCTTCCCTTCCCTGCCATCTCTTTCCCTCCAACTTTCCTGCATTTACCTCTGGTCTGGCCAGTCTTGTGCTGCCGAGGGTCTGACACACGTGGAGGTTTGGGTCTGTCGGGACTTGCTCGTGCTGAGGGTTGATGTGGAGCCGCCCTTTGCTCTGTCATACCTGGGTTTACCTGGGAGCTGGAGGAGCCCCTTCCCAGGAGGGATGGGGATTGGATTGTGGGAATAGTTTTGCCTGGGATTTGTTTTGCAGCATCGCTCTGCAGCGATCTGTGCGTGGTGGGCTTGGGAGCAGCATCTGCCATTCCCAGCAGAGAAAACTTTAGTGGGACAGAGCAACAGCAAAACTAAACAGCACACACAGCACCCTCAGAGCAGCTCTGCAACAGTAGGGACTTCGTTGTCACTTATTATTTTGACCGTGTTGCTCTTTCTCTGTTGAGAAGCCCTGAAATTTCTTCTTCAAAAGGGAAAAGCTTGCCCAGAACCTATCCCAAGAGAGGAGAGCTGTGTGTCAGTATATTCTGTTTCAACATGTATCACGTTTCTGGCCTCAGAGGTTTCCTTTTATGCTGTGAGCATTTGTAGGCCCTTTATTCCCTTCAGTCTCTGATGGAGAGCATTACTGATCTACCTGCCCTCCTGGGTCCTGTTGCTTATCTTCTAGGTGGGGTGTTTGCTCAGCAGGGTGTTTGACACAGCTGATCTCAGTCACTACCTTCCCAGGAAGGTCCCTGGTCCAGCCGTGCACGATGGAGTTTTGCTTTTGCCAACATTTCTTTTCCTGGGGGACAGAAATACCACAATGTCCCTTGCAAGAGAGTGGGTCTGATCCCACCACGGAGATGGGAAGGATGGTGGTGGGGATTGAGGTTTACCTAAACCTTGGGAATGGGGTTTGCCAGATATAAGGTGGATGGGAATGTTCTGATGGCAAAGTCCAGGTGATATGTTGGGTGCCTCTGTCTGAGACTGAACGAGAGCCAAATCTGGTGCCTTTAGCTGAGGTTGCTGACCACTGTCAGCTCCTCCCCGCTTTGGAGGAGCCTGTGCTGGCAGCAGGGACAGGGGCAGACACGGGTCCCAACTTATCTGCTCGGGGGCAAAGTCTTGTAGCTGAACTTAAGCCCAGAACTGCAGCGGGGTGTCCTCTGGAGCTCAGCTTTCTGCCATTTCATGCTGCCTGAGCAGCACTGACTGGGCAACGCAGTTGTTGTGCCTTTTCCAACCTGACCAGTTCTTCACTGCAAAATGAAATTGTGGAATTGCTCTCTGGCAGAATGTGCTCGAACATGGCACTGCTGGTGAGTGACAGCTTTATGGTAAGGACCCTCAAAGCATTTCTACTCTGCAGTCAGTTCAATTGCTTAGACCCTGCCAGCCTTTCCCTGATGGTCCCTGGTGGAGCCCAGGACTGCTCCGAGCGAGGGCTGCAGTTTGCATTGTTCCTTCTGGAAGCTTCAGAGGGTTCTGTTGTTTTGTTTTATTC
This sequence comes from Pipra filicauda, assembly GCF_003945595.2. Lineage (NCBI taxonomy): Eukaryota > Metazoa > Chordata > Aves > Passeriformes > Pipridae > Pipra > Pipra filicauda. The sequence continues at coordinate 392,693 of NW_024104563.1, read as the reverse complement.
TAGAAACTTGTTGAAGTAGCCAGCTTTCCCCGAGTGGATGAGTGCCTTGTGGCAATGCAGCATGAATCTATTCAGTTGCCTCTGTTGTTCAGACTGTGCTGCCTGGATTCACAATAAATTTTTTTTTTTTTTTTTTAAATCTTTCAAAATACTCGGCGGAAGTCACTTTATTGCAGGAGCATGACTGGCACGTAGCACTCAGGGCCACCAGTGAGACAGAGCCAGGTGGAATCTGTCCCAGAGTCTTAATGGGAACAGGAGGAGCCGCTGTCCCGTTTAGTATCTCGTTTATGAGGCACCTACACCCAGTCTGGGGAACACTTTGCTGAGGGTACCTGGGGAGAGCCTGGCTGCCTGCCCTGGGGTCATGCCCGTGCTTCCTGCAGCGCCTTGGCTGCCACCACCACCTGGCACCACGTCACCCAGCGGCCCCTCGTGACCCTGGGTGCTCAGGTGTAGCTTTAGGAGGATGTGAGGAGCCCCGGAATTTTTGCTTCTCACCCCAGTCAGCACCGTTTGGGCTTGTACTCCCTTCTGCTTTCCAGCCACACTGCCCCCCCTTCCTGCTGCCCCTGTGCCAAAGGCACTTCTGCCTTCCTTCCTGGACAGCAGACTGAGTTTTCCAAGGGCTAAAGTGTTCTGTTCTTGCTGAAAACTTTGGAGCAAGCCCACGGCATCTGGGCACAGGCCAGAAGGCCTGTGCTGCCCTGGAGGTCAGGCTTGGGGCAGTGGAAATGAGTCTCTTCAGGCACGAGGCTGAAGTCAGATGTGGAGCAGAGCAGCCTGTGTGTGCCAGGGCTGGGACTGGGGGGGGGGGGAAGTCCAGCTGTGGTGTGTTTGGGGGCTTGGTGGGAAGATGCACAGCAAAGTGGGATTTGGTGAGCTCCTCTGGAAGCACCAGAGATTTTATTCGAGATGCCGTTTGTACCACTGAGGGTGCTGTGTCTGCTGTGCATTCCCAGTGACCTGGGGTGTTAAATTTTCCCTCTGGCTGTGCTGAAGTACAGTTCATGTTTTGGAGTCCTCTTGACAGCTTTCCTATGCCCTTGGGTAGGTCTGGGCCCTTGTCAGCCCCACATTCCCTCTCCAGTGCTCCTCCAGGGTGACTCCAGGGTTTGTCACAGCCTGAGACTTTTATGTCCTCTCGATGTGGGATTTATTTCCTTTGATGCTAAAGTTCAGTGCTGCTTTATTTTTTGAAAGGTGAGGTCCTCATGACTTGGGGAGCTGCTGCTGAGTTCTGGTGTGATGAATGTCTGCCCCTGTGCCTGCCATGCAGCCAATTCCCTCCAGTCCCAATGGACAGCGGGATGGTTGGGAGCCCTGCAAAGGGATTAACTCTGGCTCCTCTTTCTGAGGTATCAGCTTTTCCTTCTGTGTATTTGGATCCTTTGTGCTCCTAGACAATGTGCCTGCTTCTTCTCAGTCCTCTGCAAATGCCTCTCACCTGCACGGGGCTGTTCATCACCTGCCTGGAGAGGAAGGGAGGATCTGCTACTTCTAGAAAGTATTTGTCTGTCAGTATTTCTCTGCCAGGGGCTCTGCCTGCTGCCCCTTCTCCTTTTGCAGGAAGAGGGAATAAATAACACAGTGTCCAGGAAGAGGGACAAGAGCTGAGATCAGCAGTGGCTCTTCACAAAGCAGTTGTAGCCTGGCTGAGCTGATTGATAACCGGGTGATTGGGAATTTTGGTACTGGTGCCAGCTCTGGCACTGCCAGCCTCGGTTGGTACTACAGCTCACAGGGTACAGTGCCTTTATAAAGTACTTTTATTTCTAGATTTACGAGTTTTATCATCCCCAGGATAACCCAGTGCTGCATATCCTTCCTGCTCCTGCTCTAGCTCCCACACTGCAGCCCTGCTGAGGGCCTTGGTACCTCTGAACTTGGGCAAGTGAAACTATATTGTGCTCTGAATGTCTGATGTTGATGTGCACTGAGCTTTTGTGTGTGGGTATAGCTGCCCACGGGAAGAGAAAGTCCCCTGATTTCCAAGGAGAAGTGCTGGTTTGTGCTGTGAAGTCCCCGTTTTCCGGGGGGTTTTGAACCTGTGGTGCATTGTTGTTGTTCCTAAAGGGCACATGATGGCAGGAGTCCAGGAGGTGTTCCTTAGAAGTGCTGTGGTGAGGGAAGGGGTGAGGGAAGAGTCTCCCAGGCATTGGAGGTCGGTGCAGAAATCCCCGAGGGGGATCCAAGAGAGAGTCCCAGACGTTCCCCGTGGCTTTGCCACATTGCACCATCTCCCAGGGCAGTGCCAACTGCTCCTCTGCCCGCGGGGGAAACGTCCCCTCCAGCAAAGCTGTTGCTGCAGCAGCTTTGCTCCATGACAGCTCCGTTTCTGCTCCTCAGCTGCCATCCTTGGAGTGGGCGTCTGCCGTGCCTGGTGAGAACAGAGTGGGATTTGGGGGGCAGCATCTTTGGAGGGGTGACCTGGGCACAGTTGGTCTTTGCCATAAACACTCAGTCATGATGTTGACTCTGCTCCTGGGTGATGTTGTGTCCCACAGCCCTTTGGGAGCGTGAGGAACCGTGTTGGAGCTTTGCTGCTTGCTGAAGGTGAGGGATGAGTCTGGTTGCAGAAGGGATAATTAATGGAGCTGCCTCAGGCTGAGATTTGATGGACTAAGGGAGGAGCAGGGCCTGCAGGGAAACCTCTGCAGGGCTTTGAGATAATAAACGATCAGAACGGAGTGAACAGGCCTGCTGTGGCCTGAAGGATTGGTTGCATCCTTTTTAGTGCCTGTGGCTGACTCACACCCCTGACCATTCCCTTCGAGCATCCAAGGTGCTGTGCTCGTTATAGGGCAGCCTGGAGACAGATTGCAGGCTGAGGGAATGGCACGGTACCAGCAGGGAGCCAGCAGGGCTGGATGCACATCCATGGGGGAATGGATGCCAGGGCTGGGATGTGCTAGCAAACCCTCCCTGGTGTCCCTTGCCCTTCTCAGGCTGGCATGAGGTCATGTCTTACCTACCCTGATCTTTGCTCTTTCCCCTTTCTATAAATTAAAAGTCAATATATTCACAGTCTTCAGGGAGTGCCACCCTTCCCGGTGTGCCAGCAGGGAGATGGATCCCTCTCTGCTGCCTCACGTGTGCATTTCCAAAGGAAAAGACGTGGCCAAGCACCTTTGGATGCTGGATAAGATGATCCTAGACAGAGCCTGTTTTGTTCAGCAAGGAGAGCGAAGGGAGATTATGTTTTTAACATGAAACTCTCAAATGCAGGGGTTCTGTGCAGATCTGGCTCATTAGGAAACTGTGCAGAGCTTTCGTTGCTGCTGCTTAATGAGGTAAAAGAGGAAGTAAAAGTGGGTTTGTGCTGTAAAATGGACTCACAGTTTTGTTTTATAATAAACCACAGACTTGGTGAAAAGTGACCCCCTCCACCTCCCTTTCTCCTACTGCATCGTTCCTTCTTCAATAGGTGTTTTTACTAGAGGAATTCCCAGAAGTATGACAGGAACCGTTCTTCCTGTGAGCTTGTCTTTTATTGAAATACAAGAGGAAGTTCCTTAGACTTCTCCAAAAAGGTTCAATAGGTCTGTAGAAGAGGAAGTCACATTTTCAGCGTGTTTTACTCATGACGAAGCAGCCAAAACCGAGGCCGGAACGAGCAGCCGGTTCCTCTGCTGGAATTCCCTGGGGAGCAGCAGCCCAGCGGGTGGGATCCCACTGCCCTCGTGCTGCTGCTCCTGCTTCCTCCCACCCCCCAAAATCCCACAGCAGAGGGTTGATACTGGAGCCATGGGAGCTGGGAAGTGGGAAGGTGCCTCACTGGGTGCTGTGATTCCGGCTTTCCACTCAGCCTGTTCTGTGGTGCTGGAGCTCGGGGTGTGACCTGTGTGGCAGAGTGTGAGCTGGAGTGGATACACAGCACTGGGGAAAACCTGGGGTTGGCTGGGACTGCCACTGGTTTCAGCAGCCGTGGGGTTCCACCTGTGCCAGTCAGTGATGCACTGACGGGAGGAAGGGAACTGCCTCCTATTTGGGCAAGGACGATAAAAACCCCATTGCTTCCTGAGATTTATCTTAAGTAGAGCCAGTCTGATGCATTTCAGTTTTCTCCTAAACCTTTTAGAGGCAGGAATTTGATCCCTAATGAGTGTTCTTCCCTTTGATAACCGTAATAAATCCCAGGCTCTGTTCCTGGCCTTGATAAAACCTCGTGTGAATTGCAGCAGATGAGTATAAATCCTCAGGCTCCTTTCAGTACCGAGCCCAGCATGTGGCCGCCTTCATCCCCCATGCTGGTGGAAGCTGGCAGCAGGAAGGGACAGAGTGTGTGAATGTGAGCAGCTCTTGCTGCTAGATAAGCTGGGGACTTGCTATATATATATCCAATTGTCTTCCCTTCCCTTGGATCGATTGGCTGGGGATTTCCCTTTCTAAGAGTGCCTTTGGAGCGGCCGGCATGGCCAGAGCTGTTTTTAGCAGCAGTTAAGCTCGTGGTGGAGAGCAGGGATGGGAGCACTTAAGCTCAGCTGAAGTTGCTGACCTGCCCACATCCTTTGAGGTGAGGTTATTAATGAAAGCAGGTCAGTGTGCAAGGCAGTCCCTCCATGGGATTTTCCACTGCCGAAGTACAAAGCATTTTTGCAGGCTCCAGATACCTGGAAATTAAAGACCAGGGGACCTACTTCAACCTTCTTAAACCAATTTGGGTGAAGCAGAATTGTTCAAGGCCAGGTGAGGTATTGCTTGGTTTTGGGAGGGATACCACCCCCAGAAAAGCCTCATGAAGGGCAAGTTTCCAAGTTCATTGCCTGGTTGGGAAGAGGAGCAGTGGCAACACGAGCCCTCAGAAGGCTTCTCTCCACAGTGCCAGAAGGATGGAGGGTGTCCAGGCTGTCAACATAACAAACCATCTGGAGGTGCTGCCCACAGACCCAGGGTTTCCATGAGAGCCAACCATGCTCAGGTTGGATATGTAATCCCAACTGAGTTCTTAACTTATTAGTAACAGCTCTCAAGTGTTTCCCTCTCCTTTTGTGGTCTTCTGTATCGTCATGGTAGAAACCTGAGCAGGGACCCATTGCTCTGTTTTAGAGGTTCTTCCTGGGGAAGGGGGACATGGGAAATTCATTTGATGATGGCACAATTATGGCAAGTTTTGAAGAGAAGCTGGGTTTCCACCGGGAGTGTTCAGCAGAGATGTGTGTTCCCAGCCACATTTCAAGGGTTGGACATCGCTGTCAGCACTGCAGATCCTGGTGCAGGATCCACCTCCTTAGGGCAGCTGGTTGTGGGGAGGCTGCTGGGGAAACTGGGCTTGGTTTGGGTGAGCCAAGAGAAGAAATCCTGATACTTTGTTGTCCTCCCAAACCTGCTGTGGTTTCAGTCGTAGCTTTTGCACATACGTGCTTATGTGTGTTACTAAAAAATGCTTCATTTCATTCCCATAGAAGAAAACTGTTCTTGGAGAAAACAGGCTCTCCTAGAAATTTTGTCTGTTAATGAAGGCACGTGGGCTCTGGCCTGGAGTTCTGGCCAGCAGCATGTGATTCCAGAGTCCAGGAGCTGGAATTGCAGCTGTCACAGGGCTGTGAACCCCAGTACTGTTACAGGACCATTACAGGGCATGTGATCACCTGGAATAACAGCAGTATTTTTTTCTTTCAGACGCTGTTTCTACTGCCTGTTTGTCCCAGTGGGGATCCAGATCCTTGCAGGCAGGTTTGGATGCCAGAGGTGTCCAGCTGCCTTTACCAAGGGCTATAGTTCCCCCATCCATCCTGTCCTCTGGCTGCAGGCAGATGCCTCAGAAACCCTAGGAGTCCTAAAGTAATACCAGATGGGTCTGTTTATGCACCTGTATAAAAGAATAATAGTTATATTTATAAAAACAGCAGGGCTGAAGTTGTGTTGCTGCTATTTGGTTGAAATTGTTTTAAAATACCCACATGTTGAGTGCAAGGATGTTGCAGGTGGATGCTCCGGAGAGCCCTGAGCTCAGCTGGGAAAAGCTGTTGTGGGGTGGAGAGGGGGAGAGATTTCAGAGCCTTCTGGTGCATTTGGGTCACATATTTCATGTTTTTCTGCAGTCACAAAGATTGCTTTTCAAAGAAAACCACGGCTGTCAGAGACTCCCCAAGCTGACGGGAATTAAAAGGTGAATTCTCCTCATGCATAAGGAGATCTGAGTGTTTGCACAGAGAGCAGTTTAGACAGTACTTTTCCAGCCTGGAGACTTGGGATGTGACCTCAGTAGTGCAGGCACCATTTCCTTGAAGCTGTTGCTGCTTCCTTCCTGAGACTGAGTTCAGATCAGTGCACGGTGAGGAGAGAGGCACTGCCAGGGCAGGGTGAGAGGGAGCCCAGCACCCACACATCCCTCCCTCCGGGGCTGCAGGACCCCCAGGAGCAGGCAGGAGCCTGGATTGCAGCTGGGATGGGTCCATCTGCACTGCTTTGGGTAGGGACCAGGCAATTGTTTGTACTTGAATAAAGGCTTAATTGTGACTTGAAATGTCCCAACTGCTTTTTAAAAGAAAAGCAAACAAAGCTTGGAGAACAACGGGCTGGAGTTACAGGGGACTTGGGAAATGTTTGCCAAAGCTGTGCTTCCTGTCTCTGTCAAGTGTGATGGTTATGGAGTTCAGCTTGGAGCCGTAGCTTTGAATCCCTTCCCTGCCAGCTCGGGATGAAAGGCCTGGAGGGTAGGGATGGCACGGGGGCAGCGGGGGCTCTCTCGGTCCATGGCTCCTCCGTGTGCCCTCGCTGAAATGAATGAGGGGTCTGTCCTGCTCTCTGCTGGTGCCTCGGGCTTCTCCCTGGCTGGGATGGGAAATGAATCAGCACGGCCATGGCAGAGCCTCTGCCAGTCCCTGTTCCCTGCCAGCTCCTTGGGAAGACGAAGGAGGAGGCAGAGGCTGCCCTGGCAAGGGAGCATCCCCTGTGTGCTGCTGCCACCTGGTGCCACCGGCTGCCCCGGCCCCGGGGCTGTGTCACAGCCTTGGGAAGGGAAGGGAGGTGATCCCGCTCGTGCTCCTGGCTCTGTTTCCTTTGCAGTCGCTGCTTTCCCCTTGAAACTGGGATTTCACTGTCATTAATGTAAAGAGTGGAGTCAGCTGGCAGGCAGGCAGGCTGCTGGAATTAATTATGCTTAAAGCCATTGCAGAGATGGATGGCAGTGCTCGTTAGGGGTCTGGCAAAGCGTTCTCTTCCCTCATTATCCTGTACACCTTGATGGCATCTCGGTGGCACTGCTGGACCCTCCGAGCTGGGGTCTGTCAATCTGCCCATGTACCACCACCTCATAGAATCACAGAATGCCTGGCTTGGAAGGGACCTTAAAGATCATCTTGTTCCATCTTGCACGTGGTATAAACTGTTTTCTGGCTCCTCTGTGTATCCGTCTCTCCTGACTCCTGGCTGAGCGAGAGGTGGCAGAGGAAAGGGTGGGACAGAAAAATGCTGCTGGGGATGTGGTCCTGCGGCTTGGGTGCACCAGAGGGATCTCCCCCTCCCCTGTTTCTTCACTCTTCCGCAAAACAAGTTGTCATTAGACCACTGATGGTGTCCCCAGGCTCAGCTGTCCCCTGACACAGAGGTGACTGGCAGGTCTTTGCTCCAGGTGCATCCTTGGCCCAGCCTATCGAGTTTGGCATTTTTTGAATTCTGGTGGTATTTTCCTCCCCCAAGCTCTGATCTTGTTTGCCCATTTCCCCCTCCAGCTCCCTCCACACCCTCTTCTACATTCCTGCATCCTTCCTTCCAGGGCTGTTTATTCCACCCCCAGCAGTCCTCACTTCTACACCGTTCACTGGCATGACCCCAAACCTGTCTGTACCCCAGTGCTGCTCCTGCCCCGGGGTCCTTACCCCAGTTCAGCTCCTGGTTCACCCCAGTTGCCAGGACACTCTGCTCCTTTCCCTGCACCAGGCACGTGTTCTCTGGCTTGTCCTCTCACCTCTGGTCCTGTGCTGTCTGTTCTTCCCTGTGACACTACTCCCCTTCCCCCCTATTCTTAATTTCTCCCCTGCCTCTGAATCCCCCCCCATGCTGTGTGACAGTACTTCTCCAGCCTGGAGACTTGGGATGTGACCTCAGTAGTGCAGGCACCATTCCCCTGTTCAAGGCAGAGCTCCCCTCTGCTCCACTCACCCCCTGGGCCTGACATTTTTTCCCCATTTCCATGGTAAGTCCCTTGGATGTAGCTCATTCAGAGTGAAGTCCTTCATCTCCTCAGCCTGGAACTGCTGCTGCAAAAACCTTGAGCTTGGCAAAATCTCCACATCATTCTCACCCCCCTTGGCCATTTGGGTGGTTTGACTCCCTGGCAGTTGTGCTCCTGAAATCCTGGACTTGCTCTGCCCATTCTCTCCCTTGCTCTGCCGTTCCTTCAGCCCTTCCTTAGGGATTTGCTCTCCCAAGGGAGCTCTGCTTTCCATCCTGCTGTTGCTCTGTGTAACCTTATCCTCACACACACATCCCCCTGCCCTCCTCTGCAGCTGGCACGTGCTTGTTTGTGTCCCCCCCTGATCCCTGGCTCAGTCACGGGGCTGGATACTCTGTCCCTGTATTCCCTGTGTCACTCCATAACCAAGACCAGCCTCCAACATCCTCTTGCTCTGGGAATGGGCACGAGGACCAGCACAGCCGCCTCTGGATGTGTTTTTGAGGGCCCTTCTCCCATAGGATGGTGCTGTGCAGTCAGGAGCATTCCTGGCTACTCCAGTCCTGCAAATTGCTGCTTTATGTGTCCTGGTCTGAGCTCTTGGGAACAGTCCCATGTTTGAAACCTAGATGTTCCCCCTTGGAATGCAGGTGGAGCCTAATCAGCCTTCAAAGAGGTCTTGGTTGTTTTTAAATATGAAGAAAAACCCCACTTCCAGGGCATTTTAATCGTGGCCTGGCTCTTTGGTTGGATGGCCAGGAAGGGTTTGCAAGCCATGACCTTTTCCTGGAGGCTGTGGGTGAGCCAAGGTGGAATGTGGTTGGCTCTGTGCCATGGGCTGAGCAAGGTGACACCCATGTCCTGCTCCCTGTTGGCCTGAGAATGTCTCCCAGGATGGGTCATGCAGCTGCAGCTCTGCAGTGCCATGGCAGGTACCCCCCTCCCCTGGGACAACTCCTCTTACCCTTCCCACATCTCCCAGGTGGGATAACTTTGGATGTGGGACTCTGTGATCCCGAGTCACTGATCTCCTTGGGAAGAGCAGCTGGAGGTGTGGGATGTGCTGAGGGCACCATGGGCAGCTCTGCTTGCCCAGAACCCCGTGGAGGGGATTTGTGTTTTCAGACCTGGACTAAAATCTAACTGTTTAATCCATTTTAAGTACTCCAAGCAGCAACAAGCACAACTTTTTCCATAAGTTTGATGGAATTTATTCCATTCTGAAACTTCATCTACCAGTAATTGGATTGAGAGCTATACTTGTCAGAGTTGCCCAGAGCTGATATTTTGCATAAATACTTCAGCATATTGAAGGACTTTTTTTAATTATTATATTTGGTTTTTAAGCTGCATATCCAAGCTGTTTTTATTTTGGATTACTAGATGGGATTGGTGTTCCTGCTCCAAACATGCTGGCTGAGCTCTGGCCACCCAGAGTCAGCTGTAGCTGTGGGACAGAAGTGGGGGGACAGAAGTGCCACCAATCCATCCCCTCTGCCACCACTACTGTCATATATTATTGCAGCAGACTTTTTGCCTGTCCCTGTATGAGCAGCTCATGTGGAGGTGTCTGTGGGGTCCTCTAATCTGCAATTCCAGCAGCCCTTCATCCATGGGTAATTCTGCATCTTGGAATTCATCCCTTGCCCCTGGTTAGACCCATAAATTATGATCCCTTCCAGAGCAATCTGAATACTTTGGCAACTTGTCACCATCATCTGGTACTGCTGTGACATTCCTGAGCTCTGGTAGCCTCATCCTTTCTTTTTAGTAGTTATTCAGCAGTAAAAGAGATTTGTTGTTGAAGAGCAGCTGGTCGTGGCCTTCATTACAAACAGCCCTCAGAACTGTAATTTTGTTTAAAATAACAAAGACCATCCCATGCAATCTGCTTTGCATGTAACTGTGGGGTCTGACAATTATATTTTTAGCCTCTAATTAGTCGAGAGGCTTGAGATGACTGTTTCTCTTTCATTTGGGATCACAATAAGGTTAAAAGGGTTCCTGTTTTTGTTTTTTTTCCTAACATCCCCTGTTCAATATTGGACTTATTTTTTCCCCTTTAAGTGTGCCAGGACTAACTCTACGATTTTAGCTGAAATTAAAGCAAAACTCTCTGCCTGGGGCAGGAGCTGAGCACGGAGAGCTTCGCTCCCACTGCAAACAATTGCTGCACTTTTATGAGCAATTAAAACCGAGTTTCCCAGCGGGAAGTGAGGAGCTGCCAGGGGCCACCCACCTCGCCTGGGGCACCCACGACACCCCAGGGAATGGCTGGAGCTGTGCCAGGGCAGGCTCAGGTTGGATCTCAGGCAAAGGTTCTTCCCCCAGAGGCTGGTTGGGCACTGCCCAGGCTCCCCAGGGCAGTGGGCACAGCCCCAAGGCTGCCAGAGCTCAGGGAGGGTTTGGCTGATCCTCTGGGGCACAGGGGGTGACTCTTGGGGCTGGGCCTGTGCAGGGCTCAGGGTTGGACTGGATGATCCTTGGGGGTCCCTCCCAGCTCAGCGCATTCCATGATTCTGTGACACCTCTCTGGCTGCACTGACCAGCTGGAAAGCTGTAACTGCCTTTCCCACCTTTCCAAAGCTCCATGTGTGTGTCTGAAATCCCCCTGTGTGTGATGGGCATCCCCCCTCCCTCCCCCAGGACCTCTGCTCCCTGTGCTGGCAGGGAGTGCCACTGTTGTTGCATGTTCCCAGCTTGCTGTCGTTAATCGGGTGTGCTGGAGGTGTGGCTTTAAGCTTTTCTCAAAGACTCCTGTAAATCCACAGCTCTGGACTTTCGTGGCACCTCCATGAGATGTGGAGAGGCAGAGAGAGAGGAAACGATTCTCCTGGTTTTGGATTCTCCCGGTTTTTGGCAGCCCGGTTGTTTGTGTGGAGAGCTGGGATTTCCAGTGCACGTACGGTTTCTATCCCACCTTGGCTTGCATTGCAGTTGAAGGGAGACCTGGGGGTTTGAGTCCAGAGCTGTTTTTGGGAAAGGACAGTCACTGATGTGTGTGACAGTCTGGCCAGGGCCAAGGCTGAGCATCCTGGAGGAGGACAGGGCCAGCTCTGCAGGCAGAGCTCTGTCCTGGCCAGGCTCTTCCAGCATCTGCAGTGAACTGGGACAGAGGTTTCCAGACCCTGCTCTGGTCCCTGCCGCTCACCAGGAGGGGCAAAGATCCCTGGAGGCCACAGTGTGGTTGTGTAAGGAAGTGTGGTGTGAGTCACATGGGCAGGAGGTTGTGGAGGGAACAAATTAAGGGTTTTACAAGTGTTCTCACCTCTGACAGGGCATCATTATCAGAGGGTTTGGCTCCTGGACTGAGAGTTCCAGGGAAGTTACGAGCTGTAAAAGTGCTCGAGTGAAGTGAGTTATTTTCTCTACTTCCCTCAGCCCGGGTGTGTCAGGTGGCATCGGCCCCCTGGCCCCACCAGCATCATCCTGTGACCCTCCAGCGAGCCATGGGGAGGGCAGTGGGCTCTTGGCCTGGCCCTGGGGGCACAGCAGCATAACAGCATGAGGGTTTGGGGTTTGGGCTGACTTGGGGGTGATGGTTGACAAAAAACTCCACATGAGCTGGCAGCGTTCACTGGCAGCCCAGAAACCCCCGTGCCCTGGGCTGCGTGGGCAGCAGGTGAAGGGGGATTCTGCCCCTCTCTGGTGAGACCCCACCTAGAATACCCTGTACAGTTCTGGTGCCCCCAATATAAGAAGCACGTGGAACTGTTGGAGCAAGTCCAGAGGAGGCCACAGAGTTGATAAGGGGACTGGAGCACCTCCCCTTTGGAGACAGGCTGGGAGAGTTGGGGCTGTTCAGCCTGGAGAAGAGAAGGTTGTGTGGAGACCTCACAGCTCCTTCCAGGATCTGAAAGGGGCTACAAGAAAGCCAGAGAGGGACTCTGCATCAGGAACTGGAGTGACAGGACAAGGGGGAACGGCTTCCCCCTGCCAGAGGGCAGGGTTAGGTGGGATATTGGGAAGAAATTCTCCCCTGTTCAGGTGGGGAGGCCCTGGCACAGGCTGCCCAGAGAAGCTGTGGCTGCCCCATTCCTGGAAGTGTTCCAGGCCAGGTTGGATGGGGCTTGGAGCAGCCTGGGCTAGTGGAAGGTGTCCCTGTCTGTGACAGTGGGGATTGGAATGAGATGATCTTTAAGGTCCCTTCCAACCCAAAGCATTCTGTGACTGTGTGATTCCATCTGTGTGTGAAAGGGCATCGTTCTCTCTTACTTTCTCTCCAGTTCCATCCTTTCTGTCTTGGCTTTCCCTGTCTCTGGTCTCATTTAATTCCACAGCATCAGCCTCCACCTTGGCACAGCAGGTGCCACCCCCAGCCCATCCCCTGTGACCGAGATTTTAAGGGGAGCTTCTGACCTGGATTTTGGGGGAATCCAACCTCTTTGCATGGGAAACAGACCCTTGAGCAGCTGCCAAACCTGACTTGCACAGGAGAGGTGGTGGGTGCCAGCCCAGAGAGGTGCTGGACAGCAGTGCTGGGTGCTTTGGGCAGCTGCCACCTCCTTCCCGAGGGCTGGAGACCCTTTGGCTGGAAGCCACAGTGGCAGAGCCAGCAGCCAGCAGGACACAACAGCCTTTGGAAGGAGGAGTCCTGAAACAGGGGGATGCATTTGGGATGCCAGCACAGGAACATGTGGAAGCGCACAAGTGCAGGAGCAAAGCCTGGGCCGGGTGTAATTCGGGTAATGTTGGAGGTCCTCGGTGCTACAAGCAGCACTTGGGGTTCTGTGGTATCTCCTGGCTTTCTTCACCCCATGGACCCTCAGGAGCCCCTTCAGCTCCGTCCCTGCTCCGACAGGAGGAGGAAGCCCTTGGGGATGGAAGAGTGACAGCATTCCTGCGGGCTGAGCTCATGCAGAGTCCCCTGCCATGAATTGCCTTTTTCTTGGGCAACTGTGGCTTTCCAGAGGAGCTGGGGGATGGGAGCCAGGAGGAACTTCCTCACACATGACACAGCCAAAGAGTTTCGGTTTCTGGCCATTACCAACTTCTCCTCTGAGGAAGGAACTGAGGAACTGAGGTGGCCATGAGTAATGATTGGATAAATCTGTACCTGCTCTGCAGGAACAGTCCTCGTGTGTCATTCGGTGTTAATAATTCAGATATCTTCAGATTTCCTGAAAAAAGCATATTTAACATTTTACTTCCCTTGCTAATTGTACCTCTCACCTCACTTGTAAGTCACCTGCTGGCAGTGACTCTCCCAGTGGTGTGGTGGCTGCTGCTCATTTCTCTGTGAAGTCTTGAGATGTGAGATCATTTCTAAAGAGTGGAAAAAAGGCTTTTATGGTTGAAAAGAGCCAGACTGATCTGGGTTTGAAGAGTGATATTGCAGTATTTGGCTTTTTCTGTTTTCCTAGGAAGTTTGATTCCCATTGTGGTTTTTTTTTTCATAGTTTCCTGAAACCTGGTGATCTGCTTTTAAATGTAAGGTAATATCATGGCATGGTTTGGGTTGGAGAGACCTTAAGGACCCTTCTGCCATGGACAGGGACACCTTCTACCAGACCAGGTTGCTCCAAGCCCTGTCCAACCTGGCCTTGGACACTTCCAGGGATGAGGCAGCCACAGCTTCTCTGGGCAACCTGTGCCAGGGCCTCCCCACCCTCACAGCCAAGAATTCCTTCCCAATATCCCATCTATCCCTGCCCTCTGGCAGTGGGAAGCCATTCCCCCTTGTCCTGTCCCTCCATCCCTTGTCCCAAGTCCCTCTCCAGCTCTCCTGGAGCCCCTTTAGGCCCTGGAAGGGGCTCTAAGTTCTGCCAGGGGCCTTCTCTTCTCCAGGTGAACCCCCCCAGCTCTCCCAGCCTGGCTCCAGAGCAGAGGGGCTCCAGCGCTCGGGGCATCTCCATGGCCCTATAAAGATAATTAAGTATATCAATATATTGCATAAGTTTTGAGTCCTTTCTGACCTCCCATTCCTTTCTGCTGTCCTTTCCTGTCCAGTGCATGGCAGGTTGTGAGCAGTGAGCAGAAAGGCCAAGGATAATGATTCCAACCTCAAGCAGGGCAGGAGCTCCTTCCCACAGGGCTCCCGGTGAGACTCGCATTCCAACCCTGAATCCTTGATTCAGCTTGGTCTTGTGGGGTGGAGGTGTCAAACCCTTCTGGGCTGGGAAGGAAATTCCTGAGTAAGGGAAAGCCTCGGGCAGGTATTCAGAAGCTCTTTTGTAGTTGACACAATTCCTCAGTGGTGTAAGGAGGGGGATGCTCAGCCTGGGGTGTGCTGTGTGGGAGGTTTAGACGCTCCCCAGTTGCACATTTGTTGGCATTTGTGTTTCATCTAAGGAGGAGAGAGGTTAAAATTAATGGTGGCAAAAATTACCAAAGTCCTTGAGTGTTCTTGAAGCTTTGGTGTGCAAAAATCAGGTTTGGTTGGTGAGCTCTGAGCCGTCCTCAGGCTGCACCTGAATACTGAACATCCCTGCTTAGACCAGTGTACTTAATGAACATTGATTGGGACACACGTGCAGAATTACAGAATCCCAGAATGGTTTTGGTTGGAAGGAACCTTAAAGCTCATCTCATTCCACCCCCTGCCATGGGCAGGGTCACCTTCCACTAGCCCAGGTTGCTCCAAGCCACGTCCAGCCTGGCCCCTGAGTGGGGCTGGAAGAGCAGAGCTGAGGCAGAGTGAGAGAGATGTTGGTGATCAAATGATCCCATATTGGAGAGAGCTTCCTCAGTGGAGCTCCCAGGATCACCCATGGGACTGTCTGATCCTATTGGAAAGGATTTTCTTGGAGCAGGACCTTGCTTAAGTCTTGCTGCTTGGCTTTTCCCCTCCCAGAAATGCCTCCTGTGACCTGTGAGCAGGGGCAAAGCTGGCAGAAGGGGCTGCTGGTTTTTCATGGCAATGGCAGGACTGGATTTTAGAGGTGATTTCCTCCCCAAGTCCACAGCAATCTTCTCAAAAGTTCTTTAGGAAGGATCCTCTCCAGGTCCTTGAACCACAATGGCCAAGCCTGTCTTCCTTCAGCTCCCTCCCATGTTCCCGAGGTGTGGGTTTTGTACCTGTACCTGTGATGGGTGATGAGTCTTGTGTGCTGTGTTAGTGGCTGTCCTAAAGGATTTGGTGTGTCCCCTGTGATACTGAATCTGATTTCCAGCAGCTCTTGGAAAGGGCATGAACTGAAGGACAGCAGGGATAGGTACAGGGCACTGGCCGTGGGGGAATCTTGATTTTTTCCCCTCTATGTTCATACTGGAATACCATTCCTGTAAACTAAACTTCTGGACTAATTTCCTTTCTAAACTCAATTCCTGTAAACTCAGCTTCTGCTCTGGGTTGTCTCCTCTTTGCTGCAGGTGAGACTTGTGGAGGAACAAGAAGAGACTGAGCTGTGATTGAACCAGGAAAGGTTGGACGGTGTCTGAGGATGGTGAGTCCATATCCTATTTCCTCTCTAAAGAAAGACACTGAGGGGCTGGAGCGTGTGCAGGGAAGGGAGCGGAGCTGGGGAAGGGGCTGGAGCAGCAGGAGCAGCTGAGGGAGCTGGGGGGGCTCAGCCTGGAGCAAAGGAGGCTCAGGGGGGACCTTCTGGCTCTGCAACCCCCTGACAGGAGGGGGAGCCGGGGGGGGTCTGCAGGCTGAACAACCCCAACTCTCCCAGCCTATCTCCAAAGGGGAGGTGCTCCAGAAAGTGTGGTCAGGCCCTGGCCCAGCTGCCCAGGGCAGGGGTGGAGTCCCCATCCCTGGAGGGGTTTAACAGACGTGGATGTGGCACTTGGGGACATGGGTCAGTGGTGGCCTTGGCAATTGGACTCGATGACCTTGGAGGGCTTTTTCAACCCGAATGATTCCATGATTCCAGTCTGCCTCTGTCCTCTGTGGGTGGTCTGTTTCTCTGTGTGTCCAAATATTGTATTGCTGCTAAATGCATGAGAAGAAATGCAAGAATGAACAAGAAGAGTGCTATAGTATTGTGTATTATATATAATAATATAACACAGAGAGCTTTTATCACTGTCAGCAAGATGATGTTGATAGGATACATTTACCCCTAAACCTGTTGTTGGAATAGATTGGGGAAAAAAGGAAGTAAGACTAGAAACCTCTCCTGTCTCCCTGGACTAGTGACATTTGTGGCTTATGATTTATTTTACTTTAAAACTTATTGCTGGGGTTTCTCATTGTGTTCCTCTGTCACCTCTCAGTGAAGGATTTAACACCATGTTAATAACAGCTCTGGTGCCACCAAAGTAGCAGAAATTTCACAAGAATTAGTCACAGAAAAATGTGGTAGAAGAGAATCTGAACCCCAGCCAAAGCAGCCAGATTGCTGATAAACTCGGATAAAGGGCCTCTAATGCCTCCAGCAAGAAATAACCCAAAATACGAGGGATCTGCTGGGAGGAAAAAAAAGCTGGAGACTGGGAATGTTGAAAGATAATATGCTGAGAGTGCCCTGAGGGTGGTAGTTTGAAGAGGGGTGATCTGCATGTGGGGCTGTGGGTGGGCAGAGCCTGAGTTTGCTGCAGTGACAGGGATTAGCATCAGCTTCTTCGTGCTCCCACTGCCAGGAGCGTGTTGTCGTGGGGGAAGGAGTGCTGAGGAGAACAGCAGAGACACTCAGAGGGCTGGAAATTCCAATTGAGGACATGAAAATTTAGGTTAAACATGTTAAAAAAAAAAAAAAAAAGGATAAAAATCTGGCAGAGTGCTCGAGGAAATCGTGACATCTCCTGAGGGATTGTCCCCCACGTGTTCTGTTAACAACTGGAAGAGGAAAGGAAACGTGCTCTCTGCACTAGTTGAACTCTCAGCTCTAGTAGTTACACACGCAGCATTTTTGGGGTAGTCCCTATCCTTGTGCTCCCTGGTTTTGCCTCAAGATCTCCTGTGCTTCCTGTTGGAAGAGCTGCAGGATGAGGAGCTTTCTCCGGGATGGAGAGGTGAAAGTAACACCTGCTTCGTAACCTGGTAAAGGATCTTACACTTCCCTTGGAACTACCCTGGTGTCACATTGGAGGTGTAAAACCCAACAGCTTCTCTGGGGGTGAGAGGGATGCAGATGTATCCAGATACGAATGGGGAAAAAAAGTGAATAAACACGTGGAAAATGCATCAAAACGCCCTCCAGGTAACGTGGAGAAGGCCAGGCTGGTCAGACACCCACTGACAGGACCACCAGTGGTTGCTGCAGGGGGAACATGGCTCAGGTGTGTGCCCTCACCTGTCAGGTCCTGCAGGATCTTGGTAATCCAGAAACAATGCATTGATGTTTTACGAGCCCTTGGTAGGTTTTTCATCTGTGAATTCATCAGGCTTTTCAAAACCAAGACGTTGCAGCAGCAACCCGGCGTGTCAGAGCTGTGCCAGCCGTGTTTTGGAACCTGCCCCGTGTGGTTTTGGTTGGTCCCCAGTTCTTGTAAAGGGAATAACAGTAAAGTGTGGTGCTGCCTGGGGGCACCTCCTGCCCTTCAGCATTTTCAGTCCCCTTAGACATTCACATTCTTTCTTACTTACATATTTTACATTCCCCTTAGACATCTGAAGAGCTCTAGTCTTTTAAATTCCTTGTAGCAAAGCCACTTTTGTCCTTGTCACCCCTCCCTGGAGCTCTGTGTTTTTTTGGGGTGCACAGACTGGAACTTTGGACCTATTATTCTTTTCCCTGTGCTCCTTTCCTGTGTCTGGGTAGATCTTATCCTGACCTGGCCTTGCCCACCCTTAGGTGTAACCACAGCTTGGTTTCTTCTAGACAAGAGGATTTTCTGCTCCTCATGAGCACCTGAAAGATACCCTTTCAAAGGCCTTTCTGAAAAGGATTTAGGGCTTTTTCATATTTTATTAAAATGTTCCTTCGACTTTTAAAAAAAAAAAATCATTATTTTCCCTTGGGGAAAAAAAATCCCACGGAAACCCCACAACTCCCCTCCTCACCCACCATTTTGGGAAGGGACTTACAGGCTTTTTGTCTCCCATGGCAAGGGAGAGAAAATGGCTTGTAATTGTGAGCTGGAGAAATAAGCACTTGCCTCCACCTACTTACCTGAGCCTCTGTCAGCAGCTGAAGGCAAAGAGAGCTGCTGTAAACCCCCGACAGCCTCCTTGGAGTCCTTTTGGGACCTCTCCAGAAGGCTGTGACTCCCAAGTTAAACACAGGGAAGGCTGGAGGTGGATTGCTGCTTAATGGATGCTCCAGAATGTTGTCTGCTCACCCCGGGGTGCTTTGGGGCTGGAGCTCTCCAGGGCTGGTGGAAATCCTGTTCCCTGCAGGCATGCTGAGTGCTTCCTGAATTCCCTGTGATCACTGGAGGCAGAGGGCACAGCACCAGTGCCCCCTAGTTAGCAAGGGCATGCCCAGAAGCTTCTCCCTGACTCAGCAGCAGCCCAGATGTGGCTCAGCAGCTGCTCTGCCCTTTCTGCTGCACAGATGTTTGGGCGAGTGTCAGTTCAGAGGTTGGATTGCAAGACTCTTCCTGCTTTTCCCCAAAGACCAGCTGTGATGGGAATGACCTTAAAGACCACACTAGTGCTGGTTTAATCCTTAACTCTGACCAATGGAGCCCTGGTACCTTAATACATTACTTAAAACTCCCCTGGCAGGTAGGTTAGTGCAGGTGCTGCTCTGCTCGGTGCTCAGCTCTCACTGCATGTACAGCTCCCATGGCAGCATTCCCTCTTCTTATTGCTGGGAATACTGGGAATGTAAACATCTGAGTTTCCGTGACGGTTCTTACCCTTTGGAGGGGCCCATGACTTTTCCCAGGTGGGGGTTTGCAGCTCAGCCCTCCCTTGTCCCCTCTTGAGGTGCATGGAGTCGACAGCCCGTGACTTCTGCCCTTTTGTCCCTCTTCTCAAAGGTTTCCTTCTCCATATTCTGTTCCGTGCTCACCTCTGGGCAAATTCCTGAGCAAATACTAAATGCAGTATTACAGATCTATAAGCTCTTCTGTCATCCTGTGAAGATGAAAAGATGACAGCTCACCATCCCAGTCCTGATTTATGGGCTATAAACCAGCAACTTCTCTTTGCACAGGTTTAGGGGTTTATTTCTGGGAGGCCACCTCAGTGGCTCAGCAGCCTTTCAGTTCATCCTTAGGCTATGAGGAAATGAACTGTTCTTGTAGGGGGGACCCGAAACAAAGATGCCCTTCGTGCAACAGAAGTAGGGGAGGCAGAACAAGAAGTCCCTTTGGCCACAGCTCGTCAGCTCCCTGCATCAGTTTATGGAGAGAGAGAAATCCGTGTCTGAGTGCAGTTCATCTCATCCCAGTGCAGGCACCTGCCAAGCAGGAAGAGGAGAAATTTTAAATTCTAGGATGAGATAAATGATACGAGTCTCTCCCTCCCCCTCCTTACCTGAAAAAAAAAGATCTAGATGACCAGTTCCTACCTTGATCTTCATCCAAAACAAATATTCAGACCTGGAAGGATCTAAACTGGAGTACCCTGATGGCCCCTCTGCTGCCAGAGCCCCCGGCTGTCAAGCAGAGCTGCCCTGGCTGTTTTTGACTTGCTTCTCGTGTCCTGGAAGTCCCTTCCCAGGGCAGTCAGCTCCTCCTGCCAATTTTCCTGTCAGAGTTCTCCAGCTGGAGGCAGATCAGGGCGGTTTGGGCAGTGGATGTGCTCCCAGGGACAGGGGCATTCGGATCCCTGCCATCCCTCGCCCTCCCTCCTGTCTGTCTGCAGGATGCACTGTGCTGGGGGGATGAAAAGCCCACCCTTATTCTGTAGAAGGGATAGATGTGGTGCCTTCTGCCCAAGGAAATAATTTTACAGTAATTTTATTTGTGGCACCAAAAATAAATGGAGGATAAAGCCATGTCAGGGTCGGGAAGGGTGTCCCTGCCCACAGAAGCCTGAGTCAGGTGTGGTGGCACCTCCCTGCAGTGGATGTGACTGGTTTGCCTCTTGGAATCATGGAATGGTTTGGGATGGAAGGGACTTTAAAGATTGTCTGGTTCTCCCCTGCCTCCACCTTCCACTAGCCCAGGTTCCAACCTGGCCTTGGACACTTCCAGGGATGGGGCAGCCACAGCTTCTCTGGGCAACCTGTGCCAGGGCCTCCCCACCCTCCCAGCCAACAATTCCCTCCCAATATCCCATCTATCCCTGCCTTCTGGCAGTGGGAAGCCATTGCCCCTTGTCCTGTCCCTCCATCCCTTGTCCCAAGTCCCTCTCCAGCTCTCCTGGAGCCCCTTTAGGCCCTGGAAGGGGCTCTCAGGTCTCCCCAGAGCTTTCTCTTGTCCAGGTGAACCCCCCCCAGCTCTCCCAGCCTGGCTCCATGGGGGAAGTGTTCCAGCCCTGTGATCAGCTTGTGGCTCTTCTCACCCTTTCTGCAGGGAACAGACTCTGCCAGCAACTGTATTTCACAAAGGGTTTGGGCTCCCCCAGCTAATCTGTGAGTCATTCAGCAATTTGGGACATTTGCAGACCTTTGCTTGGGACAATTGTCAGTTTTGGAGAGGTTGAGCTGCAGACCCTGCAGAGGTGACCTGGCAGGGTGGGAATTAGCTGCTCCCTGACCCCCACCCATTCCCAAACCTGTGGAATGCTGGGCCAGCCATTGGCAAAATGATTCATTTAAGGTGCTGACTGGCTCCAGGTCACGAGAGAGATTTCAGCATCTCTGTGCCTGTCCCCTGCTCCCAGTACGGATTCCCTGGGCACGTGGGACCAGATGGCATCTCACCCCTGTGAAGCCCATGCTGCAGGCTGGGCTCCTGGTGCATGCAGGCATGTTTCCATAGGGAATATCATCTCCCTTGGAGGCTGCAGGATGGCCCCTTGAATGCCAGTCCTGTCTTTGCCAAGCTCTGTGTTATCTCCGAGCCTCTAAATCCCTTTGGGGACCCTCAGGAGAGGTTGCAAGCTGTTTACCTGCAGGGTGGGAGCAGAGGTGCCCAGAGGGGTGGGAAGAGCAGCACAGGAACACTGTGCAGTACTGGTGAGAGGGAAAAGGGTTAATCCCTACCAACTGCCTAGGTTATATTCAGCTCTGATTCCTCAGAGCCGAGGAACCTTTTGGATTGTTGTGGCTGGGAGATGATGAGGGAGGTTTCTCTCTGCCTGCATGAACACACACATGCACAAGGAGGAGCCCAGTTGTGTGAAAATAACCTTCTCTTCCTTGGTGATTCGTGATAGTGGAGCAGAACTCAGCTGCTCAGCCAGGGAGGCATCCGAGGTGGCATTTAGGAAATCCCTGTGGCTAAGCCAGCTCAGGAGGCTGGAGCGCTCTGCGGTCCCGTGCTGGGCCACCCCAGCTGCCCAGCACCACTCCTGGCCTTGCCTGGGTCACTGGAGGGGAAAGGAGGGCAAGTATTTTGGGAACTGTTGAAGGAAGTGAAAGCAGAGTCTGAATCCAGTTCCTCCTGAAACTCTGTCAAACCACTGAACTGCGGGGCAAGATCTGCTTCTGCTCTGCACCAGGCTCAGCGCTCGGGCAGAAGTTTCTAAGCCATGTGTGAATCTTTTTCTAATGCTAAAAGTACAAAAATATTTCAGTGAAAGCAGAAGCAGTTCTATTTGTGGGCGTTCAGGTCGGCTTAGGTTGGAAATTCAAAGTCCTGCTCTGACCAGCAGCCCTTTAACTCGGCGCAGCTGCGGCTTAGGGGGGTTACAAAGGTCCTTCTGCAACTCGAGCTGCAAACAGGCCCCATGCCAGGCCCTGAACTGAGCCTTGGTCCTAAAAATCTTGCCATGGGTCAGAGCAGACTCTTACCTGCCTTGTCCATGGTCTTGTGTGTTATAAACACTGGTCATGTGTTGTCTGCTCTCAATAACAATTGTATGCTTGAACTCTGCCCAAGAGACTCCTGTGCTTCAGCTGTTCCCCAGACCTGCTGTGCTGCTTTTCCCTTGATACATGTTAGGAAAAAGAATAAATATTGACTTTACAGTGTTTATAGCTCTACTTTCTCTCCGGTATAAAAGGTTTCTTCCACCTTCTGCTGCTCTGCTTGCTCAGCACACCTCTGACATTCCCCTCAGAGAACCTGCAGGGAGCAGGGCACCTCCCCTGCCACTCACATTTGGCCCAGACAAATCCATAACCTCATCCTTAACCCTCTGTTCTTATCCATAACTCTCTGTCCTCATCCATATCCCTCTACTCTCCTTGTGTTTTGGTTTGTGGGTGCCAGCTTGAGTTGGGTGCCCCTGAGGATGGGCAGTGCCTGATGTTCACCCACCCCACTCCATGTAAATGTTGGAGTGGGACAGAGCCGAGGTGAAATGGGATTTCACAGCTTATCTCCAGGTGTGGTTGTATGTTCTTCCAAGTCTTTTATCCGATGTGACCCTGGGCAGTCTGTGGGATTGTTTTCCCAGCAAGAGAGCTCAGGGAACTGTGTTTTGCCCTGCAGTGACAGCAGGCAGCAGGTCTGGGTGTCACAAAGCTGTCCCATGGCCAAAGCAGCTCTGAATAATCTAACACTGAACCATTTTGCAGAGAAATGCCCAAATCTTTTGTCTGACTTGAGAAAAACCCTTTGAGATCTCATTGGTATTGCTGGGGAGAGCTGTCTGTGGTGGTTTTGGGGCAACCACATCTAAGAGGAGCTCAACAGCTACGGGCTGTGCTCTGTTTTGGATTTGTGTTTTGTTTTCAGGGCAGAAAGCTGGTGTGATTTGAGCAAAACAGTTGGGCCTTGGAGGATTGATGAAGGGCCGGGTTTTAATTTTACATTTGAAGAAAGAGATTCTCCCTCTGGCTCAGCGGTGGAGGCAGAGCAGCAGCTGATGGTAGAAATGGAGATGGTTTTCCCCAGGAAACCACTGTCCTGTGGCTTCTAGGATGGGCTGTGACCTGGGAGCTATTTGCTTGTGGGCTTGAAAGTAGTAAAGGTGAGCTCCTGGGGGGGCTGGGGGGTGTGGGTGCTCAACCACAGCATTTCCTGCATCTATGTCTGTGAGTGTCGCCAAATGGGAGCTGACTGTCCACATGGTCAGCAAGGGGAGCAGTGGCCCTGGGGAGCCTTGCCCACACCAGGGACTGAGCTCGGGCACACAGGTGCTGGTGGGAGCTGGGGACATCCAGCTGCTCCCTGCACGCACGGGAGCTCCTGGGAAGGGGGGCTTAGTCTTGGGAGTGTTCTGCAGTGAGCCAGCAGCAGGGCAGCCCCTTTGTCCTCATCTCCATGTCCAGGCAGAGAGGACTGGAGGAGGATGGGGGCTCAGAGGTGCAGCGGGAGGTCCTGGCTGAGCATCTGGGAGCACGGCCGGAGCAGAGGGGTCGAGGCAGAGGGGTCAATGCTGAGCTGGAGGGCTTGGTGTGGAAGTGTCTGTGCCAGAGTGGGTGGCTTGGGGTGGATGGCTTGGTACCGAGGCAGAAGGCTTGGTGCTGGGGCCGAGGGGTCGGTGCTGGGCCGGAGGGCAGAGGTTTGATGTCAGGGTGGAGGGTTTGGGGCGGAGGGCTCAGTTCTGGGGTGCAAAGCCGGGGCAGAGGACTCGGTGCCGGACCATGAAGCCGCCTTCCCGCTATTGTTCCCGGCGCTCCCGCCATCCTGCGGCACGAGGCAGGTGCCGGCGGGAGCAGCGCCAGGGGCCGGGAATGCACCTCCCGGGGCCGCCCCGCCGGGAAGGGGCGAGGAAGGGGCCGCTCCCGGCGGGGCCGCGGTCCCTGCGCCGCCCGCTCCATTTTCTGCCTCGCCTGTCAGGGAGACGCTCAGATGGCAGAGCCGCGCTCGGCCGCCTCGGGAGGGAGGTGGAGTCTGCCCGTCCTCCGCCCGCCCTCCCTCCATTGTCAGCGGCGGCACCTGCTCGGGCCGCCGGCGGCCGGGATGCTCCTGCCCTTCCCGGCGGAGCGGGGACGGGGACGCTGCCGCAGCGCCGGGCCCGCGGCCGCAGCTCGGAGCCGCAGGGAGGAGATGCTGCTTGTGCCTGCCCGGCCCTGCTGCCGCCTCGGGAAATGAACATGAGTCTGCCAGGCCGCGTCTCCTGCTCCATGCTCAACTGCTTTGTAAGTGCTGCTTTTCATTCCCCTCCCCTCCTCCATGGAAGCGGGGCCGTAAGGCAGATGCTCTCTCCAGCATCCTCTGCCCTGGGTCTGCCCGGCTGGGCGTGGAGAGGGGGGATCCCCTTTCCTGGCTCCCGCCGGGCGACACAGTGGCCGGTCACCGCTGCCCTGCCCCGGTCCAAGGGCACGGCAGTCCCTGAGCAGCCCGAAGGCCCCGGCCACCGTGTGCCATGATGTGCCACGCAGGATGCGGCCGGTCCTTGCCTGGAGCTGGAAAATTGCCGTGGAGAGCATCCGACCCCAGGGGAGCTCCGCTCCCGCCATGGCTGCGGCGCTCGCAGGGCGTGCAGGACCCCTCCTGTGCTGGTGCTGCTGCGCTGGGAGGGCGTCCCGAGCTCCCTGGCTTTTATACCTTCGGGGAGAGGAGTTTTCCTGCTCTGATGCCCCTTCTGCAGACCCACTGTCCACCCCTCCCCGGGGGACTCATGGCCAAATGGGCTCTGAGGGCTTCAGGCGGCTTGTGAAGAGCGCGGGGCCCTGAGCCCCCGCCCTGCCGGTCGCCGGGATGGGATGTGGCAGCAGGAGATGCTCAGCCTCCCGCCCGCCCTGCGCCGCAGGCGAGGCGGGACTCAAGGACACCCAGGCCGGTGGAGAGCTCGGGCTGCCCTGTTCCAGTTCCTGCTGCTCGCTGGGATTTCTCTGCGAGCTGCAAAGTGGTGATGGGAGATCTCTGCTCCCCGGCTGCCGCACCGGCACGGGCACACACCTTCCCTTTGTGCCTCGGCGTGGGAGCGAGTCTCTGGCAGGAGCTGTGCCCTGTCTCCATCACAGTGGGGGTGAGGAGGGGCAGTGCCTTTCCCTTTAGCTGGGGTTGATGCCGAGTTTTACACCGGTTATAACAGCATGTGTGCAGGTTCCTTGGAGATGGGCTGGGGCGGGTCTGGTCACCCCCGTCTGAGGTCCAGGGAGCGCCTCGGGCCATGCTGTTCTTGTGGATGACAAGGCTTCAGCCCCTGTCACTAACACAAGGGGATTCAGCATCATTTTATATATTCCTGAGCCAGAAGGATTGGCATCTCCTTTCTTCAGGTTAAAATTCAGATTCTGGCTTGGGTGGCATACCCAGAAAGATATTTCATTTTAAAATATTACTCAGTGCTTACAGAACAGAGCGTTTCCTGGTAAATGCTGGAGCCTAAAGAAGCTACAGTTAGGAGACATTCCGAAGAAAACATTCCCACACCAAATACATGTGGAGTTAACACCATCCTGGGCTCCCAGCAGTGAGCATCTGAGTGCTGCTCCTTCAGACAACACGGTGGTTTGACAAGGTCTGTGGGAGGGCTGGTGAAAATTGGCACTGGCATTTCATGCCAGAGCTCAAGGAGCGTTTGGACAACGCTGTCAGGCACACAGTGGGATTGTTGGGGTGTCCTGTGCAGGGCCAGGAGTTGGACTTGATCTTTGTGAGTCCCGTCCAACTCGGGTTAGTCTATGATTCTACGAGCGACTGAAGATTCCCAGGTCCTAAACTGAGACACACACTCTGCTTGTCAAGGGTGGCGTGTTCAGGCTCTGTGTGTCCTCTCAGACCACCCTGAGGCCTCCGTGGGCTTTCTGGGGTGTCCATCTGAGCAGTATGGACACGTCCACTGGGGCTCAGTTCCCTGCTTGGGTGCTGGCACCAGTCAGTAATGCCTGCTGTGAACTGGGTGCACTGAGGTGCAGTTGTTGTTGGGTTACTTTTCCCACTTGTATATTCTCCTCAAGAAACTTCAGGCTCTTGCCAGATTTTTGTGGGCTGAAAGTGAAAATGAAAACTCCTCAAAGAAAGCAGTCCTTAAGAGGAGGAAGAGTTGTTTGAGGCTGGACTGTAGATGGAAACCCTCTGTGTCATGCTGTGTCTGCCGTGGTACCGGGGGAGGTACCAGGGGAACAGCTGACGTGACAATTTACTGTCACATCAGTCCCAGATCCTGTGCTGGCCAAGGTGCATCTGCTTGGCTTTCCAAACACCACTCAGCTGGAAGAGGCAGGACTTGGAGACCTGCTTTGGCCTTTTACTGTGCTGTGGGGACTCAGCAACAGACAGAGGAGCTGCTGGGGTCCAGAGGCACAACAGGCATTTCCATGCACAGGCATCCCCAGGCTCCTGGGGTGCTGAGAGTATCCAGCAGCTTCAGTTTTTGGCTTTCACAGCACGTGCTGACTGGGACCTGTCTGACTGTGTGCTCTTGTTTGCAATGCAGGGTGAGGAGGGCCCTCCCAGTTTGGAGTACATCCAGGCCAAGGACTTGTTCCCCCCGAAGGAGCTCGTAAAGGAGGAGGAATCATTGCAGGTAAGGAAGTCAGAACACCCAAACAGCTTTGGGATGTGGCAGGCTGGGCTCTGCAGGGCGGCTCTCCAGCCCAGGACAGCCTGGAGGCCACGGGCTGGCCGGTGCCAAAGGTCACATTTGGAGTGGTGGGTCCTTCCACGTGTTGCCAGTCATTCCAAACGCACCATCCCTGCCTTCCCAGCCCTGCCAGGATGTGTACAGCACCTCCTGCCTCTGGGAAACGAGGCTGGAGCATGATGTGATGCACAGCCAGGCTGGGTATTCCCTGTCCTCGCTGGCAGTGAGGAACGTGACGCTGCCTGCGTGGCTCTGCAGCAGGGAGATGCTCCCTGGGACAGGGGATTAGCTCAGTTGATTAGAGTGTGATGCTAATAGTGCCAAGGTTGCAGGTTCTATCCCAGTATGGGCTATTTGCTCAGGAGTTGGACTTGATGATCCTTGTGGGTCCCTTCCAGCTCAGGATATTCTGTCCTGTTGGAGCGGGGCCGTGCTCGGTGCAGTGACTGCACTGCCTGCTCTGGCCCTGGTACACGTTGCTCCTGGCATTTTCCTGCTGCAGAGTGGCTGGAAGGAGACACCTCCATATGGTGCCAGCCTCCTGCTGCAAAAAACCCTTGGAAGAGCCCCGGGTGCTTTGCCGCTGTGCAGCAAGGGCAGGAGCACAGCCCTGGGGGGTTTGGTGCTTCCTTTGACATCATCCAGTGCTCATCGTCCTCCTCCTGGGGCTGGAGCCAGGCTCACCTTGTTCCCACTGCTGCTGCAGTGTCTGAGATTGTTCTGGGATCAGCATTGCCTTGGCAAAAGGTGCTGGGCAAAGCAAGGACTGAGAGGTGTTGTCTTGAAGGAGCAACCATGGGCTGAGGAGTTGTTGGGGTCAAGGCTGCAGGTCTGAGGCCTTTGGGGGGTGAAGCTGCTGAAATGACTCTGAGCTGAGGCTCCTGGAGAAGAACAGGCTCTGCTTTAAGTCTTCTGCATGGAGGACCATAAATCACCCTTCCAAGGGTAATTTCCCTTCAGTAAATTGTTATTTGAATGTAAAGTGAAGTGTCCAAGGCCAGGTTGGATGGGGCTTGGAGCAACCTGTGCTAGTGAAGGGTGTCCCTGCCCATGGCAGGGGGTTAGAACAAAATGAGCTTTAAGGTCCCTCCCAGCCCAAACCGTTCCACAATTCTGTGATTCCAAAAGGATACCAGTGGCTTGATAACAAGCTGTATTCAGGCACCTGCCAGTTTATTCCAGGATTTCCCTCTGTCAGTTCTTGCAGCCTTTCCATCCCTTTCTAATCTGTCTCCCTTCTGGTGCTGTGTGAAGGAGCCACGTAAGCAGAAGAAACACATGCCAGCTAAAAACAGCTCTGGCAAGCACGCAGAAATAAACTGCAGAAATAAATAGAGGATATTCTCTTCATGGCAAATAATTAATACTTTTAAAGGGTGTTCGGACACATGCCAGTCTAAGGTGGTTATTTTTGTACAAAGAAAGGAGAAGTTGTTTGTACAGTTGTCACTTGAAGTCTGAAATCCAGGAAATTCAGGTTTTTAGGCAGCATAAGCCTTAGAAACAAGTTAGAAATAAAGAGAAGGTGGTCTGACTTGCACTAATTACAGTGTAATGAATTGTGCCATCAGCTGCCCTGTCTGGCAGGTTCCAGCTCTGGCTGAAATGATAAATCATCATGACATTTTTTGCATAATTGGTTGCCGACATCACCTGGTGTAGGTGGCATTCAGGGAACAGGAGGAGCCTGATTAGCTAAGGACAAAGGGGCCTGGTGAATTTTAGGCTGTTCTGCCTTCTTTTTTTTTAATATAAGAAAAGTCAAACTTGACTGTCTGCCAGGATCCCACGTTTTAAAAATAGCTACGGCATGTCCAGGCTGATGGGGAGGGACACAGAGACACTTGATTATGTAGATATTTAACACTAAAAAAATTAAATTCAGGTGACTTTAGCTTTGTTGTGGATTAACCAGGACAAACTTCCTCAGTCATACAAATAACTGTACAGAGAGATTCCCTCTGCCTGGTTAGCAGAAGCTGGGCACAACTTTGGTTCATTTGCTTACCTGGATGGTAAGTGGTGATGAGTCTCACAGTGATGACCATTTAAGTGGTGACACTGCCCTGGGGCAGGGAATTCTGATCCATCACAGAATCATTAAGATTGGAAAGGCCCTCCAAGATCATCAGGTCCTGTGCCTGACCCCCAACTTTGTCCCCCAGTGCCACGTCCAGTCCTTCCTTGGACGCCTCCAGGGATGGGGTCTCCACCACCTCCCTGGGCAGCCCCTTCCAGTGCTGCCCCTTGTCCCAGGGCTGGTTTGCCCTCTCCTAAGAGCAGGGATCATCGATCCCTCTGCCCCATTGCACACCCTCACTGCCAGGTGTGCAGTGTGTGTGCTCACACCTCTCCTCCATAAGCATGATCCTTCAGGACGTGCTCTGGAGGCATCCTTGGGAAGCAGATCCACGTGTGGGGCTGGGCAGTGGGTCCAGTGCTGTTCCATGCTGTTGTCAGCTCTCAGGGCACGAGGAGCACATTGCTGGAAATGGTTTCCCATGGGAGATGCACTGCAGAGGCAGTGGGAAGAGCGGCTCTGGGAATTCCGGTGCACAAGGATCTCCTTTTCTGTGGCTGGGGTATGTGCTGCCTGTGTGTGGGTGCTGACCCAGCGCTGTCTCCCTTGCAGGTGCCATTCACTGTGTTGCAGGGTGAGGGGGTGGAGTACCTGGGCCATGCCAACGACGCCGTGATCGCCATCTCCAACTACCGCCTGCACATCAAGTTCAAGGATTCCGTGATCAACGTGAGTCCGGGTCCGGCACCTCTCGCGTGGTTTCAGTGCGGGGAGGGGTGGGAATAACCCTTTTCAGGGGGCTGTGGCATGGGAAGGTGCTTCTCAAAGGATGCCAGGCCTGATGCTGCCTCTAGGCGTGCAGTTGCTGTTCTGCTGCTGTACTGAGGTGTGAGGGTGGGGTTTTCTTTTGGATACTAATTAGGCCTTTCCTTTGCTGTTGTCTTTAAATTTAAGCTTTAACCTCGGTGGTTTTAAGGCTGTTGAGGTCTCTTGCAGGCCAGTTTTAATGAGACTTCTCACCAACCCAGAGTCAGACAGTGGGAGCCTGAGGCTTTCTCTCACTGTCTCGACTTGCCACCTCTTACTGCAGCTGCTGTTGGGCTCAGTTACCTGTGTTTGGCTGGAAGCACTTGAGTCAGTAACTGGCCCCCGGTGGGAGATTACCCAGGGACAGAGCAGGAATGAGAGTAGTAATCATGGAAGGAGCTGCACGCTGAGTCATGAAGCTCCAGAGCCCCGGGAGTGGGTTTGTGGTTCCCAGTGGCAGCTCGTGATTGCTGCTGGAGCCGTGACTGAGCGTGAGGGGCCCGCGGGCAGGGCTGCTGGGGCTGCTGTCGTGCTGTGCCTTGTCATGCCCTACATCTGTCCCTCCCCCACAGGTGCCTTTGAGGATGATGGAAAGTGTGGAGTGTCGGGATATGTTCCAGCTTCACATCGTCTGCAAGGACTCCAAAGTGATCAGGTACCTGCTGTGTTGCTGTGGGGTGGCTGCTGCTGCAGGCCCTGACCAGCCCTGGTGTCTCCCTCTGTGCTGCCGTGGGAATTGAGCTGTCCATGGCCACGGATGAGTGTCCCCACTGAGGCTGATTTGCCTTTGTGCTCGCAGGTGCCATTTTTCCACCTTCAAGCAGTGCCAGGAGTGGCTGAAGAGGCTGACCCGAGCCATCGCCCGCCCTGCCAAGCCTGAGGACCTCTTTGCATTTGCCTACCACGCCTGGTGCTTGGGAGTCTGCGTGGATGAGGAGGATCAACATGCACATCTGTGCCGTCCCGGTGAGCTCCTCCCTGTCCCCTTCCTGCTCCCCTGCCCAGGAGCACTGCAGTGCAATTTAGCTGTTCATAAACCCTGTCTGGCTGTGTCTTGTGCTCTGCTGCAGCCATAGCCCAAATTCACCTTGCTGGCTCATCCTGAGTCCAGCTGATGGCTGGGTGCTGCAGGAGAACAAGCACAGTAAAAAGAATTACAGTTATAAATATAATAAGGAACATTCTGAGCCAGCACCAGAGGAGCAGCTTTTCCCTTTCTCCTTGTGAAGGAAGAAAACTTTAGCACTCTCACCATGATGATTGAGAGCTCAGGCAGTCCTGTAAACATCACCAGCTTTGAGGCAGCCTAATTAATATGAGCCCATCTGCATCTCTTCTCCAACAACCAAAAATGCTGTGACATTCCCGGGATCAGGTCTGTGGAGAGCTCTGGCTTGTCCTTACACAGGCACAGATCAAATCCTCGAATCCATAAAGAGAACACCAGAGCTGTGCTGGTGCCCTCGTGTGGCTTGGGAGTTTCCCTTCTCTGGGAACACAAGGTTCCCTTGCAGCTGCTTTGTCTTATTCATGATTAAGCTGTTCAAAAAGGGATTGAAATGAGTGAGGAACCTGGTTTTAGGCTTAAAAAATGTGCTGATCCTACAGGAGAGCAGCAGTAGCCTGAGTGAAATGTCCAGACAGAGGCTGGGATAGAGGGATGAGGTTCAATAGTAGAGCTGAAAGAGATACCAAAGAAGCTGGTAGAGAAAAGGTAAATTCTGTGTCCTTATCATGCCCCAAACACCAGCAATTGGGAGATATTTGCTGTCTTTCCTTTAGGGAAAGTAGTATTCTCAAATATAAATAAACTCACCTATGGAAGTTGTTGCTGCAGGATATGACTGAGGCAAAGAGCTTTGCAGTCTTTATTTATTAGCAAGATTTGACGCTGGAGCAACAAAGGCATCCAGAATTCGTGAGGTGAGGCTAAAAATAAGAGAGCAAACCCTGAGTCAGCGTCTGAGAGCAGTCTGGAGGAAGGAACTGCCCGGGGTGGGTGCTCAGTACTCCTTGCCGTGGGGTTCCCAACATCCACTTTGGAAGCTGTCACTGGCAGAAGGGCAAAAGTGGATTAAATTAACTCCCCACACTTCCTCAGTGACATGGGGAGGCTGTTTCCATCCTGCTCTGTGCTCTGAGACGAAAAGTGATCTGACTTGACAAAATAAACAGAGGAACCCCTCTGAGGGACAAGTCTTTTTGGCTTCTGAAGCACCATCCCTGCTGCCATCCAGCTGCCCTGGAGTTTCTCCTTGCCGTGGATGTGCTCTGAGAGCTGGGCCCCTCTGCTCTGGAGCCAGGCTGGGAGAGCTGGAGGTGTTTAGCCTGGAGAAGGGGTAACCTTAGAGCCCCTTCCAGTAGCTAAAGGGGCTTATAACAGGAGGAGAGGGACTTTTTGTGCTGGCAGAGAGTGACGAGACAAGGGGGAGTGGTTTTAAACTGCCAGAGGGATATTGGGAAGAAATTCTTTAATCAGAGTGTGGGGGGGCCCTGGCACAGGTTGCCCAGAGAAGCTGTGGCTGCCCCATCCCTGGAAACGTCCAAGGCCAGGTTGGACGGGGCTTGGAGCAACCTGGGCTGGTGGAAGGTGTCCCTGTTCACAGCCGGTGGTTGGAACTCTGTGATCTTTAGTGTCCCTCCCAACCCAAAGCAGTGTGGGATTCTCTCCAGCCTGGAATAGTTGCCATGAACACGTTCAGATGCCCTCGGTGCTGTCAGTAAGTCCCTGTGCTCTGCTCTCCAGGAGACCACGTGAGGTACCGCTTTGAGATGGAGCTGGTGAGGATGGGCTTTGACTTGCAGAACGTCTGGCGTGTCTCTGACATCAACAACAATTACAAGTGAGTGTTTCCCCACCAGGCTCTCCCCACTCTCCTCTTCCCTTACTTTCCCTTCCTCATCCTCGCGCAGAGCGGTGGGTGAGTCAAACTCCAGCTAATCCTCCTTCCTGGCCTCGACAGCCCTCAGGCAGTTCAGTGTCTGAGCCAGATCCCTTTTCTTTCCGCCTTTCACATCGTGGAATTGCAGAAGGAATACAGTCCAAATGTCAGAGCTGGCAGAGAGGGTGATTGCTGACTCAGGTGGTTTATAATGATGGGGCTCTAATTCCTCCTGGAAGACATTCGGGAGTTCGGAGGATCCGTCCATCATGGGTTTCTTTCTGGTCAGTTGTTCTCTGACATGACAAACAGTTTTCATACACTGGGGCAGCTGTTCAGCTTTGTGAGGAGCTGGGACTGAGCCAGTGGAGAGCTGTTGGGATGCTGGGGAGTCTGGGAATGAGCAAGGCTCGTTCAGTTGGAACAGGAGAAGCTGGAGGGGTGATCTGCCTCCAGCTGCTGGGGGGGCATTCACAGAGGGGAAGGACTGAAACCCTCCTGACAGGGGCACGTGACAGAGCAAGGGCCAACAGACACAAAGTGCAGATTGGGAGGCTCAGAATGGACATGAGAGGAAAAAAAAGCTATTCCCCAGGACGTGGTGCTGGGCTGGGGCAGATCCCCAGGGAGAGGGGTTTCTCCATCATTAAGGTGTTTCCCATCTCACTGTTGCAGGTGAGCAGGGAGTTGGAGTGGGGATCTCTAGAAGGTCTTTCCCACCAGCACATCAGTGTTTGCAGCCGGTTTTCTACTCCTGGGGGAGCCCAGGACTCTTGGAGAAGCACTGCTCCTCTCTTTGCAGCAGGTGGCATTAAGCCAGCAGGATTTTATTAAGCTTTGATGGACATATTCATTTGTGCATTCCCTATAATCCTTTCCTTGAAACCACTGGTATCCCTCCGTCTTTCATCTCTGTCTCAGCCAGGAAAAGCATCCCTATCACCTGTGGACTGGACAGTTCCAGGACACTGGTTTCTTTGGGAGTGCCTTGGAGACACTGGACTGGGGAAATGCTGGTGGAGTTTTGCAGTCTGCTGCCTGTTCTCTCTTCCTTAAGAATGCAGAGATTTGGGGGGTGATTTACAGTTTCCCCTTTGTCCCCACTGACTACATCATTGCTTTGGAACTGTCCACATGACTTTGCATTTATGCAGTTTCTCCAAGGATGTCAAATAAAACTTGTTATCCTGAACTGCTTGGTTTTGGAGGGTCCCTGCCCTGGGTAGAGTCTCTGCATGTCTTTGAGAGCAGTCAGGCTTTCTGCCCTGTTAAATTTTGGGGTGTGGTTCCCTCTGACCATTTCAGAAAGCTCAGCTTCCATTTACCATCTGTGCCTCACTTCCTGGCCAGTAATCCACAGCCATTACCAACTTCTCTGAAGGCAGGTGTTTGATTTCCAACCCAACCAGGGAAGAAAGGACTTTGAAACAAACCTCAGCAAGCCTGGCTTTGCTTCCCTCCACCTGCCTGAGTTCCTCCCTGGGGATGCTGGCAGGTCCCAGCTTCCTGCAGACATCCTGGGATCTCAAGGGTGGTGTAATTGCCTTGTGCAACTCAAACCAGTTCTCTCTTGCTGCTGGGGGAGTGTGTCTTTAAATCCTGCCTTGGCTTTTGATCATAACCACCTGCCTCTATTCACAAGGATCAGGTTACTTTTTAACTGTTTATAGTCCTTTTATCTTTTATTTCCCTGCATTGGCAAAACAGTGTTGTTAAAGACAGGATACTCCAAGGCAATGGCTTTGTTCCTTGTCTTTCAAGTCTGTTCCGAGATGTCCTTATCTGGGAACTATTATCGTCTTCCTGGAGACAGCCATCATAAAATGAGAGCAGTACAAGCTTATAACAACCACTCCTTCGGCCCTGATAAAAGTGTACAGTGATAATAAAATTATTACACGGGCTCTCCCTGGCTCCCACATCTCCAGGGATCTGTGCACCCAGGGAAATGGGATCACTCCAGCATTGCCCATCTGGCGCACCCAGGCTGACCGAGGGAGGAGTTGTTCCATGGCAGCCTTAGGTGGGTTTGGTACACACGTAGTTCCTTCAAAAAGGGAAAAAAAAAATATCCACTTTTCCTCCACTGCTGATGCTTGTTTTCAGGTTTCATCTTTCTACAGTGGTGCTTTTATTTGTTTTTGACTTTATGAGGAAAAAAGCTGCCTGGAATTCCGTGTTGCTGCTTTACCCAGCTAGTGTTTCCTGCTTGTTTCTGGGACTGCTCTTAATTAATATTTTGTCTTATTTTGTTACAATTCTCTATAGATTTTAATACTGTCCATACCATTGGAAATGGGATAATTAGTGTCCTTGATTGGATTTGTTGTAGGAGCATGTGAGCAATAAGTCTGTGAGGGCTGTTAGTGATAACAGTGTCCTGTGCAGGGCCAGGAGTTGGATTCCATCCTTGTGGGTCCCTTCCAACTCAGGATATTCCATGATTCTGTGATTTCTCTCACCACCTTTGTGGTCAGAAGATGCTCCTTGTCTACAGGTGCCAATTTATGTGGCTGTGTTGTTCCAGCCCTTTTTCTGCCATCAAACCTCACAGTTCCAAGGATGTTTCCCTCAGTGGTCGGGCTCAGTGTGGTCCCAGAGTGTTCCAGGCCACCCTACCACAAGTGGTTCCCTTTAGGGCTCCCTCTGTGCTGAAAAATGGGTCTGGAGCACGAGTCTGAGGAGGAGGAGCTGGGAGGGCTCAGCCTGGAGAAAAGGAGGCTCAGGGGGGACCTTCTCACTCTCTACAACTCCCTGACAGGAGGGGGGAGCCGGGGGGGGTCGGGCTCTGTTCCCTGGAAGCAAGGGACAGGACAAGAGGAAACAGGCTGAAGATGCTGTTGGGGGAGGTTTAGGTTGGATAGTGGGGGAAATTTCTTCATGGGAAGGACTGTCAAGCACTGGAACAGGCTGCCCAGGGAGGTAGTAAACTCCCCATCCCTGGAAATGTTCAAAAAATGTATGGATGTGGCACCTGAGGACATGGATTAGTGGTGAACATGGTGTTGGTGCTGGTTTGGTGGTTGGACTTGTTAATCTTGGAGGTCTTTTCCAACCTAAACAATCCTATGCTTCAATGTTTCAATAACCATCATATCTGTCAGCTCCCCCCTCACCCTTTTCATTGTTACCGTCATGGGGTCATTATCCCCTCTGAAAGTGTTGTTAAACCTACTGAGTGATAAATGCTCTGACAAAGTGATTTTTCAGTTATTCTGCTTTGCAGCAGTTTAGGCCCAAAATAAGAGAGTCAGGGACTTCTGTATAATTTGTCTGGGAGCACCAAGAAGCACCTGGTCGTGTCCGAGAATGTCACCTTTGTCTCGGGCACTGTCGTGACACTTGTGTGTTCTGTGTGGGAGCAACACAAGTCTCCCACAGGAATCTCTGGATGTCATTCCTGTCGCTCCAGGGGTTGGTAGTGTAGCCTCAATGCTGCCCTGTTTCTGTTTAGGCTTGGGATTTGATCCAGGCACACTCTGGAGGATGCTGGTAGCTCTGAGCCTCTCACTTTTGCCCTCACATTTCCCTGGGACGTGCCCACACCGTGTTCACAAGCTCAGCCTGTGCAAAGCTTGTACTCTGAAATTTAGGGTGCCACTAATTTTCTTCCTTGTATCAAGTTTATAAGATGCTGTTAAGCCAGCGTAGTTACTTATCCTGGCTTTTCACTTCCTCTATGGTATTTTTTGGGAATTCTAGCCTAGAGACACGTCTGCTTGTGTTGACCTCATTGCCTGTTTCTATGCACCCTGCTTAAATTTGGCTTAACTTCTTAAGGCAGTCCTGTTTCATTACCTGAATTTTATTGATTTCTGTCTTACTGTTTTCCCAAGTTTTAGTGCCTTAACTCTTGGAATGCTCCTGAGCCTCTCCTGGCCTGCCTCTCCCCAGTCTGTAGTGTAACACACCACCCTTAATGTTTCATTTGAAGTGCC
Organism: Pipra filicauda; assembly: GCF_003945595.2. Taxonomy (NCBI): domain Eukaryota; kingdom Metazoa; phylum Chordata; class Aves; order Passeriformes; family Pipridae; genus Pipra; species Pipra filicauda. The sequence goes on along the minus strand of NW_024104563.1, from coordinate 356,620 downwards.
AGGGCACTGATTCTGTTTGCATTTCATTGAAGCCCATTCTTGTATAGACTCATCTATTCCAAAAGTTCCTCCAGACCTCACCAGGTGCTATCCCTTTCCACATTCCTGCATCCTCAGTCACGCTCCAGTGCTTCTTTAATTTCCTGTCCAACTTTACACATGGAATCTGAGGCATTTCGGAGATGTCCAAGCCTAGACATCCTACTACAGACGTCCTGCTCTTCACCTTCTTACCTGACAGCTTTAATTTTGCTTCCTGGATTCCTCACCCTGTTGTTTTTCTCCCTTACCCAGCCTTGCTTTCTGCCTGGGGCTCTCAGAGGAGATGTCTAGACACTGAAGTGCCTTTTTGCACTGTGGCAGGCAGTTCTTCACTAGCATCACAAACTAATTAATAGTATATCATGCCTTTTGCCATCAGCTGGGATATCCTGGGCTCAGGAACACCAGCCCACCCTCTGGAGCTTGCTGGCTGGATATTTTCACCCCTTTCACCTTGCTCCCCATCTGCCCTGAAACATTCCTGCTAAATGATGTGGGTTATAGCCTAGAGCTGGAGCTGCTCTTTGATGTTCCTTGCCATGTACCCACCTGTGTCAGCCTGGGCCGTGGGGGCTCAGCTGGTCCAGCTTCCAGGCACTGCTGTGTCTGAGCCTGCCCTCAGCCTGTGCTGTGAGCACCAGGGGCAGGGCAGGAGCTGCAGGAGCCAGGAAGCTCCCCCTGCACTCCGGGAATTTTGTGTGTGCTTCATGGAATCCCAGAATGGTTTGGGTTGGAAGGGACCTTAATTGCTCATCTCAACCCACCCCGTGCCATGGGCAGGGACAGATTGCTAGACCAGATTGCTCCAGCCTGGCCTTGGACACTTCCAGGGCTGGGGCAGCCACAGCTTCTCTGCCCAACCTGTGCCAGGGCCTCCCCACCCTCACAGGGAAGAATTCCTTCCCAATATCCCATCTAACCCTGCCCTCTGGCAGTGCTCTCTTCTCTCTCTGTTCTCCTCTCACTGCTGGTACATGTTCAGTTGCCTATTAGGAATCTGATTTCTGGCACCCCACCAGACAAGGTATTATTTAGATCTCCCTCCTGTCATTTTATTTGCATACACCCAGTCCCCATTGCCATCTTTCTGGGCAGAGCTGTGTCTTCCTCACAGAGAAATGTGTCAAGGTGACCTGGGTTCTGCAGGTCATCGTTTACCAGAAGCTCTGTGTGTACCCGGGTTTGCACCTGCTGCAAGAAAACCAAAGCCCCACAGAAATTACTGACTGTTCCACTAAACCCTTCTGAACCCACATTCTTCAATCCAGAGGATGTTCCAAAGGCACCCTTGGGAAGTACTGGGACACTAAGTATGGGCCTGGAGGGGAGGCCTGAGGTGAGAAGAAGTTGTCTCAGTTCCTCACAGCACTTTTGGGGTCACTTTTTCCATGTTGAGGCTGTACTGAGACAGAGATGAAGAGCCAAAGTCCTGCATGTTGAGTTTGGAGAAATGTGAGCTGCTCTGGGGTAGATTTTTGACTGCCCAGTCCTCATCTTGCCTTTGTGCTTTCTTTTTTCCAGGCTTTGTTCCAGTTATCCCCAGAAGCTGCTGGTCCCCGTCTGGATCACTGATAAGGAACTGGAGAACGTGGCTTCATTCAGGTCATGGAAAAGGATCCCTGTGGTGGTTTACAGGTAAATACAAACCCAAAGCTGTGCTCTCCCCCAAACCCACGTGGTCCTGCACAGGGTTGGGCAGCCAGGTGAGCTCCACAGGGCTGAGGAGCAAGGGGTGACAGCAAGAGCTGGGCGTTCCTTTTGCCTCCTACCTGAGAATGTGAGGAAAAGGTTCTTCCCCCAGAGGCTGGTTGGGCACTGACCAGGCTCCCCAGGGCAGTGGACACAGCACCAAGGCTGCCAGAGCTCAGGGAGGGTTTGGACAATGCTCTCAGGTGCAGGGTGGGATTGTTGGGGTGTCCTGAGAAGGGCCAGGAGTTGCACTGGATGATCCTTGTGGGTCCCTCCCAGCTCAGGATATTCCATGATTCTATGAAATATTCCCTGGCCAACCTTCCAGAAATAAGCCATAGAGTGGGATGTAGGAGGCCAGGTGAATGGAACAGAGCTTTGCAGGGTAGGGGGTGGTCTCTCCCTAACTTGTCTCCTGGGAGACTGATGTGTTTGAAGCCAGCCAGGTTTGAAGGTGCACCCAGCCAGTTGTGCCTGGTGTAAAATGTACATTATGATCTCTAGCCTTAGACTCTGTGTTAGCAGTCACCAAATCCCAGTAGAAAAAAAACTTTAAAATATCACATCTGCACAGCAAAGGAAAGTACAAAAGTCAGGAAGCAAGCCCAGTGAATTTACAGATGCCTTAACTCTGCATCTTCACATCTCATGGCTTGGTAAATGCTGGCAAAACACCGTGTGTCGCTTCTAGAACTCAGTTGTGCAGTAGAGTAAAAATGAGGAGAGCTTATCTCAGGGAGCCTGTCCCTCCTTGGAGCCAAGTCAGCTAAGAACCTAATTGTATTTGTGATTCCTTTTGCTAAAAATGGCCTGGCTCTGGAGCCTGTCCCAGTGTGCCTCCCCACCTGAGGGCAAAGCCGTGTCTTTTTCCTGCTCCAACAATTATTTTGTTCCTTGCTTTATATCTCTGTAATGGTACCCAGTAATTTACAGGCTGAGCTGCAACCTTTTGCAGCCTGGGATCAGATTAGAAGACGCTGACAGGGGATGTGACAAGATGGGACAAGTGCTTGCCCGTATGTGTCTCGCATTTTCCTGCACTTTTTTTAGCATTTGCCCTCAAGATTGAAGTGTTTTGTCCAGGAGGGTCTGTGAGGGCCGTGGCTGCTTCTGCAGTGCCTTGTGCTGTGTGGAAGGGGAAGAAAGGAAAAGCCTCACACTCAGCTCCTCCTCCTCACTTGGAGTTCAGGAGAGACTGAATCCTGCATCCCAGGGACTGTTGGATAGACCTAAGGGCTTTTGGGAGCAAGGCTGAACTCACTGTGTGACAGTCACATCTGTAAAACATGCCACCAAAGGTTCCACATCATCAGATTTCTTTGAAAAAGTCCAATTTAAGCAAAGCAGAAATTTGAGTCTCCATCTCAGCCCTCAGTGAGGTGCACAGGAGAGATGCAGCAGCCTCTGGGCACAGGCCACTTCTAAATCAAGGCAGAGGATGCAATTAATTATTTAGCTGAGTGCAGAGGCAGACGGGCACGGCATGGCAGCCTCTGCTCAGCATGGCTCTGTCTGCACAGCCACCTTGAGGAGACCTTGGCAGCAGGAGAGATCCCAACACTTGGCATCACCTGTGCCTGTGGTGCCCTGGCTGCCAGGGAGGCAGCGGGTGGAACAGTGGGCACTGCTGCAGCCCCGTGGCTGGGCACTCTCTCTCGGGCTCTCAGATGGTGTCAGAATTTCAGATCATGCCACAGTTTCACATCATGCCAGAATTTCAGATCACGTCACAGTGAGATGGGAGTTTAATCCAGAGATCTGGGAAATGGAAGCACTTGCACACAGGCAGCTCAGTTGGGAACCTTTAAGCTCAGCTCAGTAAACCCTCTCCAAGCCCTTTCTTGTGTTTTAAGCCAAGCTGCTCTTTGTGTTGTGGATGAGCACTCCCATGGCGGGGAAATAACAGAGAGAGGGCTTGGGAGATCACAGACTCATGGAATGGTTTGGCTTGGAATGTACCTTAAAGATAATCTACTTCCAACCGCCCCACCACCTTCCACTAAACCAGATATTAATTAATCTGTTCTGGATGATTGTTGTGGCTTACATGGCATGTGCTGACAGTATCAGATGTGCTCTAGCCTTGTGATTGGAATGAATCTGAGAGGAAAAGCTCAACTGATAAACTACAAAGGCACTTCATGCTCCAGCTTTGGATGTTGAAAGGGTCTTGAGTCATTAAAACTAAACTGAAGTCCCTGAAGAATAATTCGCTCCACATAAGTTAAAACATTCCAGCACCTTCTGCCATTCCAGTTTCAAGAAAGGAGCTTTTTCCTTTGAGGAAAACCTCCTCAAAAATCCCAAGTAAGAAAAGCCCTGAAATGCTTGCTGTGCTCATGCTGGGGAGATGTGCAGGAGAAGGCAGAGTCAGGCTGTGGGTGCTGCCCTGTCCTGGGCAGCTCATGGCGAGCTCAGCTGTGGTTTTGGTTCCTCCACTGGCACCTGCTGTACTTTCTGCTCGCTGGTGGCTTCACACTCATCAGTGCTGCCACATTTCCTCGTGTTTTTGGCACGTCACTGTGTCCCTTGAAAGTCCCCAGCAGCTGTTGGAGTGCTCAGAGGTTTGTGCTCCCAAGACGTTTTCCGAGTTTGACGCGACTCTGGCTCTGTCACAGCATTGCCTGGATCCGGCTGCCCCACACGGCTGCACTCCTGTGCCTTCCAGCCCAAAACAGTGTCCTTGCATCCAAACAGCCTGCTGGGAGCAGTCCCTGGCACGGCACCTGCCTTTCCCAAAACGTGCTCAGGCGCTGTCTGGGAAAGTGCTGGTTGGCACAGGCTGGGGACTGTGGGTGGCTCACAAACAGGCTTGGAGATCACAGCCCGGTGCTTAAGTCCACACCTTGGCTCTGGTTCATTTACTAGTATAAACAAAGCCTTTGCTGCTGTCTGTGTTATCCATCCCTGAGTGATCCTGAAGGCAGGAATAGATCCCCTGGGAGTGACTGCTCTCCAGTCACCTGGCAAAACAAAATGGCACCGAAAGTAAAGGACCCCACAGTATTTCAACTTGGCCAAATGTGAATATTATTTCTTTGGAAGTTTAAAGTCTTCATCGCTATTATCTGTGAGATGTCATTAAGGAAACTACATGAACTGACAGAGGGCAGGGTTAGACGGGATTTTGGGAAGAAATAGTTCCCTGGGAGGCTGGTGAGGCCCTGGCACAGGTTGCCCAGAGAAGCTGTGGCTGCCCCAGCCCTGGAAGTGTCCAAGGCCAGGTTGGAGCAACCTGGAATAGTGGGAGGTGTCCCTGCCCATGGCAGGGGGTGGAACTGGACGATATTTAAGTTCCCTTCCAACAAACCATTCCATGATTGTGTGATTCTGTGATCTTCAGAGAGGTGCTGCAGGAAGGGATGGGCAGGGCTGAGCACGGTTGGTGTGAGGTGTGAGGTGCAGGATAATGTCCAGTCCATTATCCCATCTCCAGGAAGGACCAGGCACCAGGAGTAGCACCTCGGGAAAGTGTAACAAATGGGACAGGGATGCAGGTATTCTTTCCTGGGGCATCTTTGGAGCAGGTGGGATCTTAGATTTCCTACACCCGTTCAGGAGAATGGGTGACTGTGTGTCATGGTCACTTGGTGGACCTGCCACCAAGAATTTTGGAATGTATTTTGGAACAGTTTGTTCTCCCACATTGCACTATGGCAGTGAGTCCATTCTTTGTTTCGTTCATTGTCCAAAAAATACTTGTTTTTCTGAAAGGTATGGCATGACCATTCCAGTGCTTGCCTGTGTTTCTCTCAGGGGAAAACAAGACTAATCTTCCAAACTCACCGTTTTTTATCTTTCTAGACCCTTTATGCTTCTCTTCCATTCTTGTCCTTCTCTCATGGTGGGTGGTTGTTTCCTACTTAAGTTGGTCCTAAAGTGAAGCTCTTCTGCACCTCTGCCTTCTCTGAAGGTTTGAGTACGACGTGATCCTTTTTGAGATGGATTAGTGAAAAATTTATGTCATGTTAAGATGTGAAGCCATGATACTTTCTGTCATATTCTTTTCCCAAAAACTGGTACCACAGTCTTAACCTTTCTGCTCCTCTTGAGCAATGAGGCTTTTTCAGAGCTCCCCAGTGACTTCCAAGCCTTTGGGATTTGGCTGCTGGTTTGCACTGAACTGCTCCATGTCATAGCTGGGGTTATGTTTTGATCATCTGTAAACATTCTTCACTTATTGATACTAAATTTCAACCTCTGTTTTTATCATGTGAGAGCATTTGCAACTTTTTCCAGGCAGCCACAGACTCTCCTGGGTCATTCTCTGTCCCCAGCAACTTTGTCACTTCATGGTCCCTTCCCTTTCCAGGCCATTTGTGGGTGACTTGACCAGTGTGTTCATGTGAAAAATGAACTGCTTCAGGCCTCCTGGGAGGCGTCAATAAGCAACAGCCAGGGTAGGGTTCACATTTAGGGGTTGTTGATAAACACCAGCTCAGGCCTCCACCCAGAAACTCCCCAGTCTGATGCCGAGTGAGCTCATCTTTCCGACATACAGGTGATAAGTGAAATGGTTTAACAACCAGTCCATAATTTAAGGGAGGAAAAAGAGAAGGGGAGAGCAAAACAGCATTAAATGAAGTGGAAGGTGTCCCAGCCCACAGCAGGGCAGTGGAAGAACATGGTCTTTAAGGTCCCTTCCAACCCAAACCATTCTGGGATCTTGTGGAATGACTGGTGTGACTCTTAGGGATGGTTCTGTGCAGGGCTAAGGGTTGGATTCTGATCCTTTGGGTCCCTTCCAACTCAGCACATTCTGTGATTCTGTAGAATAGTTATTACTTTCCCAAAGTACAACCATAATGATTTAAAGTTCTTCTCTCTGGTTTAATATATAAATACCTATCTAGCTACAATAATATATATTTTATATATGATATATTTATAGATTAAAGTATATATTTCTATATATAAATAGAAGTCGAAGGTTGGACTTGATGATCTTGGGAGGTCTTTTCCAACCGTAGTGATTTAAAAATACAAGGCTAATTTAGCCTCTGTCAGTGCTGTAGTCATGAATAATGGTTATTTGAGATTCCCTGCCCTCTTTCAGCACTCGGTGCAAGAGTCACACAGAATCCCAGGATGTGCTGAGCTGGAAGGGACCCCCAAGGATCACAGAGTCCAACCCTCAGCCCTGCACAGGCCCAGCCCCAAGAGTCACCCCCTGTGCCCCAGAGGATCAGCCAAACCCTCCCTGAGCTCTGGCAGCCTTGGGGCTGTGCCCACTGCCCTGGGGCGCCTGGGCAGTGCCCAACCAGCCTCTGGGGGAAGAACCTTTGCCTGAGATCCAACCTGAGCCTGCCCTGACACAGCTCCAGCCATTCCCTGGCTGCTGTCCCTGGTCCCCCCAGAGCAGAGCTCAGTCCCTGCCCCTCCTCTGCCCCTCGGAGTCAGCGCGGCAGATAAAGCAGCTGCAGCCCGGAGGTTGCTCAGGTGCTGGCTGTACACGGGGCACATTTCCTGGGTTTTCCCTTCCCTCCTTCCCCCTCCGGAGGGTTCCTCAGTCTCTCCTTCCCCCGCAGACACGTGCGCAACGGGGCGGTGATCGCGCGGTGCAGCCAGCCCGAGATCAGCTGGTGGGGCTGGCGCAACGCCGACGACGAGTACCTGGTGACATCCATTGCCAAAGCCTGTGCCTTGAACCCCGGCGCGAAGGCGGCCGGCGCCGCGCCACACACCGGGAGCAGCGACGGCAGCGAGGCCTGCGACACCGACTTCGGTGAGACAGCCCCTGGATGTGGGAATTAGGGCTTCCAGCACCCCCGTGCCGCTCCCGGTGCGACCTCCGCCTTTAGCCGGGTGGACATTCTGGGCCCTGTCAGGCTGTGTGTCCCTGGGATCGCTCGTGGCGGCTGTGGGAGGGCGGGAGGGAGGGAGGTGCCGGGAGCTCAGTCCGTGTCTGTCCCAGCAGACTCGTCCCTGACGGCGTGTTCGGGCGTGGAGAACGCGGGGACTCCTCAGAAACTGCTGATCCTGGACGCCAGGTCCTACACGGCGGCCGTGGCCAACAGAGCCAAGGGAGGTGGCTGCGAGTGTGAAGGTACCGAGCACATCCCAGAGCTCCTTCCTCTTGCACCTGCCTTGCAGTGGGTCCTACAGCACAGCTGGGGGTCGGGTCAGCATTTTGGTACCTGGCCTCTGGGATCATGTTCCTACAGAGGGATCTGGAAGGGCTGGATCAATGGGTCGAGGCCAGCGGTAGGAGGTTCAACAGGGCCAAGCTCCCCGTTCTGCACTTGGGTCACAACAACCCCATGAACACTCCAGGCCTGGGGCAGAGGGGCTGGAAAGCTGGGAAAGGACCTGGAGGTGCTGGTTGACAGCAGCAGAACATGAACCCAGATGGGCAGGAGGCCAAGGGCATCTGGGCTGTGCCAGCCATGGTGTGACAGCAGGACCAGGGCAGGGACTGTCCCCCTGTGCTGGCACTGCTGAGGCCCCTCAAATCCTGGGGGCAGTTCTGGGTCCCTCACTGCAAGAAAGACATTGAGGGGCTGGAGCGTGTCCAGAGAAGGGAATGGAGCTGGGGAAGGGGCTGGAGCAGCAGGAGCAGCTGAGGGAGCTGGGGGGGCTCAGCCTGGAGAAAAGGAGGCTCAGGGGGGACCTTCTGGCTCTGCAACTCCCTGACAGGAGGGGGGAGCTGGGGGGGGTCGGGCTCTGCTCCCAGGGAACAAGGGACAGGAGGAGAGGGAACAGCCTCAAGTTGTGCCAGGGTTGGATACTGGGAAAATTTCTTCGCCTAAAGGGCTGTCCAGCCCTGGCACAGCTGCCCAGGGCAGGGGTGGAGTCTCCATCCCTGGAGGGGTTTAACAGGCATGTGGATGTGGCACCTGGGGACATGGGTTAGTTTTGGCCTTGGCAGTGCTGGGGGAATAGTTGGGCTTGATCTTGGAGGTCTTTCCCAAACTTAGTGACTCCTTGAAGACCAGAAATGGTGTGTGAGGGGGTGGCTGCACTGAGGGTGTGGAGGCAGTTGCTGTGGTGGCAGCAGAGTTGGAGACTGATCCTTGTGGGTCTCTTCCAACTCACAGTATTCTGTAACTGCTGTGGCTCTCTCTGAATGTTCCTGTCTCTCGTGTCAGAGTATTACCCAAACTGTGAAGTCGTGTTCATGGGCATGGCCAACATCCACTCCATCCGGAACAGTTTCCAGTATCTCCGTGCTGTCTGCAGTCAGGTGCCTGACCCCAGCAAGTAAGTGACTGTTCTCCAGCTGACTGTGATGCCGTATCTGTCAATATCTTGAGAGATTTTTCCTTCCTTTCTCTCTGCTTTTTCCTATCCGAGGTTTCTGTGTGCAAAAATGGAGGGACAGGAAAGTGCTCACAGTGCTTGAATGCTGCTCATTTTGATCCATTAATCCAAAAGGGATTGCAGCACTGCCTTGGTGCCACTTGGTTGTGTGTGTCCCCTGAGGGTTTCTAAAAGATGGCTGTATTTTAGAATAATTAAATTAGGAACTGAATTCTTTGCCCTTCTTCCCAGGCTGCCTGCCTCTTCTGGGCCATGTTTTAGAAAAGACTGATTTCCACTGAGGATTCCAAAAGGACTGAAGATAGATTTGATTTTTTTTTTCATGGGAGAACTAAACAACCTTTTTTTTGTTTTTTTTTTTTTTTTTTTTTCCTTTTTTTTCCTCTTCCAGCTGGCTTTCAGCCCTGGAGAGCACCAAGTGGCTGCAGCACCTGTCTGTGATGCTGAAGGCAGCAGTGCTGGTCTCCAGTGCTGTCGACAGGGAAGGGCGTCCGGTGCTGGTTCACTGCTCCGACGGCTGGGACAGGACCCCGCAGATTGTGGCACTGGCAAAGATTCTCCTGGACCCTTACTACAGGACCATGGAGGTAGGACTGTGCTCTGCTGCAGTTCATGTCTGTTCAAAGGCAGCTTTTGGCTCGGAGTCTCCATGGAAAGGAGCAGGATCACATTTGGGAATAAGCTTAATGGCATTTCCGAGCTGCTGTTGTGGGTGTTGGGTTTTCCCTGTCCTCTTCCCGCCTGTTTTGGGTGAACTGTTCCTCACTGCTCTGCCCAGCCTGGGGAAGTGCTGTGGGAAATAACATCTTGTGCTGAAGGTTCAGCTGCTTCCTTGCTCTTAGTTCTCCAATCTGGTTATTGGATAGAAATAACAACTGTTAGTCTGTGTCTGGAAACCCCTGACCCTCAGGGAGCTTTGCTCCCAAACCAGGCACTGCTGCAGCCTCCTTCCCAGCCCTTCCCCATCCTGTTTCCTCGTGGATGGGCCTTGCCTTGTCCTGCTATGTGCCCTCAGCAAAGTCTCTGCAGTTGTTGTTTTCTTTTACTCACAGGGTTTCCAGGTGCTGGTTGAGTCAGACTGGCTGGATTTTGGGCACAAGTTTGGGGATCGCTGTGGGCACCAGGAGAAGGTGGAAGATCAGAACGAGCAGTGCCCGGTTTTTCTCCAGTGGTTGGATGCTGTTCATCAGCTTCTGAAGCAGTTTCCCTGCCTCTTTGAATTTAATGAAGCTTTTTTGGTAAGAAATACACATGCAAACGTGTCTTTATCCCAGATGTGAGTAGAGGCAGGGGGAAGGTCATGATGTTTTAACAGTATTGGGGTTGAAAGAAAGCAGATCTGCAGAACTCAGGAAATTGTGCAGTGATCACAGAATCCCAGAATGGTTTGGGTTGAAAGAGTCCTAAAGACCATCTTGTTTCAACCCCCTGCCATGTTCCAAGCCCCGTCCAACCTGGCCTTGGACACTTCCAGGGATGGGGCAGCCACAGCTTCTCCAGGCAACCTGTGCCACCCCTCTCACAGGGGAGAACTTGTCCCTAACATCTAATCTAAATCTCTCCTCTTTTAGTTTAAAACCCTTCCCCCATGAACATGCTTATGGTAAAGGGTTTAGATTCTCTGGTTTCCCTGAATCCCTTCTTCAGGTCCCTTTCCAGTCCAGGGAATTCAAATGCCAGCACTGATCAAACCACTGGTTTGATTTGCCTATCTCAGAGCTGTATAAGTCTGAAACGTTTCAAAAAAATACATTAGGAAAAAATTAATCTCAATCTTATCAAATAATGCAGGTGAGAGTTATAGAGGGATGGATTTGGTGTCAGTTGAGTGTTGCTTTCACTTCAATCCAGGTGATACCTGTACTGTCCCTGTCCTGCTTTGTCTGGAAGCAAGGACAGCAGTGGGGTCACCGATGGGGTCGGCAGTGCATGAGCCACCCCAGAGGAGGTGGGAAGATGTGTCCCCTGTGGACAGGAGTCCCCATTTCCTGATGTTGTCCCTTCCATACCCCAGGTGAAGCTGGTGCAGCACACATATTCCTGCCTCTACGGGACCTTCCTGGGGAACAGCCCCTGCGAGCGCGAGATGCACAACATCTACAAGCGCACCTGCTCCGTGTGGTCCCTCCTGCGGGCTGGCAACAAGAACTTCCACAACCTTCTCTACATGCCAGGGTCTGAGCAGGTCAGTAGAACTCCTGGCCCAGGTCCTTTCCCCCTGCCAGGCACCGGGGAGGGGCAGGAGGGGTTTCCTTTCGTGCTCATCTCTGACCGTGGGGTTGTCGCAGGTGCTCCACCCCGTGTGCCACGTGCGCGCGCTGCACCTCTGGACAGCCGTGTACCTCCCAGCCTCCTCACCACATCCTCTGGGACAGGATGACATGGACATCTACATGCCCCCTGGGTCCCAGAGCCAGGAGTTCAGCGGCAGGTGTTTGGACAGGTAAGAGCCTAAAGCTCCAGGCCCAGGTTGCTGCCTACCTGCAGACCTTCCTTCCCTCCCTGTAGTTCCTCGGGTTGACCTATTCTCATGTTCCCTGTGGGAGCAAGAGCAGTGTCCCAGCCACTTGGAGAAGGAGGTGTGCAGCTCCCTGCTGCACCTCAAAGGCAGACAGCAGAGGCCACACTGTAGCACTGTGCATTTTGGCTCATGCAACTGCCCACAGGCTGTAATTATTTGGAACATTTCCCTTCCCTCATCTCAGATTTGACTGAAACCGGGGAAGTTTCAGGGGGCTTGTTGTGAGATTTGCTTTGCTTTTGGGTTCTAGATTACCAAAGACTCGATCTATGGATGACCTGCTCTCAGCCTGTGACTCCAGCAGCCCATTGACCCGCACATCCAGTGATCCCAACCTGAACAACCACTGCCAGGAGGTCCGGGTGGGCCTGGAAGCCCGACATGCTGCCACTGAGGGGGCTGACGGTGCTGTGGTGGCCACAGGAGAGGCACGGCAGGTGGAGGAGGAGAACCCACCCCTGCAAGGCAGCAGCTGTGCTGAGCAGGAGGGGCAGAGCAGGCAGCCAGGCAGCAGGGCTGCTGTGCCAGCCAACAGTGTCCCTGTGGAGGCAGGAAAGGGAACACACACAGCGGAACTGGATGGCACGGGACCAGCTCCAAATCATTCCGGAGAGGAAAATGTTGACAAGGTTTCCACCAGTTCTGGAAAGCAGTTAGAAACCTGTCCCCAGGAGCCTTTGAAATCTGCTGGCAAGAGAACCACAACCCACCAAGACATTCCCAGCCAGGAGTCTCTGGCACCAGGCGCCCCTTCCCAGGACATCCCAGGCCCTGCTCCGGGCATCCCCTGCCCGGATGCAGACAAGGGCAGAGCTGATGGTGGGCGGAGCGTGCCCTGCGAGGAGCCCGGCCGGCCGGGCAGGGTCCCGCTGGAGCAATGGCGTAAGCCCATCTCCCAGAGCCAAAGCAGCGAGTTCTCCTTCTTGGGGTCCAACTGGGACAGTTTTCAAGGCATGGTGACATCGCTCCCCAATGGGGAGCCTGCCCCCAGACACCTCCTCTCCTATGGCTGCTGCAGCAAGAGGTTGAGCAGCAAACCCCTGCGGGCCCCGGGCCTGTGCCTCAGTGGCCCGTGGCCTGCCAGGGAAGGTGGGAAGCCCTCGGCCTGCGCCGGCCACGTGGGCACACACTTCGGGAAGCCCAGCCGTTCGTGGCTGCCCTGCCACCTGAAACAAGCCTCTGGTCCCAAGCACATGCCGCCAAAATGCCCCTCTCCTGTGCCTCCTCTGTACCTGGACGACGACGGGCTGCCCTTCCCCACGGACGTGATCCAGCACCGGCTGCGGCAGATCGAGGCCAGCTACAAGCAGGAGGTGGAGCAGCTGCGCCGGCAGGTTCGGGAGCTGCAGCTGCGCCTGGACATCCGCCACTTCTGCGCCCCCCCGGCTGAGCCCCCCATGGACTACGAGGATGACTTTGTGAGTACTGGCCTCTCACACCCCGGCCCTGGCACTGCAGGGGTCCCTGCGCCCCCCTCACACTGCCCTCTCCACCCAGAGCCCTTTGGGAGGGGGTGGGTGAGGTTGTTCCTGTGTTTCCTCAGCCCTGTCCCTGTCCTTGTGCCACGCAGAGGTATCTCTGCTGCTTGAGGGCCAAGCTCCTGCACACTCATGGATGCTTTACCCCTTGATTTGGGGCACTCTGGAGCCACCCAGGTGCCCCTCACCAGCACAGAGCAGGGAATGCCCTGGAGTGGATGGGGTCGGTGACCTGGTCTCGTTTTGCAGACATGTTTGAAGGAGTCGGACGGCAGCGACACGGAGGATTTCTGTTCTGACCACAGTGAGGACTGTTTGTCAGAAGCGAGCTGGGAGCCTGTGGATAAGAAGGAGACTGAGGTACATGTCCCGTTGTGGAGCTGGGGTGCAGTGGGAGGGAATGTTTCTTTGCAGCTGACTGGGGTGGGTACAGCAGCAGAGCGAGGCAGAGAGCAGCCACCTGGGTCTTTATCACATCCTCTGCTGCTGCTGGCTCTGGTGGGGTGGGCTTGCTCTGAGCCAGCCTGGTGTGGCCCAAAGCCACCCTGAGGCTGTGCAGAGCTGTGGCTGGGGGGTCCCAGACTGGGAGCTGACTGGTGTCTCCGTAGGTGACGCGGTGGGTTCCGGACCACATGGCCTCGCACTGCTTTCACTGCGACTGTGAGTTCTGGCTGGCCAAGCGGAGGCACCACTGCAGGTAAACAACACCAGCGCTCTGGCTCTGCTCCCCTCCTCAGCCTGGTGCCCACGAAATGCCCCTCTGCCATGTCTGTTCCCTCCAGCTCCCAGGAGAAGGTTTTAGATCTCTCTGTACTGTGCCAGGCCTCAGCAATTCCCTGCAGATTTCCATTCGTCATGGTTCTTGTTTCTGTTTTTCCAAAGCCATTGATCCCTCTCCTGGGCAGCAATGCCCATGAGTGCCTCTCAGCTCTAGCAGTTTGCTTGCGTGGCAGACCACAGTATAAGAAACACATTGACAAGTCCTCAGCCAGGCTGGTGCTTCACCCCAACCTGGGCCCTTTGTGCAAGTTCTGCTGTGGTGTTCCCAGCTCTCTTCTCACTGGTTTTCTTGCTCCTTGACAGGAACTGTGGGAACGTGTTCTGTGCTAGTTGCTGCCATCTGAAGCTGCCCATCCCTGATCAGCAGTTGTACGACCCTGTCCTCGTTTGTAACTCCTGTTATGACAACATCCAAGTGTCTCGTGCCAGGGAGCTCATGAGCCAACATCTGAAGAAACCCATCGCCACAGCTTCCAGCTGAATGCCAGACAAGGGACCTGTCTAAGCCCAGCCTTTTCTCTCGTGGGTTTGAAGGGTGACTCTGCCTCCAGGGTAACTGTGAAGGCCTTTGGTGCAACACTTGAACACCAAGCTGGAATGCACTGTCTGCAGCAGCCTCACTGCCAGGCTGGAGCAGAGGAGCTCAGATCAGAGAGGACGGGGTGTGTCCCCACTCCGAACCGGTGGGCCCGTGCGTTGTAGTCCTGACGACCTAGGGCTGAGAGGGGATCACAACCTCTTCCTTTTGTGGGCTGGAAAGCAATGTTTTCACAGCTCTTGCCTGTGCAAAGTCCCCCCAAAGCAATAGAAAGGCATGTTTAGAACCACCTCCCCCTCCAAAGGCAGGCTGCTGTACGAGAAGGAAGAGGGCAGGCTCTCGGTGGGCCCGCGGGCGTCGGAAGGGCCTCAACCTGGAGCAGACCTGTAGATTCTCTTTCCATGAGTGTGATTTGCGATCAGCTTGGTGAACAAGACTCATTAGCCGTCACTAATTGATTTTCTCTCGGGCGTTGAAGAGAAATTCATTCTGGCTGCGAAGGGGCCGAGCGGGTCGTGCCCGTTTTCAGGCTCCGCTGGGATCGGTGGGCGCACTTTGGACTTTGCCCCTGCCCCCCACGCCGTGGGGAGGTGGGAGATTGGCTTTTCACTTCTGCTCTGCCCGTCTGCTTTGTCTGCGGTCGTGTCACAGCCTGGTGCTAACACAGGAATGGCACCCTGATCCTCTCCTGGCATGGAAACAGAACTCGTGTTCCTGTGTTGCTCCTCCTCCCCTTTTCTGCCCTCAGCTCTCCACTTCCTACTGCTCTTTATCCTGAAAACTTGATACCTTGAGGGTATAGGCCATAATGTGTTGTTTTACCTCCTGGAATGTGCTGTCTGGTGTATGTGAGGGTTTCAGTCCAAATGCTGCTATATATTTCTGTGCACTTAATGTAACCCGAAGAAGGGAGAATGAAGCATCGATACCAAAACGGGGGTGGGGAAGGACTGGCTGACGTAGACACTACGGTCTGTGCTTTTCACTTTAGGATGTACAGCCAAGCTACAGTGATAACCATGACGTGTGGCATCTGTTCAGTGGTGGAAACAATCTCTCTGACTTGCCCCAGCGCTACCTAAAATGCCTCTTGAATTTGACTTCTTTTTTTGTCTCCTGTACAGTGGTCAAAGTTCAGAGTTGCCAACTTGTAATTGCCTCTCTGCTTCTCCTTTAAACTCGAGAGCAGGAATCCCAACTCATCTTAAGGACAAGGAACTGGGTTTAGAAAGGAAGAAAGGTTTAGAAAGTGGGCTTCAGTGGGCTTGTAATCCCTAGATCCCTCGGGGAACATCCATCCTGCCTCCTCTGCAAGGCGTCTGCGGATATTAGTGAGGAAGAAGAGTTTGAAAACGGGGCATTTCTTCGCAGAAATGTGGGTTTTCTTTTCGGTATATTGTGCACCTCATGAGCTGAGACTTGGTATGTGACAGTCTCATACCTTGGTATGTGACTTGGTATGAGGACATTGGTCTACTAGCAAGGCAAAGGACTTCACACTGTTGTGACCTCCCATATTTTTTGGTAATGGTTTGTCTTCTCCGTCGGAGGGAATGGAATAACGACCCTTTCCTGCACTTTGACGTGTCAGCCTCTGGTTTGGTAAATCCCGACGCGCGAGCGAAGCTCATCCTCTGAAGACCCTGTACTTACTTGGACTCCGCTTCTTTTCCATACTGGGAACAACCAACACGGCTTTGGGAAGAGAAGGCACCTCGCTCCAGATTCTCCCCTGCCTTGTACCTTGCAGTCATTGCCAGACATGGAAGAGTGACCATTGGGCTGGCAGAAGAAACTGGATTTGCTCCTGTTTTGCACGTGTTGGAATGACTGCAAGCAATAAGGAAGCCAGAACTAGGTACTCCTGGCCCTGCTGTTCAGGCCGTTAGTCCAAACTGCTTTTAGCTCTCGTGAGTTTTCAGCGTCACAATGTGCTGGCCAAAAACTCTCCAATCAGTTCGATGGCATTGTGACAAACAAAATGTGCTGTACAACTCAATACAGTCGAAATAAAATCTCTATATTAGTGCTGCTGTGTTTGGGGCCTTCATTCCTCTGTGAGAAGTCTGTCTGTGTGCCCAGTGGTTTTCAGGCTGTCACTCACTACTTTTTCCCTTAATTAAGGTGTGTTAGGGGTTTAATATCCCTTCTCAGGATCAGAATCATGGGCAGGACACAAGGCACCTTGTGCTAGAGGGCTTCTGCTCTCTTCCAAACAAACCTGCAGCTTCCCAGGATACCAGCCCCTTCCAGCCTCTCTTATAACAATTCCATGAGGAGTTTTACTTTTCTAAGGAAAAAATGTTAGGCAGGATTCTCTCCTATGAGGAAACCCTGAGAGAATTGAGATTGTTCAACCTGGAGAAGAGAAGGCTTTGGGGTGACCTGATTGTGGCCCTCCAGCACCAGAAGGGAGCTGACAAGAAAGATGGAGAGAGACTGTTTACAAGGGCCTGGAGGGACAGGACAAGGGGCAGTGGCTTCAAACTGCCAGAGGGCAGGGTTAGATGGGATTTTGGGAAGGAATTCTTGGCTGGGAGGGTGGGGAGGCCCTGGCACAGGTTGCCCAGAGAAGCTGTGGCTGCCCCTGGATCCCTGGAAGTGTCCAAGGCCAGGTTGGACAGGGCTTGGAGCAACCTGGGCTGGTGGGAGGTGTCCCTGCCCATGACAGGGGGTGGAATGAAATGGGCTTTAAGGTCCCTTCCAACCTAAACCATTCTGGGATTCCATGATTCCCTCACTCCTCACTGATGTTTTCCCACCACCTGTTCCCAGGTGGGTGTGTGGTTGGACAGCGGATGGGACTGTTGTGCTTTGTCAGCTGGATGGTGCTGCAGGTCAGGCATAATTTGTGATGGAGCCAGAGAGAATCTCCTAGAAAGCCTGTCCTCAATGTAAAGAAGCAGATCCCTGGTGAACTGCCACAGTCCAGCTCAGGTGTTCCTGTCAGACAGGTGGTACCTAAAGGCCTTGTATTAGAAACGTGAGGAGCAATGTGAAACATTCACCATTGCTCCTCAAATAGTCACACCGATTAAACTATAAATAATCATTTATTACTTATAAATAGCGTTTATTAAGTTATAAATAAGCTGCTGGGACGCTCATGGCTGGTGTCACGTCCGGCTGAACGCTCATGGTTATTGAGCACAGAGGGAAGAATTATCACTTGAACATAAAACCATCATTGCCAACACGTTCAACCTGAGGTAATGGATATCTGTGCTGAAATGGGTCTGAACCCAATACAGACAGGGAGATCAAAGCCTTCCCCATCCGTGCAGTAACTGGCAGGAATTCCTAGTGAATTAACAACCGGGGCTGCGTGTGATGTGCCACGATATCTCCCCAGCCAGCGAGCAAAATAAACAGCGTTGAGGTGCAGTGAGGAGCCAGGTCAGGCTGGGGGTGGTTGGGGTTACTGAGGTGTGGTAACAGATAACGTTAAAACTGCCAGGGATGTGGAGGAAGAAGAGGAAGAGGAAGGTGATGTGTGGCCTTGTGAACCCTGCAAGGGCCACGCAGGAGGGGGCTGAGGGGAATGGCAGGAACTGAGAGAGACTGAGGGGACTGGGAATTCTGAGGGGGATGATGAGGGCTGAGGGGACTTGAGGGGACTGAGGGGACTAGGGAAGCTGAAGGGATGGCAAGAACTGAGGGGACTTGGGAAGCTGAAGAGACTGGAGGGGGCTGAGGGGACTGGGGGGTCTGAGGGGACTGGGGTACTGAGGAATGTCAGGGGCTGAGGGGATGGGGGGCTTTAGGGGGATGTTGGGACTGAGGGGACTGGGTGGGCTGAGGAATGGTGGGGCTGAGGGTGCACCGAGGAGTTGGTGGGTGGGTTTGAGAAGCACTGGGGGCCGCGGGGTTTGAAAAGCAGCACTGTCCTGAGGGAGGAGAGTGACCTGTCCTTCTGGTGGCTGCTCAGGCCACACAGTGTAGGAAAAGGTTGTTCTCCATGAAGGTGGATGTGCTGCCAGTAAGAGTGAGGAGTGTGGTTCATGTGTCAGTCTGCCTGTAGGGTACAGAACAGTCTGCACTGAACATCTTGCCTGATCCCTGTGGAGCTGACCCAGCTCTGCCAGGTGAATGTTGCTGCTCTCAGCAGGGATGCTCAATAAGCCCTGGAATCTGTGACAGGAGGGGTCCTGGGAAGTGACAACAAGAGCATCCTGTCAGTGTCATGCACAGGAGACCTGAGAAATAATTACAAGCTGGATAGTTTTTAAAGAGGATTGACTGAGTAGGTGAGAGCTGAGTAGAAAAATTATTGCTGAAAAGCCCCAGAACATGTGTTTTAACCCTCCTTGAGAGGATCTGTGTTTTCCAAGACAAGCCTGAGCCCTGAGAGGATTATTCCACAAATTGTTTTATCAGTTTGAGAGCATTGTAGTTGATGTCATGTAAGGAAGATGTGAATATCTTGTTTCACAGTGCTCTTAGTCTGACCGAACCGAGGGCTGCTCCCAAAGAGCATCCTGCTTCCCACTCCCTGCTCGTGGGTTAACCCTCATCTTCCTCACAGCTGATACAGCAACTGGGGAGGAATAACCCCAGGCACCAGTCCAGGCTGGGGTCAACCTGCTGGAGAGCAGCTCTGGGAGAAGGACCTGGGGGTCCTGGTGGACAACAAACTGTCCCTGACCAGCAGGGAGCCCTGGTGGCCAAAAGGCCAATGGGATCCTGGGGAGCATCAGGAAGAGCATTTCCAGCAGGGCAGGGAGGGATCCTGCCCCTCTGCCCAGCCCTGGGCAGGCACATCTGCAGCCTGGGCCCAGCTCTGGCTCCTCAGCACAGCAGGGCCAGGGAGCTCCTGCAGCGGGGCCAGCGCAGGCTGTGAGGATGAGGAGGGCACTGGAGCATCTCCCTGAGCAGCAAAGGCTGAGGGAGCTGGGGCTGTTCAGCCTCCAGAGCAGAGCCTGAGAGGGGCCCTCCCACCATGTGTCAGGGGCTGCAGGGAGGGGGCAGAGGATGGCCCAGGCTCTGCTCGGGGGGCCCAGCAATGGCACAGGAGGAACGGGCAGGAACTGATGCCCAGGAAGCTCCAGCTGGACAGGAGGAAGAACTTCTTCCCTGGGCAGTGACCCAGCTCTGAACAGGCTGCCCAGGGAGGGGCTGGAGTCTCCTCCCTGGGGAGATTCCAGAGCCCTCTGGACACAATCCTGTGCCCTGTGCTCTGGGCTGGCCCTGCCTGAGCAGGGAGGTGGCACCAGTGACCCTCTGGGGTCCCTTCCAGCCTGACCCATTTGGGATTCTGTTTTGGTTCAGCACCAGGATCTGAGGAGATCTGGGTGGTTTTCTTTGTGTCTGACTCTTGGGCAGGGGGGATGCAGAGCTGTAAGGGCTCCATGTGGGAGAACTGGGACTGGGCAGCCAAGAAAAGGGGAAAAGCAGTTGATGATCCTGCTTCCTGCAGCACCAGCTGCCTTCAGGACAGATCAGGGCATCCTGATCCTTATTTTTGGTTACTGTTCCAGGGTAGGAATTGCCGTCTGATTCCTGTGGTGGTTTCCATGGGGTGTGTGGGACTTCACCTGTAATGCCAAGAAAACAAAACAAAGCGTTTGAGATGGGAAGGAACTCACCTCAGTACCCAGTTAGGAAGCATTTAAATTAAAGATTTGATGGTAACATTGTTAAGATGATGAGTCATTACAGATTTCTGCAGTGAAACCTGCTCTGACTGATGCACTGCAGGCCAGGGGTAGAGCAAATGCAAAGAAAGACACAGCCTTTTGATTTTTTTTTTGCCTCTGTTTTTAAGGGCACGGTTTTGAGGAGCTTTGGCTCTCAGAGCCTCAGTTTCTAGAAAGACACAACAAGGCAAACGTTGGGTTTTATACACAGTCGAGTTCTGACAGGCTGACAATCCTGGTGATTTAGGCATGGCTTTGCTGCAAATGTGAGGTAATTTGAGAGATAAAAGATATTTTTGTTTGCAAAGCCTCAGTCTGTTCCAAATGTCTTGCAACATGGAACTCTGTGTTAAACATCCAGGAACAATTCCTGTAAAGCAACTGGTCCTTCCTACCTTGGCGTCCTGTGGTGTCTTGTTGATGTGTTAAAACCAGATAATCTTAATTTCCCTCTCCGAAGGTAAAATATAAACAAAGCAGTTCTCAGACCTCTGGTCACTCTTTGTTAATATACGATAAAAATACTGATTAAAATAAGAATAAAAATACTTATTTCCTGCTCTTCCTGAGAAGAAAATAATCACTCCTCTGGACAAATTTCCACGGCCAGGTTGTATTTATTTAGTGATTCTCAATGATTTAATGTGAACTTGCAGAACAATTACTGCAAGTTGCCCATCTGGAGTTAGTTCCCATCATGGAATCATGGAATGGGTTGGGTTGGAAGGAACCTGAAAGACCATCCAGTTTCAACCCCCTGCCATGGCAGGGAACCTTCTACCAGATCAGGTTGCTCCAAACCCTGTCCAGCCTGACCTCTCAGAGCACAGAAGGAGGTAAAAGTGAAGCTATTTTTAAAAAATTCTTTTAGAGTGGGAGCTGGGAATTCCAGGGCTGGGAAATCCTGGCTTCTGGATAAACCCTTTTGGTGTAAAGTATCCCAAAGCCTGTACCTGGCATGGGACACCTCTGCAGAAAAGCCACAAGTGTTCTTTTTGGTGTTCTTTTAGGAATTTGGTGAGCACAGGGGTTCTGGGTGTTACTGTCAATGTCTCCACAAAGTCACCACAGCCTCCAATAGAAACCAAGCTGCCACAGTATAAGAGCAAATGCTCATTTCATGGAATAACCAGCAACCAAGAGAGGAAACTGAGAGAAGAACAAAAGGAGCACCTAGGAAATAACAAAACAGCAAAATTTGGGGTATTTTAGTCTGACCTGAACTAGTTGAACTGACCGGAAAAAAGATGATTTTGAATTATCTTCTTGACAAAAAGCCTTGTCATAAAGCACTTTCAAAGTCACCTGGAGGATTCGGGCATTGCCCTTCCCTGAGCTGTCCACGAGCTGTCAGCTTTGGGGTTCTTGGCTTTATGATTTCACAGCTTTCCCAGAATATTCTGAGTTGGAAGGGACCCACAAGGATCATGAAGTGCCCCTGTTTTTTCCCACAGGGGTAAATCCTGTTAAATCCCGTGTGGATTTAACACACGGTACTTACCGAACTACTTCGCTTTGGTTTAGTCAGCTCCTACACATTTTGATTTGTAGCACATTTCTAAATCCTGGTGGCTTGTTCCTGCAGGTCTGAGGAGCCTGGAGTGTGTTGGCACTGCCCTGGTGCCACTGCAGCAGCCACCGTGTGCCCAGGGCTGGGGGCACAGCCTGTCCTGGCCCGGGGGGGCTGCAGCAGAGGGGGCCTTCCTTCCCCAAAAATGTTGGGAGAGCTTTTTGCTGCCTTTCATCTCCTGTGAAAGCTCCTTTCTCCAACTCCTGTTTCACTTTCTCCTGCTGACTGTAGGGCACTTCTGTCACCAAGGCAGCTTCTTTCCATACTTCCATGCACCAGCCTCATCCCAGAGCCACGAGGATTCCCCAGCTTTTCCAGACACAGAGGTTTCCGCTCTGGCTGCTTCAGCAATGGTTTCAAACCTGTTGCCACCTCCCTTCCCCAGCCCAGCAGCTGCACATCCTCACTGCAGAACCCTGAGTCCTACAGTCCATCAGGTATGAAAAGAATTTCTGCTCTTGCTTGTCAAAAAGAGAGTTAAAAGTGACACTTTTGCATATATTTCTGCAGTGCTCTGTCGTGTGGATATCTCAGGTGAGAACTGGATAGAAAGTGTAAAGTCTAAATGGAAGAGAGACCTTTAAAGCCAAAAGAGCCTCTTTTTGGTGTTCCTGTCCTTCCTTCAGATTTTGGGGGTCCCCTGGTGAGTTTTCAGACAACCCCTGCTGAGGTTAAAGGGTGAGGAGAAAAATATTTGTCCACAATTAGTCACAACCTAAATTTCTTTTTTTTTTTCTTTTTCTTTTTTAATTTAAACAAAATTAGGACAAAGATACCAAAGCACTCGTTTAAAAGTTCTCAGTCTCAAGTTTTCCCAGGTTAAGTTTTTAAACACAGAGATTAGTCAAAAGTATTGTATAGAACAGTTCATTCTGCTCATATTATTTTCCTGTCATTTTTTTTTTCTTGCCTGGCTTCTTTATGTTGTATTTTTTATGCACTGAAGATTAGAAAGTCCAAAAGTCCTCACTCCTTCCTTTTGTCCAAAATGTTTCTGCTAACATCTTCAGTCTCACTGAAGTGTTTTTATTCTTCAGAAGAGAAGCTGAAGCAAGTAATTAGAAAAAAAAGAATCCTTCCCTGTGAGGGTGGGGAGGCCCTGGCACAGGTTGGGCAGAGAAGCTGTGGCTGCCCCAGCCCTGGAAGTGTCCAAGGCCAGGTGGGAGCAACCTGGGCTAGTGGGAAGTGTCCCTGCCCATGGCAGGGGGTGGAATGAGATGAGCTTTAAGGTTCCTTCCAGCCCGAACAATTCTGGATTCTGTGATCTCTTAATCTCTCCACTATCCTTTCTTCTGTATATTATAACATACAGAATGCTGAAAGCTTATTTCTTCACATGAAAACATATTCTTTCCTTCATCTCAACAGCACAGCACCAAGATGAGCTTCTTTGGAAAGTAATAACTTCACCTTCAAATATGTATTTCCTAAGTGAGGGGACTAAAGAACATATTTTCGATCTTATTCTTGGTTCTTTTCATTTCACTTTTGAAGACCCATTAAATTAAATCAAAGCACAACCTTGTCAAAAGCTTTCTTTTTTTCTCTGTATTCAAACTTGTTTGTTAACTTTGGCGAAGATTTCTCTGGGTTTTTCATTACGATTCTTATTGAAAGAGCAGTAAAAGAAAAGATGCCCATCTGGGCCTTTCAGACCATAATTATTTGAGGGGTTTAGCTCTGTTTGCTTTCAGCTGCCTGCAAAACCTTCGCTCGAGGTAGGACCGGATCAAAGAAGTGCAGCGAAGCTTTATTATCAGAGAATAACGAAAAATCACTCCAGGAGACTGTGAGAAATGGGAGTTATTGGTGCCACCTGACCTTGCAAGTCCAGTCATGCCCTCCAAATGCATCTGTGGCCGAGGGTTCCTCTGCCCACGATCACCTTTATGGGGAGTGGGAGCTCAAGAGCTGTGTTTCTCCGAATGACACACGCTAAGATAAATTATTGCCTTTGTGTATGCAAGCCTTAAAACTCACGTGGGCCAAGAGGGGATCCTTAAAATAAAGAAGCAGCTGAAAACATCTGTTTTAACGCGGCGTGAACAGCACCACATTTTCCCTTGAGAAAAGCAGAGTAGCTGCATTAGTAATGCACTTGTAAAACTAGTTGTAGGATTCATCTTGCCCAAGATTCATCTGAATGTGTAATAGTCAGTTGTATGTGCCTGGGCTTGTCTAGATTACATACAGGCAGTGCAGGGAAACAGGCACCTCCCAGAGGTTGAGTCACTCCAGCTTTCTTAGATGGATGCCTTTGGAAGACAATTAATTTCTTTCTGATGAGCCTATTAGTTCATGGAGTGTGCAGGGAGGCGACAGCTGCCAGACCCCTGAGGCCCTGCAGGAGGAAGGCATTAATCCCACCTGGATGGTGAAGTTCAGGCAACACTGTCTTTCCCATCTTCCCTTCTTGAAGAGACCTTGGGGACCACCTTCACTTCCATCAGTCTTTTGGTTGGTAAAGGACCAGAGTTCGCACAGGTTTTGTATCCAGGCCCATTCCAATGTGTTCATTGATGGGGCAGGAACAGGCACAGCTGCATTCCCTGATTTCCTCAAGCACAGCTTTGAGTACTGGTGACCCCAGATGAGTAACGAGCTCCTCTTAAGCATAACTTTGGGGCCTGACATTTAAAGTTCACGGTGTGAAAGGATGGTCTTAAGGTTCTTCCTTGGTGTATCCCAGATAGAGTGGAATGGAAGATGCTGGAGAGTGTTGGCCTCGTGTCCTTTGGCCCAGCTGAGCTGATGATAACCTGTGTTTTTGTCTGTTGTGCCTTGAATGCATAGAACTGGCCCAGACATTCCTGCAATTTCCAACAGGGCTTTGCAGAAATGTGTTTCTGCACACCAGAAATGGTGTAGGAGGTTCTGCTTCAAGCTTGGAACAGGTCTGGTGCTGATCATGTTGGTTTTGCATTTATGTCACAGAATCACAGAACCATGGAATAGTTTGGGTTGGAAGAGACCTTAAATATCATCCAGTGCCACCCCCTGCCATGGGCAGGGACTCCTTCCACCAGCCCAGGTTGCTCCAAGCCCCGTCCAACCTGGCCTTGGACACTTCCAGGGCTGGGGCAGCCACAGCTTCTCTGGGCAACCTGTGCCAGGGCCTCCCCACCCTCCCAGGGAAGAATTTCCTCCTAATTTCCTGATATCTTTTAGTTTGAAGCCATTGCCCCTTGTCCTGTCCCTCCAGGCCCTTGTAAATAGTCTCTCTCCATCTTCCTTGTAGTCTCCCTTCAGATACTGGAAGACTGTAATTAAGTCACCCCAAAGCTCCTCTTTTCCAGCTGAACAATCCCAATTCTCCCAGCCTTTCCTCACAGCAGAGCTGCTCCATCCCTCTGATCATCTTGGTGGCCTCCTCTGGACTTGCTCTAACAGGTCGATGTCCTGCCTGTGCTGGGGACCCCAGAGCTGGATTTCTGGGATTTCAGCTTTCCTGAGCTTGCAGGCAGCACTGGGACCTGCAAAGAGCCCTCGGTGCCAACGGGAACCCTCGTGAGCACAGACCTCACCAGGAAACGTGCCCGGGGGTCTTGCTCAGCTCTGGCATTGGATCACTGGCCTGGTTAGTGCTCTCCCCAAAAGTGCTGGGCTTACTTCAGTGGTTGGCATGGGGTTGCAATCATTCCCAAAGGTCTGTTGGGATGTGGCTGCTCTAACTTGGAAGAGTAAGAGGTTTTTGTTGGTGTTACAGACTCTGCACGAGAGAAGGGAGCTGGGGGCAGTCACTGGTAGTGCTGCAGCCTCTGTGCCTTCAGCAGAGGTGATGGTTGGTTTGTCCTTCTCTGCTGAAGCCCTGAGAGCCCACACAATCTTACTGTCTCAAGAGGAAGATGTCTGTAAGAATGTGATGTAGCACTGTCATCCCTCCAGCCAGATGTCACAGGCTTATTTCTATCCAACTAATCCCATTTTTTCCCAGTTTTGAGAAAGCAGGATTTAGTGAACGCCTTGATAATTTTCTAATGGTTTGTTCTCTGCTTTGGAGGTGAGAACACTGGCCTTGGTCAGGCCAAACTCCCATCAGCTCATCATTTCCTCTGACAGCAGAGAAGGAGGGCAGGGGCAGAGCAAGCACGGACTGATTCTTTTCCAAAATGCTCCCAACAGAGTGTATTTCCTCACTGAAAGGGTGGTCAGGCATTGGAAGGGGCTGCCCAGGGAGGTGGTGGAGTCCCCAGCCCTGGAGGTGTCCAAGGAAGGACTGGAGGTGGCTCTCAGTGCTCTGGGCTGGGGGACAAGGTGGGGATGGGGCACAGGGTGGACTGGATGACCTTCTATCTTAGTTCCTTCTGTTGATTTTTCTCTGGAATGGGGAGTCCTGCCCCTGCTGTTCCTCCAGGAAAGTGTTCTGTCCATCCTCCCCGTGCCTTCCCTGGAACCTGCTCTGGTGTTTTCTCACTGAGATGCAGAGTCCATCCTCAGCTTCTGTAGGTACATCTTTGTTCTGGGCAACACCAAGTCTGTTTTGAGGCTGATCCATCTCATCTGGAAGAAGGAAGGAGCTGTGTCTCTTCCTTAATTTAGTCAGTAAATATGGACCTA
Source organism: Pipra filicauda (assembly GCF_003945595.2). Lineage (NCBI taxonomy): Eukaryota > Metazoa > Chordata > Aves > Passeriformes > Pipridae > Pipra > Pipra filicauda. The sequence continues at coordinate 330,549 of NW_024104563.1, read as the reverse complement.
TTCCACAAGGTGCCATTCATCCCTGTCTCCTCAGGACTCAAAGGAGATCATTGTTCACTGTCAGCTATTTCCTAAGAGCTGGTGAGAGGATGGGCTGGAGCTGGTAATTTCTCCAGGGTAGGACTGGATTAATGATATCTCAGACAAAAGAGCGTGGAAGTCTCTCCCCTCCAATTAACAGGGCAGGACAAAAGCGTGTGAGGGAAGTCTCACAGGCCTGTTTGTTGACTCTTGATTCAATTTGAAGACTTGGAGTCTTAGAAATGAATCTTGACTTTCCCCTTTGATATCACTGCCCTCAGTAAATTCTTCTCCCTCCAGTGCTTTTGGCTTTTTACTTGTGGCTTTTTATAGCCTATGATCCAAATTTGATGTTTCACAAGCACTTTTTCCCTTCAGGTCTTTCATTTGGGTTTTTTTTTTTAGAAGATTGGGTTCTTTTGTAATATCTGTTTGTCTTGCCCCAGAATCACTCCAGCAGGTTACAAGAAATTTCTCCACCACTGCTTTCCCACTTTGTCTCCCCAGGAGCCCTTCAAAGCTTTCCCTCGTTGGTTTTCTCAGGTTTGCAAACACACTTTGGAGTTTCCAGTGAGTGAAACACAGATATCATTTAGGGTTTTGGCAGTACCCAGTAATCTGTTCACAGCTCACAGAATGTTCTGAAAGATGTCCAGATTTCATCATAAAGCTGCTCAGAATTAGCTGTTGAGGTAACATGAGTCATTCCCACATCTGCTGCTCCTTTGGAAGGATGTCCACCAGCTCATTCTGGGTTGTTTAACTCATGGATTTGTTGCTCTAAACTGCACAGTTTCAGCAACAAACTGCACAAAATTCAGCAACATCACATTAAAAAAGGCAATAGGCAAGGATATTAAAAATCTTACTGGTTATCATAGCAGCTGTTCATGTAAAATCCCATGTAAGGGCCAAGCATTGCAAATAAATTATCTGAGCTGTTTGCCATCTCAGGTTATACTTATTACATTGATTTATTATGAACATTGGACTAAATTTGACTTAATCAAGTTCTCTCTCTCAGAACAATTATAAATTTAAGGTTGTCTGTCCTGCAAATAATGCCTTTACTTTTCAATTAGCTCTGTGTGTCACCAAACAATAATACCTGCAGAAAAACTGCCTCATCTATGAAGCTGGGTTTTAGAATAAAATCAGTGTTTAACTTCAGCGTGAAATCCACTTACTGTGGTGGGCTGTGATGAGAAAGTCAAGCAGCAGAATCAAAAGGGTGATAATAACACACAAAACACTTTGATTGTGGAGTTTCTACGTGTGCAGATCAATTTTCCAATACATCTTTTAAATATATATTAGAATATATCTAAAATAAATAGAATATGTAACATATATTAGAATAAATATTTCTGAAGATGAGGAAATCAGTCTTCAAGTCACTTGGGAGGTAAGAATACGTTTCTGGAATTTGTTTTACCGTGTGATTCTTGAAATGTTTAGTCAAAACAGGCAAAAGAACTCTGCAAGCACAAATCCTGGGAGCCTGATAACCGTGTTTGGATCCTCACAGAACTTTTCAGCCCCTGAAAAGCCCCCCCTGACTGGCAGTGCTGGTTCTGCAGCCCCCCCGGGCACGGCAGGAGCACCTTCCTGGTGAGTGCAGCACACGGGACCAGGTGAGAGCCAAGGAAGCTGCAGAGGGAACTGGAGGTTTGTGGGACTCGTGGAATGGAGAACATAAACCTGGAAACGGATCTGCTTGAGAAAAGTGAAAGTGGTGGGGGTTACAAATATCTCTTTCAAAGGAGCACCGGGCATGAAACGAGGGCCCAGGGCAGCAGCCCGGGGTGTCCTCATCAGTGCAGTGGTTTGTTCTTCAAAAGTTTTTTGCTTGACTTCACCAGAATTTGTCTTAGTTAATGAGTCTATGTTTATCTTTGAAGAATGTCCTTTGCCTGGACAAAAAAAGAGATTCTTTAATATCATGAAAAGACTGGGAAACAGCTCCCCTTTTTTTTCCCAGAGGGTTTTCTGCAGCCCTGAGTTTCACTTGATGAATGAGAAAAACTATGGTGACTTTTGGAATCGGCCCCACCTCCAAGATGAGAGAACTACAGGACTTAAAGGCTTTATATCCTTCTGGTGGAAACTGCTCCTTACTTGGAAGGCCTGGCTTATCAGATATCAAAAGATCTGAAGTAAAAACTGCAAGGGCTTCCTTTTCTATTACAGCATAATTCATATCCTTTTTTTCCCCCCTCACAGAGGACAAGCAAAGCAAGTTATGCTTATGTGTGTTGAAAAAGGTTTGACCTACCCAAGCTTGATGATCCAGTTTCCTGCCTTGCAAATATCAACCTTTGTCTTTTATTCATGATTTTTTTTATTTTTATTTTTTTTTAATATAAGCTTATTCAAGTTTATCCAACTGTATACAACTTGGTTATGGCCAGAATAACCAAGGATAGGATAGGAATAACCTACAGCCAGTCAGGCCATTGATATTCCAGTATTTATTTTTCAAGTCCATCTTTGTCCTCTCACTTTCATCATGAGCTTCTTTTTCATCCGGGGTTTAATGATCAGTCTGAGTGATGGGAGTCACAATTAAAGAACTTCTTATCTCAGAAAGGATGTTTGGGATAGAAAATCATTCCAAGGTTTAGTCCTGGCAGTCCCTGAAAAGGGGTGGTTGTCAGTGAAATGCCCATCTTCCCTTTAACCACTTTGGCTAAGTTTGACCATGTTTCCTCTTGAGCTCAACTGTCCAGAAACTATCAGTATTTTGAGCTTTGACTTTTCCATCCTTTATCCCTTTTCACTGTTCCATTGCTGCTCCTCTCCCATCCTTGTCAGAACTGTCCTATCTAGAGAAGCTGAAAGGATTTAAATTGTACTTTGTGGGGGCACTTTCCCCTACTGGAAATGTGTCTGAGAGCCTACAGTGCATCCCAGAAGATGACCTGTCTTACCACAGCCTCGAGCTGAGGTCCCCTACAAAAGAGGCAGGAGAATTTTGGTGTGGGTTGGTTTGTTGCTTTTGGCAGGATGAGCTCATCCATCCCTGCACTTGGTAACCTGGACCTTACCTAAAATCCTGGCTGCTGCAGCAAAAGTGAAACACCTTGTTCATGGTTTAAAAAACACAACTGAGAAAAAATATTAAATGAAAGGAGCTACATTTAAACCTGGACCATAAAGATATAAAGGAGGCTTGCCTTTAATGGAAAGGCTGTGCTTAACTTCACCTAAACTTCTTAAATTCCAGCTTTTTTCTTCCCCCCTTCCCCCCCCCCCCCACAATTTATGGCTCTCTGCAGGCACATCTCCATGGATCCACAGCAGGATTTAACTCCATACACCAGAGAAGGGATCTCACCTCTGTGCTACTCCCTTCAGGAACTTCTGGTGTTCCTGCTGCTCAGAGGCCAAGCCTTTCACCAGCATTTGATCTGATATGGCTTTCCTGGTAGGTGATCCTGTGGCTTCCTGCTTTAATTCATTCATCTATGGAATTAGCTTTTTATTAACCATTACCTCAGCCAGAAAGTCTGAGGATAATCTGGCACTAAGGACTAATCTTTCATATTAGATCTCTTCCAAAATAAAACCATACTTTAAATATACCTGAGTTTCTGCTCAACTTCTTTATATGACGCATCTTTGTCAGAAGAAATTACCCTTCCAGTGTCCTCTAACTCTGATTTATCTCCAAAAGAAGCATCAGGACAGACACTGGCTGTTAAAATGGGATTGACAGTTTCATCTGGGTAGGACTTGCTGCTTTTGAAACTCCTCATTGTCTTCTTTCTGCCTTGAAAGTTATTTGATGTTCAGGTGTATTCATGGTGATGAGGTGGAGGCTTTTTCAGGTTACATTAAGTCTTATTTAAGAGAGTATTTTGAGATTTGCCGTGAAGGCAAAGATTTTCATTGAACATTTAGATAAATGGTCAGATTGTTTCTGATAAACAGTTTTAAAGTTTCTGTTTTCTGTGGAAAAACCACCTGGACAGGAGGAAGAACTTCTTCCCTGGGCAGTGACCCAGCTCTGAACAGGCTGCCCAGGGAGGGGCTGGAGTCTCCTCCCTGGGGAGATTCCAGAGCCCTCTGGACACAATCCTGTGCCCTGTGCTCTGGGCTGGCCCTGCCTGAGCAGGGAGGTGGCACCAGTGACCCACTGGGGTCCCTTCCAGCCTGACCCATTTGGGATCCTGGCTCATTTCTCTTGTCTAGTTTGATACCTGAGGGCAGATTTCAGACTGTGAGGGCATTTGTCCATTCTGGTTTTCTGAGTTCCTGTTTTGCTTAATTTTGTGAGGCCTGAGTTTCAATTTGGCACCCTTCATTCTGAGTAACAAACACTAATTACACAACCCATCCAGGCAGTGCTCACCTTGGGTTAGATGCTTTTTTGGGGTACTTATGATAAGAATTATTATATTATTATATTATGAGAATAGTTACTATTTTTTTCCTAAAGTGATTACAAGAAAATATTGTGTGATCTTTGGTTTTCTTTCTTTCTTTCTTTTTCTTTCTTTCTTTCTTTTTCTTTTTTTCCTTTCTCTTTCTTCTTTCCTTTTCCTTTTCCTTTTCCCTTTCCTTTCCCTTTCCCTTTCCCTTTCCCTTTCCCTTTCCCTTTCCCTTTCCTTCCCTTCCCAAACCTTCCCTTCCCAAACCTTCCCAGCCCGTCCCAACCTTCCCTTCCCAAAAATTCCCTTCCCAAAACTTCCCTTCCCTTTCCTCCTCCCTTCCTTCTCTCTGTTTCTCCTCCCGCCGTCCTCTCTTTCACTCTTTTATCTTTCTCTCGTCTTACCTTTTTTTTTCTTTTAAGGAGCACATCAGTGTGATCTGTGACCCTTCAGGAGCTCAGCCTCTGGTTGTATCTGTAGAAGGAACTGATTCATCTGGAAAACACAGAAGGAACAATTTCCTCTCCCTTGCTAAGAACAGATTCCACATTTTTTAGAGATTCCCAAGAAAACTACTCTGAGACTATCACAGAAAGGGGAGATCAGAATAGTTTAGTTATTGGTGGCAGTGCCAGTCCTTAAAAATTACAGTTAAAATATTACACTTGTACAACCTCTCCGTGTACTTACCAACACCCTTCTGCAGAGATGCTTAAACTAATTACTGTTCTGTGGACAAGGGCATAAATTAGATCAGTAATTAAAACCTGAAGTTTTGGGAGTTGTGTCAGAAGCCTGGATGTCACAATTTGGAGATGATGTCCACAGATCTGTTTGGTGGGGGGTGACAGTGCTCCTAAGGAAATGCTGAGTAATAAGGTGACTGTGGAAGTAACAGGGGAAAAAAACCCACCAGACTGATGAAGTTGATGTAGAAGTCCAAACATTTTGCCTCAAGTCACGACATAAAAATTGCACCAGTCTGCTGATATCTATGCTGAGACACAGGAGAAAAACCAGCAGCAGAACATCTGAGGCCAAACAACGCACAAAGACAGTAATGAAAGGGAAAAACCCAAATGTCCCCAGATTAGTGAGACAGAAGAGGACACCAAGAGCACTTTGGTTCCATTTTAGAGCCAAAGTCGGTGCCCCTTCAGCCTCTTCCTTCAGTTGGAAGCTCTTTCCCTCCCAGCTGTTCATCCAGGAGCTGATGGTGGAGTCAGAAGAGCTGTTGCTCACTTCAAAGGGGAGCTTCTAGATTCCAGATAATGGTGCTGGTTAATAATTCAGCTCATAACACACATCAGTTTGAAACATTTCAGGAAGGAATGAAGCCTCTTTGTCAGTGCAGAGGAAGAACAAGGGCTGCAGTTCTTTGCCTCAGACGTGAATGTCTCTGCTGAGAGATTAAAGCTCTCCTGGTGCCGTTCTCAGGGACTTATCAGGGGGCTTGTTCACTCTCCTGACCCGGCGTTGGAAATATCCCCATTTTGCCCTGAATTGAGGGAATTTACAAAAAAAAGAGCCTCTTGTTTGCGCTGTCCCACCAGCAATTTTCTGCAGGAGCTTGGCCCCAGCCATGCTGACTGTGAGGCCATCGGGCCCTTCACGGATCAGTGAAGGTGTGCCTGTGTTCCACCAAAGCGGGAATTCCTGCAGGTCCTGCCAGGCTTGAGAGTTATTAACACTGGGCAGCTGGGATCCATGGAAGTGAAGGCAAAGATCCTGGAGCACCTTGCTGATAATTTTTGTTATTGTTTTATATTTAAAGTTTGAACAGCTAAAGGGATTCCTATTCTTCCAACAAATTCCCAAGTTCAAGCCGTGTTTTACAGTCCCTGATGGGAGCACATGTGTGTGACACACAAGGCCCCATATTTACTCCATATTCCCATTTCTTCCTAGATCTCCATCTGCTGGCAGATGTGCCTTTCAAGTGGGGGTGCTTTGGGAAGGAAGGAACAAGAGAGAGCATGTGAAAATGTGCAGCAGCTGCCAGCTGGGCTCCCTATGTTATATTTATATGTGTGTATAGCTATATTTATATATATATTTATATGTGTGTATAGCTGTATTTATATATATATTTATATGTGTGTATAGCTATATTTATATGCATGTATATAGCTATAGTTATATATATATATAGTTATATTTATATAAGTATATAGGTCTATTTATCTACGTTAACAGTTATATTTTTATATATAGTTATATTGATATAGGCATGCAGTTATATTTTCATATATAGTTATACTGATATTTATATGATATATGTATACATTTATATGTATATTTTTCTATGTATATAGTTCCATTTATCTATATATGCAGTTATATTTTTATATATAGTTATATTATATAGGTATATAGTTATAGGTATATAATTATATTGAGATATATATATAGTTCTATTTACATCAATAGTTATATGTGCATCATTATAGGCATATTGATATTTGATAGGTATATTGCTATTTTTCAGGTATATTGGTATTTAATAGGTATATGGATATTAAATAGGTATAAATGAATATATATGTTCATTTTACAATTAAATAAATTACAACGCAATAAATTCATTTTTTTAACAGAAATGGGTGCTGATTTGCATTTCCTCCGTGTTATAAATTACAGGTGATAGACCGTCAGAGTTGAAAATACGCTTCATGTTTCAGTAGTTCTTGCTGACAGGAGAAACAACCCCTCACAAAAGAGGGGACCAACTCTGAATCCTTTATGCGTTTCTGTGAGTGCCTCCAGGGTGCCGCTGACCGGTTCGCTCCCCTGGGGGCCCTTTTCCACGGGCAGCTGGAGCGACTCCCGGCCCGCTGGGTGGGTCAGTGTTCCCGGTGGGGTTCCCGGTGGGGTTCCCGGTGGGGTTCCCGATGGGGTTCCCGGTGGGGTTCCCGGCGGGGTTCCCGATGGGGTTCCCGGTGGGGTTCCCGGTGGGGTTCCTGCAGCCCCGCTCCATCCCGAGCCCCGCGCCGCGGCTCTGACCCGCAGCATCCCGCACCTCTCCGAATTCCAGCCCTCTGCCATCAGCCCGCCCTGGAACCTCCCCAGCAGGGCTGCCGAGCGCGGGGGCGATGGGCAGAGCCCCGCGGGACAGCCCGCAGGGATCCGGCCCCGCGCCGGGGCCCGGCGCTCCCCCCGCGGGCCGGGCGCTGCAGGCGGGCGGCGGGGCGGGAGGGGGAGCCCGCGGCCCGGCCGGGGGCGGCGGCTCCGGCTGCTCCACCCGCCCGTGTCCGCAGGTACGAGCGCCGGCCGGCCCGGGCTCGGCCGGCCCGTGTGGAGCAGGGGGCGAGCCGCCGGCCCCGCCATCGCCGCCCGGGATCGGCCCGGCCCCCGCCGGGCTGCGCCGCCGGCTCGCTGCCCATGTCCCAGCCGTCCCTGCCCGCCCGCACAGCCGGTGCCCGCCCGCGCTGCAGGGACGCTGCGCTCTGGAAGTTTTCCCGAGGCGCGCTGGGGTGCTGGCGCAGCTCGGGCGATTACATGCGGACACTTCGCTTTCAGCCATGCCTGCCCCGGGAGCTCTCTGCCTGCTGTAATTTTCTCCCTTTGATCTCGCTGGATCCTCTCTCGGGCTCCGGAGCTCCGCTTGCACCTACCTGCCTGCTGCGTGTGCGCGAGAGAGGGTTTTTCCTCTGGGTTTTTCTTACGTTTTTTTTGCTACAAGTACCGAATTTTTTTACTTAGCACCGAACGCGAACAGCATCAGAGCCACGCGACTTTTTTAAGCTACTGGAAATAACTTTTGCCTGGGATTTACAGCAGCATTCCCTGCCGGCCCCTGCGGACTCCAGCAGGCTCGCAGCCTGGAGGTTTGCAAAGCTTTTTTTTTTTTTCCTTGTAAATCCCCGTTTCTCTCCATAGCCGTGCGATCACCGTGACTTCGGTTTTAATCGAAAACACCTCCCGTCTGAATTCTCCGGGTTATGAAGGCTCCTCGCTACGTTTCATGTGACCTTTGGGCAGAGCATGGAACTTTCTATTTTATTTTGTGGGGCCTTGAGTCGGGATCTTCTTAACGTGCGCTTGGAAGCAGTCATACCGGAACTCGGGCGCGCACAGAAATAGTGCCAGAGAAACCAGATACGCCGTAACTTTCTGCCTGATACCTGTTTGGCTTGGTGTCTAAACTTTTATAAGTGTTTGGGGGGCCTTTTTATTTCCTGGGAACTTGGAAACTATGAAGAGGAGCTCGGTGCTTTATTAATTACCCTGGAGAACTGCACCCGGAGTCAGACTCTTGAGCATGGATTGCTAGGAGAAAGGTAAAGCTGGTCTTGAATGAAGCACTTCTGGCACGAGGAAGATGGAAGGGATCAACTCCATTTGGAAGGGGATGGTACCGAAGCAGACTTTCTTTTCAGCCTAAATTCAAGGAATACCGCCTGCCTGATTTCTGGGAAGGATACCGATCGGTGCAGATAACATTCAAGGTTGTGCCTGTGCCGTGGGAAATGCTGGCAAGGAGGTGAGGTGTCTCTCGAGGGTGTTTAGGATGGGTGTTTTGAACCTCTGGATCTTCCTCACTCCCGGGCAGGACACACGAGGACTCCACATCGGCGGGGAGACCTCCCCACACCTCATCCCCGTGGGACCACTGAGTTCCCAATGCTCCGTGGCGTTCCCGTAGACCCGAACTGATTTCTTCCTTCGCAGCCTGCTTCGCTGATCTTTCCGGATTTATCTGCTGGAGGAGGGACTCGCGATATTGGATATTTTTTTAATTTTTTATTTTTATTTTTATTTTTATTTTTATTTTTTTAGTTTGTTTGTTTAAAATATGCCTCTGAGCTCCCAGCGGCCCTTGAGCACGTGGCACCGAGGAAGAGGGACGGCGATGGCGAGAGCCAGCGTTGCCCGTTGAGCCGCGCTGGCGGTGGCCGAGCCCCTCCGTGCCGTGCCCGGGGTCTCTCCGGGAGCGCACACTCGGACCCCCCCAAGGAGCTTTTCCGATCGGATCCCGCCGCGGGGTGAGGACGCGTTCCCGACGGTATGTGTGGCCCGAGCGCGCTGCTGCAGCTGGTAGCATGAGTGCTGGCCCCCAGCTGCAGCTGGCTGTCCTCTGGCCTTGGCTGCTCATGGCGACCCTGCAGGCAGGACTGGGCCACACTGGGCTGGCGCTGGTGGCCGCAGTGGAGTCGGAGCGGGCGGCGGCGCAGAAGGCCATCATCAGGGTGATCCCCCTCAAAGTGGAGCCCATCATCCTGGAAGGGGAGTTCGCCAACGTCGCCGAGGTGACCCCGGCCGAAGGGAAGCTGCTCCAGGTGAGAGCAGCCGCGCTTTATCCCGCTCCATCCCTGGCCCGGCCTCTCCCCGCTTTGCTGCTCCGGCTCCCTCGGGGTTTATTTCCCGGTGTGGATTCGTCCCGGGTGGGTTTGGTTGGACTCTGGGCTGAGGGGGCAGGACCCTGCAAAGGGCTGATCCTTCCTCCGGCACCGAGCTGTGGCTGCGCCTTGTTAGTGCTGAATTGTGGATGTGGTCGGTTGATTCCCTGGTGATTATTTCATATCTTAATTGATGTTATAAAGCTGAGTGTGTCGAGTCACATGTTGGAACGTTAAACTTCTGACAGAAAACGGGATTATTATTTTTTCCTGTGAAATCCGTGTGGTTTTCTGCACCCTCTGCTGATACCTGGGGTGCTGTTCCACCTCCAATAGTCGTCCAGGCTGCACCCACCAGAATCCCTGACCCTGCTCCTGGTTGCCTGTACCTGAAAGCTGAGTGTTACCCACACAGTAGCTCCAGTGGTGTCACCACCAGGCATTTTTATAAGTGAATTAATGCTGATCTCTGACCTTTACAAAGGGAAGAGCATCTGAACACCCGACTGGGAGGTGCAGGTGCTGCACAGTCATTCACTGAACAGCCCCATCTCCTGCACGCGCTGAGTTTTGAGCTCAGTTTCCTGAGACCTGGCGTGCACTCTCTCAGTTCTGTGGGCAATTTGCTTTATTCTTGAGAACAAACAAAATAAATGACAAAATAGCCTTCATTAACATTAAATCTTAATTTTCACATGGCTTTTTCCAGTCTGGACTTTCCAAATGGGGTATGTTGAAATCTTAATTACATTTGTAGCTTGGAAATTTAAAGTAATAAATTTATGTAGTTTTATAACAAAAGAAATACGGTTGAGCCAGCTTTAGCACACGGTCACCTGTCTGAAAATGAACGTGGACAATTTGTTGCATGGTTTTCCACGCCTTTTGAATTCCTCGGAACGAAAGCTCTGCTATAAAATTATATTACCAGGCTAAAAAAAAAAATATCTTAGACAAATGTACTCAAGGTCCTGTTCTGTCGTGAGGCAATGTCCAGGAAAGTCAATATTTATTCCTTACAAAAACTACAGTGGTGTTGCAACCGAGCACAAAGTATAGAGTGGGACCTTTTGGAAGTGGGAGGATGATAACCTCTCCTGTGGGATGTGTGGAGGTTTGTAACCAAATGCAAGGATACCAGGAGGGAATTTTTGTGCCACCGCGGCAAGGTGTTTGGAATACAAAGCTGTGAACAGTGTCCAGCTTCATCCTTTAAAAATCATCCTCAGGATGGAGGTGGCTGGGGAAACACTACGAGTGTGGGTACACAGGCACTGCCCTGCACTGGGAGTGTTTTTAGGCCACTCTGTGCGTGCAGGTGAGGGCTCCCATTCCGTATCCCAGTGAATCCAGTGCGGGAAGTCCTCCGGGTCTGGTTTCAGGTGGCGGTGCTGGGATGGGGGTCAGGCTGTGCCTTCTGCAGCAGGATGTTTGCCTGGTGCCAGGCACGGTGCTCTGGGAAAGCTTAGTCAAGTGTACCTGTGACCTCTCGTGTAGATCTCGTGGTGGGGTTTCGAATTCTGCTGCTAAATCTTGAAACCCGGAACGTAAAAATGACTTCTGAAGTTGTTTGGGCCCTGATCCTGCGGTGCCTTCCTGCCTCTGGAAAGAGAAAAAGGGAAATGGGGATGTAACCCTCGAGGAACAAAATAAGTGAGAAATTAATGGAAGGAATTATTTTCAGTTTGCTTTTAGATAGCTGGGCATGAAATGCACCAGAATTAGGCTTTGTTGGGACATCCCATTTTGCACGTGGTTGTCAACATCCCAATCTTGCAAAAACTTTAGGTCACGTGCTTAACTTTGATGTCATTGCAACTCCTACTTAAATAAACTTAAGGCTGTGCACACGTAACTGCACAATTGGTTCTTTAGATATAATTTAGGGATGTAACATTATCACGTTTGCAGTTAATGAGTTAAGATGTCTGGGTTTTGCAGTGTTTTTGGGTAGGTCTTGGTTATGTCAGACCCTGTAAGATGCATTTAGCCCTTCCAGGAGAACACAAACTGCAGAGTTAGCTTGGGGAAAAAGTTGCTTCAGCAGAATCACAGAATATTCTGAGTTGGAAGGGACCCATAGGAATCACTGAGTCCAACTCCTAAGTGAAGAAAAGAGGCCCAGTCCTGTTTCCAAAGCAATGCTCCCTTCAGTCAGTGCTATAATAGGATTGCTCAAGGGTCAGTGGTGCAGAGTTGGCCCTACAGTCAAGTCAAATTCTCTTTAACTTGTAATTATCTTCATAGTGCTCTGGTCAATATATTTTTAGAAATACTTTCTTAATTCAATGTAGACAATCCTACACGTAAGTGATGGAGCCTCTCCAAAGCTCCTTCTCCCAGAACGTTTTCCTGGTTTCGTGCTCTGTTTCCCCGGGATCACCTACAGAAGTGGACTTGGATCGTAGTGTGTTCCTTTAACAACATCCTCTTTACCTGTAATAAAAGAACCCCAGTGTTGAATTCACCCTCACATCCCTTGTCCCTGTGGCCGGTTTTTGTGGGAAATCCCTGGATTTCCATCGTTTCCCTGGTGTGTGGGGAGGAAGATGCGGGGGAGCCGCCTGTCCCTGCTGGTTCAACCCCGCCGGTGTTCCCACCTCCGGCACTCGGCGCTGCCGGAGTGATGCAAAGGGAGAGGAATTTCTCAAGCAGGCAGAGCCACTTAAGCCTTTATAGGTCAAAAAACCAACACCTCAGACTCCTTGCAGAAATCATCTTCAGGCTTGTTCGGTGCTCGAGCTTGTTGGGCTTTAACTCTTGCTGGGCACGGGAGGCACCGTGGGGAGCTCTTGGCAGTTTCCAGGTTGGAAGTGTAGATTTGGAAGTTTAGGTTAGGGAGCTTATAGTAGGAAAATATTCTTCCCTGCCAGAGTGGGGAGGCCCTGGCACAGGTTGCCCAGAGAAGCTGTGGCTGCCCCAGCCCTGGAAGTGTCCAAGGCCAGGTTGGACAGGGCTTGGAGCAACCTGGGCTAGTGGGAGGTGTCCCTGCCCGTGGCAGGGGTGGAAGAGGATGAGCTTTAAGGTCCCTTCCAACCCAAACCATTCCAGGATTCTCTTGGCTGCTGCAGGAGCCTGGACTGCTGGAAAAAAGTCCCGTGGGATTTAAAAACTGCCCCTGTATTAAAGATGGAGGAACCAAACCTTTCAGACAAGTAGGTTGGAAGGAACGTTTGGATCTTATGACAGTGGGCAATCCATGAGCAGCCCAGGACTGAGTGTGCATTCGGAATTGCAATTCCTGTGGCTGTTTGCAGATGAACTCCCTTTCACAGGATTGCTATAGCCAGTGTTCAGCTCTTCTTTTGATACTTTTGCTGCTCTTTTAGCTGATTTTTGAGGAATAAATCCCAGTTTCCTTCTAGCCCGTGCCTCAGTCTCCGCTTGATACTGCAGGCAGTTGATGTTGGTTTGAAGGTACACAGGAAAATAAGGAATGTGTCAGAAAGGAAAGGAGAGAATCACTGGAGAGAGCTGAGGGAAGAGTTAAGATTTTTCCAATTTTCCAATTACAGCAGAATTCACATGCAAATCTAATTGTGGAAGAAAAAAAAAAACCTTTTCATTTGAGAAATAGTTCATCACTTCAAGTCTTGTTTAGGACAGTGTATATACAAGGATGCACCATTAAAACTGAGCATTAGTAGCTCTTTATTTGAGTGTATAACCTCAGTCTTGTCCACAGGGGAAGGATGATTCCATGAGCGTGTGTGTGGTGTGGCAGGATCAGCACAGTCTCTAGTTCCGTGGCTGGTATTTGGGAAACAGTGCTAAAAGTTTGGGAAATAGTGGTAAACGTTTAGGAAAAGTCCCAAATAATGGTATTTTAAAAGAGCTGGATAGCCTCACATTACTACAGAGATCACCAATCACCTCATATGTCTACACATAGAAAATTCCTGTGGATATGTGGGGCAGCGACAAAAGTACATAACCAGTTTTCCCAACGTGCATTATTGTATTGCAGGTCTCACAATACTTTGTTCCACTTCTGCACAAACTCAGCAGTTGCATAATGAGGTGATTGTAGGAGAAAGTCAACTTTCACTTACCCCCTGAGCTCATTGTTTTAACTTATGACTGATGGAAAGCACCTTGAAAAAAAATAAAAGCAAACTTGAAAAAAACCCACACAGAACAAGCTCCCAAAGGTTCTGAGCCCCAAAACCAAGGATTATCCTCTTTCCTCTCCCCCTAGAGAAATGAATTCTTTAAAAAACATTCAAGTCAATCTGTTAGGGTAGAATGAGGGAAAATTGGAGGAGGAGGAGCCTGAATCATCATTTTTTAGGTGGTGTGTACAATTCAGAAGCTGAACATCAGTCACAGATCCAGTCAGAGAAGGAGTGTGGTGTGTGTTTGTAACAGCAATGATAATTAACCCTTGGAATTGCTGCAGTGAACCCAATGGGATCACCCTGGACATGCAGAGTGTTCCCAGTGTTGCAGTTGGAATTATAATCAACTACTCCCCAGCTTATAGAGGGTTACACTCCCAACCCAGAGCAAAGTAAATATATTAGTATATTCTTCTATACCACCAGCTCCTGGATCAACAGAAGGATGTTGAGTGCACAATGTTGACAGAGATCAAAGAAGTGGGAAAGTCGAACCAAATGATAATGGGGACTTAAATTACCTGTGAATAAAGTGGTCAGATAGCACAATACGAGGCAGTTCAAAGAAGCAATTTCTGCCTCTTGGAACAGCTCGTACCAGAGTACACAGACTTGACTTGGCGTTAAGTAATGTGCAAGAACTGCCTCAAAAGCAGCAATAATGGAGCCACTTGGCTTGACTGCAGCACAGTAAAAATCGGTGCCCCAGCACCAGAAAGTGGGACTCTGACACGACCCTTCAGGCCGGGAAATGGGAATGAGACAAACGGCTCTTGTGGATCAAATAAAAGCTCCCCACGTTTTTAGATGGGACACAGGGGCTGCTCGGGAAAGGCTGAGGGAATTGGGATTGTTCAGCTGGAAAAGAGAAGCTTTGGGGTGGCAATTACAGCCTTCTAGTACCTGAAGGGAGCTGACAAGAAAGATGGGGAAGGGCTTTTTACAGGGGCCTGGGGGGACAGGACAAGAGGGAATGGCTTCAGGCTAAAAGACAGTAGGTTTAGATGGGATATTAGGGAGCAATTTTTCCTGTGAGGGTGGGGAAGCCCTGGCACAGGTTGCCCAGAGAAGCTGTGGCTGCTCCATCCCTACAAGTGTCCAAGGCCAGGTTGGACGGGGCTTGGAGCAACCTGGGCTGGTGGGAGGTGTCCCTGCCCATGGCAGGGGGTGGGATGAGATGATCTTTCAGGTCCCTTCAACCCAAACCATTCTGGGATGGTGTGAAAGTGAAAGCTGTCTTGGGGAACACACAGAGCAGTGACTCAGGAAGGCTGTAGTCACCCAACACATTGGTGGTGTTAAAGAAACCTTTTGGCCCAAACAGATCTCTTACAAATTGGATGTAGAGTGTGAGTGTAGGGTTGGCACAGCATCCAGTCTAACCTGCAGTGCACATTGGCATGGTGTTGGTACAGGATGTAAGTGTGAGATGGAGGATGACCCATTGCAATCCAGATGGAGAGAAGGGAGCCTCAGTTAAAAGTAGCTGCTAGACAAGGCTGAACTCGGAGGCTGAGCTTCCATCCCTCTCTTGAGCACATACAGAGGCTAAGCAGGAGCTTTCCATGGTGTGTCCTCTCCTTTCCTCATCCAGAAAACGTGTGGCAGGAAACTGTTCTCTGTTTGAGGAGTTTAAAGGACTTTAAACCTCAATCTCCCAGCTTTCCCAGTGCACCATCTGGTGCTGGTTGTTGTTCCAGTAGAGTTATTTATGGCATGGGCATAGATTGATCCTGAACTGAAGATTTTCAGTACTAAAAGGGTGATGGATCAGGAGGCTCAATTAATTACATGGGGCAGGCATGAACAGGAGACACAAACCCAGCTGGAGCAGAGCAGAGATACGTGGTCAGGAGGCTGAATCCACAGGGCTGGAGCGAGTGACAGTCAACAGAGGACGTCTGGCCACGCACCCCGTCCTGGAATACATCCAGGGAACAAGTGGACATTTCCCAAAGATAAGCTGGCACAGGGGTGAGATTACAGGAGAAGGGAAACAGGTCTCAGTGGTGCCTTCAGGCTGCAGCCAGGCTGGATTTGTGGTGGAATGGTTCTGACCCATTAGAGAAATGACCTTTTGTTCTGTGCCTCCATCAAGTGAAAGCTTTGGTAGGTATTTCCTACAGGTTATGGAGGGCTGTTCTGAACTGCATGTGGATTCCTTATTTTTCAGTGAAAACTTACAGAATTGTCAAAGTAATACAAATGGCACAAACTTGGTATGATCTGAGGAAGTTCTATTGTATCAAACTTTACTTTGGACAAAAATTGATGTGCATTTTTATGTATTATATCTCTATGTTTTTCCATGCAGAGAGCTCTCAAACATGGGTAAAAGCTTTCTGTGGACTTTCCCTAAAAGTCTTAGTCTGAAAGCAATCAATTTTTGACCTAAAATGAGAAAAGTAACAAATAAATGCAGTGGGAACTGTGCAGTGTAGTTTGTCCTTCAGGCCTGTCATCTTGAGTATCATAAAAATCTGTGTTGCAGGGGTTGCCAGGAGTGAAATGGATGAAATTCGGGGTTATAAACAAAGCAGAATTGTAAACTGAACCTCAGTACAGGGGAATATATCACACTCAAGCAATGCACATTCATATTTTATCACCCTTTTGTGCTTCCTGCCATTCGAGGTCTTGAGCTACAGCAGGGCAGGGTGTAAAGTAGACGGGAGTGACGTGGATGGTCACGGTGGTCTCTTCTGTCTTTGAGTTCTGTGATTTATTTTTCAATATCTGTTTATTTTCCCCTTATTCCCCTGGCTCTGAGGAACAGGAAGCATTGCACAGCCTTTCATTTGCCCACAGCACTCTGAGCCTGCATTAAGGAATCATAATCACATCTCATGCTTCGGAGCCTTGGGCTCGCTGCCAGCACGGCTCAGGCAGGAGTTGGCCAAGAGTTGTCTTGGGACCTTTTCATCTTGTTTTTAGGAGCATCAAGGCTTGGCCTTACCTCAAAACAAGGTGCTAAAACATGTAGGTCAGCGTTCAAAGGTAGCAGAGGGAGAGAATATCGTGTTGGATGTGCTTGGGTTGGAGGGTTACTCCCCTGCTGCCAGATTCCAGTGGAAGACTCTGTTCCCCCCCTGCAGCCACCCCGTTGAAATTATCTGAAATTTTGGGTGTGTATCCTCTTCCTCTGCATGTTGAGATCTGAATCACCTGCCCAGATCCACGGATGTGTTCTCACCTCGTCACTTCCCCATCCCTGAAGGGGCTGGTTAAGGGCATTAGTGGCCCTTTGATCTCTCTTTTGTTCTCCATCTCAGTAATTTGGTCTCCAGTGATCAAATGGGTTAATCTAATGCTTATTACTGTGCTCAGCATCAGGGCAGTGGCAGAGATGTACTGGATTGTCAAATACAGCAGTTCTGACTGGGGAGCTGAATTAATTCCTCTGGCCATAAACACTGTGAAGCAAATTAAAAGTATTTTTTTTTACCAAGTTTGGTTATGGCATGTTACTTTTGAGTGTAAGCAAAGCAGTTTGTGGATTAAAATTACTATTGTTTTGATAAAAGGTGTGCGAATTCTAGTTCAAAATTACAGGAAAGACTAGTTTTTGGCTTCCTACTCCCAAAGCACCTCAGCAGCAGTTGTTCCACGGGGTCTGTGTTGGGCAGGGTGGATTTGCTCAGGGCCATTGGAGCAGCACTGTGGAAGTGACACATCCCCCACAGAAACTTGGGGAGAATGACCCTGGGATTGAGTTGGATCCAGATATAAAAAATGAACAGCACTCCAGTGCTATTACAGATGTGAAGCAGTTCTTAAAAAGGCCAAAAAGCCCAATAACAGCAGAGCAGGCACAGGGAAGACACTGCCTGAAAGGGGTGTGGGGTGATCACCACATGGTAGAGCAGAAGAGCCAAGATGAGGAGGTCTAAGTATTGAGTGGATCACGTTGGTTCTTTCATTCATTGAATTTTGTGCAGGATCCTGCACTAAAATGTTGCTTTTGGATTGTTTAAATGTGGGGAACACCTCTAAGAATATGAAAGTCAAATAACAGAGTGAATTGTGACAATTCCTGCAGTTTCCTGCGTGTCAGTTTGGATCAGAGGTTACATCACTGGACATCACCATCCAGTGCAGAGATAGAGCTTCACAAACCCAGCCTTGGCTGTGTTTTATAGTAAGAGAGATGGTTATATGTGCATCTCTTACTGCTCCAGTCCTGAGTCCTGTTCCTCGCAAAATGACCTTAATAACTTTTTATTTACTGAGACACTTTCATTCCAAAATAAGTGGAACCTCACAGAGATCCTGAAGAGATGAGAGCTCCCCCTCTTCTGCTCGTCACGTTGTACCTCAGCTATTCCTCTGTCCCATCGAGGTCCTGTTGGAACATGGGGCATGGAATGTGCTCCTCTGCAGCCACGCTGTGGGTGCCCAAGGTCCCTGAGTGCCAGCACTGGAGACTTCTCTCCAGATCTTTCCCTGGGGCCACAGAAATGTCTCTGTCCTCCCCGTTACCCTCTAGTTCACCTGGTCTCATTCCCATAAGCATAAGATGCCCCAGGTCATATAGTTCCACTCAGCTAGTTTTTTTCCTCCTCATCTATTCTCCCAAGTGTCTTTCTTTCCCAATTTTCATCTTTCTTTTTGCTTAGAACGATGTTTATTCTGGTTATTTTTCTGTAAGTGCTCTTGTGGGTCCCCAGCAGTTCACAAATCGCTTTAGGCCATTGCCTGGCATCATTTGCCTCCAACCCTTGGCTCTCCTCCATCCTTCTCTGTGGTCATCTGGTCTTTCCATTGCCTGCTCTGGAGGAGCTCTGATCCCTGTTTTGTCCCTCAAGAGCACCAGAAGCTGCTGTTTGTAAACTCTGTGCAAAGCACACGCCTCCAGGAGAGGAGCACGTCTCATTTGAGTGGTGGACAAACCCCACGGGCTTGTACAACACACAGCCCCTGTGTTCAAAAAGATCATCAAATAATCTGTGTTTCTTGCTTCAGGGAAGCAAGAAAGGAGAAACCATGCTGGCCTTGGCCTTTTCCAACTCCTCCTTCAAAACCCTGCTTTTGAAAAGCCACTTTGTGACAGTGACAATCATGTACTTTTTTCCTGTAGAGATGTCGAGAGAGAAGCCAAAAATCATCCCCAGATGTGTTTTAATTCAGACAGGGGTGACATGAACTCAAGTAAGATTGTTAAAAAGAAGCTGGGAGGCCAACTAAGAGTTATATCCTTGGCATCCAAGTATTTAAGGACAGTACAGTAGGAATTGAGATCAAATGTAACTCTCAAGAAATACTTGAAAAATGATAAAAGGATATCAGGATACCTAAACATAAGGGTAAGAAAGTATCCTGAAAAGGCAAGAAATTTGGTAAAATGAGAAAAAAACCCCAGAAGCTAAAAATATGTGAAGACATAGTGAAAAGAGAAGAGAAATAACTTGAAAATGTTAAAAAGCTAACGCCAGATTCTCTTCAGTCACATCAGCAGCAGGACGTTCGCCTGACAACGTGTAGGATCTATGAAAAATTCAAGTCTGAAAAATGCACTTAGGGCAGCTGAACTCCCAGCAGAAAAATGAATGCAATTCTCTTTGTGCTTTCATCTGTCTCAGGCTGAAATGTCTGGAGATGAGATGGTGCTGGAGATAGACACAATTACCATTATCAGCCGCCGGGATCAGGTGCTGTTCACCCAGGAGTTGTGGAGGATGAAATCGCTGAACTATTAACTTGTCTGTGAACTCTCGTTTAAAATCCCTGGACGGTGGCTGATGTGATTCCAGCTTTTCTCTGGGCCCCAAGTCATCCACAAAAGCCCAGAGCAGTGTGTTGTAAGAGCTGTGGGGAGTCAGTTGATAGGAGTTGTAGCGCGGAGTGTAAGGGGTGGACGTCGAGTCCACACGTGCACCAGCCGGGCAGGTCCAGCTGAATCTCCAAAATGCAAAGGCTTTCAGGGAAACTGAGACATGGATTAAGAAGGAGGCTCCTGGATAAATAATTCTTGGAAGATAAGAAGCAGGTGGTAGGGATACCTGGCAGATTTTCCCTGTGGAAGGAGCTGATGCTGCAGTTCTGCAGGTGTGTGAGCTGGTGCTGTCCTGTGTGTTGAGGAGCACATGGAAACGGAGTTCTTGGCAATGTTCTAGAGCTTTCCAATACATGAACTGATTAGAAGTGATGAAGACAAGGATCAACTATTGCAGAAGGACCTCATGAGACTAAATACTTAAGGAGAACACGGAGAATGAGTCATTTCTTCACATTCAGGTGATGGGCTCTGGTTTGTCCACTGCCACAACTGTGTCTTGTGATTACAACAGATTGGTCCATGCGAGTGTCAGCTTGGAACGGGGTGGTTGTCATGAACACAAAGCCTTAGGAGTGAAAAAATGAGGGAATAAACCAGAGAATGTCTTTCATCTCCTGTGGAAATCCAGGATACATCCACATGCTGAATATGGTGTGAAGTTCCTTTTCTCTGTAAAAAAGCTGCAGCTCTGTTGGAAGAGGTTTGGAGAAGAACACGGGGATAAAAAAACCCATAAAATGTGTTTCATCCAAGGAACAACTAACTGGACTAATTCTCTTCTGGCTGGAAAAGAGGCAGCCAAAGGGTGATATGAAGAAGATCCACAGAGTCATGAATAGGGATTTACTGTTAAGTCTCTCTCAGTATGAAAATGATGGGGCATCACACGGAGCTCCTGAGAGCCACATTCAAAGGGAAGTGCTCTTCATCCACTGTACAATTAACATGTACAATCCCTCACTGCAGGAACTGCTGTAGATGCTGGAAGTTTACAGGGGTTCAGAAACCACTGGAACCAATGAATGGGAGAAGACTCCATCCATGGGTGAGAAATAACCAGTCCCAGTTTTGCCCCAGGGGGTCTGTAAAATGTTGGAGACTTGGAGAGTGTCCTGAGGAGAAGCCCTATGAGCTTGTCCTGTCTGTACTTCTCCTTCAGAAATCCACTGTTGGCACATGTCAAAGCAAAGATCAAGGGCTAGATGGACCTTTGGTCTGAATCCACACTGCTGCTCTTGCATCCTCCTCTCCTGCAGAAGACCTTCCAGCCTCGAGCCCCATCACCTTCAGCAGCAGCCCTTCCAGGCCACCCCTGCTCTGCTTGGGCAAGTCTCTGTGGAAAAACTGCAATAAGTACGACCTTCACCATCCCTCACGGACTTGTTTGTTCACAAAGAAGGCACTGCACCATTCCTTGGGTTCCATTGTTGCAAATCTCCTCAAAATGCAGCTTTCAGCTGGTGCTGTTAAACCAGTGTTTGATGCCCTTGGCACTTTGGCCTTCATATCATAGAATTCTGGAATGGTTTGGGCTGGAAGGGACCTCAAAGACCATCTCATTCCAGCCCCCTGCCATGGGCAGGGACAACTTCCATCAGACCAGGTTGTTCCAAGTCCTATCCAACGTTGTTGGATGTACCATTTTTATCCCTTTTCACCCTCAGCCTGCATCATCCCCTCAGCTGTGCTCCACTAATGGGATAATAGCCCTTGTAATTCCATCATTTGTGCTTCTGTCTGGTTTTTGATGCAACAATACTCACCTGATGAAATATCAACCCTAATGTTGCTGTAGGGTCTTATTTCTCAAGTCTGCTGCTCAGATTGGCTAAGATGACTCTTCCTTGTCCCCCTCTGTGTCCAGCCATGCCCTGCTCACTTACAGCCTGAAATGCAGAAGGGGTGGAGGAGGGAATCTGGTATTCCTGAGGAGTCACACAGTGACTTCAATCTCAGTGAAACCAGAGGCAGGTGGTCCCGTCCGTGGTAGGGCCAGTCTGGCTGTACCTCATGAACACAGATGGGATGTGGAGGCTCTTGGTCATAAACATTCACTGCTGATCCTCATCTTTAATTGCTGCAAAGCAAATTGGCCTCTCCATGATGCTCATCCCACCTAAGCTTGTGGTGCCCCTTTGGAGTAAAGCCTGTCTTCCTCTCTGGCATGTGCACCACGACTTTCTGATTTCTCAGGATCCTGTTTAAAAAAACACCCTCTTAATTTTTTAATATTTTTTTTTTTAGTATTCTGCACTGAATGCACAACCATTATCCTCCTGAATTATGCTGCCCCACCTTGGATATTCCAGTTTTGGCAAAGTTCAGAGTTTGTGCAGCCAACTTTTAGCAGAGCGGCTGAGTAATATTTATTATATTTAAATATTATATATTTTATTAGATATTTTCTGTACTTAATGCATCTCTCCATATGTGATTAAGTGTTCAATTAGAGTCTGATTCTCCTAACATTGGAGAGTCTAAATAGCCTTCAGGAATAGCAGTAAATGTCCTGCAGGCAATACTGGATGTGATTCCTAACTTGATACATCCAGTGTGCCTTTGGAATTCCAGTCCTGCTAAAGAGGTAACTGTGCTTGTGGGAGACTTTCTTCCATGGTGCAGACTAGTAGGATGCACCATGTCTTTAACTCATGAAGAACTCATGTGCTGCTTATGTTCTTCAGGAATTCCATCTTTGGTACTGGAAGAAAGACCCCAATACTGGGTGCATTCATCAGGAATATCATTCCCCTCCACACTCTGGAACCTGTGACAAAACTATTCCCAGTTCTGTCTAGCTAAACCTCGGAGGGCAGCTCCTGCACACCCTGCCCTGTGCACCAGATCTCAGGATATAACCGAGGGATCTTCCTCCTTCCACCTGTGTCTGCCATTTCTGTCCTCCCTCATCATTTTTGGGCAGGTGACAAATTTTCTGCCAGGTAAGAAGTGACAGGACAAGAGAAAATGGTCTCAAGCTGCACCAGGGGAGGTTCAGGTGGGACATGAGGGCATGGTCTCAGGAGTTAGCTTGTCTTTGTGAGAACTGTATCTTAGTAACACTCAGATATTCCCGTGTTTGAAATAAGAGCCTCTCTACATGTTAGAGAATATGTATTTTTTAAAGGTCTGTTGACATATCCCTCTCTCCTTGAGAGTGAATCAAGGTGACCTGCAAACATCAGGGGTTTGGTGACCAAGACCAGCTGATGTGGAACCATAGAGTCAATTAAGTTGGAAAAGATCTTTAGGATCGTTGAGTCAAACCATAAACCAACATTTGTCTCGAAACAGAAAGGACTGTGGGGGAAAAAAAACCCCAACCATAACCCTGCAGCCTTCAGCTGAATGACTCTACACTGGTAATTTAGTGAAGCCCCTGAATGTGCCCTGAGTGGCTGTAAGTACTCTGTGCTTTTTACAAAGGTCTGTTTTATTTGGAGACATCAGAAAAATAAATCAGTTAACTAGTTCTGGGACGTAAAACCTTTTTAACCCCCGGGAGGTGTTTCAAGTAGTTTCAAACCCTTGCCAACCATATCATTCTAGGTTGGATATTAGGAGCAGTTTCTTCAAAGAAAGAGTGATCAGACACTGGCACAGCTGCCCAGGGCAGGGGTGGAGTCCCCATCCCTGGAGGGGTTTAACAGCCATGTGGATGTGGCACTTGGGGACATGGGTCAGTGGTGGCCTTGGCAGTGCTGGGCGATGGTTGGACTTGATGATTTCAGGGGGCTTTTCCAACCTAAACACTTCTGTAATTTGCATTTTAAGGTCTTCTTGTTCAGGTAATGTCAAACAGGATACTTTGAGGTCTTGTCCTTCCTGTCTCAAGCCATGGAATGCAGTGGGCCTGGTGGGAGCCCAGCACTGGGAATGCTGACTGCTCCAGTGGCAGAAAACTGTTGTAGCTGACAGGCCACAAGTGAGAAATGTGGGATAAAGGCCCAAAGGGGCAGCTTGCAGAAATAAGGGACTCTGCAGAATTGACTTCCTCAGGTGCCAACAAGTCCTGGCTCCATTGCCTACAGGCCATCCTGTTCCTTGGATTCCTGGTAAACACATTCTGGATTTTGCAGCCTGAGGCATAGATTGATACTTGTCTAATCCTCCTTCCCTGAAAGCTGACTGCGAGATAAGGCAGGATGGTGATCCTGCAGGCTTTGGTCTGGCTGGGACAGGCTGAGGAAACACTGATGTCAGAGGGACCAGAGGAGTTTGCCCATCCTCCCAGCCTGACTTGCACAGAAGACAAGTCATTTGCTCCAGTCCCTCCTCTGAGCTCTTCCCTCCAGGTTTTGGTGCTCAGCACTGGTTGTTATTAGATGAAGTCTCTCTCCTCTTGGGCCTCTCATCCCTGTGTTTCAGTGGTTCTGGATGGTCCCCTGGGCCTCGTGAGCAGTGATGTGCAGATTGCACCAATGCAGATACCTGGGCAACTCCATCTGTCCATCTGAGGGATTTCCAATTTTCTTTGATCCCGTGGTCCTTTAAAATTCTGTAGGGAGCTTTGGTAAAAGGCTGTTGACTTCTATCCTTCTTAAGCAGGATCTCTCCACCCAGACATCCCAATGACATGAGCCTGTGGCAGCTTGTGTATTATCCTGACCATGCTCCAGGATGTGACTTTCCTGGTAGCACAAAG
Organism: Pipra filicauda; assembly: GCF_003945595.2. Lineage (NCBI taxonomy): Eukaryota > Metazoa > Chordata > Aves > Passeriformes > Pipridae > Pipra > Pipra filicauda. The sequence continues at coordinate 306,277 of NW_024104563.1, read as the reverse complement.
TTCTGCCAGAGGGTGAGAAGGACCCACTGCTACATTTCTAATATCCAGTGTCTGTGGTCTCCCTTCCCAGATAAGGTTTCTTATATGCTTTCCCGAGGTCATATCTGGGTCCAGAAAATAGCTCTTCTTTCCCCCCCCAGCAAGCCCCAGACCTGCAGGACAGAGGGGTTTGTCTCCTCAGACACTGATGTCGAGCAGAACATCTCCTCCTCATCTACACAGAACCAAACCTGTCAGGTGGCCTTCTGTTCATTTGTCTCGTGAACTGGGAGATAAAGAGGTGCAGTGATGCTGGCAATTGCATAACATATTGGATCAGATGATGTGATAGTGCCTGCGTGTTGTACCTCCAGCCACGGGGGAATTCCACCAAAGGTCAAGTTGTTCGGTAGCTTCTCCAGAGGATTCTCCATTCCTGGTATCTGCATGGCATGTGGAGTTCCATTAAACTCTATACCATTGCTGATGCTTCCAGGAATGATGCCAAATTAGGCAGGTTGTGGTTTGCAGACAACTCTGAAATGCTTGAGACGCCCCTCCCCACTTCTTGTGGGGAGAGACGGAGAGGGAATTACTGCTTGGAGTTCCTCAGCTCCTGAATATGGATGTGCATTGTCATTTGAAGAAGAAAAGAAGATGAGTGGTAGTAATTGGGCTGTGTGGAGATGTAGAGCACAAATCCACATGAGCTACTGTCCTGCTTCCACTGGAGTCTGGTGGTTGGGATGAGTTGCAGGCTCACCGAGAGGAGTCTGTCCCTGCTTCCCACTGTGAGTACATCCATATGGATAACACGCATCCCAGAGAACTCTGCTTAATGGTGGTTTTCCCTCTTCTACTGCAGTAATCTGACCTCGTGCCATGACTTACAAAGTGAGGGGAAAAAAAAGTGGTATTTTTGGGTGGACGTGGTGCTTTGAGAAAACAAGATGAATGTGGGTATTGAGAAGCCGATGTTTCCATGAAGGCAAACTTCCTGATGTTTATTTAATTCTGTTGACCATGCTAAGAACCTTGAGAGACTTTTAGTACCTTATAAACTCTGTGTGAACATAGGTTTAAGTAGGTGGGCTGGAGAACTGTGGGTGTTCTGTGAGTATTCCTGGCCTTCCCTCAAGTTTGTGTGGAACTCAGGTGAAAGTTGCTGAATTTTAAGACCTTTGGGGATTTTTTTTTTTTTTGAATGTGTCTATGTTAGCACAGATTTGAAGGATGATTTTACATTGAATTGTGCCTTTTCTGTGTCCTGGTGGAGGGATCACATTGCCTGGAGAGGTCAGTGACAATTTGGCTGCCTCTTGGCAAACCAGTCCATGGTTTGGGTGTATGTTAAGGATTTCCTTTAATCCACTATGGCAGTTCCTGTGATCTTCGATCTCCTCAGCCTGGATTGTACTCAGAGGATCACATCTGACCTTTTGACCATGATATCAGTCTGGCAGAGTATGTTAATTTGTTATTTCATCACGATATTGTCCTTTCATTGACCTTTGCTTGTTTTCTCAGTCGGTGCTTTCAAAGGTACAAGTCCCTCATCCTTTGAGTATTTTTTGAGCTCTTTGTTCTTGGATTATATTGGTGTCTGTGACTGTATCTGGTCACATTAAAATGTCCATTTCCCACATGGGTGAGGCATCAGAGCTGGTGGCAGGTCTTGTTTATGATGGTGCAGGATTTGGTGTTTGTTACCTGCAGTAGCATTGCTGGAAAGAAGTAATCTAAGTATCTCCATTTGATTGGCTTTCCCAGTTAAATGGGTAGTTATTGAATGATTCAACTTAATTGATTAGAGCAAGGTGAGGAGAACAGAACAACCTGTGAGCATCTCAAGGGCCTTTCTGATTTATTCTTCACCTGTGAAATTTTGGGCATAGAGTCTTGTCCATATAAACGTTTGAAGTCTGGCTGTTACACCTACCTGAATTATTCACTAAGAAAACCTCTCCCTCTGGTTGAGAAATGAAACATGTTTGGGTAAAGAACAAACTGAAATACCCTGTTTATCAAATGTTTTTGTAGAAGTTACTCTTTTCTTACTCAAAAGCCCAGCTGAGTGACGTGTTCACCCAGTGAGCGCTGGTGGAGGGGGAGGACTCTGAGTTTCAAAGTAATTTCTCTTTCATCTTGAAATTTGGATATTCAGGTGTGTTTTGCCAGAGTTAAGAGTAACTTCAGGGATTGAACTGTCTTTCAAATATACTTACCAGGGAAATATATCTGCCATTCCCACCCAGGCTGCACCTGTAAGCTGATCTCTTTGGGGTTTCTCTTAGTTTCGCTGGTTTGTTTTGCTTTGTTTTCCACCATGTTTTAACAAGATAACAATCTCTCCGTATTTTGCCTTCATTTCAGTAATTGCCTTCTCTAGTGACCGATTTCCTGGGCTCTTCTGGTCAGGTATCAAGATCTCAGTGTACAGCCCACACACCCCGCTGCATAGAGCCCTCATTTAATCATATTATCATCTCAGGTAATTCATTAAAAGCTCCCCAGAGCATCAAATGGGGAAAAAAAAAAAAGGCACTAATTTCTCTCAACTCACTCCCCAGAGACACAGCCTGTGTAAACAGAGCTGCTCACCAGATGCCTGGAAATTTGACATCAGCAGCCACTGAGGTGGGAATTGAGTTTCTTTCAGGTTTTCAAAGTTCTTTCACTGAAATCATTTAGCCCCTGAAAATTCAATCCAGGTGTTGTCAACCCAGTGTTTGCCACTGTTCTGACGTGCTGCAGAGCAATACAGAAGAAGAAATGGGTGTGAGGGTATGTAAGATTCAAACCGTAAAGGAATTTATGACGAAAAGGCAGTAATTGAAGTTCTACATCAAATAAACAAGGAAACAACTCTGTCTCTTGAAGCCAGATGTGATACACTCTCTTAAAGTGAGCTGGGCAAGTGTTCAGCTCCACTCTGCATCCTCAGAGCTCAGTGTCATGATCCTGCCTGATAAAAAATCCCTGGATAACCACAGTGCAATCTCCCCTGGAAGTGAGGAGATGGCTGCCTTGCCAGTAGCATAAGAATGCAATGTACTTTTACCTGTTATTGCCTGGAAGGATCAAATGAGAAACCAAGGTTGTAAATTTGGATAACTGACCAAAAGTCAAGTTGATAATGGTTTTTCTCCTTCTTCTTATTGCCTGGTAAAGCTGTTTCAGTCTTAGTGGGACAGTGTTCAATGTTTATATTGGTGTAATCCTGCCTGGAGCCAAGAAATACAGATTATTATGTTCATCTTCACTCCTCTGAGGTGTCCAGGAACCTCACAAATGTGCTGGAAAGGGAGGTGAACAAGGATGAGCTAAACCAGTGTGAGGGCAGCAGGAGAGTGACTCTCTTCTGGAGCCTCCCACAGAGATACCCACGATAAACCCGGCCTTGCTGAACTGCCTGCTTGGTTTAATTATTTGACATCAAAGCCTGGAGCCAGGTTTAAAGGAAGTACGAAAGCCTGAGTCAAGAGTTTAATTCTGTGTAGGTTCTGCCTTTCTTCTTTGGTTTTTGGTTGTTTTGGGTTTTTTTTAGCAGTAATAAACCAGCAATAACCAATTGGGATTGTTCAGCCTGGAGAAGCGAAGCTTCGGGGTGACTTAATTGTGGCCTTGCAGGACCTGAAGGAGCTACAAGGAAGGGGGAGAGAGAATATTTACAAGGACATGGAGGGACAGGACAAGGGGGAATGGCTTCAAACTGCCAGAGGGCAGGGTCAGATGGGATAATGGGAAAATATTCTTGGCTGGGAGGGTGGGGAGGCCCTGGCACAGGTTGCCCAGAGAAGCTGTGGCTGCCCCATCCCTGGAAATGTCCAAGGCCAGGTTGGAGCAACCTGGGCTAGTGGAAGGTGTCCCTTCCTCTGGCAGGGGGTGGGAACAAGATGGTCTTTCGGGTCCCTTCCAACCCAAACCATTCTCTGATGTTAGGTGGTGTTGACCCTCTCCCATCTGCACTGAGCAGCACCCGCCTCCATAAATTGTGTTTTCATCATCTCCACAGGGTCAGGATTTTTGTGCTGATGAGTGACTTGCTTTGCTGGTTTTAAAATGATAGTTTTCTTACACTTAGGGGAGAACATGAAGTCAAAGTTACCTTTATCTAGAAGTAAAAGAAGAGATTTGCCTAGAAGAGAAAAATAAGATCTTCCATGATGCTTCTTTCTTCAGGGAACCCAGGCCTTACTGTGAGTCTTGACCTCTCCAAAGTTGTCTTCTGTGCAGAGGAGTTTTACCTTTTATGGAAAGTCACTGGAAAGAACTGGGATTTCTTGGATCAGCTGGTCTGATGCAGTCTAGGTGTCTATGACAGGGCAGATGAAGCGTGTAGGGGCCCAGTGTTTTTTGGGGTTATCTCTATAGGGATACGAAGCAACAGCTCAGCAAGGACGTGGACTACACATGGTTACGTGCTTGAAGTCAGGAGAAAAGCCCAGGAAGAGAGAAAGATCGAGGTGGGTCCATCTTCCCAAATCTCGGCAGTCAGAGAGAGGCTTTGGGTCCACCCAGGCTGGGAATCACAGACTTGGATTGTTCCCCGGGACGGATCTTGCCCCTGTGGTTATCTGGATCTTTTATATCTCCACATCATCTGTCATCAGGGAATGTGAGAAGAATTCTTTTTGTTTGCTTTAAACCTTTTCCTTGGCAGAGGGCTGGGGTGCCCCTTCCTCCTTGCATGGCAAAGAATAGTGAATAAATGTTCAATATTTGTATTATTTTCAGTGTTCACAGCTTTACAAGACATTCTCCTCTTCTGGGTGGGGCATCCTGGGCTCTTCTTACCCACAAACCATTTCCCACCTTTTTCCTACCTATCTACTTTTGCTCCCTGTGCCCTTTTCCACATTTTAACATGTTGAGATAGTGTGAACATTTCCATATGGACTGCTGGGCTGTAAGTGTGCCATGGACAGCATTTTCCAGTCCTCTCTTCCCATATATTCCTAATTTCATCTGCTTTTTTGGATAGGGCAGGAATATATATATATATATATAAATAAATAAATATATTTATATTTATATTTTTAAATAAATAAATAAATATATTTATATTTTAAAATAAATATATATATTTATATTTTTAAATAAATATATATATATTTATATTTATATTTTTAAATAAATAAATATATATTTATATTTATATATTTAAATATATATACACAGTGCACACCAGTAGTGTGATGTTATCAGAAAAGGCTCCAGAAACTTTTCTGAGTTTGACTGTTTTAAACTCTATATTTTTGGCTTTACAGCTGGAATGATTGTTTTCCCAGGCACATCCCTTCGTGCTCCCTGATACTGAATTTCACCTCTCTCCTATCACAGAGCCATTTAAGCAGCAGTTACACGTGTGGCTGATCCCAGCTGATGGTTCCTTGCTGAAGAAGGCTTGCTCTCCTCTATTTTCCCTAATTCCTGCTTTCCCCCACCCCTGCTTTCCATGTCCTGGCTCACCCCTCACTTGCTGTGGCCCCGGGCCTTGTGAGACCCTTTCCCAAACCTGTCCAACTCATTAAAACCGCAGAAAATGCTCAGATTTTCTTCGCTGTGATCATTTTTCTGGTGTTTTCGTAAGCTACATGAGCTCACGGAGAAGTCAGGGATGGGGCAGGCATTGGGAATGCGTGGCCAGGAGCATGGGAGGAGGTGGGAGCTGTCGGCATCCTCGGCGAACCGTCCGCCGAGCAGCCCGAGGCCCTCCCTGCGAGTCCTCCCGATCGCTTCGAAATGGCAAAATTTGCATTTGGAGATTCGGATAATTCCCCAAAAATATTGTTTCATCTGCACATTTTGTCACCTCATTAATTTCCCCTTTTCCCAAGTCATTTATGGCCGTGCTGAAAACGCTCTGCATGGGAACTTCCTGCCCCCCTCCGCAGTGGCCCACGAGGCAAACAATTCATTTAGCTTTTTCTGCAGATATTTTTCGAGTGCATCTTTCATTTCCTGAGTTATTTGTTGGCCACAGAGACTCACTAATAGGCTCCCTGCTTCTGATGTGTTGAAAAAGGCTTTATTGTTTGTATGGGAGCCCCTGGCATGTTTTTCTCTTTCGACCAGTCTCCTTAACTTGTCAGAATTACAGCCCTTGCTGCTCTCAGCCTTTGGATTCGAGCTCCACTTTTCAAAGGTTGCCTTTTCCTTGGGGTATTCTCCATTCCTTTATTGTTCACTGTTGGGCTTTGGGGTCCAGCTCAAGTCCTGGGCTCCATGGTGTAGGTTTGCTCCGAGCCTCTGGCAGGAGATCTCTCAACAATTTTTGGGTCCCCCAGGAATGTTTTACCTTCTCATTTGCTTCTTATAATGTTTTTTTCCCTGTTCTTACCTTTTAATGGTTTGAGAGTGTAGTTTTATTCATTTATTTATTTATTTGTTTTTTCCTTTCCTAGAAATAGGGGAATTTGAATATATACGTATATATATATACACATATATATACTGTGCTTTTCTACTTCTGTAACCTTCCTCACCTCCCTTTGCCTTTCCTGGTCTCTGGCATCACCACGGATCAGTGGTTGGTTGGTAACTTTTAATACTTTTTTCCATACCTGCATGGAATTTCAACCCATAGGTCTTTGGAACTCCTTCATGCAATTAAATATAGATTAGTCCAGTCCACTGCATTATTCCTGTATCTCTGGTGTTACAACATCCTCTGGATTAACTTCCTTACCTTGAGTTTCCCAGGTGCTTATGAAATGAATATTGTAATTTGAAAGCAGGGATTTTGGTTTACCCATCTTAACTTCAGGTTTGGATTTTGCGGTGGCAATATAGGTAAATATTTATATTTTTATATATACACAGATGTATATCTGTATATATATGTGTGTGTGTGTATATATGCATATGTATATGTACCTACATAGATATGTACACATATATGATATATATTTATTCACAGAACCATGAAATCATGGCATGGTTTGGGATGGAGGGACCTTAAAGACCATCTCGTTCCAACCCCCTGCCACGGGCAGGGCCGTGTTCCACTAGGCCAGGTTGCTCCAAACCCTGTCCAACCTGGCATTGAACACTTCCAGGGATTATTGGCACACAGAGCATCCTTTCATGCTGGCTATCAGTGCAATATCCAGGGGCTTAGGTGCAAGAATTAAGAGACAAATTTGATACCCAGATTCCTGCTATGGCTGCATAAAACCTGACATACACAATGACTTCTGGGATCTGAAGGAGCAGCGTGATGTGGTGGGCGCTGCTCCAGGGGGTCACTCCGGGTGCTCCCGTTGCCTTTGGGAAGAGCAGTGGATTGGGAAAGGCTCCCTGGAGTCAGAGCTTGAACCGGGGACAGACAGAGGCCCCGCTGGAACGTCTGCAGAGCTTAATCTGTGCAGATGTTAATAACAGTGTTAGGCAGCAACATGTTTCCTCTTGTTGTGTTGGGGTTGAATTCCGTGTGCACACAGCCTGCCACGAACCTCCCGTTCCCCTGCCAGCCCTCCACACCAGCACAGCTTTCCCGAGCCTCAGGCACCACAAGCTCTGACTCATTTACTTAATATTCCTCTAATGAAACTGCCCAGAGCTCTGGACCTATTCTCCTCCAAAACAATCTTTCTCCTCCCTGTTTTTCCACACCCTTCGCTTTCTTCTCAGCTCCCGTCACATTCCTGATCGGGCTTAACTGAGCTCCCTGGAGCATTCCCTGCCAGACCCCTGAGCTCCCTGGAGCATTCCCTGCCAGACCCCTGAGCTCCCTGGAGCGTTCCCTGCCAGACCCCTGAGCTCCCTGGAGCATTCCCTGCCAGACCCCTGAGCTCCCTGGAGCATTCCCTGCCAGACCCCTGAGCTCCCTGGAGCGTTCCCTGCCAGACCCCTGAGCTCCCTGGAGCGTTCCCTGCCAGCCCCCCTCGTGTCCTGCCAGCACAGTGGGGTGTGAGGTGGCAGAGGAGGTACCGGGTGACCTTTAGAGTGAAGCCAGGAGGGAGAGAAACAGCCGGGAGAGTTCCTTCAGCCACGGTGTGATGGGGAGGGGGGGAATGGCCATCCCAGTCTCCTCCCCACCTTGGCTTTGGAGCAGCACCACTGGGATCTGGCAGCTGCACTAGCTACAGGGCATCTTTCACCCAAGGACTGGGGAGCTGGGACCAAAGGATGGGAATGGCAGAAAAGGCTGGGAAGGGGAAAATCCCCCCCAGAGCTGTCTGGGTGGGCTGGAGGGCACTGGGATGAGCAGACTCCAAATCCAGGGGCTGCCACCAGAAACAACCAAGGAGCAGCTGTGGGAACTCTTGCCCAGCCTCGTTGGGGACCACATTACCACTGTACTTCAAGGATGACAAGAGGGAGCATTCCTGGAGTCCTGATCTCTTGATTTCAGGAGCTGAAATCCTGGGTAGGAGCCCCAGACTGCTCCAGGGAAGCTCTCCAAGATGATTTTTCTCTTTTCATGGAAACTGCATCTTCCAGGATGTAGCTGGGGCTCCTCCCAGGCTTCTCCTGGAGTCTTTTCACATCTCCTCTAAGCAGGTATCTCAGGTACCATCTCCCAGAGTCTTTTCATCTCTGATTTAGGCACTGGATATCCTGGGCCGCAGTCCCAGGCTCCTCCAAGGAAGTTACCTGAAATGATTTTTCTCTTTTCATGGAAACTGCATCTTCCAGGATGTACCTGAGACTCCTCCCAGGCATCTCTTGAGTCTTTTCACATCTCCTCTGGGGAGCTGAGATCCCAGGTCGCAGCCCCAGACTCCTCCAAGGCACGTACCTGAGGGGATCTTTCTCATTTGAAGGAAAATGTATGTTCTGGGATCCACCTGAGCCCCTTCTCAAGCATTCCCTGGAGTCTCGATCTCTGATTTTAAGGATTGAGACCCCAGGTAGCAGCCTCAGACTGCTCCAGGGAAGCTTCCCAAGATGTTTTTGCTGTTTTGGTGGTAGCTCTCTAGTCTGGGATCCACTTGAGACTCCTCAAGTCTCTGCAGGGAGGGGGCAGAGGATGGCCCAGGCTCTGCTCGGGGGGCCCAGCAATGGCACAGGAGGAACGGGCAGGAACTGATGCCCAGGAAGCTCCAGCTGGACAGGAGGAAGAACTTCTTCCCTGGGCAGTGACCCAGCTCTGAACAGGCTGCCCAGGGAGGGGCTGGAGTCTCCTCCCTGGGGAGATTCCAGAGCCCTCTGGACACAATCCCTGTGCTCTGGGCTGGCTCTGCTTGAGCAGGGAGGTGGGACCAGTGACCCACTGCAGATGCTTCCACCCTGACCCATCCTGGGATTCCGTGGGGTAAAGGGAATTTCAGACATTCAGCACGCACTCAGTGGCAAAGCTGAGGTCCAGAAATGGGAGTGTCACCTCCTTCTCCCTGCCCCACGTCCGTTGGCTTTGCTTTCTCCTTGCTCCAGTGCTGGCACTGAATGTTGGGAGCAGCAGGACAGCTGGGATGCAGCTCTGAGCTTATATATTTTATATAAATATTATTAATAGTAGCACTGCAGGAAAGACTGCAAAACCCAATAGCAGAGCTGTGTGGTGGGAGTAGAGGGAGAAAGGAAACATATTTCGGGGTTTTCCCACGGGTTTTCCTGGATGTGGGACGCAAATGTTCTTGGAATGAATCTGCTCCTGGTTGGACTGCTCGGGATGGCACAGCTGCATCCAGACATGCTGGTGGGCCAGTGGTGTTACATCTCAGGATACAGAGATTGTCAGGGGGATTTCAAACCCTTTCTTAGAGATTTCTGCATTGTTGGTTGGGGTTTTTTTGGTCTGTATTTATTATTTTACTGAAACGTAAAGGACATTGAAGGGCTTTGGGAAGAAGGTGGGGCTGATCCAGAGCAGGGCTGGCTGCCCAAGGAATGATGCTTCTTCAGAGGGCTGGAAAACACAAAACCTGTGCACTTGGTTCCTCAAGCTCAGTGCTGATTGCAGATTACTTGCTCCTGAGGAACATGTCCTGTCCAGTTTGCAAAAGTGGTGCTTTATGATCCCTGGGATTTCCTTTTATGAGCGTTGCCGTGGCATCTGCAGGCTGGCTGCAGCCAGGGCTTGCTGCAAGCAGAAGAGGATTTGGAAAATATCAAATAATAGGTGGGTGGATGTCCCTGCCCAGGTTTGTGGTCAGTGGATGGAGGATTTCTCCATCCTGAGCAACTCTGGAGGATGCACAGGGAGGTTTTGAGCAGCGGGAGGGAAGGATGTGTTTTTGGGTGGATGATGGGCCTGGAGAAGGACACAGGGGACAGGGAGGGAGGCAGGGGAGGGCCTGTGGGGTGGGTGGGTTGGGAAGTGATGAGCAGGAGGTTTGGCTCTGTGGAAGAAGATCAGTGGGGTGAGGAGAGCAAGGTCTCAGCAGAGGTGGGGCAACCCTGGATGTACCAACAGACTGGGAATGAGAGGCTGGAAAGCAGTGCCAGGAAAGGGCCCTGGGGGTCCTGGTGGGTGCCAGTTGGCCCTGAGTCAGCAGTGCCCTGGCAGCCAGGAGGGCCAACCCTGTCCTGGGGGCACCAGGGAGGGGATTGTCCTGCTCTGCTCTGCCCTGGGGCGGCCTCACCTCAACATTGGGGCAGTTTGGGGGGACACAATGTAGGGAAGGGATTGAGCCATTAGAGAGTTTCCAAAGGAGGGAACGAGGATGGGGAAGGGCCTTGATTTGAAGGTGTGTGAGGACACTGAGGGCACTTGGTGTGTTCAGCTGGAGCAGAGGAGACTGAGGGGAGACCTCAGTGCAGTTCCACCTTCCTGGGCAGGGGCAGAGGAGGGGCAGGGACTGAGCTCTGCTCTGGGGGAGCAGGGACAGCAGCCAGGGAAGGGCTGGAGCTGTGTCAGGGCAGGCTCAGGTTGGATCTCAGCCAAAGGTTCTTCCCCCAGAGGCTGGTTGGGCACTGCCCAGGCTCCCCAGGGCAGTGGGCACAGCCCCAAGGCCGCCAGAGCTCAGGGAGGGTTTGGCTGATCCTCTGGGGCACAGGGGGTGACTCTTGGGGCTGGGCCTGTGCAGGGCTGAGGGTTGGACTGATGATCCTTGGGGGTCCCTTCCAACTCAGCACATCCTGGGATTCTGTGACTCTTGGGTGCAAACGGGGGCAGTGAAGCCATTTTAGGTGCACGGTGCAGGAGCTGGAGGCTGGTCCTGAACCTCCCGTTGTGCTGGCAGGGCAGGGGCTGGTGTGTGTTGTTGGAGTTGCACACACAGAACTCTCCTGGGCCTGCAGCCTGTACAGACAGGCCTGTGCTCCTCAAAGACGGGGATCGGATTCTTGCCCTCCGGGGGTTTCCAGCCAGCTCGAACTTCAGAGGAGCCCTTTCTTTCTCCTGCTGTTCACGCCCTGCAAAGAATTTTCTATCAACAAAAGAAATTGTTTTATAATCAACTCGATGTTCATCCCCAGTCCTGGGGTATGAAAGGGGTTTTGAAGGACCAGAGAAATGGAGCCTGGACGTTGTGGGAGCAGGGGACAGCAGCCAGTGGAGCAGACCTGCTGGGATGGGGCAGATGAATTTTGGGAGCACTCCAGAACCAGTGAATCCCTTGGTGCAGCTCTAGGTCGGACAAAATGCCAGCAAAGGAATAAACCCTGGAAAGAAAGGGTTGGGGGATCGCCAGTACGTGCCTGTACTGAGAATCTTGTTACTTCTGCAGCTTCTGTGACTGGATTTAAGGTCCCTCCTGGGTGCTCTATCACCAGAAGATCCTTGAAATGTTGGTTGCAGCTTGGGCTGTACCTCAGAGCCAGTAGTGTCAAACTCAGGAGGATTTTGTTTTCACACTGTTGGTCATTCCAGGGAAAAACCAGTCCAGTTAAACCCTACCTGGTGGTACCCGTGTTGTGAGTCTTCTCTGCAGAGGTGGAGGAGTGGGATGTCGTGGGAGCCTGGGGGAGCCTCATCAGCACCAAGTTCAAGAGCTGCAGGACAACCTGGGGGAGGAAGGAAGTTTTCTCCCTGAGGAAGACACAGACTGTGGGGTTTGCAGAACTGCAGCACACAGGTGTGGGTGACAACAGATTTCTGTTTGTCCCTGCCAGTGGAGGTACTGGAGAGGGCCCCTGGCACACAGCTGGCCTTGCAGCTGGGAAGGGCAGATGTCATTCCCGTCCTCAGGAGTGTGGAACACATGTGGTGGGTGGGCAGGCTCCAAAACACAGCTGCTACCAGCATCTCCTGGAGCAGTTGCCCATCTGCCATCACTTACAAGTGGTTTATGGTGGGAGATTGAGAACTTGCCATTTTTATCACAGAAGGTTCCCTGCAGTCTCCTCTGGAGTGATGGGAATATCAAATATTTCCAAATCCCTATTTCCACTATTTCTGTGCAGGTTATGGTCTCGTTGGGAGCCCAGGTCTCATAGTCCTACCACGAAGCCAGGAACTTCTCTGTCCTTCCAGGCTGTGATTACGTGTACGTTTTCAGCCTCTTAAACCAAAACTTCCTCAAAGCTCAGGAAAAGCTGGAGCTCAGAGAGCTGCAGCTTAAGGTTGCTGAGGAACATCATCAGAGGAAGGGCCTCCGGGTGGAGGCACAGCCCCCACTCTCAGGACACATGGAATTGGGGGATTGGCAACCTCAGGCTGGGCAGGAGAACTGTTTTGAGTTATCTGACCATGCTTGAGGCTTTGGGAAAGCAGTTGTTGTGTCCCTTTGCAGTCCGAGTGCCCCTGCCTGCATCTGCAGTTGTGTATTCAGTATTTTTTAGGGAAAGATGGAAGTGTGGGCTGGTTCAGGAGCTGGATTTGGTTACCTGACTGGTTTTCTTGGCTTCCATGAGTATGTCCAGAAGCTGGTGAGTTTGGAAAGGAATATTTTTGTGCTTACGAAAGGCGGTTTTTAAATGTCAAAGTTGAAAGTACTTTTTCTTAGTAAGAAAAAAATCCCCACCAAGCCATCTTGAGCATCTGGGCTGAATCCATGGCATCTTCTGGAAGGTTTTTAGGGCTTATCTCCCAGCCAGGAGCACACACTGACCAACACCACAGCCTTTAAGCTGTTCATATCCAAATTGTTTGGTTACTTAACTTTAAAACGACCACATCCACATATTGGGAGGGACTGCCACATCCCAGGGCTCTGGAAGTGTCCTTTGGCACTTGATTTACAAGAGCTAAATTGCAGTGGGGGCAGTGGCCAGCTGGCTACCGAGCAGGAAGCTGAATGACAACGAGAATAAATAGTGTTCCATGGAGCTGGAGTGTCTGACAGCACTGGGAGCTGTGAGGATGGATCAGCCTCCAGGATATTCCCCACGGAGAGGGCTCTCGGCGCTTGCTGCCAGCGTTGATGGCCGTGGGAGCAAATAGGACATGGATTCATCCCCCCTCCCTGCAGGCAGCAGGAGCAGGAGCATTGTGCTGTCCACTGAGCCTTGCTGGGGAGGAAGGAATGATTGATACAGTTGTAGAGAATCGCAGTCTCTCAGGTTTCCAAAGAATGAGAAGCAGCCATCCCTGGACAGATCTCTGGGAGAAGCGGCAGTGTTTGGGAATTCCCCGGCTCCCGGTGGTAGCGGGAGTGATTGATGGGAGCTGGGAGATCCTGGGGTTGGTGAGTGAGGAGGAGCGTTTGGGGCTGTCAGGCTGCCCACGCTGCGAGGGGAGCTGTGATGAGCAGCGCTGTCATCTCGGCTGTGCCGGAGAGCGGCTCCAGGGACACGGGTCTGGACCAGGGAGGAGGGGAGAGCCCTGGCCAGGAGGAGCGGGAAGGAGGGGCTGTGCCACTCTTCATCTCAATTGCATTCAGCAAGGAAGGTCACTGCCAGCCTATTTTTTAGGGGTAGAGGAGGATTTGAATGCTCCTCCAGGAAAATGCCACCCCCACTATCCCACAGCAGTTTCACAGGATCCCAGAATGTGCTGAGCTGGGAGGGACCCCCAAGGATCACGGAGTCCAACCCTCAGCCCTGCACAGGCCCAGCCCCAAGAGTCACCCCCTGTGCCCCAGAGGATCAGCCAAACCCTCCCTGAGCTCTGGCAGCCTTGGGGCTGTGCCCACTGCCCTGGGGAGCCTGGGCAGTGCCCAACCAGCCTCTGGGGGAAGAACCTTTGGCTGAGATCCAACCTGAGCCTGCCCTGACACAGCTCCAGCCATTCCCTGGGGCTGTCCCTGGTCCCCCCAGAGCAGAGCTCAGTCCCTGCCCCTCCTCTGCCCCTGCCCAGGAAGGTGGAACTGCAATGAGGTCTCCCCTCAGTCTCCTCTTCTCCAGCTGAACACACCAGGTTTGTCCAAGTTGACCTCAGTAGTTTCCTGCCAAAAATACCTGCGAACAATAATGACTTGTTAATGATTTATCCCTGTGCTCCCAAGTGCTGCACTGATTCCGAATACCACAGGAGCCATCGAGGCCGTGCTCTGCAGGCTCTGAGGTTTTGGCCACAATGGCTTTTTGTCCTTCCCCAGTGATGGGGGTGGTGGTTGTGTGAGGGAACCAAGGGTTTGGGGCACTGGGCAGCATAAATGCACATTGTTCAGTGTAACTTTAGGGAATATTGGTGGGAAAATCAACTGGATTGGACAAGGGGAGAAATCATCTGAGCTGCAATGAAGGATTGGACCATGCAGGGTTTGCAGAAAGTCGTGAGCAGACACTTCAACAGGTTCCCCATGGTAACATTGATGCCAGCAAGGCACAGCTCACCAAGAGGTTGGTTTCTGCAAAAGAGAGCTGCAAATCCACATTGTGTGGACTAGCTATGGCTCTGGAAATGGGAAGTGGGAGAACAAGCTCTCTCCTTCCTTGGAAGATGGGCACCTGCTGTTTTCCCAGGCCATCAGAGCAGAAATGTGGAGCACAGAGGGATGAGGTACAACATCAAAAAGCTGTTCCCTGTGCTTCCAGCATGGCCGGGTAATAAATAAAGCCTCCATCAGCCAGCCTGCCTTGGTGAGCAGGAACACAGGAGATACAGGGGGAGAACCTGTGATAGCAACAACCACCTCCACCCTTCAGGACCAGGAGAAAAGGCAGTGGAGCCTAAACCGGAGCCTGCATGAGTCAACTCGAGGTGTTCATGGCTGATTTTACACATCGTGGTGTGGTTTGGTCACGGAGCAGCCACATCAGAAGCTCTAGGCAGTGCTGGACTCTCTTTTCCAGTGGTCCTTCTCTGGCAGGGGTCAGTGTCACTGTTAAAAAAAGCAGAACAGAATCAGAATTGGCGGGTGCTGGGCTGTGGCTCTGTCCATCATGTCTCCTCATCTGCAGCAACCAGGGATGAGAGAGGGAGACTTCCCTCCTGTAAGCAGAACTTTCTCCTTTCTGAATGTCTTTTAGTCTTAGTTACTGTGGCTCCAAGTGTCCTCATTATCCCAGCACTCATCCTTCTCTTGGATGTCTGTCCCCTCTCAATGAGACAAGGGTTGAAGAGGGCTGGATCCTCCAGTGGAGGTGATGTCCCAGCTCACCTACTTTCACTGCCTCAAATGGGCTGTGAGCAGCTCCCTTCCCGTTCCTTGGAGTGAAAAACCTGGTAGAGCTCAGTCAGTCTGTACCATTTCAAAGGAAAGTTTGGTCAAGTTATTGGTGGCCTTGACTCAAGACAGTGGGTAGAGCATCTTCTGCTGAATCACACTCTGTTGAGCAGGGAGGTTATTTCACTTCCTGCCCTCTTTGTCCTTGATCCTGTGTGTTCACAGCTCTGTCCTGCTCTGGACAGGCAGCAGAGGTGCCTGAAAATGGAAATTTCTCTGCCTTTTTGGCTTCAGCCTCTTTAGTCCTGGCCCAAGAGCTGTGTCATCCTTGTTCCTAAGAGCTTCCACATGGAGACATGCCTTGGTGATGAATGCTGGAGTCTTCAGAGGCTCCCAACAGGCTGAAACCAAGGGAAGAGTTTTATGCTTACCTGCTTAAAGCTCCTTCCAGCGTGCCAGCCCAGCTCTTTGAACATCTGTGATACCTTGGAGCAGCCTGGTCCTGTGGAAGGTGCCCCTGCTCATGGCAAGGGGCTGGAACAAAGTGAGTTTTAAGGTCCCTTCCAACCCAAAACATTCTGGGATTCTATGGCCTTCAGTGCTTGGACTCCCCAGGATGCAGCAAGGATGGTAATGATTAAAGGGGCATCTGAGATAATAGAGTTCACTCTTGGAAGTCTCCTGCGAAATTATCTTCGGTCAAAAAAAAATAGTTATTGATTTGTTTTAAATCCTTTGTGGAGGTCACTTGCAGGGAATGTCCTGGAAGAAGTATGAATGTGCAAAAAGGGAACAAGGTATGTCTCTGAAATCCTTCAGGCTGTTCATCACCCTGCTCTGGGTGCATCCTCCAGATCAGGAGCTACAGCAATGCTGGGAAGGTATCCAGATGGAAGACCAAGTGGAGGACCACTCTTTGAGTGGTCACAGCTGGCTTGTGAGGGTCAGAAGAATCCCAGAATGGTTTGGATTGGAAGGGACCACAGTGGGGCATCTGGTCCCACCACCCTGCTAAGACAGAGCCAGCCCAGAGCACAGGGCACAGGATTGTGTCCAGTGGGGTCTGGAATATCCCCAGGGAGGAGACTCCAGCCCCTCCCTGGGCAGCCTGTTCAGAGCTGGGTCACTGCCCAGGGAAGAAGTTCTTCCTCATTCCAGGAGGAACTTCCTGGGCATCAGTGTCTGCCCAGGTCACAGGGTCACATCAATTTTGGATTGACCCCATGTGCCAGTGCTGAAATTCTCGTTCCTGCTCAGCATGTGAAGACACCAGTGAAAGAAAGTTTCAAACAATTCCACCTTCGCTGTTCAAACTGGTGCAACCACGTGTGCCCACGTGTTGTGTGGCCTCAAGAGGAGCACGTGTCCATTGGAAGGGGGAGGCTGGAAGTGAGGCAGGACCCAGGCACCCCATCCTTGGTGCCTCCTGCAGCAGCCGAGGAGCTCAGCATCCCCAGGAGCCCGGAGCCGCATTCTCAGCATTCCTGCAGCTCCTTAGATGTCAGTGATGTCATCGATAGCAGCCAGGGAATTGCAGATCCCAGAGGGCCTGAACTCATGTCTTAGCAAGTAAGCGTAGGAGGAACCAATTTCTGCAGTGTACTGCACTGTACCAGCAAGTTTTATTGAGTCAAATCACAGCAAATATATTTGCATCTACATTTCTGTCTCCTGGCAATGCTACAACATCCAGCAAGTGGGACACTCGTGTCCTCCACCAGCCACTCTCTCACCCCTATTAAAGGAAACGACATCTAAGCCATAAAACAACGGGAGGCCGGTACAGTGTGGGATTGAAAAGCAAGTAGTTTATTCCTTTAGCTGTTCAGTCTTTTGCCCTGGTGCCCAGGACCTGCTGACATCCAGAATATTTCAAGAACTGGCACCATATGAAGGCATCAGCCCTTCTCTGGAAAGCATCCCGTGGAAACTCCATCTCTTGAGAGCCCGTGGAAGAGATGCTTTTGAGATTTTTTTTGTGCAGGACAAAATGGCTCATTTTGGGAACACAGGATCAAAATTGTAATGTAAATTTTCATACTTTTGGCACGTGGCTTTTTGTACCAGGAGCTTTGGGATGATGGCACCCCAGCAGTCTGCAGGCTCCTGGTAGGCATGGGATGCATCAGTTCCTGCTGCTGGCGTAGCTGGAATGGGCTGAAGCAGAGGCTTTTAACAATGTTTTGGTGATACCACCTCAGCACTGTCTGCAGATGGTCTAGTGAACAGTATCAAATAGCATTTTACAGCCTAAAATTCAGTGGTGAGGGAGACTGATGGGCCATGAGATACATTTCTGTCTGAAATGGAGATGTTAATTTTTTTTTTCTAGTTGTACTTAGGAAGTTGCCTCTGATGGAGCCTTCCAGGGGCAGAGCACGGCACAGAGCTCGCCCTCCGCTCTGGCTGAGCCTGCCCAGGTTGCTGTGGGTGCAGGACCGTGGGTAGGACGGACCCTCCTGTGCGGCTGCGGAATTTCCTGCTCGGAAGCAGTTTGCTGTGTAGCCTCAGTGCTGCTTGAATGTGGCTCTGTGTTACTCAGCTGTAATTAGAGCAGCTTGCCAGCTCTTGATTTCATCCCTTCGTTTCAGCGGGATTTCCAGACCTGGTGCAATTTGCCCCAGAGAGCTGGGGCTTGTTTCCCAACCCAAATCTAGCCAGGCCTTATAGCTACACCTGCATTTTTCCAGCTACAAATAACAATGGAAGTGATTTTATCTAATCTCCCACCACCTGGTTTGTTCTTGTCCGCACTCTGAGGCACGAGGGTATTGAAAATGCTTTTGGCAGGAGTAGTTTCAAAAGCCGTGTAACCACCGGCATTAACACAACCACCGCGTGTGAAGAGCGAGGCACGGACGGCGGCGACCTCGTGCAGGGAGGGAAACCCGGACAGCCAGAGCTTGTGGGTTGTGCGGTGTCCTCGAGTGAAGCCTGGAAGGCAGCTCGGCAAAGCCCGGCTGATGTCCCGCAGGGAAGAGCCCACCTGGACGCACCCACGAGGGGCTTCGGGGACCGCTCGGGTGCCGCCGCGTCTCTACGTGACTTGGCACCCGGACCCCGGGACACCTCGCCGGGGCAGGTCTGTGACTTTCTAGCTTGGGTTTCACGATGGAGCGCCCAAGGCCCCTCCTCTGCGCCGGCATTTCGGCGCTGCGCTTTGGAAGGACTCCAGGCCAGCAGTGAAGGGCTCTTTGATAATATCTGACGGGCGGGTAAGAATTTTGGGCAGCAGCCAAGGTACACATTGCCTGTAATCGTTAACTCGGTCTGTAAACAGTTCAAACGGCACTGAAGAGGCCGTCAGTTATTACAGGAGGGGAAAGCCTTTCATGTGCCCGCGCAGCAGCCGGAGCCGCCGATCCCCGGCCCCTGCGGAGCGGCCGCGGCTGCGGGTCCGCGGGCCCTGCCGGGCCTGCAGCGAGCGCTGACCTTCAAACCTTGGGCGCTGCAGCAGCAACGACAGCGCTGCCTTCCTTTTGTTGTGCACCTGGCTCGGGCGGTGCAGCCCGGGGGTGTGCGGCGGGGAGGGGATCAGCCATCGCTCCCCCGGGGCGCCGCGCCAGCCGGGGAGGTTCGGGGATCAGCCATCGCTCCCGAGCCCACCTCCTGCCTGTGGCGCCGCGCCAGCCGGGGAGGTTCGGCAGAGCTCCCTCCTCCATCCCGAGCCCACCTCCTGCCTGTGGCTTTGCCCCGGGCTCCCTCCTCCATCCCGAGCCCACCTCCTGCCTGTGGCTTTGCCCCGGGCTCCCTCCTCCATCCCGAGCCCACCTCCTGCCTGTGGCTTTGCCCTGGGCTCCCTCCTCCATTCCAAGCCCATCTCCTGCCTGTGGCTTTGCCCTGGGCTCCCCTCCTCCATCCTGAGCCCATCTCCTGCCTATGGCTTTGTCCCGGGCTCCCTCCTCCATTCCAAGCCCATCTCCTACCTTTGCCCTGGGCTCCCTC
The DNA here is from genome assembly GCF_003945595.2 of Pipra filicauda. Classification (NCBI taxonomy): domain Eukaryota; kingdom Metazoa; phylum Chordata; class Aves; order Passeriformes; family Pipridae; genus Pipra; species Pipra filicauda. Next base: position 286,973 of record NW_024104563.1, on the reverse strand, counting down.
CTCCATCCCGAGCCCATCTCCTGCCTTTGGCTTTGCCCTGGGCTCCCTCCTCCAAGCCCATCTCCCTCCTGCAGCTTTTTCCTGGTGAGCACAGCTCCATGTGCAATCCTAACAAGTGTTTCACTCGTGACCAGGTAAAGCTTCCCTGAACCATTGCTGGTTTCTCCAGAAAAGGCCACAATGGGAGTTTAGGTTCATGTCAGGGCCCTGCAATCTCCAGGCACTCATGGAGGTAACACTGCTGCTGAGATTCACCTTCAGGAGAGTTCTGGAGAATTCCTTAGCCCACATGAACCTCTGCAGAGCCCTCTGCTCTCCTTCCAGGAGCAGTTCAGCCCTCCTGGAGATGTGTGATGCTTCAAAAGATGTTGTGGCCTAATTTGTCCTCAGAAGAATTCCCTTGTCAGTCTTTGCTCTTCTAGATCTTTCTCCTTTCTAGATGAGCAGGAATGCTCTTTCTGGCATCTACGTTCAAGGCTTTAACTTTGAAACCCATCGTGATTGAGGAAAAATACCCCAATGATCTGGGTTTGGGTGAGTCTTTGTGTCTGGCCCGTCACTGCAGAGCTGCTTTCAGGGTCAGAGCTGTCTCCTGCTTGACAGATGAGTTGTGGAAGTCCTCCTATGTCTGTACCACCCCTGAGCTGGTGCCAGGGGACAGTAGAGCTTTGTGCTTGGAGCGGTTGGAGGGATGCATTGGGCTTGCTGGGCTGTCTGTACAGCTTGGACTTTACCAGTGTTCTGAGGGTTGCTGAGGAACAAGACTTTGTGTGAGTCCTGTGGAGCAGCTTTAACCTCCAAACCACTGTCAGCACAGAGCAGAGGGTCACGTGTAAGAGGGTCAGTGCCACTCAGTGGCAACATCTCCCAGAGTGGGGACAGGCTGAGTCCTCTGAGGTGTGTGAGGTGAACAGGTCAGCATGGCTTGGATGCTCTCCATGGATTTCGAGTCCAGACTGCCTGCAGTGTGCTCAGAGGCAGAGGAGTGTGAGCTGTTCTCCCGTGACTTGGGCCAGCTTGCCTTTACTTTCATTTAGTGGTGTGAGTCAGGGCTGACCAGAGAACCTCCCGTGCCTTTGATACTCCAAAATGGATGTGTGGACCAGACAGAGACGGTTTAACCAGACGTCGTGATGGAACTTGGCCAGAGATTTTCCTGTGTGCCCGTACAACCCTCGTGGTGGCTGGGCCAGCAGGAGTGGCACCACTGCCCTTGTGTGGGACCTCTCTGCCCACAGGAGAGCAAACTTCAGCGGAGCTGAAGTGGGGTGGGTATCAGAGTTTCTCCAACCCCATGGCCATGCTTGTGCAAATAGAATCACAGAATCACTGAGGTTGGAAAAGCCTTCCAAGACCATCGAGTCCACCCTGTGCCCCATCCCCACCTTGTCCTCCAGCCCAGAGCACTGAGTGCCACCTCCAGTCCTGCCTTGGACACCTCCAGGGATGGGGACTCCACCACCTCCCTGGGCAGCCCCTTCCAATGCCCTTTCAGTGAAGAAATTCCTCCTGATGTCCAACCTGACCCTCCCCTGGCACAACTTGAGGCCATTTCCCCTCATCCTGTCCTTTGTTCCCTGAGAGCAGAGCCTGACCCCCCCCAGCTCCCCCCTCCTGTTGCAGAGAGCGACAGAAAAGATCCAGACTTCACCTAAACCATCTAACCCTGCACATCCCTCTTGGGTTCAGCACTTCTCTTTGTTGCTCACCAGCTTAGTAATGAAAAGGAGGCAGAAACACAGTCACTGATTGATTAGGGACTGATTTGTTGTATCAAACCCTCAGGCACTGCTGACCCTTGAGACAGGCCAAAGGTGGTGAAGCTCATGAGCACATGTAAGGGCACAGGCACAGGAGTATTGCACTGGCACCCTGTAGGTCCTTTGTCTCCTCTCCCGCCTCTGGCCACTCCTTCAGGGGACTCGGATGGTTGTCTGAGCTGTTTGCACGTTGAGATAGGACCTGAGTCTCTCTAAGAATAATGCATTTGTTATCAGTGAACGTGTTTGTCTGTGACTCACATGTGGGTAAGGTGTGTTTGCTCTTATAACAGCTCTTGAAACTTCATGTAGGTACATTAAAAAGCCCCATATCCTGATCCCCAAGCTTCATGCCCAGGAGTCATGGAAGTGGCAATTTGTCCTCGGGCCCCTTGAAACATTCTGCCATTCTCTTCCTTTTCCAAACAGCCATTTCCACCTTTTTCACTGTTAACATCCACTTCATCTCCCTGCCTTGTCCCTCCTCATCCTCCCATGTCCCTCCAGCAGTGTCCCAGAGCACTTTTCAGCTCTGGCCCCCTGGCAGCATCTCCTGTACCTGTGGTAGTGTCCTGTCATTCCTGCTGCTGTGTCTGGGGGTAGAGAGGATTGATCTTGGTGTCAGAGGGGCTTTGTTCAGCTCACAGAGATGGAGAGTTAAGATAAACTGGGAAGAGCCTCTCTTTTCCAGGAATAAAGGCATTCACACAGCGTGAATCACAGAATCATTCAGGTTGGAAAAGCCCTCCAAGACCGTGGAGTCCACCCTGTTTCCAATCCCCACCCTGTCCCCCAGCCCAGAGCACTGAGAGCCACCTCCAGTCCTTCCTTGGACACCTCCAGGGCTGGGGACTCCACAACCTCCCTGGGCAGCCTCTTCCAGTGCCTGACCACCCTTTCCATGGAGAAATTCCTCCTGATGTCCAACCTGACCCTCCCCTGGCACAGCTTGAGGCCATTTCCCCTTGTCCTGTCCCTTGTTCCCTGGGAGCAGAGCCCGACCCCCCCCCAGCTCCCCCCTCCTGTCAGGCTGAGATCTGGGGAAGACCAAGGGAAGAGGATCTGATGACTGGGGTGTTCCTGTGGCTCTGTGAACCATCAGCCTCCTCTTCCAAAGCCCTGTTAGTTCTTCCCTTCTCTTCATTATCCTGGGTTTTTTACCTGGCTCTCTTTTTTTTGGCTGGGAAGTCAGGATTATCAGTCTCCCATCCCCTGCATCGCTCTCAACTTCTGCAAATTCAGTTTGGTGTCTGCTACTTGCATTTTTTCTGGGATTGTGGTCCATGTAGTGATGAGTTATCCCAGTTTAGTCCAGGATTTTTCTTGAGCCCTTTGGTAAACACTCCCTTGTCCCGTTCTCTTCCTCTCTTTTCCATGCCAACCTTTTGGGTTGGTTGTAACATTTTTCCTGCCACTTCAGATCAAATCAAATTTTGACTCATCCCCCATGAAGGAAGGGTGGGAAATGCTCTGAGTTCCCTTGCAGAGAAAACTGAGGACTTTCTCCGTGTCCTTTTTCAGCCCTTGTCCCCAAGCTCTCCTTGGTGAACAGAAAGGGGAACAGAAACATTTAAAGGGTTCTTTGGGGGAAAGAAAGCACAAATAATCTCTTTTCTATGGGCATGATTGATTCTGTGACAATTAATAGGCTCAGACTGGAGCAAAACTGTCTCCAGTGAGGTGTTGGAACATACTTTGCAGTGTGGAGGAGAAGGAAGCCCTGGAGTGGGTGAGAAGTCTCCCTTTCTGGAGGTCTTGAAAACAGGTTGAGCAAGTGTCTCTCAGGAATGTTTTAGGTCTGGCTGATCCTGCCTTTGGGCAGCAAAGAGGGCGAGGTGACCTCTCGGGGTCATCTTTCTTTTTCTGCTTTTTTATACCTGAAGATCCCAAGTGGAGATCTGGCACCTCTCCATACCTGGTTCCCCAGGACCTCTCCTTGTGTTTCTGCTGCTCAGTGTAACCTGTGAGTGATTCTGGGACAGGCTGGTGTGAAGGCAGTGGGTCTGGTGGGGATAAAAGTGGGAAAGGTGGCAAGGAGAAGTTAGAAAAGGGAAAATCGGTATTTTAGGAGCGGTGGACAGAAAAGGTAGAAAATAGAGATACCATAGGGTAAGGAAACAAGAAAATTAAAAGGTGGTAGCAAGAACATAGAGGTGGGGAGGAGCTCTGCACCCTGCTGAGGGGGTGACAGGAAGGATGTGGTGACAGAAACAGATGGAGTGACAAAGCCAGGGGGTCACAGGCCTCATTCACAGTGTCTCAGAAGCAGGGCCGGGGCCAGAGCTGCAGGGCTGGATCAGCCAAGACTGAGTCCAAACCCTGCCAGCTAATCCTGACCTACCCCTGGGATCTCAGGGGCCTGTGCAGAGCCAGGCAGGGATCGTCCTGGGAGAGCAGTGCTGTGACTTCCACCAGGGAAGCCCCAGCTGCAGCAGCACTGTGGGGTCCAGCAGAATGCCCATCTAGGTCCTTCTGCCCATCAGGAGTGGGATCAGGATTGGGATCAGGATTGGGATCAGGACAGGATCAGGACAGCAGTGGGATTTAGACAGCGTGCATGAGACCTCTTTAATTTTGGTTATGAACATCCCCCCTCTCTCCAGTGACTGGATTTTGGCTGTCCCTTGTCTCCTAGATCAGATAAGCTTCTGTCAGGAGAGGTGGCCCCTTGGCTGTGGCAGTGGGTGCTGCAGAGGTCCCCAACCCACCATGGAGGGGGGGATGCTCTTCCTGCCAAACCCTTCCCTTCTGCAGTGCCTGAGCCCATCTGCAAACCCTGGGACCAGGAGGGAGAGAGGGATCCTGACTCTGCAGCCAGGGCCACCCATGGGGCACGAGTCCTCTGCATTGAGGAATCACTTAATATTTGTTTTTCCACGTCATCCATAGATTTTTTTTTGAGTCTCCTCTTGTCCTGTGAGCACGATGTGCAGCCAGGATCCCTCACCCCGGGGTAGTGGAGTGCCAAGAAAATGCTGTTCAAGGATGGCCACAGTAAGAGCCAGGCCTTGCTGCTGGAGGAGTTGCAAATGGGAAGAGATGGTGGGAAGAGGGGTCTGGAGCAGAGACAAGTGGAGTGTGGAGTGGATGGTTCCTGTGTCCCCCTGAGCTGCCCCTGGTCACCTTTGCAGAGTGCTCAGGAAGGCACCCGGGCTCAGGCTCCAGCATGATCAGTGTCTGGTGAAGGATCCAGCACAGAATAACGAGGGGCCACTGCTCTGTCAGAGCTCCATGCAGAGCTGCCCACGTGGGAAGGGTCTCAGCTGCAGGGATCAGCATTCCTCAGCAGGTCTTCTCCAGATTTATCACCTGGATTCCCCCCAGAAGAACCACCAGCATTTTATATCTGCTCTCCACGCTCGTTTGGAGCTGCAGGAGCCTGGCTTCTTGCTCGTGTTTATCGTGTTATCATTAATCATGGAATCATGGAATGGTTTAGGTTGGAAGGGACCTTAAAGACCATCTTGTTCCAACTCCTGCCATGGGCAGGGACACCTTCCACTAGCCCAGGTTGCTCCAACCTGGCCTTGAACACTTCCAGGGCACTTGGATGCTGTGCTGGTGTTGGTGGATTCAGCGCCTGTCAGTGCTCCAGGGAAGCAGGGGGTTATTTGGGAGCCTTTCCTGGGCACTTCCAAGCCATAACAGATTGCATTTCTTCCCTGAAAACCTGGATTTCCAGAGTTTATGATGCTTGGGCTTGGCACAATTGCACTCTCTCTGGTGTCCTTGAGTCTGAAGTCACAGAATCCCAGAATGGTTTGGGTTGGAAGGGACCTTAAAGATCATCCAGTTCCACCTCATGCCAGGGACACCTTCCACTAGACCAGTTTTGACAAAAGGATACGAACTTTTACTTTAAAATATTTTCATTTTCACTGAAATCCTTCACTTTCACTTTTGTTTTAAGCAGTTACAGAGATGATTAGGAGTTGGATACAAACCCACAACCACAGACATTTGCACTAGACATTTGAACTAGCTGGTCTTTGAAGTCCCTTCCAACCCAACCCTGTGATTTTAGGATTTGATGATTTTAACTTGCTTTTATGACTTTGTAAGACCTGTTCTTGTTTTGATGCCCAAGACTTGGTGCTACCAAAGGCAGCACTGAACAGGCTGCCCAGGGAGGGGCTGGAGTCTCCCTCATGGGGGTATTCCAGACCCCTCTGGACACAGTCCTGTGCCCTGTGCTCTGGGATGACCCTGCTGGAGCAGGGAGGTGGGACCAGTGACCCACTGTGGTCCCTTCCAACCTGGCCCATTCTGCAACTCTGAGTGCAGTTTGGGATAGGAACTCCACCTTTCTCTGGGACATTTTCCTTGTGAACCAAAACTTGGACAGTGACCTGGTTTTTGTGGCATTCAGAGCCTCGGTGGGTCAGGCAGGGCCATGGGATGTAGCAGGGTGGTGATGCCCAGTGCAGGGGGGTCCTACACCTCTGGGGGGGTCCAGAGGGTTTACAGGGTGGGCTTGAGCCCCAAGATCTGAGTGTCCTTTGCTTTTGTCCTGCAGTCCCACCCGCTGTCCCTGTGCAACACCAGTGAGGATGAACACACCGAGTCAGGATTCATCACCATCGTCAAGCTGGAACAGCCAGACCGGGATCCCAACCCCTGCCTGTCCCTGGCTAACAAGGTGAGTCCCAAAATGCCCTGAATGGCACCAACCTGGGAAGTGAAACCTGTGGTGCAGCAAAGAGGAGGGTGAGAGGAGGCAGCAGGGTGGGAAAGAGCTGTTGGAAAGTAGAGAAAAGGACAAGGACAGAGCAGGGTCCTTGGCAGAAGGGGTCCTTTGGGAGAGACGCTGTGCCAACCATCCCCAACACCCCTCCTTCCATCTTTTGGACTGCCTGGCTTTGTAAAAGGTGTGAAATTCCCCCTTATCCCACCATCCCTTGGGCTTTACTTCCCAGCAGCCTCGTGCCCCTCCAGTTTTGCTTGATGGCCCGTGGAGGGATTTGTGTTTCTCTGTGTCCTCTGTCCTGTGGGAAGACACAGACACAGAAAACATCCTCTGTGCCTCTGTCTTCAAAAATAATCCTGTAACACTTCACTGGATGAGGCACAAGAAGAATCAGGGCTGAGCAATGAGGCAAAAGCAGACCAGTGAACTAGTGGTGGGTCATAACTCATGAACAGTTCAGGCCCCTGGGAGATCTCAGAGGTCTTTGGATTGGGTACCTCAGGGAAGCAGCAGTTCCTGTGCCAAAAGCTGAGCTCACTGATCCAATTCTCTGGTAATAAGGAAGTCAGGTAGGAACGAGGGTCATTTTAAGCCTTAAAATCTGTATGTCTCTGATAAAGCTGCACCAATAAGGCAAACATTGGCTTTTCTTTTGATTGTCTCTGTACTGAATGTTGGACTATTTTCCACAAGCATTGTACAAACACGAAGACCCCCTTTTTGGCTTTGCCTGGATTGTATTCAGGGGTTGCCACCTGGTTGCCTGCTCCATGCTGGGATTGATGTGGTGGGGATGGGGACAGGATCCTTTTCCATTCTCCCTGCGGCTCAGCTCAAGAGGGAAGGCAACAATCTCTTGCTCCTGCCCAGCAGGGTTTGATTCACAGAGGCTGTGGCAGCAAAACCAAGCAAAGAGATGTGATTCCATGATGGATTTGCCACCCCAGGGCTGTTCCCCCCAGCTGTGTGGGCAGCCAGGCAGCAGTGCCATCCCTCTCTGGGTTGCCCAGCCTGAGTTTGGTTGGCTGCTGCTCTGGAGCTGGTGGCAGCAGTTGGCACAAGAGTTATGGACATGCTGTCAGTCTCTACACACCTGGAGAATGTCCTGATCCCACCTGTGGGTGTAGTGATGCAGGAGGATGGTGGGATAAAGAGGGAGCCCAAGGACTTCCAGTGCAGCTTGTGACTCAAGAGGGAGGGCTGTGCAGGTGCCCCAGGGAGCACAGCTGGGGGCTCCAGCTCTCCTGTGTCCATCCAGACGTGACCATCATGTTAAAGTGGTCCCAGGCTGCCACATGGATGCCCCAGGATGCAGGGAATGGGGGAGGAATGGCTGTTTGGTCAGTGCAGCTGCTGGGGGAGGTTGTGAACGGGAGGGAGGAGCAGCTGCAAAGACTCAACTTCCACCTCAGAATCTAAAAGGGTTTAAAACCTTAGGGCCAGGATTTGAGCAACCTGGTCTAGTGGAAGGTGTTCCCTGCCCATGGTAGGGCGTTGGAATGAAATGAGCTTTAAGGCCTCTCCCAACCCAAACCATTCTGTGATTCAAACTTTTTTGCTGGTTTTGACCTTCATTTTTGAGACTGATCACAGCACTGGAAGTGCCAGTGTGTTACTGAGTCCTGGGGTCAACTCAGGAAGGCTGGCACAGGGAGGACAAGGCATGGGGCATTGCTGCACTGTGGTCATCCACCTTGATCCCTTCTCCAGGACCACTAACCCTCCAAAGCAAGCAAACCCCTCAGTTCATTGCCATGTTCATAACTTGACAGAGGGACAGTTCCCTGGCCATCAGTCATCATTGCTCCATTACCAGAGCCATCCCAACACTGGAGTTTGAGATCCAGCTGAATGACATTGGATGCCATCCTGCAGGTATTCCTGCTCCAGGATCTCTCCTAGGGAGGCTCACAGCTCTTCTCCCACAAATGAGAGTAGTTTAGCCATGAAATACAGCAGATGGCCATATCCCCTGGCTCTGCCTTGTATCTTGGTTACTCCACTCCCTGCAATTCCTGTCTGGCTGCTTCTCCATCCTCCTGAAGCTTCTGCCAAGCTCCTTCCCTCCAACGTCACTCCGATCAGAGAATCACAGAAAGGCTGAGGTTGGAAGGGACCTTAAAGATCATCTCATTCCAACCCCCCCACCGTGGGCAGGAATGCCAAGATCTTTTCCTCAAAATCCCTGGACCGTTCCCCTGCTCAGGAGCAGGGGTGTAGCTGTGGGATGTGGCCGGTTCTTGCTGGAGCAGGGGCCTCGTTTCCCTGGCATGTGCGTCTTGTGGCAGAGCTTTGCATGTGGAATTGCAGCACTATATCAATGATGATAAAAATAGCCATGTGCAGAGTGTTATCATAACCTCTGCTTCAGCTGTCACCCAGCCAAGCCTGCACACGGCCAGCCTGGCACAAGGAGAGCTCCACCAGCCACCTGAGGCTCTTCTCTGCTTCCTAAATTCAATCCCTGCTTCAGCATCCAAAGCTAAAACCAGCAGGGAGGGCATCTGGGGAGAGGAAGACATGGAAAATACCACCAGGATCAAAGGGATTTATTTTTCTTTCTGATGCATCATTTATAATTTTGTTTGTTTTCTGAGTGGACCGTTGATTGCACGTCTGGTTGACAGAATGCTGTCAGCTCTTGCTGAAAGCTCTGAAATCATCCTGTAAATATATATTTGCACCAAAAGTGTTTTGGTCCTCAAAGAGGAGGTTGGCAGTGCCCTGTGGCTGAAGGGATCCAGCACAGGGACAGCAAACACTCAGGAAATGATTGCAGCAAGCAGGTTGTGAATGGCTGGAACAGAATCACAGAGAATCATGGAATATCCTGAGTTGGAAAGGACCCACAAGGATCATCCACTCCAACTCCTGGCCCTGCACAGACACCTCAACAATCCTACCCTGTCCCTGAGAGTATCAGCCAAACCCTCCCTGAGCTCTGGCAGCCTTGGGGCTGTGCCCACTGCCCTGGGGAGCCTGGGCAGTGCCCAACCAGCCTCTGGGGGAAGAACCTTTTGCTGAGATCCAACCTGACCCTCCGCAGCTGCAGCTGTTCCCTGAGTCCTGTCACTGGTTACCAGAAGTTGTGTCCTTTGCAACAGGAGTCAGAAAGGTGTTGGGAAGAGTCACTTGTCCAGTCTCAGTTGTTCGTTGCCCCGTTGTTGGTGTCTTTAGCAGGATAAAATCTGTGTAGAGCTGTTTGTTCATCAAAGCCTGACTGGCTCCAACAGGTGGAAGTCAATCCCTGAAAGTTCTCCTCAGTGCTGGCAGACAATGAGGATTGTTTGATCCCAGGCAGGACCCCAGTCTCTGATCCCTGCTCTGAGTTGAGCCTTGATCCCACTTTTCCAGCTTCCCCATCTGGTACAGCAAACCCACGAGTGTCAAATCCAGTCAGCAGCTCAGAGCCTTCAACCCCTGTGACCTTCCTGACCATCTTCACCTCCACTCACGTCCCTGTCCTGTCTCCAGACCCAGACACACCCTCTGGGTGCCCCCAGCTTCTCCCCCACAAGGGGTGTGGAGGTGACCAGCACTTGTGAGCGTGATTGTCCTGCTCTGCTCTGCCCTGGGGTGGCCTCACCTGCAAAATTGGGACAGTTTGGGGGGACACAGAAAGTTATGAAGCCATTAGAGAGTGTCCAAAGGAGGGCAAAGAAGATGGGGAAGGGTCTTGATTTGAAGCCATGTGAGGGCACTGAGGGCACTTGAGGAGACTGAGGGGAGACTCACTGCAGGTACAGCTTCCTGGGGAGGGGCAGAGGAGGGGCAGGGACTGAGCTCTGCTCTGGGGGGACCAGGGACAGCAGCCAGGGAAGGGCTGGAGCTGTGCCAGGGCAGGCTCAGGTTGGATCTCAGCCAAAGGTTCTTCCCCCAGAGGCTGGTTGGGCACTGCCCAGGCTCCCCAGGGCAGTGGGCACAGCCCCAAGGCTGCCAGAGCTCAGGGAGGGTTTGGTTGATCCTCTGGGGCACAGGGGGTGACTCTTGGGGCTGGGCCTGTGCAGGGCTGAGGGTTGGACTCCGTGATCCTTGGGGGTCCCTCCCAGCTCAGCACATCCTGTGACTCTGTGACTGTGTGAGGGATGGAGCAGATCCCGCTCAGCTGCCGCTCTCCATGCCGGGAATGCCCCATCCCTGGGCCCAGCCAGCTCCCTGTGTTTGATATTGCAGCTGGGAAGCAGCAGCTCTGACCTCTGGCCCCAGAGCTGGGGTTTGGCCCTGCAGAGGGTGAACTGCTCCCTGTTTGCACAGGCTCGGGACGCAGGATCAAAGGGCTCCGCCTGAGTAAGAGCAGCCCAGCCCTGCGTTCTGTTCACGTTCCATCTCCTCAGGCTGCCTCTGCCTGCCCAGAGGGCTCCCAGGGCCGGCTGGGAGGAGGTGGGTGACCCCACGAGGTCCCCAGGCAGTGAGCTTTACCTCACCAGGGTGGCATGTGAGCTCAGATGGGTGGGTCTTTAAGCTGAGCTGTGGAAATCCATCCCGCTCCTCATCCGAGAGCAGATCTGCAGCCCGGGCACTGCCTGAGCTGCTCCCTGAGGAGTGCAGGGTCAGGGACCAGGGAGAGCAGCGTGTGTGGGAGTCAGGCCCTCACACAGCCCAGGGCCATCCAAAGGAGGGCACTGAAATGCCCCACGGTGAGAGGTGGGACGTGGAGGATTCTACTGTCCTGGGATGGGAAGGTTGTGTAGGTCAGCAGATCCCTCCCCAGCAAATCCAACTCTGAAGCAAAGGAGCACATGGCACAGGCAGCTGGGGAATGTTTAGGTTTGTGCCCTGCTGTGATTGCAAGGCCACCAACTAATTCATCTCCACAACCATAGGGAGAAGGAGCCCCAGAGCTCTGGCAGGAGCAGGCACTGCAGCCCAACACAAGCACAGGAATCAAATGGTTTCCTCAGTCTAAGCAGGTGCTTCTTTCCCTGCAAAGAACCTGGGAGGCAGACATGGATCCAAATGGTGGTTGTTGACACAGGGGACAGTGCAGAGCGTCCGCTGAAGCTTCTGTTGTTTTGGACAGGCGAAGCTGGCGGGGGAGCGTGGAGCCCGTGCGATCCTTTTCGATATTACTGACGATGAAAGTGCTGCTGATCAGGTACAGACCCCATTAATACTCTCAGCTAAACCACAGTGCTCCTGTCCCATCCCAAAATGTGTCCATCAGGACCCACCAGCCACCAGCAGAAAGTCCCAGGTCCCAGCTGGTGTTGGATGTTGGCTCTCACCCCACTCACCCATGAAGAGTTGGTTCCTCTTTCCTTCACTCCAGGGCACATCTGCACTCTCAGAGGACATTATCTGGTCAGTTGAGCTTTTCTGCCCGGAGCTGGATGCCTTCCTCTTGGGAAGGCATGGATTTCCTAATTTCATCTACTCCAGACAGCCCAGTTTACCTCTAGGGAAAGGTGACTTCTCAAGTTTTCAAGCCCAAGTCACAGCCCTCCCTGCAACACTCTTGGTGCAGGTTTAGAGACCTCCAAAGGTCTCTTCCCCCAGCATTGCTGTCATCTCTGGAATGGAATCAGTTCCCTATCCAGATGTTCCAGGGATAATGAAAAGCATCCAGCATTCGACTGAGGACAGACAGGGGAGCTGGTGCCTGAGCTTATCCAAACTCTGGGCTGACTCCTTGCTGGATCCATCCCTCCTGGCTCTTTTATGCACTTACAGATTAATTTCTGATGTCAGAGAAAGGCAGCAGCGAGTGCAGGTCCATGAGGTGACTCCAGGGTTGCTCAGATCCCAGTCTCTGATCCCTCTGAGCCTCTGATCCCACTTTCCCAGCTTCCCCATCTGCAATACCAAAGTCAAGAGTGGCAACTCTCAACAACTCAGACCCTGCAGCCTCCGTGGTCTTCACGACCATCTGCACCTCCACTCACATCCCTGTCCCCAGACCCAGGCACCCACCTCTGGGTGCCCCCAGGACCCTCCAGGGCATGGGAAGTGGTCAGTGGGTCCGATGACCACCCTGGTCCAGTCCAGGTCAGTCTGGAAGGGAGCAGGCTTGGACACTTGCTGAGCCAGCCCGTGCCAGTAGGACCAGGAACAACCAGAATGTCCTCAGGGAGGAGGGGAACTGGATGGGTCTCACAGGAAGAGCAGAGGAAGCATTTCTGTGGGAAGGCAGCACTCGGCAGTGCTGTTGGCAGTTCCCACAGGGGAGAGGAGACACAAAGAACTTTTGCACAGGGGCTTGAAGAGGAGCTCAAGAGACACCAAGCAGTGTCCAGCTGGGCATGAGGAGTCACCAGCAGGGAAAATTGAGTATTTTCCCAATGCTGGAGAGTTGGTACAAGAGGAGGAGCTTCAGTCTAATTCATATTCATCCTAGAGAGACAGTACAGATCTGGGGGAGCAGTCAGTCTCTGAAGTGTGTGCAAGAAGCATCAGGAGGATCAGACATGCCTGGGGGACCAGGATTGTCCTTTTCCAGGCTGTTCTGGACCAGCTCTCACTGTGTTTGTTCCTTTGCAGCTGAGGAAGCCCAGAGGCCTGAGCCAGCCCGTGGTTCTGATCAGGGGCCACGACGCCGAGCAGCTCATGAGCGTCGTGAACAAGAACAGAGAGGCCCATGTGAAGATAGAGGTCAAGGAGCCACCAGCCTGGGTGAGACACACACCATTCCCACTGCCTCCCACATCCTCCCTCCCAAGCCACAGCACAGGGCTTTCCCAGAGCTTTGCTCCCAAGGGACAGAGATCAGAGCCCTTGGCAGGAGCTGTCTGTAGCATTCAGATGACCTGCTGCAAATAAAGGCTCAAAAGCACCTTCAGCTTATTTAGTGTCTTTTGCTCCAACGCCACGAGTGAGGTGAGGAGGTTCTCTGTCTCTTCAGGGGAGACCAAGCCTTGGTTTTCTCATCTTATGCTGCCTTAGACCGTGGCACTGGGGGAGCTGAGATGCTGCAAGACAGAGATTTTCCATTCTTGGTGGGATGTCCAAAAAAAAGGCCAAACCCTTTTTTCCTTTTCCTGTAAAGAGCAAAGAGGTAGAACTTGGCCTTGTGCTCAAAGGCTGATGGGCCAGAAGAGATTGGGAGACCCCTGCCAAGCCTCTTATTCCCAAGTCTGCCACACAAGAGTAATTTCTCTCCTGTTTTATCCAACAGCCAGACTACGACGTGTGGATCCTCCTCACCGTGGTCAGCACTGTGGTCGTCATCGTTTTGATTTTCGTTGTCCGCACAAAGTGCCAACTGAACAGGACTCAGGTAGGGACCCCCTGGAGCAACAGGAATACACGAAAGGCAGGAACAGACTTGTTTGGGAATTGGGGAAATGGGCAGACAGTGGGGGGACAAGGGGGAATGACTTCAAACTGCCGGAGGGCAGGGTTAGATGAGATATTGGGAAGGAATCCTTCCCTGTGAGGGTGGGGAGGCCCTGGCACAGGTTGCCCAGAGAAGCTGTGGCTGCCCCATCCCTGGGAGTGTCCAAGGCCAGGTTGGACGGGGCTTGGAGCAACCTGGGCTAGCGGAAGGTGTCCCTGCCCATGGCAGGGGGTTGGAACAAGATGAGCTTTAAGGTCCCTTCCAACCCAAACCATTTGGTGATTCTGTGGTTCTATGATTTAGTATTTTTAGTAGAAATGAAGAAATTTCTAATCATCTTCCTAGAGTCAGATGTATTTTCCTATATGAGAATATCCCGTGTTTCCTGTAGAGAGACAATCCTTTGGAGCTCAAAAACTCAGCATTGCTGAGCGATTTTGAATGTCCAGAGCCAGCCGTCTCCTGCTGGTGACAAAAGCCTCCCCCGGCTAAGTCAGGTTAGACAGAAAGCCACCTCTGGAAATGAGTAACATCCCCAAATTCCTGATAACCCCATTTTGGAAAGGGAATGCCTGTCCTGAAAGCCTCCCCTGTCTCTCAGGACTCCGTGCAGCAGCAGACCCTGCAGGCCATCGGGCAGTTGGCCACACGCCGGTACCAGCCCCGGTGCCGCCCGGCGTCGCGGTGGGACTCGGCCAGCAGCTGCAGCTCCGCCCCAGTCTGTGCCATCTGCCTGGAGGAGTTCAGCGAGGGCCAGGTAGGATGTGGGCAGGGCTACTGGGCAACCACAGCTCCAAAATTCCCGGGTGGGATTGGTGGTAGGAGCTGAGCGTGGCAAGAGTGGGAGGCCCTGGTGATATTTCCTTCTGCAGCCCTCCTGAGGGCTGGGAAAGGGCCAGCATCCATGGAGTGTGCCTGCCCCTTGGCCAAAAGAGCCCTGTCTCTGCTGGAGTCACTCAGATCTCCTGAGGCACATCTCCAGCTGTGGCTCTTGGGTAAAATGTCCATAAAACATCCATGTTGAAACAACAGGACAAAAGTGGGGTTTGCTGCTCCAGAGCACCCGGCCTGAAACCTCCCTGTTTCCAAGGGCTTTCACCTCTCTGGACATTTACACCCCAGAGCAGAATCTGAGCTACTGCACAGCCTCCTCTGTGCACAGCTGGGCTGCAGATCCCTCACTCTTAGACATCTTTCCATCCTGCAAGGCTCGCTTCCATCAAGAAGGACCCATCCAGGTCCCAGAACATGGTTCTCATTGCTCATACTCCTCCTCTTCTCTCTAGGAACTGCGGATCATCTCGTGCTCCCACGAGTTCCATCGGGAGTGTGTTGACCCTTGGCTGCAGCAACACCACACGTGTCCCCTTTGCATGTTCAATATTCTTGGTAGGGCTCAGACACAGCATTTTCTGGGCAGGCACAGGGTTGGGTGCAGGGGTTGTGACCAGGAGCTCCAGGTACCCTTGGGTGATGCATCAGCAGCTCCACGTGTCCCTGTGCATGGAATGTACGGGATGGTGTGTCCGTGGAGAGGGGTCCCTGTGTGTGAGCCCCCCAGGGTACAGCAGGACACTGAGCTTGGGACCTGCACGAAGAGGAGGGGTTTCCAGTCTTGGGACCTGTGGGCAAGGGAGGGGGGCAGCAGGGAAAGCACTGAGTGTGCAGGACCATCAGAGTTGTTTGGTGGTGGCAATGAGGAATTGTGGGACACGGGCAGGATGTGGCACTGTGGTGGGAGGGCAGTGGAGTTGGTGCCAGGGGTACAGCTGGGCTGTGGGACATGTGCTGGATGCTCCCTTTTCTCTCCACAGCCAGAGACTCAACGGACCAGGCCACGGCCGCCAGCTCCAGGCTGGCCCCTCAGGACATGGAGCCTGGACGGCGACTCCACCTTTTCCGCCAGCACCCAGGACATGCCCTTTACCACCTCCCACACCCGTATCCTCAGAGGAACCTCAGGAGCTTTCCCCCGGAGCCAGCCCATGGCAACCCCTTCTTCCACTCCCCAGAGCTCTCCCAGCTGGATTTTGACACCATCCACTACATGCCCTACAGACCGGCCCCCTCCCTGCTCGCCTGCGGCCACACGTCCCCGCTGGCCCCGGGCCTGCTGGGCCAGCAGCTCCCCGTGCCCTCGGCGTGTGGGCAGGCGCTGGCACCCCACAGGACGTGTTCCCTGCAGGCCCAGCCCCCCTGCCCCGGGCTCAAGGCAGCCCTGGCACAGAAGCAGCACCGCGCGCCCGCCCTGCGCCGGGGGGTGAGCCACGGGCACCAGCACAACAGCAGCGGCTCCGGGGAGAGTTACCTGACGGAGCACAGCGGGTACCTGGCAGACGGGCCGGGCAGCGACTCCAGCTCGGGGCCCTGCCACGGCTCCTCCAGCGACTCCATGTTGAACTGCACGGACATCAGTCTGCAGGGCATCCACGGCAGCTGCTCCACGTTCCGCAGCTCCCTGAGCAGCGACTACGATCCATTCGTGTACTGCAGCTCCGAGGGCCCCGCCACGGACCACGGCCAGGAGCCGCTGCGGCCGCCCAGGGAGAGGCGGCCCAGGTCCTTGGACCTCATGGTGCCCGGGGGGGCTGCTCCAGCCAAGCCCCAGGTGCTCAGCCACGTCCACTACCACCACCACCAGCACCACCACTACCGACGGGACACGGAGTGTCCCCCCGGGCGTGCCGGGCAGGGGCCTGTGCCACGCAAACCCCGCTACTCTGGGGCCAAGGTTGGCTTCCACGGGGCTCGGACACAAAAGAGGACTGAGAAGAGCCATCACTGCCAGCAGCCTCCGGAAAGCAGCGCTGTGCTGCAGGAGGCAGCTCTGGCAGGACAGCCAGCCTGTCCCCAGGAAGGCCGGGAGCCCCCTCATGCCCTCTCCGCTTCTCCAAACAGGTTGGACTTCAGTGTAGATGCCAACAGACAGTTGGGAGCAGCTGGCACATCCCTTGCCCTGCTGCCCCCAAGACACAGCCTGCAGAGCCGGCATCACCGAAGGAAAAGAAAGTGTTCCCTGGAGCCCGACCCCGCTCTGCTGCCCAAGGACTCGGCCTTGCCCAAAGCCTGCGATACTCACCTTCCCCACGGCCATCCCAGTGGCTCCCGCTGCTCTCCCGAGGTCCAGCCCCTGATCCCAAGCGCTCCCCTGCCCGGCGGCTCTGGCTCCCGGCCGCTCTGGAAGTGTTTGGTGCCACAGTCCAGCTCCGAGCTGAGGAAGCAGGAGGAGGGGGTGTCGGGACGGGAGGGAACCCGCCCGGTTCCTGCGGATTTCTCAGGGACAGGCACCCACAGACACAGTCTGAGTCTCCACCTGCACTGCCCGTCCCAGCAGGGTGGGCAGGGTAAGTCTGGTGTGCTCCTCTCCTTGCAGGGAGCAGGTGAATGAGGGGGGTTTGCCGAAGGAGCTCTGGATGCCAGGACACCTGGCACCTTCCCCATGGAAGCACTGACAGCAGGAGCGTTTCAGGGCTCAGCTGTCTGGAGATGGTGGCCTGAACAATGAGCAAGTGTGTTAATGAGTGCACCAAACCCTAAAATACTGCATATGAGAAATAAGGTGGCTAATTTTAACTAAACATCTCCAGCAGCTGGAGTATCTCCCAAAGGGAGGGATGGGACCATGTTTCTCAGTGTCCTCGCACCAGTCTGGGTGTCTTACTGCCAGAGTCATTATCTTCAAGGCTTTTTGGGCTCCAGTTGTTCTAGCCAAGCCCAGCTAACTGCAATCAGTGAGGAAGGAAGTGTGTGTGGCGGGTGGTAGTAGAACAGACTCAATGAGTTGATGGATTTGCACATCCCTCGTTTCTCGCCTGCCTCTGTTGCGTGGGAGTTGCTTTTTAGTGTCTTTTGGAAATCAGATGTAATTAAAGTTTGGCCCTTTGCCTAACTGCTGCACATCTCTCACTGAGAGAGGGAAAATGCCTTTGAGTCGAGGCTCTTTGAAAGAACCCGAGTTTAGCTCCCAGGTCTTGCTCTCTCAGGTCCTCTGAACACAGCAACCTGCACGTCAGCCCGGGCAGGTGCCGGCTGGGAGCAGAGCCCGGCTCCCTCCCCTACCACTGACTCACTGCAGCTCCTCGGGCAAATCCTTTTGATTTCGATACCAAACACAGATCTGGCTGCCTAATTTCTCTTAAAACACTGGCCCTAAACTCGTGACTCACCGTGCCCATTGTGCCGCAGAGATAATCACTTCCTCCCCGTGCTCGTCTGTCCAGCCCCGCTCCACGCCCAGGCTCCCGGGGCAGCTCCAGCCGCGGGGGCAGCGGGGCAGGGGGGGCTGGATGGGCACGGGCCTGGCTCCCCGCGGCGCTCCGGCCTCCCAGACTCCCAGGAACAGATTTTGTTCCCAGGCACAGAAGTGCCTGACACCGCAGATGGGTGATCCGGGAGGCCCGCGGGGATGCTGCCGTTTGGAGAGATGAGGAGGCTGCAGTGCAGAGGTGCCTCTGGTTCACGGGGAGCTCTGAGTGCTGATGCCCTCCCGGGATCACAGCGGGGGCTTCCACGTGGAGAGAGCTCTGCTGGCTCAGGGAAAGCTGCTCAGGAGTTGCTTTGAGCTCCTACCTGAACCTGGGAGGCCTCCCCAAGCCCCCAGAGCAGGAGTCTGTGCACCTAAAGAGGGGTGCTGGGTGCTGCTGTGCCCAGGGCATTGCAAGGTCCACGCCTGTGAAGTCTCTTTGGAGGTGGTCCCAGTGGCCTCAGTCTGTGCCCCCTTCCTTATGGCTCTCTGGCCCCCACCCAGAGCCAGTGCCAGCTGCTTTGCCAAGCACACCCAGCCTTCATTCTCTCTTGGAGCTGGAAGGACCAACGTGTTTGAAAGCACTGTGGCTCTATTTGACTGCAGTAGTTTCTGGGGATGCTTTCAGGACCAGCCAGAGATCAGAATCTCCTTGTAAGGCTGAGAAAATACATAGGTTTAGAATTTAGCTTTATCAGGAACAGAGGGCAGAGCAGAAAGCTTGTGCAGGGCTTATGCAGAAAAGCCACCAGGCTGAAAACACCTTGGTTGACATAACACAACCTCTGAGTTATAATCACATTGGTGCTTTATCTTGGGAAAGGTGGAAATCAGTAGAGACCAAGTAAAAAGAGCAAAGAACAATCTCAATAGACAGTCCCATGTAAGCAGGACACAAAACACAGACAAGGAGACCAAAGAAGAAACACATCAGTGTCTCCAGATAAATGGCATAAGGCTAAAAATATAAATGGATGAATTAGAAAGCCCAGCTTTAAATTAAAGTTTTGACATAAACTCTTCAGAAACCTAGTTTAGAGGAAAAACAAAGAGCAGGACCCTGTAATTCCCAGGTGAAATTACAGAGAGGAGAAGAGTGTGTCTCTTCTGGTAGCATGGGAGGGACACTCCGTCCTAAGGAGAGTGTGAAGTCCAATGACAAGTGACACAAAAATCCCCAATTGCCCCTAAGTAGAAGGAGGGTGGCATTTGGGTTATAACACACTATGTCAGTACAGGGTGCAAAGAGGAGCCTACAGAGACACGAGAGTTTTTTAATAATAATTCTGAAAGAAGCAGTCAAAAGACTAAGATGCTTTTGGGCACAGGGATCATTTAAAGCCCCAGAAAGGGCTGGCCAAGCAGCAGGGCAGAGAGGGCACTGGGAAGCTGTTCTTCCAGAGTCAAGGTGTGGTAAGACACACCACACAAGGAAATCAGGATGCCAAGCTAAGTGCAGAGCCATGGAGAAGCACACGAGGGAAGATTTCTGTGAACAGCTTGTGAAAAACAGAGAGACTATTAATGCAAACATTTCCAGCTCCATCAGAAGGGAGAAGGCTGCCTGAGGCTCTGCAGATCCAGGGAATAACACAGGTCTGAGGGACGTTCAAGGGCTGTAAGTGCAGGGAGAGCAGAACAAACTGAATTTATTACAATAGTGATCAGCCTGGAAGCGCTCGGGGAGGTTCTCACCCTGCACAGGGCAGGGGCTACAGGATCCCTCATGAATCAGATCATCAGTTTGAGTGACTCTGAAATACAGTGGAGAGTAACAAATTGCCAGGGGTACAGCTCACCCCCTGGGCATCCTGCAGGGCTCAAGCACAGAGCTGATAAATCCTGAACGTGGCCTGCAATCTCTTATCCATGCCCAGAGCCAGAAGGAAGAGCTGGGGGCAATATCAGCTGGAAATAGCTGAAGCCACAGAATGATGAGCCTGACTTTCCAGCCAAGCAAATTGTTAAGAATTCAAATGGAGGGGCTGACTTGTAGGCACATGGCTGAATGTGAAAACCAGGGGAGGAGGCACCCCAGCTTCTGTAGGGAGAGATAATGCCTGGCACATCTTTTAGGGGAAGGAAGCTCTCAAAGGATAAAAGGGAAGGTGCTCTCATAGGTAAATAACTGGCTAGAAAATAGGAGACAAAGTGTGGACCAGACTTAATGGAGGGAAATTACTCAGAGAAGGAGCAAAGTGGAGTTCTCCAAATGTCTGCACCTTCCAGCGAGCTCATAAATATCCTGGACAAGGAGAGGAGATAGCAAAGTGTGTAACAGATAAAATCCATCAGGATGTCAGCGTTAAAGCTGGATACAGAGTGTTACAGAGGGATCTCCTGCTGCTGAGCTGTGGGGGGCAGAGTGGTGGGGGAAATCCCATGGAAGTAGCACAAAACACCACACAAGCAGAGCCACTTCCGAGTAAAAATCAAATTATTATTAGGAGCTGGCTGGGCACTAATGTGAGAGAAGCAGAAAGTGCCTTTATGCAGCTGCATAAGCCTGTGGTGAGCTCAGAGCTCCTGCACACCTCTTCTCAAAAAGGGAAATAGCAGGGTTGGGAGAAGGGCAGAGGGGGATGGCAGTGATGGGGTTTTCTGAGAAAACAAAGAATAGTGAGACTTTCATGTGGGAAAAAGGTGATTAGCAGAGGATATGAAAGAGAGGATATGAAATCAGGAAAGCAGGGGAGAAGGCAGATAAGAGGGACTCACTGGTGCTTAGAACAAAGTAATTGGTAGCATCAAACGGGAAACAGAAGCTTTAAAACACCCAAAAGGCAACACATGGTGTGTAGTGAAACTGGTGCTGGTTGCCCAGAGGATGTAAGTGCCAGGAGTAAAATGGATTTGAGAGCCCAGATCAAGAGCTGGCAAATGCAGAGATGCAAATACACCCCCCGGCTCAGGAAGTCCCTAAACCAGGGTTTCCAGAAGCTGCTGGTGCTGCTGTGGGATGCAGCAGCCTCCAGGTGTGTGCTTACCTCGCCCAGCTGCCAGGTGAGGCTGAATCCCGATCCACAGCCCCTGGAGAAACTCCACTTGTGCAGGCAGTGCCGTGCGCTGGCGTGGCAGGGGATGACGCGGCAGATGATCCCAGAGAGGCTCGGATGATCTTGGAGTTTGTGCTGCTTCCTCGAGCACCTCCACCAGCCTGTCTTGGTGGGGTTTGCATAAAGATGCATCCCCGACTCCTCTCTTGCCTGGGAAACGACACCTGGGAGTTGTGCTAGTGGAGGATCAATCCTTGAGCAATGCTGGATGGATCCTTTTAAGGGAAGTCAGACAACTGGCAGGGAATTACAGCTAGATGGCTTCCTAAACCGCCCCAGCACGCCCGGATGGCATCCCAGAACAGCCAGATTACTCCCAGCACAGGCTGATGAAATCTCTTGATTTCTCTCCCTGGGAAACCTCACCTCCTGCAGCACTCTGGGCGTTCTCCCCCTCCCTCTCCTGCTCATCCTCTCAGCCATTCCCTTTCATGTCACGTCTTTGATCTTTACCAGGGAGAGGGAAAGGGATTAGAGGCAGAAGACCACCCTCAAAACCCCTGTGGTGTCACCAAGATGTGCTCCTCCAGGTCACTGCCTTGGATGGGTCTCCATGGCCAGTCCAGCAGCCAAGGTTCTCCCACCTCTCCTTTCTTTTTTAGCCTTCCTTTCTGTCTGTGTAACAGGGGACACTTACACAGGCACAGCTTTCAGAAAATACTAGAGTAATGCTATTGGAGGCTGAAGGCATCTGATCACAGAGGGATTGAAGCTGGGAAGCTGCTGGAAGTGGCTTATTCCATGTACTGGTGACTCAAATCACAGATGTCTGATACCCTCAAACTCTGTCTTCAGGTACTTTGGCCATGCCTGCACACTTATGTTCATGTAAAACACCATGTACATTAATTTTCCCATGTCAATTAGCTACATTTTTCCAAGCAGAATCTTACTTGTTTGTTTTCTTCCCCTATATTTATTTTTCAAGGCTCTGCTCCTACAACTGCTGATGTATAACCATCCAGGGTTTGCTGTGACTGTTGTGAAAAGTTGTTTTGAGTTGCTCTCTAGGAACCTCTAGATGGGCATTTGTTTCCTTTGGATCTCAGGAACACTCAGGAAAAGGGAAGTGGGAAAAATAGTGCCTGTGTGCCTTTACTGGGCTATTCTGACCCTGTGTGAGAGCTCTGGGCAGGCTCAGACATTTGGTGTGGGTGACAAAAGGCAGTTGGAGAGAACACACTTGGAGAGAAAGGGGCTGGCTGGAGCAGTGACTCAGGGTGCACTTTTTAGGCAGCCCTTGAGTTGAATGGTTCAAAATAAACTGCTGAGCATTTCCCTGTCAATAATTCACCAGGCAGAGGGGGCTGGTGAAGAGCCTGAGCTTGGTTGGGACTCAGAAGGAATTTGTGCAACCTCTTGAACGCTGTGAAACTTGTGCCATCCCTGTCTTGCATCACTCACTCTGCTTTTGTTGTCTGGAGTTTCTGGTGCACCCTGGAAGGTGCTGCCTGGCTCTGTGTGGTATGAATGAGTGTTATTTTATGTTCCTAATAATTTTTCAATCAGCTGTACAGATTTTTCTCAAAGAACAAACATCAGAAAGCCTCAAAGGCAAGCACCCAGTTAGTGATGGGAGTCCTGGGGAAGACTGTGCCCTTAGCCTGCCTCTTCTGAAAGAGTAGCTTGATGTCTCAACTTTACATTTTATTGTACTTTACCTTAGAGGAATAAACTGGTTGGGAGACGGCCAGAAAATTCCCTCTGAAAAACTGGGAGAAACTTCATAGAATCGTGGGCTATCCTGAGGTGGAAGGGACCCACAAGGATCATCGAGTCCAACTCCTGGCCTTGTTCAGAACACCCCAACAATCCCACCCTGTGCCTGAGAGCATTGTCCAAACACGCTGTCAGGCTTGGGGCCATAACCACTGCCCTGGGGAGCCTGTTCCAGTGGCTTAGTGGCTTTTTTAGTGGCTTTCCCTGCAGCATCTGTTCTCCGTATTTGCAGGGTCAAGGCCCCAGCAGCTGCAGAGCCCGGGAGTGTTCAGCCAGGTGTAGCTGACACTTTTCTTTCTCCTTTTCTTTGAGTGCAGGATCTGAAGAGGAGGTCCAGGATGTCCATGAACACTCAGTCTAATGAAACACTGGCCTGTTTGCTCCCTGGGAGCTGGAGTGGACACAGATGCTCGGCAGGAGGAGTTCACACCTCGCTCTCTGCACAGGACCGTGCGATGCCCAGCCCGGCCCCGCCAGACACAGACTGCAAACAGCAGTGGGGCACTTGTGGTCTCCTCACACGTCCCCACATTGCAACAGTCCCACAAACAGAGCTGTGCTCTCCAGGCCCCCTTCTCTGAAGGCACAGGCAGCCCGTGGTCACCCTGTGGCACCTCTGCGTGGGCTGGGCAGAGGCACCAGCGGGAGAGCTCAGCGAGGGAGTGCAAGCTGCTATTTTGGCATGTTCATGCCGCAGAAGGTTTTGCTAAACACTTCAAAAATAAACAAGCCTTCGAGACCAAAAGCTGCAGAAATGACTTTCTGTGGCCTGGTAGCTCCTGACTTCATTTCCTCACTTAGGTCAAAAGCCAGACTTCTCCAATTAAGTTTTCCATGCCTATTTCAGACACAGGAACAAGCTATTCTCCATCTCACCGCTCACAGGTCTGCCCTGCAAGGTGCTGCTTCTGACTCCAGTGGAAACCAACAGCTCTCACCACTTCTGATCCCTCCAGTGCCCCTCAGCTGACGCCGTCTTGGCCATTCCCTGCATTTGGCAGCAGCAGGAGAGGTGAAGACACAGGGACAACGTCAGCATTTCTGGGAAGGAGCTGGGTCAGACTCTTTCCATTGCAAAGAATCCACCCTCTCATCTGGCAATGTGAACAAGTCTCTCACTCACCCTCTAACTCCTCCACCTACCCTCAAACTAGGTGTCATGGCCAGCCCTGTTAAGAGCAATTCATTTTTTGAGCATATTTCAAACCTGAGGTGTCCCCATCACAGGAGTCATGGAAAATCCTCAAGTTCACGTGGTTCCTGCTGCTTCCTCTCTCACTGCCTCAAGACACAGCAAAAATTCCCAGCAGAAGCCTCCATAATAAATGCAGAGCAGGGCCCCATCCATTGCCCAGCCTTACCTTCATATTTCTGAGACACCTGAAATGATCCTCTGAAGGGATTTTTCAGAATACCCTTCTGTCTTTTCCAACATTTTGATGATGCAGGGAGAAAACTCGAGAAATCATCAGGCTCCAGTTTATTACTTTTCCCCCCCTCCCATCTGTGGAAGGTTTTGGGGTTTTCTTTGGATGCCACTAGTTCTTATTTCCTACGTCTCGTAATTTGCAGACCTTCAAGTAAAATAAAACCTGCCAAATTCAAAACATCTAGAACCCAAACAGCTTCCAAACAGCAGGGAATTCCTGTTGAGCTCATTGCCCTAAATGATCAGTCAGGTCAAAGAATCAGATTCCCATGTGAAGTGCACATTTATATGGCACTAAGTGCTTCCAAGCACAGGGAAACACTGCTGGATACAACACTGGAGCTGAAGGTAGCTCCTGACAGTTTGAAACCTGGGGTAGGAACAGGTTTCCCCATGTGCTCAGTGCTCAGCAACCCTCCTGTGTCTTCCTTTGAATCAGCAGCAGCTTCTCCAGCTCGAGAGAGAGCACACTGGTTATGCAGTCCCAGTTCAGGATAATTCTGCCTCTGCCTTCGTTTGGGATGAGGAAAGCTTTTATTGGGGTTTGCTGCCCTTAATCCTTGGAAAAAAGGCATCTTTCTCCCAGCTGCTCATCAGCCCCTGACAGTCAGTGATCAGCCAATAGCACTGTTTCATTATTCCCTTGCTATTCCCTTCCCTGTCTCCTGTGACTGAGCCCCTGCAGGACCTTTCAGTGTAGAGGAGAAACTAATTTCTTTCATCAAAGAACCCACCAGAATTACATTTAAACCTTTCCAGGCTCTTCTTGCAGGCAGAAGACACAAGCTCAGATGTTTTCTCCCTTACAGGGAAGTCAGTTTTCGACTAGAGGAAAATACCCAGGAGCAGATCCAGATTTGCCCTGTTTGGCTTCTTGTGGACTTTGTCCACGGCTTGTCTCAACCAGCTCCCCCACGTCCTTGACCATCCTGGAGGGCTCAGAGGACTTCACAGAGGGGAGGGCCATGAAGTCAGGGTGCTCCCACTGTTCTCTTTAGGAGTCAAGAAGGCTGAGAGCTTCCAGGGATGCATTTCACTGCTCAAAGGAACAAGTGGGCTCTTTTGCAGTCAAAAGTCCTCCTCTCTTTTCCCTCCTTATCCCTAACTAAACAGGGAATCTGCAGCAAGCCCCAAGCTTCTTGGGAGCACTAATGCACCCTCCACTCCCCACTGCAGTATTACCAGGGTGCCAGGGCAGTGCCTGCTTCCAAGTGTTTCCCTTTCCTGACCTTATGCTGCTGCTCCTTTTCATCTAGAAACGGCCCTGCTGGATGTTGTTCTGCTCTGTGGGCCTTGTTCAGCTGCAGGTCTGCCTTGGTGGGGGCCCAGGTGGGAGGAGAGGGGGGAACTCTCTGGGAAGGTGAGTTTTACGATCCTTTTCGGTAGGTGGATGACTGTCCTTGGCTGCCGGGAAGGGAAGAAGCAATATCTGAGAAAACAGGGAATGGCTCCTCGCAGTTCCTGTACCTCTGGCTTCTGGGTGATGCTTTTGAGTGCTCAGTATGCGTGGGCTCCATCATGGAATTTCTCCAGCATCCCGGCAGTGAAGCAGAGCTCATTTTCCTTCATTGCATCCAAGGCTGAAAACTGATGGAAACCAGAGCATCCCAAGGTCCCTCTGTCCCAACCGAAGGCCCAGCCCTTCCCCAGGGACCCCCTTTTTCCCAGGAGCTCCCACCCCCTGAGCTGGGATCCACAACTGGGCTGGCTGGAAATCCCCCCTCCTACACAGATCCTTCAGATCCTTCGGAAATGTGAATATCAGTTTGTTTTGTTGTTGTTGCTTCTTGTTTAGTTTGGGTTTTTTTGCTGAGTCTGTCCTGGCTCTCGGGGCTTGGGAATAAATTATGACCCAGGAAAAAAAAAAAAACAAAACAAAACCAAAAACAAAACCCCAAAAAAAACCCACCACAAAAACAATCAAAAAAAAAAAATAGGAAAATACGTTTTATATATATGCCAAACTGTGTATTTATGTCCGATCTACACGGAGACGTGTGAATATGCTGATGTGCTCAGAAATATATTTATTTACTAATATATTTATCCAGGTACCAGTGTGCTGCCTGCGTTTGTTCTTTGGGGCTGTTCTGGCCTCGGGGCGCCCGCGGATCGGGATTGGGATTGGGATCGGGATGGGGATCAGGGCTGGGATTGGGATTGGGACCAGGACAGGGATTGGGACTGGGATTGGACCAGGATCGGGGTCAGGGCTGGGATTGGGATCAGGACTGAAATTGGAAATGGGACCGGGATCGGGATTGGAACCGGTTAGGGGGATCGGGATTGGGATTGGGGCCGGGATTGGGATTGGGGACAGGACTGGGATCGGGGCCGGGATCGGGATTGGGACCGGGATTTGAACTGGGATCGGGATCGGGTCCGGGATAGGGATTGGAACTGGGATCGGGATTGGAGCCGGGCCCAGGATCGGGATTGGGATCGGGGCTGGGATTGGACCCGTGACCGGGATGGGATTGGGATCGGGATTGGAGCCGGGATCGGGATTGGAACCGTGACCGGGATGGGATTGGGATCGGGATTGGAGCCGGGATCGGGATCGGGGCCGAGCGCGGCGGCCGCGCAGCCGCAGAGCGGTGCCGGGGCCGGGCCGGGCGGGAGCAGCGATGGCCGCGATCTCGCTGGAGACCGTCCCCAAGGACCTGCGGCACCTCCGCGCCTGCCTGCTCTGCTCGCTGGTCAAGGTGGGACCGGACCGGGACTGGGACGGGGACGGGGACAGAGCCAGGCGGAGGGGCAGGGACCGCTCCCCGCCGGCCCCGGCCCTTCCCCCGCCCAGCCCGGGCCTCCGGGCCCCGGCGCTTTTCCCTTCCCGGCCCGGCCCTTCCCCCGCCCGGTTTAAGCCTCGTAACCCCTGCCCGGGCCCTTCTCCCCGGTCCGGAGCTTCCCCGCCCGGGCTGGGCCTTCCGATGCTGCCACCGGCCCCTCCGCTCCGGCCCCGGCCCTTCCCGGCCCCGGCCCTTCTCCCTCCGTGCCCCGGCCCTGCCGCCCGGTTTGGCCCTCGCAGCTTAAACCGCCGGGCCCTTCTCCCCATGCCGGGCCTTCCCGGCCCTACCCGGCCCTTACCCCGCCCGGTCTGGCGCTCCCTGCCCTCCTGCCCCAGCCCGGGCCTCCCTGTCCCGGCCCTGCCAGGCCCGGGCTCCTCTGCCCCTCCTGCCGCCCGGCCCGGGCCTCCCGCAGCCTCGGGGAGCTTCCTGCCCCGGCCCTGTCCGCTCCCTCCCGGGGGTCTCCCGCTCCCTTCCCGGGGTTCCCTTTCTCTCTCCCTTCCCGAGTCTCTCTCCCTCCCCGCAGCCTCCCCACTCCCGGCCGGCCCCGTCCCTGACCCCCCTGTCCCCTCAGACCATCGATCAGTTCGAGTATGACGGCTGCGACAACTGTGAGACCTACCTGCAGATGAAGGGCAACCGCGAGATGGTCTATGACTGCACCAGCTCCTCCTTCGACGGGTGAGTGGGGCCTGGCCACGGTCCCCAGGGAGCCCAGGGATGCTGTGGTGGCACTGTGGGGTCACCCGGCCGGGAAATGTCCCCTCAGTGCCAATCCCTCCCGCAGGATCATCGCCATGATGAGCCCCGAGGACAGCTGGGTCTCCAAGTGGCAGAGGATCAGTGAGTATTTTGGGAGCCACAGATCCCTGATCCCCAGCAGACCCTTCTCAGGGACAGTGGGTTGGTGGGGCTGTGGAGAGGGTTCTGCCCCACGATGTCCCCTCCAGTGAAGGGACATCTGCACAGGTGTCCCTTCCCACCTGGCTGCTGCTGCGTGGGGTAAGTCGGTGTTTTCTTCCCCCCAGGTACCTTCAAGCCAGGTGTCTACGCAGTGTCCGTGACCGGCCGCCTGCCCCAAGGTACCTGTGAGATGGAATCAGGGTTTGGGGGCTCGGTGAACACTGTGGACAGGGATCATGCCATGTGGGTGATGGGATCAGCAAGGTGGGAAGGGATCAGCAAAGTGGGAAGAGATCAGCAGGGTGACTGCAAGAATGTGCTGGACTGGGGAAGGGGCTTCAGGGTTCTGCACTGTGGCTGCCAGAAGCTGATATGAAGATGCTGCTGGCTAAAACCAGCTATCAGATGGATAAACCGGGATTAAAGGGTGACTCTGGAAAGTGATCTCGTCTCCAGTGGTTCAGCTCTAGGGAAACACAGAAGTTTGTCCATAGAAAAGAGTTTTGCAGGATGGGGTGCTGTTAAGGCAGTCCTGGTGAGCAGGTGCCCCTTCCTGTCCTCCTGCACCAAGGGCTCATGCCAGGGGGGGCTTTGTGTGTTTGTAAATGGAGTGGAGGGCACAAAGGATTTGCCCTATCTCTGGAATGCAGAAACGGCATCATCCCTCCAGCTGAGCCCCTACCCAGTCCCCAGAGCAGATTCCTGACTGGGAGTGAATCCTGAATCCCCAGGGGGAAAGCTGTGCCAGTATCTGGGATCCCAGGCTCCTTATTTCTCACCTGAGCTCTGCATTGGGAAGGAGCTGGAACATCACAAGGCTGGAAGCCGAGGCCTGCTGGCACAACCCAGGCACATCTGAAATACCCAGGGATAGGGTTTAGGTTGGATTTTAGGAAAAGGTTCTCTCCCAGAAGGTGGTTGGGCACTGCCCAGGCTCCCCAGGGCAGTGGGCACAGCCCCAAGGCTGCCAGAGCTCAGGGAGGGTTTGGACAACACTCTCAGGGACAGGGTGTGACTCTTGGGGTGTCTGTGCAGGGCCAGGAGTTGGACTCAGTGATCCTTTTGGGTCCCTTCCAGCTTGGGATATTCCATGATTCTGTGAAATAAAGAAGATTGTCCAGATCTTGATCTCTACGTGACAGAACCACCAGATTTTTCCAGGGCTCCTCATCCCACGAGAACACTGACCTGTGTTTGTCTCCTCGCTGCAGGGATCGTCCGAGAGCTGAAGAGCCGTGGTGTGGCCTACAAATCCCGGGACACAGCCATAAAAACCTAAAGGGCTCTTGTGCTGCCTGGAGGATCCTGGTGCTCCAAATCCTCTTAGCTTTACCCTGCAGGGAAGCAAGGCTGGACTTGGGGTGTGCTGGCTCAGCTCCCCTCCCTCGGTACCTCCGGACTCCGCCGCCCCACGCTCTGCCCACACAGACCAGAGACCTTTATTTGAGCCTTGACGGGGGGAGGGTGTGAGTAGGGCTGGGGGAGGGTGTTTAATCGTGATGCACAAGTTTTTTAAAGTTGGTGTGGGAAAGAGGGAATTTGGGATCTAGCTGTGTAAATAGTTCAATAAATCCCACTGCCTGGCCAGGGCTGGGTCCAGCTGTTGCTCAGTCACTGGTTTCACCGCTGCAGGAAGCGGGTGGTGGTGTGTGAGGGGGTCTCTCACTCGCCCCCCTGCCTGTGCCAGACTGTTTGGAGCCAGTGGTTGTGTCAGTGCTTGTGCCACAGGCCACATTCCTGCCTCGAGAGGGAGATCCTGCCCTGGCCGTGCTGGAGTGTTCCCTGTGGGAACAGGCCATCCCCACCGTGCAGCTCCTGGCTGGATGGAGCAGGTATGGTGGTGTTCAGTGTTTCCTGTGGAAGTGTTTTCCTGGAGGTCACAATGCCCTGGGCCTGCAGGTTGTTATACAAGGGACATGGTAGCAGGATGGACCTTCCAGGACCTTCCACTGGCTGTTGCTGATCTCCAGGGCAGGCAGAATGGGATGAGCCTTTTGCTGGTGTGGTTGGGAGGCAGCAGGTCTTGCAGAGGGGAGGGATGGACAAGCAGGGACGGGAACACCATCCAGCCTCGTATTTCTAGGGATCTGACTGTTTCAAGTGTCAGCTTAATGTCTACTCCACATGGGCTCCTGAGGGATTCACCCTCCTTAGCTGATGGCTCTTGTTTGATTTGTTTTGTTCCAGTTCAGCAGCAGCAGCCACCGATCACGAAGGGCTGAGTCCTTCATCAGTAGCTCTGTGAAATAACCATATTTTTTTTTCTGAGATAATCCTGGAGCTGAATGGCTCAATTATTGTTTCCTGTAGACAAACAGTGGAAAACCAATACAGCCTGAAAACTACAGGCTGCATGCAGCACAGGGAGTGCAGGGCTGGCTGGGGAATGACACTGCCAGAGGTAGGGAGGTGACAGCTCTGTCCTGCTCTGGTTTGTAGAGCTGGGCCCAAAAAACGAGTCCCAAGTGCTCCAGGTCAACCAGAGCATGGCCTCTGGCAGGGTTTTGGAGCAGATGTGTGGTGGGAGAAGCCTGGAGCAATGGGGGCTGGAGGGGACTGCAGAGAAAAGCCCCTCAAACCACGGTCCTCTTGGGCCCTTGCAGATGTGATCTGCTGTCAGGAGTATTGGCTCAGTGCAGAGCAGGGCCAAGTCAAGTTGTCTCTGGGCTCCAGAAAACGCCTCCAGGTGCAGATCACCTTTTGTGGGATGCCCTGGGCTGGGGGTCAGACTCTCCTCTTGGCAAGACAGAGCAGCAGGGTCAGTTCCTTGGGAGAGGAGGGAGTTGACCGTGACTTTCACACATCTCTGGTGAACTCAAAGGCCTTGACTTGCCTGATAGTTATCCTCCAGGCTTGCTGGGTTGCAGAGTCTGGGCAGGAGATGTACCTTGGGAATTCCCAGTAGGTCAGGTCTGTGGGAGAGAGGAGTGACTGCCCTGGGAGCCCAGGGCATGACTGCACAGGGTGCTCAGGTTTAGGCATTCTGGGCATGGACCTCTGGGCTCTGGAGGGCACTTTCTGACCAGCTGTGCCATGAGGAGCACGGGGTGAGCTGGGATCCCCCGGGTGTGTTCATCCCTGTGGAATGGTTTGGGAAAGCTGCAGCCAGTGCTGTCTGGACAGCCGTGCCGAGAGCTGACAGGTTCAGGATGGGAGGGTCAGGGAGGATGAGGTGGGCGGCTCTTCCTCCAGCTGGATGGCGATGGGTCTGGGGAGTTTTGGCTCCAGCCAGGTTGGGAGGATGCTGGGGATGACGGAGCTCACCCGCCCTGCCGTGCCCGGCCCGGGAAGCCTCACGCTGGCAGTGCCACGGGGTGGCAGCACGGCCTTGTGCAGCGGGGCTGGAGCCGGCGTGGGCTCCGGGAGCTGCTGGAGATGGACCGAGGCACAATCTCCATTTTCTGCTGTGTTTCACAGTGCCTTTCCCTACTGCCTTTCCAGGATGTGTCCCACTTCCCTGGCTTCAGGGAATGGTCATGCTGCAGCTGCTCCAAGGCTGGAGGACCCTCGTCCCCTTGGCCCTTGGCCCTGTGGTGCAGAGGAGGTGACAAGAGGGCTCTGCACAGCACCCTGGGCAGGGTGGGCTTGTTTGGCTGGGGTTGGGTGTGGGGCTGCAGGCACCGTGGCTCTCACCTCCCTTCCTGGGAAGCTGCAGTCACTGCCAGGGCTGGGAACTTTGCTTAGGGAGCAGTGTGCACTGTCACTGTGCCTCTCGGGGAAGCTGAGGGGGGTTCTAACCCCACAGGAACCTCACCCCTTCTAGGAAGCCCCAACTGCTGCAGGATATGGAGAGTTAAGACCGGCAGGAGCCACCGTGCAGGTGCAACAGAGCCAGAGCAGCGAGGGAAACGGGCTGAACGTGGTGGTCTTTGAGGGAGCCGCAGCTCCCCTGCCTGCAGCAGCTCACAGCCCTTCCAAGAACGCGGTGCCTCCCCTCAGGCTCCGTGAGCCTCTTCCCTGCGCGCTCCCGGGCTCACCCACACAGCAGCACATCTCAGCCCACGCTGCCCCAGTGATTCATCGCTCCCGGGGCTGAGCGTTGGACCTCTGCAAAGCTCTCAAAATGAGTGTTTCAGCCAGACTCCAGCCCCGGAGCTGCTTTGCAGCCGCAAAAAGCAAATGGATGTGGAGCTTTATTCGCCGGGAAAAGTAGGGCAGGGAGCTCTCACGTTGAAGAAACTGGAGGAAAAATGTGCGGCGGTGCCTGGGTGGGAATCGGGAGAGGAAGCGTCAACGGGCAGGAGCTGGAGATCTGAGGCAATTTAAGGCGGCTCCTCCCCCTGCACCAAATGACGCTCAAATATTTCAGCCAGGCCTGAAAATCCTGCAGGTTTGGCATCCCGAGGAGCCTGGCAGCTCCGGGGCGGCGGGGCCGGGGCAGGAAGCACGAGCCGGTGGATTTTCTCGGAGCGGGTTTTGAGAAGCGATACCCGGCTCCCCCTCCGGGCGAGAAAAGTGACTTTCCAAACCGCAGAGCACTCGGTGCCTCTGCACGAGGCAGCTGCCGGGAAATGCCCGCGGGCAGAGCCACCCCCACCTGCACAGGGGCCCCTCCGCGTGTCCCCTCGGGGACAGGGACCTGCCCACGCCCGGGGTGAGGGCAGCTCAGTGGCCTTGGGCCTGTGGCTTGGGCCACCTGGGCTTCAGGTGAAGGGGGACGTGTGTGAGAGTGTGTTGGGCTCTGCCAAGGGGGGCTGTGGCTGAGCCGGGGTGAGCCCCCCCTCTCAGCCCCCGTGGATGCTGAGGGAGAGATGCAGTGTGGCACCAGCATCACAGAATTGTGGGATGGTTTGGGTTGGAAGGGACCTTAAAACTCATCCTCTTCCACCCCCTGCCATGGGCAGGGACACCTTCCACTAGACCAGGTTGCTCCAACCTGGCCTTGGACACTTCCAGGGATGGGGCAGCCACAGCTTCTCTGGGCAACCTGTGCCAGGGCCTCCCCACCCTCACAGGGAAGAATTCCTTCCCAATATCCCATCTAGACACCTGTGAGTTTGAAGCCATTCCCCCTTGTCCTGTCCCTCCAGGCCCTTGTAAACAATCTCTCTCCATCTTTCCTGTAGCTCCCCTCAGGTGCTGGAAGGCCACAATTTGGTCACCCTGAAGCTTCTTCTGCAGGCTGAACAATCCCAATTCTCTCAGCCTTTCCTCATAGCAGAGGAGCTCCATCCCTCTGATCATCCACCCTGCTTCACCCTAAATCTGCTTTTATCCTCTTGGCTGCCTCCCAGTGTGGACTTGGACTTTCTCAGGAGCCTCTCAGTTGTCCCTGTGTGCCTGGGGCGTGAGACCCTTGGGGGTAGGTGCTGTAAGGGAAAAAAACAAACAAACAAACCTCAGGTTAGGACTGTTTTCCTTGGAAACTGGCTGAGGAGGCCTTGGCAGGTGGAGGAACAGGGGAAGATGACCTGAGTTGTCCTCCTGGAGAACCTCCAGGAACTGGACTGGAGTGAAATGCTGCTGGACTGAGGATGGCAATGAGAGCTCTCAAAGTGTGTCAGGAACAGGGCTCAGCTGCCACATGTCCCATCCCAAGGGGTCCCTGTGTCCCTGGGAGTGGAGGCGGGTGGGCGAGGAACTGGGATGTGCTCCCTGCTGAGGGGATCTGCAGGGAAAACAGGGAGCTCCGATGTATGAGGGGTCCTCTGGGTGTTTCCCCTTCAGGAATTGCAGTGGAAGGAGAAGGCTCTGCTTTGTGAAGGGGAGGGGCTGGTGGGTTCCTGATGGAGGCCTGCAAAGGGCACCTGGAAGTGGCACCTCCAACCCTTGCAAGTGCTGTCTGCAAAGAGATCTTAAACTGCTTCATGATGGACACCTCTAAACCCACTGGTCTGCCCACAGAGTTGGGGTTTTGGTGTCTGGGGGGACACAAGAAGCCAGTAAAGGGTCCCAAGCCTCCTCTTGGCTGAGACCTCTCACCTTCCTGGTCTGTTCCATCATGGGAAGGGGAGATGCCAAGGGCTAGGGGGCAGAGTGGGGTCTCACCCTGGTGGTGGAGATGGCTGTGGGTGCTGAGGGCATGTTTCCTGAGGGCATATGGCAAAGCTGAAGTCAGAGGAGGGATTTGAAAACCTGATGATATGTCCCCATCCCCAGCTGCTGCAGACCTCCTGCTGCATCCTGGGTGGCACTTGTCCTTCCTCCTCCTGGACAGATGTGCATCCCCCAGGCTCTGCCCTAACCAGGCACTGAACTGGAAGGGGGAGAGAATGGTCCTTCTGCATGGACAGTTGCAGAAGAGCCACTGAGTGCCCAAACAGAGCCCTGGGACATGTGTTGGGCAAGGACATGGCACCTCTGGTGGGTCTCCAGACAGCTCAGGCACGTAGTACAGGGTGTCAGCACAGCAAGGTGGGCACAAGATTTGACCCCTTGGCCAGGCTGGGGGCTTTGGAACTGCTCTCCAAGCATTGCTTGGCCCAGCCCACCTGGAAATGTGCCATCAGTGCCAGCTGTGGGGAGATGCTTCCTGGCAGCCCTGGATGCCTGTTCCCCCTCCTTGGGTCCCCTGGAAATGCTCAGCTCTTCCTGCCCCTTTTCCTGGGGGGGGCAGGGCCAGGGAGAGGAGGGACTGCCACAGCAGAGCTCAGCCCTGCATCTCCCGAGCCCTGGGAGCTCCACAGCCCAGAGTGGGGGTTCTCATCCCTCCTTCCCCATATCCCTGCTGGGATGTGGGTGGAAGCATCTTCCACCCCACGGAAAGCGGGAAAACAGGATTCACCCACGTGTGCGGCGCCGGGTGCCACGGGGGCCTCCCTGGGGTGGCTCGGCCTCCCCTTCCCCCACCTGCGGGGCCGGTTGCAGCAGGTGACACGGAAAATGACGGGGCACCGCCACCAGCGCCGGCCCAACGGCCCCGCGCCCGCCATTGGCGCAGCAGGGCCGCGATTTGTCTATATATGGGCAAACCCAGCGCCCGTGTCCCCCGCCCGCCCCGAGCGTCACTTCGGCTTTTTGAGGTTTCCCCAGGCGCTCTCATTTGCCTCCCGCCCGCCGCCTCCTGCGCCGGCAGTTTCTGGTTGACTCACTTTTAACGGCCTTGCTCCAACCCCGCGGGATGGGCGGCGGGGTCAGGCCGGGAGCACACGGGGAGCTCGGCCCCACATCCCACCCTGGGCTGCATCCTGGGCCCGGGGCAAAAACGGGGCTCAGCCCACGCAGGTACTGCAGCCCCTCTCTTTTGAGTTTAGAGGTGGGCACTCAGGTGCTGCAGTTCTACCAGCAGGATGGTGGAAACCAATGCTCTTCCCGTCCTAAAAGCTCTCAGGAGCTTGCTGTGGCAGTCCTGATTTTTTTTGGTGCTGCAGATGTCCCCTGCTCACGCTCTCCAGGAGCCCTCTGTCCCAGAGGTCACCCCTTGTAAACCAGAGCTGTGGCCCCTCTCTGTGCCTCCGTCCCTTGCTCTCAGAGGGGATATGGTGGCTTGTGTTAGGAGTGCAATCATTAGGTTTCACTGTTAACAGTGATGCTGTGGCTCTGTTGGGGCCTGGCAGAACAGTGGCCAGGAGATGCTGCTGCCTGGCTGTGGAACCAGTGGCTCACAGACCCCATTTCCCACTGGCCTCAGAGTTGTTGGAGGGGCTCAGGGAGAGTTTGGGTGAGACCTTCTCCTCCTCCAGCACTGTTCTCAGGCCCACGAGGTGCTGAAGGAACGGGAACCATGAGGTGCTGGATGGATGGGAGCCATGAGGGGCTGGGTGGATGGGAGCCATGAGGGACTGGAGCATCTGGGAGCCATGAGGGGCTGGAGCATCCAGGAGCCATGAGGGGCTGGAGCATCCAGGAGCCATGAGGGGCTGGAGCATCTGGGAGCCATGAGGGGCTGGAGCATCCAGGAGCCATGAGGGGCTGGATGGATGGGAACAATGAGGTGCTGGATGGATGGGAGTCATGAGGTGCTGGAGCATCCGTGAGCCACAGGAGCGCGGTGGGGCAGCGCCTGCCCCCGACGCCGAGCGGGGTCCGCAGACCGGGGCGCCGGCAGGAGCTCGTCCCTTTCCACGCCGGGGCCGAGAGGAGCCGGCCCGGCCACTTCCCCTGCCTGCAGCGAGCGCCGCGACCGCAGGCGAGGGGGGGAAGTTGCTGCAAGGCACGATAAGAACTATCAGCGCTTTCGCAGCTCCTCGGCTGCTCGGCCCGACAAGGGCCCTTCCCCCTGCGCCGGGGCCAGCGCCGCTGCCGCCCCCCGAGCCCCCGGCTCCCGCTGCCCTGCGCTCGCCGATACTGCGGGAGTTACTGGAAAAGCAACAGCCCGTGGCCCGCGGGCACCGGGGAGGTCACACAGCAAATTTGGGTGGCACCCCGAGGGTGCACGGCAGTGTCTGACCTGCACCAGGTGCCATGGGGGGGGTGGTTTGTCCCAGGGAGCTGCATCCCGGGAAGCAGCAGCGCCCAGCACCTGGGGGTCCATCAGCGAGACCCCGCGACGCCGAGCAGGTGGGCAGGGTGTGGAGAGGGGCCTCGGGAGCGCCCGGGGCCGGATGTTCTCAAGAGATCCCCCGGG
Source organism: Pipra filicauda (assembly GCF_003945595.2). Taxonomy (NCBI): domain Eukaryota; kingdom Metazoa; phylum Chordata; class Aves; order Passeriformes; family Pipridae; genus Pipra; species Pipra filicauda. The sequence goes on along the minus strand of NW_024104563.1, from coordinate 250,611 downwards.
GGAGGAAACGCAGCTGTTTCAGCCTCCCCCCAACCCCAAAAAGCCCCCACGTTCTCAGTCCTCTGCGGGCTCCTTCAGCCAGGCAAGCTGAGCAGAGCAGGACCAGCAACCCAGGGCCAAAGGCTGGGGTAGGAATTCCTACAGCCTTGTTTGCGGGTCGGTAAAATGAACCAATGGCCGGGGGGAGGTGGGAAGTTCATCATCAGTTGGAGACTTTCAGAGACCTCGTCTGAGCCCGAGGAACCAGATCTGCTGATTTCCTCCTTTCTGAGACCGGGTGCAGGCAGAAGGAACCCAAAATGTCATGTCCCCGATCTGTGCTGGGCCAGGGAAAGAGGAAGCGTCACCTCCCCCCACTTCCCTGCTGGGAAGGCACCCGTGGCCCTCCTGCCCGGCCCCTCGGCACACGGGCACCGGCGGGGCACAGGCAGCACGGGCAGGTGGAGAGCCCCGTTTTGGGAAGGCACAGCTCCCTCCCTGCTGTCATCCTGCACATCCCCCAGCGCAGGCCACGTGCTTCACCCTCCCCCTGACATCTGGCCCTGGGGTGCAATCTCTCCCAGCTCCTCCGTTGGGAAACATCCCCAGCTTGCTTTGCCCCGTGGTCAGCCTCAAACGGAGGTTTCCTCATGGGGCCTGACTTCTCACCCTCCTCCCCTTCCTCCTCCCTGTGTTTACTAGGGACCAGTTTGTCCTCAGCAAGAAACATGGCCTTGACTCCAAGCACAGGGAAAGTCCATCAGCAGCACCTCTGGGGCCAAATCTCCCTCTGGCTGCCCCCAGAAAGGCTCCTTGTCTCTGCTCTAAGACCACAGTTGCCTGTACCCTGTGTAACTTTGACTCCTCATGATGGCACCCACCACCACTGGGGACCCCCATGGCACTGACAGCACTGGGGGAGGTCTCCAGGGGCGTCTCTGGGTTGAGAACAACCTGCTCTCAGGCCCATGGTGGGATTCTTGGGGTGTCCTGTGCAGGGCCAGGAATTGGACTTGACTCTTGTGGGTCCCTTCCAGCTGAGGATACTTGGTGATTCTACGCTCACACACCCAAAATGATGTTTACACATTCCAGGTGTCCCCAGGAGGGATAATCTGGGGAGCTCAGGAGGCACCTGAAGTCACCTGGCATCAGGAGGCCACCAGATGGGACCAGCCATGCACGTGGTGGCCTCTGCCATCAATGAGTCAGTGCTCACCTCATGCCTCTGGCAAGGCAGAGCGATGCTCTCTGGGGTCAGAGCTGCCACACAGACCCTTTGGGGACGTCACCAGTGGCACTTCCATTTCCCTGTTGAATTTCTCAGGGATGGAGATGGGCACAGGGCCAGCAAAGGGTGGGAGACAGGGCAGCCCTTGGGGGCCGAGGCACAGGGATGGGGCCACTTGGCTGGTAGATGAGCTCACTCCAACCACTTATGTTTGGTTTTTTTCACCTAAACTGTTCCAGCAGTTCAATCTCAGTCTGAAAGGTTTTCCCAACCAATTCCCTCTCTGCCAAAGCCCCTTCTACCTGCTGCCATCAGCACATGTGCTGCTCGACTCAAATCACTTCTGACTGTGCTGCTGCTCGGTTATTTTTGACTTTGCTCTCCCCCTGCCTCCTGAGAACCTCCCCAGTACAGGGGTTTTTTGTACATTTCCGTCCAGATTATCAATGGTGAGAGTGAACCACGTTGGCCCAAAAAGGAGCCTTTTGCAGAGGCACATGAAAACCAGTGTAGGGACAGACCTGATCCCATTTATGGTCACTTTGGGGGATTTGGTGTGTAGCTTTTGATCTGGTTTAATGGTGACCTTCCCCTGGCACTGGGACAGGGAGGTGCTGGCCCGGCAAAATCCCCTTGGTGCGTGTCCCGGCTCCATCCCTGGTGCTGTCAGGTTGTTGTGATCCGGGTGTGCAAACCTCCAAAAACCCAGCTTTCAGTTTTCCTCCAGGGGCCTCACGTCCCTGGGAGGCTGCAAACAGGAGAAGTTTGGCCTTGCAGAGCCCTGAGTGGGTGAGAAGCTCCAGGAGTTCTCTTGGGCAACACGTTTCCTACAGAGCAGGTTCAGGGCCCACACCTGCCTCACCCCTACAACCAGGCAGCCCCTGAACCCTGCAGACCCCCTCCATGGACTGCTGGACTCTCTGTGGGCAGGACCACCTTGCTCCCATGCAGGTCCCACCACCAGGACGTGGTGAGGGGCCACGGTGGAGCCGTGGGGCCACGCCGGCCCCACACGTCCGTGGGAGGTGAATTCGGTTACTCTCACCCTGTGCAAACACCTTTTTTTTTTTTTTTTCCCCTTTCTTTTTTCTCTCTCTTTTTTTTTTTTTTTTTGCACAAACATGTTTGTCGCCGTCAGCAGCAAAGCCCAGGAGAGCGTAACCGGCCCCCGGTGCTTCCTGGCTGGGCGGCTGTGCCGGCTGCGGTCGGGCTGCGGGGCGGCGCTGGGTGGGACCTGCACCGTTATCTCCCCGGCAGCTCCGGCTCTTCCTGTGGTCGTGGCCACGTGGGCAGGATGGGGTTAAAAGCAGCCCCGCTCCCCGCAGGGCCCCATTGCTCCCCGGCAGCCACCGGCACCCCACGCAGCACCCACCACACCGGCACCCAGCATGGGCCACCAGCACCAGAGCGGGCCACCAGCACCCAGAATGGGCCACCAGCACCCAGAGCGGGCCACCAGCACCCAGAATGGGCCACCAGCACATGGGCCATCGGCACCCAGCGAAGGCCACCACGCCCTGACCCGGTAATGGGGGGACCCATCGAGGCGCCCACGTGGTGCCGGCGGAGCACTGTGGGGTCTCCCGGGGTGCCGGCAGCCCCGATCCTGCCGTGAGGGGGCCGTGGGTGCTGGGGGCCGATGGCAGGTAAGGGGGTGCCCCCAGTCCCCGCTGTGGGGGGAGGAGGTGCCGCGCTGGCGGGAGGGCGGAGGCGGGAAGTGCCCGAAGCAGAAGTGACACCCAAGGGGGTTTTCGGTGGCAGCAGAAGCGGGACCGGGTGGATGTGGAGGCTGGAGTGGAAGGTGAGGTGTGGCTGTCGGGGCTGGGGTCTGGTGGGCTTGATCATGGGGGCCTCCAAGTGACCCCCAACTCATGGCCCGAAGGACTATGGGGGCACCCAAATGGTCTCCACGGGGCTGGCAGATGGGGCAAGGGGGGGGTCTCAAGGGGAGCCCCAGGATGTGGAGCTCCTGTGGCCTCAGGGGAAGGAGAATGGGGCAAAGGGGTCTTCAGTAAAGGATAGAGGGATGAGGGGCGGTCCCCATGGGGACATTTCAAGGGTGACAGGATTGGGGATTGCCACAGGATCTCCACCAAGGGGACAAGAAGAGAGTCTTCTGAGACCAGAGTGTTCCTTAGGTGGGGTCTCCACCATGGGCTCCCCACCCTGGGGACAAGGCAAAGGAGCCCCCTTTGACCACGGTGGTGTTTAAGTGAGGTGCCCTCATGGGGACATGGCAAGGAGGGGCCTCTGTGGTACAGATGGGATCTGAGGGACAAGGATGGAGTTTGAGGTGGGATCTCGCTCTTGGGGTCCTGTCAAGGGGGTCCTCTGAGAGCAGGAGGGGGTTTGAAGGGCAACGATGGAGTTCAAGGTGGAATCTCCCCCTGCAGGGACAAGGCAAGGGAGTCTTTTGTGAATGGGAGAGGGTATGAGGTGGATGTCTCCCTGTGGGGGCAAAGCAAACATGCCCTCTGGTCCCAGGGTGATCAATGAGAGGGGGTGATGGGGCTTGACATGGGGCCCCCACCAGCAGGGACAAGGCAATTGGGTTCTCTGTGACCAGGATGGGGCCTGAGGTGGGGGCCCTGCTCTGGGGACAAGTTGAAGCAGTCTCCTATGACCAGGATGGAGTCTTAGGTGGAGCCCCTCCTTGGGGGACAAGTGAAAGCTTAGTCCTCTGACCAGGATGGATCTGATGCAGGGTCCTTCCTTTGGGGATGAGTCAAAACTGTCCCCTCTGACCAGGATGGGGTATTAGGTGGCTTCCCTGCTTTGGGGACAAAGTGAGGACGTCCCTTGTGCCTCAGATAGGGCTCAAGGTGGGAGGATGTGGTATGAAGTAGGGTCTCCCTCGTGGGGACAAGGCGAGGATGTCCCCTGTGCTCAGGACGGGGTTTCTGGGGAGACAAGGGAGGGCAAGGCAGGATCTCCCCGGTGGGCAGGAGGATGTCCCTCAGGCTGGCACAGCTCCGTGAGGCAGGAGGTGACACTGCCAGAGGCTCTCTGTCCCCGGGGCAAGACCAGACCTGCAGTTTGCCTCCCTGGCCACGCTGGGGCCGGGCCACGAGGGGGGTGCGGGCGGTGGCCCCGCGCGGGCGGAGGCGAACACGGCGCTGGAGCAGAGCGGCCACCGGACAGCGGCTGAGAGACAGTGCAGTCACCCATAAAGTAGAAAGCACTACTAAACAGCACTGCAGGGTGTAGTGTTTCCTACTTTATGGATGAGTGTACTGTGGGCTACGGAGAAGAGAAGCACCGCCACCACCACGTGCCCGTCACGAGCTGCGCGCGCCCCGAGAGCAGAGGAGGGGTCATGCCCGGCTCACGGGAGGGGGTCCACGCTTGGCCACCCACCCCGTGAGCTCCACCACCCTCCCCAGGCTGCAGATGCTCTGCTTGTCCCTCCAGCACCTGGGGGGGACAGGGGCCACGTGGCCCAGTGGCCCAGCTGTGTGGCCAAGGGGCCCGTCCCATCGGAGCTCACACCATGCTGGGAGCCCAGGTAGGCAGCAGAGCCTCCAATTCTTATTCTTTCCCCCCCTCATCTTCATTTCCCACGTGGTGAAGCCTTGGGAAGAGCTGGGCAGTGTCCCCACGTGCAGTGGGGACAGGCACAGGAGGCAGAAGAGGGCTCCTGATCATTTCTGGGTTCAGCAGGGCGAGGGACTGCTAAATAAAACTCTTCTGGCATTGACTTTGTGGATTTTTGTATTCAGTTCCTGGGAAATGCAAAACCGGGGAAGAGCTCCTTGCAGTGCTCAGGACCACGTGCAGAGGGGGCATCCCAGTTTGCCCACGTTTGGAGCTCTGGGGAGGCCTTGGGGGGGTCACGGGTGGGGATGGGGGCTGGCAAACCTCAGCCCCTGAGGGCTGTGGTCAAAGGCCACATGGAGCCAAGAGACCCTCCTACAATCCCAGTCCCCCTCCAGCCACAAACTCCTGGCCTGTGTTTCCTGGGGGGGGTCCTAAAACCAACTTGGCTTCCAGGGATGCAGGAGAAGGGTCCCTGTTCCCAAACATCAGTTCCCAAACCCTTCCAGGCACCTTCCCCTGTGGCTTTGTCTCCCTATCTCCTGCCTGTGGGAGAGAGCATCTAAAAATAGTAGAAAACAAATACCAAAAATACACTTTTTTTTTCCTTTTTTGAGCCCAAACGTCGGTGGAAAGTTTCCACATTTTGTAAAACTTCTTGTGCTGGTCTTGGGATCATTTTGGGGGGGGGTTTACTGAGTCTGTGGTAGTTTTTTTTCCCTTTGCCCCCTCCCTGGGCTGGCCAGAAAGGACAGGGATGTTTTACTTCTCCTCGCTGTCGCAGCTTTCCCACGTTCCGTGGGTTTGTGGCTGTTCAAAGGGGATGTGGAAGGGAAAAAAAAAAAATCAAATCAAAACTGTCGTCATGGTCACAAGGAGACAAGTTTTTAAACAGTAAAAATGAAGAAGGGCTAAAAAAAAAAAACCCAAGCAGCCAGAGCTCAATGCCCCGAGCAGCTTTCGGTTTGTCAGCTCTGGGAGGGAAAAGCAAGTTCAAGTTTTTAATACGCAAAAGTTTTGAAAATTCACCTCCTAATAATGAATGTTCAAGTATTAGGAAGGGTAAATACCCAGTGTTCACGACCAAGGATTACTGTGGTTATGTACTACAGCTACTCAGTGGTGACTGCTGGGGGAGACTTGGGGAACGTGGTTCTTGCTGAGAGCAGCAAAACAGAAACTGCTACTTTTTTCCTATTTAAAAAAAAAACCACCACAAACCCTCCATTTTTTAGTGCCCTCCCTCCATCCTGAAGGCATTTCAGCAGGTTCCCATAAAGACACATGTACTGCCCATACTGGGGTGAGCTCCTGCTCTCCAAAGGACCTGGGCACTTTCATCTGGGTCCTGGTTGATGCTGGACCTGCTCCAGGACACATCAGAGCAACCCCCTGACCTCAGGGCGGGTGTAGGAATCATGGAATCACAGAATCAACTGGGTTGGAAAAGACCTCTGAGACCATCCAGTCCAACCCCTGATCCAACCCCACTGTGGTTCCCAGCCCATGGCACTGATGCCACATCCAGTCTCACCTTCAACACCTCCAGGGATGGAGAATCCACCCCCTCCCTGGGCAGCCCATTCCAATGGATGATCACTCTCTCTGTAAAAAGTTTTTCCTAATATCCAACCTAAACCTCCCCTGGCACAGCTTAAGACCGAGCCTGTAGCTGGCTGCTACAGCATGTCCCAGAGGAGACAAATGTGTTGGAGCCAGGGTTCAGAGGAAGGTTCTGAGGAGGGTTTGGAGGAAGGTTTGGAGGAGGGTTCAGAGGAGGGCTCTGAGGAGGGTTCAGAGGGGACCGTGCTCCCCGCAGCCATGAGATCTTATCAGGGAGCACTTCCCATCCTGCCTCTCGCCTCCTGCTAACGAAACCTGCCTGTTCTGTCTTGTCAGGGAGCTGAGCAGTGCCTGGGCCTCCTTCCACACTCGTGCAGCACCTGCAGATCCTGCCTGGTGCCTCCCCGGGGGGAAACATTTGTGGGCAGGAACCGGGGGGATTCCAGTGGTGGGATCTATCCTGACCTGTTCCTGGAGCAGAAGGAGTCACTTAAACTGGTGGTTTGAGGGTAGATGAGACTAGAAAACACAGAAAGATGGGATCATTTGTCTGGAATCTCCCCTCTGGTCTGTTGGCTGCATCCACTGCTCATCACCAGCTTGGGGCTTCCCCCCACCACACACACACTCCTTAGGAATGGGCAGCCCGGAGATCTGGGATTTGGGTGGGATGGCAGAGTCCTGCTAAGAGAGGTGAGACTGCCTGGCGTGGTGGTAACTCCCCACATCACAGGACCCATCTGAGTGGGTCATCTACACCCTTCACAGCCAGCAGTGAATTGAATATCTGGGTGGTGGTTTGCCTGTGCTGCCTGGGCTCAGGCAGAGGTGACACTTGGCCCATGGCATCCAGTTCAAGAGGTGACACATCTGCACAGGACACATCTGGATGTGCTGATGAAGCTGCTCAAAGGAGGTGCACACAAAGAGATGTCTGAAAGAGGCACCAAAGACCCCCCAAGGTACCTCCCCTGGGTCAAGTGGTCCCGGGCAGGTTCTCCTGGTGGCTCCATGTGCATCGAGGGAGATGTGAGATGCCAAATGTCACCCCCACCCTGCAGGAGAGGGACACCAGCAGTGGGACTGGGAGCTGTTGCCACACACAAGGACGTGGGGAGGCAGGACCTGTCCCCAGTTGCTCAGGGGTTCAGGGATCATCAAACCCTCTTGGGCTTGGGATCAGCAAACCTTGCTCTGCAGTGGGTCAAGCTTTGAACAGGGCTGCGGAACAGGGGACAGACAGATGTCCCCCAAGGTGGCCCACTGGCTTTCCCCTGAGCATCACGAATGCTGCCCAGCCTGATGGATGATGTGATCTCTATCAAAGACACAGCCAGGCAGGGAGGAGGCAGAGACAGAGCACGTCAGCCCGCTCTGTGTGCTCAGAGATGGCAGTGCCTGCTTTGCTGGAGCGTTATGCTGCTAACTCCTGTCTCCCCGGATCAGATCAGCCTCCCAGCCCTCCCTCCCTGCCCACACCACCCTCTGCCTCTTGTCCTGCTCATGCTGCAGGCAGGGTCCAGCAGCTTTCAGCAGAGGGTTGTTTCCAGCACAGTGTGTCAGTGAGGGGCTGAGGTTCAGCTCACACAGAGGGAAGGTGTGTGAACATCCCCAGGGCAGAGTTGGGCATCCCCAGGGTAGAGCTGAGTATGACCAGGGCAGACCCAGGAGTCCTGGGGCAGACCCAGGTATCCCTGGGGCAGAGCTGGGCATCCATGAGGCAGAGATGGGTATGACCAGGGCAGAGCCGAGCATTGCTGGGGCAGAGTTGGGTGTCCCTGGGGCAGAGCTGGGCATCCCTGAGGCAGAGACGGGTATCCCCGGGGCAGAGCCAGGAGTCCTGGGGCAGAGCCAGGAGTCCTGGGGCAGAGCTGGGCATCCTGGGGCACAGCTGGGCATTGCTGGGGCAGAGCTGGGCATCCTGGGGCAGAGCTGAGCATCCGCGGGACAAAGTCAGGCATCCCGGGGGCAGAGCCGGGTATCCCTGAAGCAGAGACATCCTGGGGCAGAGATGAGCATCCCCGGGGCAGAGCCGAGCAGGGGCTGGGGCCGGTGCTGTACCAAACCCCGATGCCGGCGGGATGCGGGAGGGATGCTGCGGTGCGGGGGGATGCGGGATCGGCCCGTCCGCCCCCCCTCTGCCGCCGCCTCATCAATAGGCACCAGACCCCGCTCCCGCAGCGTTGCCGTGGAAACCGGCGCAGCCGCCGCCATTGGCGGCCCGGGGCGCGGCGCGGCCCCCCCGGGGCCCGGCCCGGCTCCGTATTGATGACTCGGCAGCGGCTGCGGCGGGGGCTGCACGGGCTGAGGGGCTGCCAGCTCCCCCGGCCCCTCCGCCACGTCATGGGGCCGGGGGCGGCGGTGGGCTGAGGGCGGCGGGAGCAGCGACCGCACGGGGCTGCGGGGACCGAGCCATTCCCGGTGCGGGACCGAGCCAGCCCCGGTGCGGGACCGAGCCAGCCCCGGTGCGGGACCGAGCCAGCCCCAGTGCGGGACCGAGCCAGCCCCGGTGCGGGGATGCTGCTGCTGCCGCCGGCCCCGGCCCCGGCGCGGGGGAGCGCGGCCCGGGCTGCTCCCAGCGCCGCCGCCGCTCTGATGCCCTCGGCTCTCCCGTGCCGGCTCCCGGAGCCCCGCGGAGCCCTGCCCGGAGCGGAGTGAGCCCAGCGCTGCCCCAGCCATGCAGGAGCCGGAGCGGGGGGTGCCCAGCGCTGCCCCCGCCGCGGGCGATGCCGCCCCCGCCGCCCCCGCCTGCCCGGACCTGGACACGCGTGACGGCGCGGGGGGTGACACGGACACGGTCGGCTGCCGGCTTCCCACGGGATCGGAGCGGGACGGAGCGCCCCAGCCCCAGGAGGAGTCCCCCGGGACCCCCCGCGTTCCCCCGCCGGACCCGCAGCGGGTTCACTCCGCACCGGAGCTCGTCAGGCCGCTGCGAGCGATGGAGCGGACGGACAGACCCCCCCAGGTAAGGCGGGGGTGGCGGTGCGTTGGCTCATTTTGGGGCGAGAGGCGTCGAGGCACTGCGGGGACGTTGCCTCGGTACGAGACGGGCACCGGCAGTGGGTGCGCTGGGCTGCGGCTGAGCCACCCCCAAAACCTTCCCCGTGGGCTGGGAGCTGCCACAGCCGCTGCCACGAACCCCAGGAGAGAAAGAGCTGCTGCCTCCGCTGCCCTTCCACGGGGATTTCCAGCTGCCTGGAAGGCGCTGGAGCTGGTGCGGGGTCTCGCTGAGCCCACCCGGAGCAGACACAGCCGCTGCACCAGCCCAGGCTGAGCCGTCCCTGCGGCATCTCCTCGCTCCGGCAGCATCAAGGGCTCTGCAGGTCGTGGCAGGGACATGATTTACTCACTGTCACCCCCTTCTAAAATATCCCCTCTCCACTCCGGGGAGCCTCGGAGGGCTTGGGGCACCTGCACTGCAGGGGGAACCTGTCCCTGAAGGCAGCCCTGGGCACCTCGGGGGCAGTGCAGGGTCAGCCCCTTGCAGCGTCTCCCTAAAGACAGCCCAAACAGCTCCTCAGGGTCTCGCCTCCTCCATCCAGGTCACGAAAGTTCACCAGCTCACCCTGCTCAGGACAGCTTGCCCTTCTTTCCCGTGAGGAAGAGCAGCTATCTTCCTGGGGTCCCCTGGGATCTGGGGGTGCTCTTAAACAGGAGAGAAATCAGCTTTTGGCCTTCAGGAGGGAGAAGGGCTGAGCAGAGCTGGCTGGGGTTTAGCAGGAGGGTTTTGAGCAGGCTGTGCTGAGCAGCTGAGCCCAGCTGGAGCTGCCTGCGGGAGAAAGGGCACCGCTGGAAACACATCAAGGGACAACAGGATTTCAGTCCAGCACAGTTTCCTATGGGTCTGTTTTGAAGGGCTGTTTATTGTGATGCTTAGGGAAAGGCCACATTGAACCAGGCACCCTTGGGCTGCCTCTGACCCCAGCCCTGGCTGTGCCAGGAGCACCCAGCTGAAAAATGGGGCTGCAGAATGGGAAGAATTTCTGCTCCCTCCCCTCTTTTGTATCCCAGGAGTCAAATTGGTTGTGCCAGACTTACTGTCTTCAGGGAATCCCAGAATGGTTTGGGTTGGAAGGGACCTTCAAGATCATCTGCTTCAGGGACAACTTTCAGTAGACCAGGTTGCTCCAAGCCCTGTCCAACCCAGCCTAGGACACTCCTTCAGGAGAGCCAGAATAGGTGCTGTGTCCTGGTGGGAGCCTGGGTGGGAAGGCTGGGAGTGGCAGAGGGGCAGGTGGTTGGTTCAGAGGGGTGTTTGTGGGTGCTCCAGCAGCTGAACAGCACCTTTGGGGAGGGGGCTGTGCACCAGCTCTAGATGATCCCTGCAGTGGGTCCCCCGTGATCCAGCTGTGCATCCGGGGGTGGTGGAGGAGGGGGTGAGGACCCTGCTTGGTGTCTATGGTGACTGCTGAGCACCTGCCATCCAGTTTGTCTTGGTCCTTGGGCTGCTTTGAGTGTTTCCCGTGATCCTGGAGGCTCCTGGCTGGGTGGGTGACTCCAGTTTCCCTTCCCACTCCCATGGGGTTGTGGCAGCATGGTGGTAGTGCCATCATAGTCCATGGTGGAACTGGTGGTGCTGGGGTGGTGCTGCTGGACCTGGTGTCACTCTGCTGTGTCGTGGCAGTGCCGCAGTGGCACCGTGGTGGTGCTGGTGGTACCGTGGCAGTACCATCCTTAACACTGATGTTGATCCCCAGAAAGGTTGCCTTGTCTTTTCCTGGAAAAAAATAAATCAATCCAGCAGTTCTTCCTGGAGCCCAGTGGCTTTAGGGATGGGAAAGGCTTCCAGCCATAGCAGAGCAAGGGCTGGTGCTGCTGGGCTGTGGAGCCACATCCTCAAATCCACTTCCTAAGGAACAAGGGGCTCACACAGCTGGGAGAGGGGGAGGCTCACACAGCTCCCCTCCAAAGCACAGCTCCCCCTGGCCAGGCTGGGACATGCACTGTGTGTCCTGCTGCTGGAGCTGGGCTTCCTTTAGGACATTTGTCCTTGGGATGTCAGAGCTGCACTCTGTGAACAGGACAGCTGCCTCCAGGGAGAAATCTCCTGGTGTGGGGAAGAGCCTCCTGAGGGCTCATGGCTGACAGAGCTCATTAAAGATGCTGATTTTATGATGGAGCTCCTGCCGTGTGTCCCGGCCTCCGCCACTGCTGCTCTGCCATTCCCTCAGGGACAGACCATGGATAGACATTAAGGCTGTCTGGAGGTCAAGTTAATCTTGGATTTCTTGCCCGGGTCCCTCCTAGTGCAGAGGATGGAGAGCTCTTGCCCTTCTTCCCTTTGGGAGCTGGAAAGGGAACTCTGGAGTTAGAGAGGTGGGTTGGGGACACTTCTGGAGCCTCCCATCCAGCCCCTGCTCCCAGCAGGCTCCAGAGCTGGAAGAGGTTGATCATACCCTGACCAGGCAAGTGTTGAGTATCTCCAAGGGCTGGGATTGCACCACCTCTCTTACCCTGTCCCAAGGTTGCAGCATTCCCATGGAGAGGAATGTTCTGCACAGGTCTACTGGGAGTTTTCCTTGTTGAGGCTTGGGCCTACATCTTCTCATCCATTTTCCACATGCCCCTGCATCCTCTAAGGCAGGGCAGGGTTTCCCAGCTCCCACCATGGCACCACTGGAAGCCTTCTGGGGACTGTCACAAGTGTATCCTTGTCCTGGGCCTTTGACATCACTCTGGTCCTGCTCTCCAAAATTTCTGTGTGGACACAGAAGATAAGAAATTACTTTCCTGCTGAGAATCTCCAGACACTGCAGGGGTAGGATCCCAATCCAAATAATGAATAACAGAGAAGGAGAAAAACGTTGTGTGTGTAGGAAGAACGGGGTTACAGTGGCACAGATACAGTCTGGCTGGAAATTGGAAAGTTCCCAGAATGCTGTCAGATGGATTTTAGGGCACTTCCCACAAGAGCTCAGCTGCCTGCATCTCCTATGGGATGCTGCTCCAGTGGGATTTGCCCTGGCCCTGGAAAACTCAGGGTGGTCTGGGAGTGGGTCGCTGAAGGAATGTTGCATTCCCTCCTGGCACGTTGGAGGAGGGGAGAGCAGCAAGGTCATTCACTTTCTGCATATTCCCTGCATCTTCCCTTCCAGGATTACTCATCCCCACAGCCTTTCCAGCCCCACTCATGGAAGGGATGAGCTCAGCTGCTGACCACATCCCTGTTCCCATCCCAGGAACCACACGAGCAAGGGGCACACTGAGGGTGCTCTGAGTTGGCTCTTGTGGCTCCTTCTCAATCTCCAGAGGTTGCTTTGGATTTGCATTTCTTAAAAGCCAAGCCTCAGCTTCCCTTGAGGTCATGTGGAGCTGCAAATATTCTATAAATCCGACTGAAAATGCTTAAACCAAGGAGCCCTCCAGTGGGTAGGAATTTAAATATCCACAAAAAAACCTGTTGGTCCCAGTGGGGCTTAATAACACAAAGCACAGACACGGGGAGAATTATAAAATGCTGGTAAAGATCTTCCATGTCAAGCACTCAGGCCAAGCTGCATTTAATGATAAGCTCAGTGTCTTTTGCAGGAATTTGTGGCCTTTCAAGAGCTTCAAATTTTCCACTGGCAAAGCTGGAAAACTGTTAATTTAATGTCTGAGGGTGTGTAGAGCTGCACCCTTGGCCAGGAAGGGTAGGTCAGCAAAATAAAAGATGCCAGTGGGACAAGAAGATCTCGGGCAACGGAGCCAGTTCTTGCTGTACAGACCATTTCCTGCAATCCCAATTAGAAGATTGTGTTCTATCTTGCTAAAAACCTGAGTAAATTAATTTTTCTTGGCTTGGCAGTGCTCAGCCTCATGCAAATGCCTTAGTGCTGTTTGCTGCAGGACTGTGGATGCACAGCCACCCTCAGGTGTCTGCCTGCCAGGAAGAGCCAGGAATGAACGGAAAACAAGGCAAAGTGAGGCTGTGAAGGGGAAGGTGATGCTCATTTTGGCTCTTTTACTAATTGAGCTCATGCTCTCTGTGCAAAGACACGTCCAAATGGCTTGGCCAGGGATGTGGAGGATCAGGGACATCAGCCTTTCCCTCCTCACCGTGTCCTTGGCTCCTCTGGGCTGCTGGATTTGGGACAGGGCTGTCCCACCATGCTGGTGTTGTTCATCACCACACTGTGATCCCTCACCCCAAAATCCTTCTCATTTCACCCTCTGGATATTTTGAGGGGACTCACCAATGTCTTGGCTCCCTGGTGTCTTCTGGCTGTAACATTCCTTCCTGCTGGAATAAGGTGAAGTGAAATGGCACGTGCAGTGCTGCAGCCTTGTTGCCCTCCTCCTGCTGTGAGTGCAGGCCTTCTGCATCCCAGCCATCTGCTCAGAGTTCTGGGAAAACACCCTTTGGAGCATCAGTTGGTATGTCTGCTGCTGCTCCTGCCATTCACGTTTCCTTATGGATCACTGAGCAGCACCTCTGGCTCTGTGAGGGGGTGCAAGGGGATGATTTTCCCCTTTGTCTCTTGTTAAAGCTGTTGGAGATTGGGGCTTCTCAGTCCAGCACAAAATCCTACAAATATCCCAAGTGAGTTCTTGCTTTACCAAGAGGGGCAAGGAACTGATTCTGACACAGACTCCTGGAATGGTTTGGGTTGGCAGGGACCTTAAAGCCCATCTCATTCCACCCCCTGCCATGGGCAGGGACACCTTCCACTAGACCAGGTTGCTCCAAACCCAGTCCAACCTGGCCTTGGACACTTCCAGGGATCCAGGGGCAGCCACAGCTTCTCTGGGCAACCTGTGCCAGGGCCTCCCCACCCTCACAGGGAAGAATTCCTTCCTAATATCTAATCATGCCAAAGCCTGGGAACTAGAGCAGGTTTTAAGCCAATGTGACCCAAAAGAAAAGGTGCTCTTGGGCTCCTGGGAAACTTCAAGTGATTTGGAAAAGAGGAAGAGGTGGGGGAGAACTGCAGAGCAGATTTCTGGGGAAAAAAATTGCTGTGCACACCAAATCTGCCCCTCCAGCTCCCTGCTGTACCCTCCAAGGTGGAAGAGCACATTTGCCTCTCCAGAGCTGAACGTGGTGGGGAATCCAGTCTTTCCACTCAAAGAAAGGAGACCTGTGACCATGGATATTGCTGCTGGTGGGGAGTGACTTTCCAAGCCCTGATCCTGTTAAAGGGCTGAGGCACTTCTGTATGGGCAGGGGATTTACTGAGCTGCAGCTCCGTGGCTTCCCAGGGTGAAGCCAGAAGTCTCACACCTTCCTTGGGAGTGTTTCTTTGGATTAGAGTTTCTGTTACAAGAAAGACGAGATATCAGAGAACAATCACCCCCACTCCAGCCATCAAATACCAAACCTGGAAAGCACTCAATTTTATCATTCTTCCCCAGAGTTTTTGGGGTTTTTGGGTTGGTTTTTTTTGCATGCTCACAAAATAGAATTATCTGAAACGTGGCATCCAAAACAAGTCCAGATGCTCCATAAAGACCTTGGGGTGGTCTGGGCCTGAGCCTGCAGTGCTGGGAGCTGCAGACTGACCTTTGCTCAGAGCTAAGCAACAAAAAAAACCCCAAAATATTTATAGGATGCCAATGCCCATGTTTTAGCTCAAATGATTGGCAATGTGCATGAGTACACAAGCAGCAGAGGTTGCAAAGTCTTTCTGTGTTTGCACTGAAGTTGTTCACACATTTTCTTCCCACATCTTCTACATTTTGCTTTTTTTGTTGTTTTTTTTTTCTTAGTGGAAATACCAATGCATGAGCTGCTTCTCTGCAGATTCAATGATTTGCTCAGCAGCACCCAGTATATTCTGCAGTTAGGGGGGAAAAAAAAGGCAGCTTAGCTGTCTTGGCTTCTAAGTTTTACAACCAAGGCAGGGTTTATGGGGCACAGCCTGGCTTTCACACATTCCCAGGCTGGGCAGTGGAACACCAACACCATTACTGTCCCCTGAGTGTGGTGGAGATGGAGCACAGTTCTGCTTTACTAGAGCTTGGCCTAATCTTTCTGGAAGCTGATAAGAGACAAGAGACACTTGCACACTGATGTTAAAAGGGTGGTTGGTAGAACAGGCTTTGTACCTGCTTTTTGCCCTGCAAACCCTTTCTCACAAGATGTGAAGGTGGGAGAGGCCCTGCAGGGGACACGGGGGTGCCCAGGGGTCACACAGTGACCCAAGGGCAGGAGGGTGATGTTGTACTTGAGGAGTGTTGCACAACCCCCTGCTGCAGGTTATCTGATGGATCAGCTGCAGTTTGTGGCCTCACACATCCTGGGATTGCAAAACAATTTGTGTTTGACACGGAGAGAGTTGGGTCACAGCTGGGCAAAGCCTGGCTGGGGCCACACACACCTTGTCAGGCCTCTGCTCCAGGCAGGCAGTGTCCAGCTGGGAGCAGTTCCAGGTCTCTGTAGCTCACAGGAGAGCAGGGCCAGGAGCAAACTGAGCACCGAGGAGACCAGGAGTGTTCAGCCAGATGGGCACCTGCACCCTGAGCAGCACCTTTTCCCACTGGCTCCATCCCTGGGTTTCTCCAAGCCCTCCATTCCTCACAACTGCCTGCCCTGATTTCTCTCTGGCTGTGAGGGATGAAGAATCACGTGTGCAGCACCTCAGGAGCGGTTCAGAGCCACCTTCCCAGCAGCTGGGAGGAATTTCAGTGTCATTTTCTCTCATCTCCTTGCAAATCCTCCTGTCTCTCGGATTTGCTGGTAAAGGTGAGGAATTGTGCTGCATTGCATCCTGGACCCGGCTGCAGCCTTGGATTTTGGAGAGCTGATCCTCTGCCTGGAGAGCTTATTTTCCACTCACATTCCTCCCTGCCTCAGTTTTGCAGGAACATTAATTTCTCCCTGGTTGGGGAGGATGGAGAAGCTGAGCTCATCAAAGGACAGCAAGCCAGGGCCATCAGGGCACTGAGCAGATTTTCCTTCTCCTGGAATAGCTGGGTTTGTTTTCCTGGGATTGATAATGGTGCGTCCACAGAGGGTTTAAAGAGAGAGAGGACCTGAATTTGTGAGACCCCAATTTTAGCTGCATCTCATTTTAAAGGCCCTGTGAGGAGCATATGAAGAGCTGGCAGTGGTCAGAGGGTGTGCAGGAGAGAAAGCCTGGGGGAATGTAAAGAACAGCAAATATACAGTGACTGTTCCCCTGAATATTCCCCTCAATATCTTCCAATTCGTGGCTCCAGCACTCCCCACGCCGGAGGCAGGATTTTTGAAGTTAATAGCCTTGGATGGATTTTTTCTTCCGTGAATTTGTGACACGGGGTGATAAAAATCAGATAAATGAGGAAATCACGGAAATAAGGGCAAGTAGTAGGTTGGGAGAGGGATGGGCAGCAGGAAAAAGTGCTGACTGATGGAAAGGGGAGCTGCCAACACGTGGGGCTGTGGGGAAGTGCCCTGAAGCCAACGGCAGAAGGGAGATGTTTGTGTCTGAAACCGGGAACTGGCGCAAAGTTCAGGGAGGGAGGAGAACAAGCGCAGTGGGACACGGGCTGCAAGGCAGGGGAGCGGCAGGATAACCACGGCCTCATCCCAGGGATGGCTCTTCCTTCTCCCATACCTCTGACAGCACTGTCCCTTTTCCCTCAGCAGGGATGGTCCTGCCCCTCGCTGTGCCGGCGGCGGGGTTGGCTCTGCTCACTGACCGAACAGGAGGTGATGCTATTTTTGTCTTGCTTTTGCCAGGCAGTGAGGGCACTGCAGAGGAGCAGCCTATGGAAAATAACTTTGTTCTGTGAGGTGGCCGATTCCCTTGAAACGGGCTGGAAGAGGAGCAAATGGATTGGCAATGACAGCCTTTCATTTCCAAGCGGGGAGGATTGAGAAGTTAAGGGAGCTAATTACCAGAGTCAGGTGGAACGAGCTGCTAAAGGGCTTTGACACGGCGGAGGCTTGGTGACAATGATTTCAAATGAAGGAGACGTGGTGGATTTAATATAGCCAGGATAGCAGGAGAGCCGGGATAACTTCACCTGGGAAGGTGTCTGCAGAGTGGGGGTTGGTGTTCAGAGATGGCTTTTGCAAAGCAAACCCAGCAGCTGGACCCGGCTGGGTTGCAGATGGGGAAGTCACTGCAGGGACATCCTGAAATTACGTGTGGTTTATTCCTCTTCAAGTTGTATGTGGTTTATTCCTCTTCAAATTGTGTGTGGTTTATTCCCCTTCAAACTGTGTGTGGTTTACACACCTTCGAATTGGGCATGGTTTAAAATTCAGCCACGAGCCCGCCTGTTTCCAAAGGCCACCTGAGACCTCCCGCTCACAGGGCCACCCTCCCTGTCTGGCTCTCCACAGGGATTTTAAAGCAAGGCTGGCTTTAGGCTTTGGCAGTTCCCCAGGGCTGGCAGGGGGAAGCCCCTGGGGCTGGGCTGTGCCAGGCTGTGCCCAAGCCGCATTGCAGAGCCGGGTTCAGGCAGCTACTGTCGTCCTCACCACGTGTGATTTACTGTCCCCCAACGGCCTCCTGCAAGTTTTCCGCAGGACTTTCAGGACTGTGCTGGATTCTGGCTGCTCCAGAGGGATTTTGCCTGCGTGACCCATTTAGCAGCCTGGCTGGGCACCTCTCCCTGCAAAAGCTGCTGCAGCTCTGCATTGCTTTTTGAAGCTTTCAGGTGAAAAAGCAGCAGTTCTCTCGCAGCTGACATGCTGAGGGCTTCTCTTTGTTTGCTGTTCTCACGCATCCTGGAAAAACTGTATTTTGGGCTCTACCTGCCAAAAGAGGCGACAGATGTTGCCAATTCCCGTGTAACAGAGGCTTCAAAGCCATGTGCCTGCTGCTCTCCTTCCTCAGCATCCCTGCTGCTCTGCTCCTGCAGAAACTTTCCCGTGGCCAAAGAACACGTCACTCAGGTTCATTTTTTTAGTGGCTGGGAATATTCCTGACCTGGGGGATGTGGCTGCCTGGAGACCCTCCCCGTGGTGTCAGCTCGGCCTCTGCTCACTGAAACCTCCCTGACCGAGGGATGTGCTTGGATTTCGGCTCCTGCTGACACTTTGGACACTTCATCGGGCTGAGTCACTCTGGGGGGAGCCTCTTGCCTCTCCTCCCTAACCACCTCCTCCAGCTCCCCGGGAAAGGCGCCGCGGGAGCCCCGAGCGCGGCTGCGCCGTGCGGAGCGGGATCCTTGAGGAACAGCGGAGCAGTTCGGAAATTAAAAGCCATTTCATTATGGGAAATGAATGTTTAATGAGCGTGGGATGACGTCTAGACAGCCCCTCGGTTGCAGGCTCTGGGAGGAGGGCTCAGCTGACACAACAGCACCGGCTCAGAGCCCAGGGGGAGGTTTGGCAGAGCTTTCCCGGGCGCTGAGGTCCCCGTGTGGGACAGACATCCTGGCACAGAAAGGAGCTCCTGCCTCCACGTCTTCTCGCTGCAGATGCCCCTCGTGCCTCTCTGGGCAGAGCCCCAAGGATCTGTGGCCACAGAGGGACGTGCTGGCAGGGGGAGGCTTGGCCGAGTGCCTGGCCCCAGCCTGGAGCACACAGCCACACTGCCCTGCTCCCTGGGGAATGGGAAAGCACATCCCAGCCTTTGCCATGTCATGGACTCTGGAGTCGTGACACGAAACCTGGGCTGACCTGGGGACAGCCTGGCAGGGTGGGGGTGAGTACTTGTGAACCTTTGGGTCCTGCCCAGATGAAGGTGTTTTATGGCTACAGAAATGGGGGTTTAAATGCAGAAATTTGGATGTAGGTCCCCAAAAGACCCCCCTGCCATGCTGGAAATGCTGATTGTCCTCTGCAGAAGCTCTGTGCTGCTGATGTCAGAGGTCCTGGCTGCCTGGTGGGGAGAGGCAGGAGCACATCAGCTCCTCCAGGAAAGCTCTCCAGCTCCCATTCCAGGCTCAGAGGCTGCTGGCTCAGTGTGCTCACCCTGGCTCAGTGCAAGCAACCACAGACATGAATTTTGAGGCCTCTTGGCAGGGGCAAGGAGGTGGAAATAATGCCCTTTGACTTCTTCCCAGGGGCTGCCTGCTTGGCTCTGGGATGGCAGCAGGGAACGAGCCCAAGGCACTGCCACGCACGGCACGGGAGATGCTGGTGGGACCCCCTTCCCCGGGCACCCACCCTGCTCTGTCCCCCCTTTAGCACCAGCAGTGTCCCCTGCATGGATTCCCAGCCTGAAGAAGGACTTCTGCTGTTCCTGGAGCTGGTGATGGGGGAATTGCTCCCTGGGACACCTCACTGTCCCCATAAAGCTGCAGGGATGGGATTGATGCTGCAGGATCTGGTGCTGGGCAGAGCTGTGCACAGGGCTCCCAGGGGAACTTCTTGGCATTCCCAGGATGCTGAGGTTTGGGAAGCTCCTTGGTTCCTGGGCCTACCCTGACCACCCCTGAGAACAGCCCCGAGTTGTTGGAGGTGTGACGTCCCCAGGAATGGTGGCAGTAATGGCACCTCTGTGCCCAGGGGAGAAAAATCCCACATGTGTAGAGGAGTACAGTCTCTCCCCATGGGACATTTCACTCCAGCTTTCTCAGACTCTGGGATTTCTGCAGCGTGGACACCTACAAACCACTGTGCCAACAGCCTCTGCCTACAAACCACTCTGCTCATGGCACCTCACATCCTGGTGTCTCAGGGGGTTGGTGGGACCTGGGGATACCATCTGAGGCTGATGGGGAGGGCTGGGAGTCATCTTCTGAGGGTTTGTTTTTGTTTTTAGCCTCCTTCAGTTGTCTTTTCCCTCCCTGCTTTGCCAAGGCATTTCCATACGGGTGTGGGAGGTTGGGAGAGCCACAGGCCGAGGGACTGGGGGTGGACTTTGTGGAACTGGTCTCCTGCTATGTTTATCCAATGGACGTGATTGAGAAACCAAAATACAGTATTTTCCAAGAGCATCATGAATTTTACCCAGCCTCAGACTTCCTAGAGCTGGGTCCCTGTCTGATTTCTTGCTCCCCAGAAAGCTTGGGCGACACTTTTTTGGGATGTTTCCCTCACAGCCCCTGTGCACTGGGGAGGTCATGGCCCTTCAGCAGAGTCTTGTTGGGCACTGGGAGCACGTCCTGCAAGACCTGCCTGGCTGCTGGGAAAACATCTGGCTGGATCTTGCCGAGACACACACGGGGTGCTGCTGCCATATGGCAGCTGTGAGGCAACAGCTCTGCTCCGAGCTTTGCTAACGCACAGAAATCCTGCCTGGGAGCCTGTGCTGAGCTGCTCTGGGCAGGAAGCAGTAACCACAGAACTATATATACAGCTCCCAGCAGAGCTGTTGCTGCTGCTGCTTTTGATGTGACAAAACGGAGTTGGTGTTTTGCAAAAAAAATCCGTCGTGTCGCCTTCTTCCGGAGCTGACACGGAGAGGGCAGAGCTGGGGCTGGCTCCTGGGTGGGCTCCAGCAGGAGAGTTGGGATGGGAAAGTGGGTGAGGAGGTCTGGTCACCTCCAAAACCCACGTGGTGCTGGAGGCCACGGGGTCCCTGAGCCGTGGGGAGCAGCCACGTGTTGGAGTGTCAGGGGCTGTGCTCTGCCCCCGGCTCCTGCCAGGGTTTCACTGAGCCAGTTTGGATGGTGCCACGGCTGAGGATTCCAGGAGGGTCTGGGCTTTTTCCCTGTGTGGAAGTTGAATGCATGGAGATGGCAAATGTCACCCACAGGGGATGAAGCCTGGCCCCAAAGGCCAGTTGTCCCCCAGAAGACATGTAGCCCCTCATCTCCTGAAATCAGCCCCCAAATCCCACCGTGCCCCTTTGCTGCCTGCACCCCGACCCTGCCAGCCCCCCACGCAGCCAGGCTGGGCTGGGCATGAGGCTGGGACCCCTCTGCCCCTGCCCTTGGCAGGTGAAGCTCTAAGGTTCAACAGGACCTGTAGTCTGTGCCTCAGGCAGGTGAAGCTGTGAGGTGCTGCAGGACCCCTTCCTGGGCAGGTGAAGCTGTGAGGTGCTGCAGGACCCCTTCCTGGGCAGGTGAAGCTGTGAGGTGCTGCAGGACCCCTTCCTGGGCAGGTGAAGCCCTGAGGACCTGCAGGACCCTTTCCTGGGCAGGTGAAGCCCTGCTGTGCCTGTCCTGTGCTGTTTTGCAGAGCGGGGCTGACTACGGCTTCCTCGTGAGCCAGAACACGAAGCTCCTGAGTGCCCTGGAGGACCTGCGGCACCGCTGCTCCAGCCTGGCCGAGGAGAACAGCCTGCTGGTGAGCAGAGGGCACATCCTGCACCCTGGCTGGGTGCTGGCACGGGATGCTCCACAGGGAGGGAGTCCTGGCCAGGGCGAGCTGCTGTCTGCTGCCAATTCCAAGAGATGCCGCACACGGGATCATCTGGGTAGGGCCAGAGGGGATAGGGGGTCTGGGTGCTCTGGGTGCCATCACACTGCACCCATCAGCTTGAGCTGGACCCCTTCCTCGAGCTGCAGAGCAGAGCCAGGCAGGGAAGGGGAAGTTGCCCTTATTTCCTCTTTAACTATATTTGATTCTGTGAAAAGCAGAAACACTGATTCACTCGGCCTGGTCTCGGCGTGACAGTGCAGCACTGCCCCCTGCTCCTGTGGGAGCTCAGCACCCCGATCCTCCCCAGCTGCACCCCGGCACCCAACACCAAGCCAGGCTGCCACAGCAGCCTTCTGCCCTGTTCTGCCCTGCTCCCCCATCCCTGGCTCTCCAGGCCCATCAGGAAGCACAAAGAGGGGATATTCCCCTCCCAAATCCTCCCTGGAGAGCATCACCCCTTGCCCAGCCCCGCAGTGTGGGGATGCAGCCACCCCGGGCCCCTGCAAATTTGATTGCTCAGCACTTCAGATTTCTATCACCACATTCAAAATGCATATTGTAGATAAATTTCTTACACTAAAAGCATAAATTCCACGTGGCCTGCACCCCAGGGTTACCCCTTATCAGTCCTCTGGGTTTTAGCGAAGCACGAGCGTGTGAGCTCTCATCAAATTGGACTCTCAAAAACCAGCCTCAGCCTTACAGCTGAGCCGCCCTTGGTGGGGTCTCACAGGGGTAGGGAGGGAAATAATCATGAGCCTCAGCTGACCTGACATTTCTGCTGATGTGAAAAGACAGCACAACACATCTGGGTCCGACCTTGGGAGAAGGAGCCGTCGGCAAGAGGCGGCTCATTGGAACGGACAGATAACAAATAAAAGGGGATTAAGAGCGAACAGAATCAATAGGGAGAAAAAGGAAATTTGCTTTGCAAATATCATAAAGTCCTTTGTCGCTTCCTCCGAAGCTCGTGCTTTGGTGTCAGGAGAGAAAAGACACGGATAAGCTTGTCCTGGTGGTGCAGTACAAATCCACAGGGATGTGCTGAGTCCTGTAAACCCGGGGAAATAAACTGGGAAGACTTTGGAGGAGAAAGCCCCAAAGGGTGGGCGGCCAGGATACATTGATGCTGGAGACATGTTGAGTCCTGGCAGAGCCTGCAACGAGCAGGTTGTGGATGGAGAGCGACCACGTGGGATGGTCTGGGGATCTCATAGGGAGCAAGAGGTCACATTAACAAAAATAGCAGGAAAACCACAATTTCAGTGACTGGAGAGGCAACAACAGCAGAGGTTGGTGTTTGATGGTTTGGGTAGTTCTAGAACAGGTCGAGCAGGACCAGGGACATTGGCTCTTGATCAGGGGCTTCACCTCCAGCTTCTTTTTCTGTTCTGCAGCGCAGGAGCTGCTTCCCCCAGACGGAGGAGAAGGTGAAGCACCTGAAGAGGAAGAACGCGGAGCTGGCGGTGATCGCCAAGCGCCTGGAGGAGAGAGCCCGGAAACTGCAGGAGGCAAACCTCAAAGTGGTGGGTGCTGGGACCTGCCCTGGCTGGGGAGCTGAGCTGGGACAGCACCTCACCACCAGGACCTTCTGTTTGCCACTTCCATCGAGCTAGAAAGGCCTTTTCTTTCCCTTTTTCTTAAACCTCCAGCAAACACGCTTTGCAAGAATCACCAAACCCAGCCATCGCCAGCTGCTCTGCTCCTGCTCAGGGAGCTGGTTTGAGGAATTTCCTCCTGCTTGGTTTCTCCCCATAAGGTGATACTTTAGGTTAATTAACGTGGCTTTCTCTGAAGTCATGAAAATAATTCATCTGACTTCACCAGAAAGAAACAGGAAGGATTTGAATAAGAAAAGGAGTGCGGTGAAGCAAAACAGGAAGGGGTGAGAGACAGCTCTGCCCCATCCACACCTCGCTCACAGGGCTGCACAAGCCACAGGGGTTTTGCTTTCTCCAACCCAACAGCAGCTTGTTGTGAAGCCTGTAGTGTTTGACACCTTGCAGGAGCAGCAGGAGATGCCTGTAGGGTGTGGGATCTTGGGCACGAGTTCCTAAAGGGGGATTGCAGTGGAGGAAGGCAAAACCTTCCTTCTGTTGGAAGGAAAGCAGGGATTGTGATGGGGAATTCGAGCCCTCTAGGACAGAAAGGAGGAAGTGAAAGCTGTGTTGGAGGGAAGGTAGGGGGTTTTCCTGGCTCTCTGTCCCCAGGCACCGCGCGGCCCGTCTGTCACGGGGTTTTGGTACTTGCAGGGCAACAGATGGACTTGTCAGATACTACGTTAAGAGAAACCATTTGATATACACCCAACAGCTCTGCAGCCCCCCCAGCACCTATACAAATACTGGTTTATTTGTTTCCCCAGTGAAACTTTGGGGTGGTGACAGTGTAAGGCCTGTGGGAGCCCTGGGAGAACCTGCTGGGCTCCTGTGCTGGCCAAGGTGTCCAAGTGCTCAGATGGCTGAGGCTGGAGGAGGGTGGGCTGGAGGCAGGAGCAGAGGAGGGGCCCTGAGGAACTGGGGTTAATCTGGCAGTGGTTGCCTTCAGTGCCTGGTGCACAGGTCCCATGGAGCTTCTGCACGTGAGTGAGATGCTCAGGAAGAGCTGGGGAGGAGAAGTTTGCACAGAGGATGCAAATCCTGATCAGGCAGGGGAGAGTCCCCCCTCCCCAGATTGTGAGGCTTTGTGCAGATGACAGTAGATGGGCAGAGAGGGGAAGGGTTGGATAAAGTCAGGGACTGGAGGTGTCCTCACTGCCCAGAGGGTTGGGATGAGCAGGGGGTGTGAGCTGCCCCTTTATCCAGCTCTGTGGTGCTGATACCCAGCGGGAGAGCCCACCCCAGGGATGAGGGAATCCCAGGGACACTGTGCCAGGCAGCCTCAGCTCCTGCTGGGCAGACAGAGCCTGTCCCTGACTAGCCTGCTCCCCCTGAAGCCCTGTCACCCCCACCCCTGCTCTTCCCTCCCTCACAGGGAGCATGTGAACCTGACCTGCTTCTTCTGCTGAACATCTCCCAGTCCTTCCCTGGTTGTGCTGGTCCTTGCTGGGCTCTCTCTTGCCTCTCCATTTCCCTCTGTCCTCCACCCAACCATGCTGAAGCTCTTTCCTGCTGCCTAGAAACCCACAGATGCTCCATTTCTCTTCCTGGCTTGACCACCTCTGTCCTTTATCCCATGCCCATCTTTCCTGCCATCCTCCCCTCCTCTTCTCTGCTATCTTCTCCTGTTTTTCTGCCCTCATCCTTGTTTCCTCTCTTCTCCCCACACCGTTGCCCTGCCTGCAGCCCTGTTCTGGCTGTACCCACTGAGCCCACCTGCTGAGCCACCTTCTCCTTCCCACCTCTTCTCTGACCCACTTCTCCATCCAGCCCTTCCTCCTCCACTGCTTGTCTGTCCTTTGGGGCCAGGCTGTTGGGGTGATTGGTGGTGGTGACTGAACACCCCGGAGTGATGGGGTGGTGGCTGATGAACAGCAAGGGGTGGTGGGGTGGTGGTTAAGGAGCACCAAGGGGTGGTGGGGTGGTGGTTAAGGAGCACCAACACACCTTTCTCCCCACTGCTCTCTGTGTAGGTCACTGCTCCAGTGGCTCTGAAGGGCTCCAGCCTGGAGCTGTGTAAGAAAGCCTTTGCCCGCCAGCGTGCCAAGGACCTGACAGAGCAAGCCAGTGCCCTCCTGGCCAAAGACAAGCAGATTGAAGCTCTGCAGCAGGAATGCCGGGAGCTGCAGGCTAAACTCTCGGCAGGGAAGGTGAGACACTTGCCGGGACATCACTCAGGGGCTGGGACAAGCTGTGCAACAGCAGTGATGGAAACCAGGCTCCAGGAAGTGGGCAATTAATCCCCAGTGCAGGCTGAAAACAGACAGGATTTGATGTGTGAGTTGAATGGGGACACTGGGGGAGTGTTGAATGGGGACACTGGGGGAGTGTGTGGCAGAGACAGTGTCTGGACCCCTCTAACAGGCTGTTGGGGGCATCCCAGTTGTCCCTCTGTGAATTCATTTTCAGCAGCAACTAACACCCTTCCCCTGGAAACCCCTGAAAAG
This sequence comes from Pipra filicauda, assembly GCF_003945595.2. Lineage (NCBI taxonomy): Eukaryota > Metazoa > Chordata > Aves > Passeriformes > Pipridae > Pipra > Pipra filicauda. Next base: position 225,093 of record NW_024104563.1, on the reverse strand, counting down.
CCACAGATACACAGATTTTTCACAGGGCTGAGCTTCAACCAAGATGTAGGAGCAGGGCCTCCTTTTAAAGCGTTTCTTTGGGAAGCCAACCAGCACATTCCCAAGAACCAGCCTAGATCCCACATCTTGAGCTGCAGCTTTCTGAGCACTCACAGCCACCACGAGACTGGTGATAACTCAGTGGGTCCTGGGATGACTGTGATCGAGGCCACAAACCACCAGCCAGGGCTGGGTGTTCATGAAAGCATCCCCAGTGCTGTGTCTGCACCTGGGCTGGTGATCTGCCTTCCCTTCAGCACCAGCACAGGCCATGTGGATATAAACGGTGGGATAAAAGGGATAATTCAGCTCATCCTGAGACAGAACTTTAAAACTGGTCATGTGTGTTGCTCCTCCAAAGCACTTCTCTGTGACAGCTCTGAAAGCAGCCTCTGCAGGCAGCTGAAGCTGGGGGAGATGGTTCCCACTCAAGGTGATAAAGTTTTGGGCAGATCAGCTACATCTGTTGTTCACAAGCTGGACAGTTTCAGTTTAGGTCAGTTCAAACTCTCCTGAGCAGCTCAGGAATGCTTGGGGTCCCCCTGTTTTCCCCCTGTTTTGCTAATGCAAATGTGGCCAAGTGCCACCCTACATCCCTGCCCCCAGCTGAGCTGAGTGAACCCTTGCATTTCTACCTGCCCTACTTACATGATATTTAGGTGACAAATACTTCCTTGCTGAAAGCAGCTTTATTTTTGTTCCTGAGCTCCCCATATGTTCATTTTAACTACAGGTTCGAAGGTGGATTCTCAGTCTTGCCCTAATGTGGATCTAGTGGGGATAAGAGCAACTGGGTGTATTTGGTGTTTGTACAGAGCTGCTCCGTTGATCCTTCCTGGCATTAAACCACAGGATAAACTTATCCAGGTCTGACTGTGCCCTATGGTGTCATCCCTTGAGTTCTCACTGCAGGCCCCTGCAGGAAGGGGAGCAGACCCTTTCCAAAGCCCTCTCATATTCCAAGCAGAGTGTGCTGGGCAACCTGACCCTGCCACGGACAGGGGAGTGACAAATTGTGGAGGAATGGGACAAAAGCAGGTGAGCAGGATTCAGTATTGGCCAGGGAAATACATGTGGGTGCCACCCTCGGGGGTGACAAATTCAGCCACTAGGGCATGGGTGACCTGGTGACCACCCTGCCCCCAAAGGAGAGACAATCCCTGTCACTGCCACAGCACCAGGGACCAGGGACACCGATGTACGAGCAGGGAATCCACAGAAAAGAGAGCAAGAGAGGAGATCATTCTTTCTGATCTTGTTTTCCCCATTTTTCTCCCAAGCAAGCTCATTAAATTTTAATTTCCAGCTAGTTAAAATTCCAAATTCCCGTAATCTGTCTGCAGCATGCAAAATGCATTAGGCCAATGAAGGGGGTTTTATGCAGAGATATGATGGGCATACTCAGAGTTTGTAACCAAATCAGTTTTAATCTCGGGTATTTAAATCAGCACTAATTTTTCAGTAGCTGTGAAATGGATCCACTCAGTTCCCTGCAGTGGCAGGACAAACACTGGCCTTGTTTTGGCAAAGCCAGGGCTCTTAGGATGGGATAAAATGATTTCCTGAGATCACACTCCGGTGAGTGGCTTCCAACCAAACCCCAGCTCCGGGTAAATCCAGGCTGCAATTTCTTGCAGGATGGATTCTTGGAAGCATGGGGTGGGGGGGAGCAGTGAGGCAGCTGCAGGGGATGAGTATAATAGAAACTGAGGGGAGGGCTGAGCTCTTTTCCTCCTCCCTTGTTCCCCCAGGCTCCAGAGGCTCAGTTGGGAATAGCTGCCTATTTTTGGTGGGGGAAGGGAGATTTTATACACAGCCACAGCCAATTTTGCTTAAAGAACTACTACCCTGAGAGCCTGAACAGGGGGCTGGCACAGAGGAGGCCCAGCTGCTCACTTCTTGAATCTATAATCAGTTCCCTTTAATGGTGCCTCAGTTTCCCCCCTTGCACCATGAGAGTAACCACGGTTTTCTCCTCAAATTGTATTTTTAAAGCATATGCTATTTTTAGGGGGAATAAGAAGCGAACAGAGAAAAAGATTAAATTTGTCCTGGATACCAATTCTGCTTTGAATTCACCGGCTTAGGAGCTTTCCAGGGGAATGAGCAATGTCTCCTTCAGCAGCAGATTTGTAAAGACAGGTTTTCATAACCCGCTGTTGTACATGTGGACATGCAGGTACGTGTTTCTTCAGCCTCCAGAAATCTGAAAACCTTTGAAGAACGAAACAAGCTGGTGACATATTCTCACTAGTTTTGTGAGAATCAGATTGGGCTGGTTTCCTTCAAAAGCTGCTGGGTTTGGGTCGGGATGGGAGTGACCCCTTGTGCTAAAGATAGGGGCCTATCACTGTCTCTGACAAGGAGAGGAATCAAATAGTTTGAAAACCAAACATTATCCTGAGGGAGAACTGACCAATTCCCAGATGTTCTTCGTTCTTGCAGCCACTCAAAGCCCTCACCACCGCTGGGGCTGCAGCGCTTGCCAGCACCCACCCACGTCAAGGAGGGGAAGCAGCTCTGCTTTGGCTGGGACACGACGTGACATTATCCTGCCACGCTCCCTGCTGGCATGTGCTGAGATGGCACACGCCTGGCAAAGCCCTTCCTGCCGGGAGAGCTGCAGGAGCATTACAGGACCATTACAGGCTGGGGTTTATCTTCAGGAGGAAAAATGTATTTGCGTAAAGGACGCAAAGTGAGCTTTGAGGCTTTGGAGACCCAGGAATCAGCAATCTGTGTGTGCCACAGTAGCTGGGTTCCACCAGCCTCTCCTCTTTTGGAGTGTGTGTGTTAAATGTGACCTGTCCCAGCTTTTGGAGCCTGTCAGTGACACGACACCGGGTTTATTTTCCTGCAGGACGACCCTCGCTGCCTCAACGTCATCGAGTTTGACCGCCTGCTGCGGGAGTCCCAGCGGGAGGTGTTGAGGCTGCAGAGGCAGATTGCCCTCAAGAATTTCAAGGAGTGTCTGCATCCCCCCAAAATGAGCCCAGGCAGTGCCAGGTCGAGCACTGCCCCACGCCTGGGACCGAACACCGGCAGCAAAGGTTCACCTCTGCCAAAGGAGGCCTCCTTGGGAGACCCGGCGCTGGGAGGGAGAGCTCGCAGGGAGGTGAGACAAGTGGGTCAGACATCGGAAAGTTTTGATGTTTAATTGCTCAATTAATTGCTGTTCTTAGGGAGTTTCACTTGGAGGAGGCGAGGGTTGTGGTTTGCGTCCGCTGCACATCGGTGCTGTGCTGGTTTCCAAAGGGACTAATTCCAGTGCCAGGTCTCAGAGAGTGAGGAGGGACATAGGTGCTCCTGGCAGCACATGGTAGGGACACTGAACCATGCCAGGGGCTCAGTCCTGCTCCTTTTCGGAGCTCCCGTGCTACTTTTTCCAGCCTAGGAAACCGAGCAATGCTTCTCTTTCATAGAATTGTGGAATGGTTTGGGTCGGAAGGGACCTTAAAGCTCATCTCATTCCACCCCTCTGCCATGGGCAGGGACACCTTCCACTAGACCAGGTGGTGGAAGACTGCATCCAACTTGGCCTTGGACACTTCCAGGGATGGGGCAGCCACAGCTTCTCTGCCCAATCTGTGCCAGGGCCTCACCACCCTCACAGCCAAGAACTCCTTCCCACTGTCCCATCTAACCCTGCCCTCCAGCAGTGGGAAGCCATTCCCCCTTGTCCTATCACTGTCCGCACATTTCCCCTCCCAATGCTTGTTCCCGCCTTTTGTGTATTCCTGTTGCTCCAGGAGGTCCCTACCTGAGTCCTAACCCTGCCCTCTGGCAGTTTGAAGCCATTCCCCCTTGTCCTGTCCCTCTATCCCTTGTCCCAAGTCCCTCTCCAGCTCTCCTGGAGCCCCTTTAGGCCCTGGAAGGGGCTCTCAGCTCTCCCTGGAGCCTTCTCTTCTCCAGGTGGAACACCCCCCGCTCCTCCAGCCTGGCTCCAGAGCAGCAGAGGCGGATCCAGACTGGAGCATCTCCGTGGACTCATCTGGTACTCGCTCCAGCCGCCCCAGAGTTTGGCGGCAGCTCCAGCGGGGTATCAACGGAGACGGGTGACAAAGAACGGGCAGAAACACGTGTTGTGATGCAGAACGGGGCTCAGCCCAGGACGCAGGTCAGCAGGTTCCGTTGCCCGGCCATGAAGGACTGAGAGCACATACGCATGAAGTGGTTTTAGCCCCGAAGATCGGGGCCGCATCAGGGGCGCGAATCCGAAGCGGCCGAGCGGCCGCCAGCGTTTAATGGAAGGCGAAGGGGCAGGGAGTGAAAAGTGGGGGTGTGTGTATGGGTGTGTGTTGGGGAAGGGGGTGTGTAGTGTGTATGGGGGGCAGGGGGTGGGTGTGTGGGGACAGGGTGTGTGTGTGGGTGCCAGGGGGGGGTGTGTGGTGCGGGCGGGCGCTGGTCTGGGTGTGTGTGGGGAAGGAGGGGGGGGCTGTTGTGTGGGCGCAGGGGGTGTCGTGTGTGGGGCAGGGGGCTCCGTGTGTGTGTGGGGACGGGGGGGGGTGTGTATGTGTGTGTGTGGGGCCGGGGGTGTGTGTGTGGGGCCGGGGGTGTGTGTGTGGGGCCGGGGGGGTGTGTGTGGGGCCGGGGCTGCCCCGCGGGGGCTCCGCCGGGGCCGGGCCGGGCGGGCCCGGGGCCCCTCCGGGGAGCGGCGGTGCCGCCTCGGGGCCGAGCCGCCCCCGGGCAGGGCCCGCCGGGGCCTCTGCGGGGCCGGGCCGCGGGTCCCGCTGTGCCCCCGCAGCCCCCGGGCGGCTCCTCGGGGTTTTGCTCCCGCGGGTTCTCCTGGTTCCCCCCCGTGTCCCCTGTGGGTTCGGGATACGCGTGTTCCCCCCAGGCTGCACCAGCTGCTCCCGTTTGTTGCCCCCCCGGGCCCTCGCGGCAGATGTGTTGAGTATATTCATTCCTCGCTCGTCCATTCCGAGTCACCCGTGGATTTATAACCCCCTTCTCCTTCAGCCATTTTTTTTTGTTTGTTTCTTTCCAGCCTCTCCCATTATTCAGTGCTAGCATCTTTGTCTCCTTTCCTTTGTGCGTTTTCCCTGCCGGTTTTGTGCTGGGGAGGACAACGTGCGGCGCTGTCCCGGGCTCTGGCGTTGATTTATACGGTGGCATAATGAAGTTTTCTCTCCCTTCCCCAATAGATCTCTTTGCCTTTTTGTCTGAGCACTGGGGCTCTATTAAACCATCACTTGTCTCTCTAATCTCTCAGTGTCACGAGGCCCTCGTCGCTGTTTGTCTCTGCTGCATCGGTGCTTGGAGAGGACAGTTCCCGCTCCCTCCTTTTTTAGTCCTTTCATTTTTATTAGATATTTACCCGAGGAAAAAACCTTCCCCCCCTCACCCTGTGGTGTCTCAGTGTCTGCCAAAACCTGTTAAAGCACCGCAGCTGAAGGTGTGAAGGTGTTCTGAGCACCCAAGCAGGTTCCTGCTGGATCTCCCACACCCCTTTGCTTGCTGTTTTTTTGTCAGAAGAACTCTGTGTAGATTTGTGAATGTGTCCTTGCCCCCAGTATAAGTTAGTTTGAGTTATTTTAAGCACCTGCCTTATCTTAGTTGTGATTTCTATCCATTTGCCCAGAGCAGGTGTCGAATGTAGTGGTCTGTCTTTCCACATTTGCCCACTGGAATATGCTTAAAACTCTGGAATACTCTTAAAACTTGGCATTTGCCACCTTCCAGTTAATTTGTATTAAGACAGTGTTGGAGAAGTGACACTCTGCACGTATTGATTCAGTTCCTGCTGAAGCGAGAGATTCAGTTCATGCCAGAGGGGGTTCTTTGAACTCTTGGGTGTTATTAATCTGATCTTGGTTAATTATCTGATCTTGGTGATTTGTTACTGTGTATTTTGTTGGCTTCTACAGTTGTTCTTACAGGCAGTTCAGTTTGAGAGAGATCCTCAGCTCTGTCCCTAAAATCTGTTTAGCAAAAATAACTTTGAATGTTTAAAGCATTATCAAAGCCCTCTTTCTTCTGTGTGTCTCCGGCCTTGCTTTGCTGTCAGGGATTACTCTGGGCAGACAATGTCCAGTCAAATACCAGTGGAGAGGGAAAATTCAGAGGATTAAAGGTTTGCTTGTCTGTAGCCCAAATGAAAAGGCATTTTGTTAGAAACTTGTGTACAATTGTGTACAGAAAATTGTTTCCTTTCATTTGGTTTGGTGATGGCACATAATCCACGCAACTGCTGCCCTTTCAGTCCTTCTCAGCTGCCAGCTGAGGTGGGGCACTGTTTCTTGGTAGTGTTTGCTCTTCCCTGCCTTTAGATTCTGACATCTTCTCTGATTCCTGCCCTTTGAGGGCTGTGCTCTCCCATCTGACCATCTTTGTATTGCTTTGGGAGGGTCACGGAAGGGGTGGCTGCTGCCTCTCATCAGGCACAAATGGGAACTGGGATCTGAGAGCTTCCTGGGGGCCACTGTTGCATGGGGGTGGTTCAGTCAAGCTGGACTGGTTGGCACTGGGCTCCAGGAGACTCCCAGCACAGGTTTCTGGTGGCACAGAGATCCCTGGCACAGTGTCCAGCTTTCCCCATGCCCAGTGGTGCAGCTCAGAGATCAGGAGTCTCATGGGGAGTGTTGCTCTCCCAGGTGGCACTGCCAGGAGTGTGCCCTGCAATCCTGCCTGTCCCTGAGCTCTCTGGCATCTCTTCTGCTTTCCAGGTGGAACCAGGTGTGCAACCACTGGGACCTGCCTCTGAAGGACATGAAAATTTCCCTCCCAAAAATGCAATAACAGGCCAAGAGACCAGAAAACAGATCCAGCAGCTGGTGAGTTGTGAACTTGGTTTGGGGGAAGGAATGCTACACTTTTTTATTTTTCTTGGGTTTTCCACCCAGATAGAGATTTTAGGGGCTGAAGTCTTTTTAGGTGCAGCTGCTCTGGCAAAAGTGGGAAGCTTGGGGAATCAGTGGGAAAACACAGGCCATCTGCATGGAGAGTGTTGCTGGGTGGCAGCTCCAGGTGCTGGGCTGGCAGGGGAATATGTCACACTAAAATGAGAGGAAAACATGCCAGTAGGTTCTGTGCTGTGTTTGGTTTAGTCTTATTTGAACTGGGGACAGATGTGGATGAGGAATATGTCCCTTGGGAATTTTTCCAGCAAATTATGACAGTTCACAGGGAGGTTTAGCAGCTCTTTTCTATCTGAGGAGCCAAGAGGTAGCTGCAGGAGTAGCTGCAGGTAAAGGTACATAAGCAGAGGATGTCTGTGCTCTGTTAGGTGTCATTTGGGTGAGAATAGGGGCTGAAATAGCACAGCTGATGTTTAAAGCTGAGAATTTTGCACAGCTCTGTCTTTTTGTCCCCCGCATCCTGTCTCCATACTACTCTCTCCAAATAGGAACAATCTGTGCAAGTGGGAAACAGGACTGATTCCAGAAGATTAAAGGCTTGAGGAAGAGAGAAATAGTTGTTTCACTTAAAAAGTTTTTTAGTTTTCCTACACTTAAAAAAAAAAAATCTCCCTTGGTTTCTACATTGTTCAAGTTTGTCACAAAGAGATTTTTATGAGAAAATCAGATAATGCAGCACTGGGTCTGAGAGGCTGGCCTTGAATTTCCCATGCATTGTAAGAGTGTGCACTTGCTGATCTACTGCTGCTTGTTTCCTGCAGGAATTTGAACTCAAGAAAAAGCGCAAAAAATGTGAAAACCTTGAGCATGAAGTGAGGAAAAAGCATAAAAGATGCAAAGAACTAGTAAGTGTTCTTGTTGCCTGCTGTTGTGAGTGTGATGGGAGAAGAGGAGCTGGGTTGTTGTGTGTCTCTTGGATTCTCCAGCTCATCTTAGTGATGAATCACCATCTTTCTGGTTATTTGGACAGTGTCACAAATTTTGGGCTTGTTTATTTAGTCTTTCAGTTACCTGTGGGTTGAGTGCAGCCACATAAATCACTGGGTGGAATTCCATGGCCTTTGATAGTTTGGGGAGATAATTAGCATTTTCACAGGCACTCCGGCACTCCAGACAAATATTGAAAGATTTCTTTCCTTTTCTTTTCTTTCTTTTTCTTTCTTTTCTTTCCTTTCCTTTTCTTTCTTTTCTTTCTTTTCTTTTCTTTTCTTTTCTTTCTTTCCTTTCCTTTCTTTTCTTTCTTTTCTTTTCTTTCTTTCCTTTCTTTCCTTTCTTTTCTTTCTTTTCTTTCTTTTCTTTTCTTTCTTTCCTTTCTTTCCTTTCTTTTCTTTTCTTTCTTTTCTTTCTTTCTTTTCTTTCTTTTCTTTTCTTTTCTTTTCTTTTCTTTTCTTTTCTTTTCTTTTCTTTTCTTTTCTTTTCTTTTCTTTTCTTTTCTTTTCTCTTCTCTTCTCTTCTCTTCTCTTCTCTTCTCTTCTCTTCTCTTCTCTTCTCAAATCTTCTCTTCTCTTCTCTTCTCAAATCTTCTCTTCTCAAATCTTCTCTTCTCAAATCTTCTCTTCTCAAATCTTCTCAAATCTTCTCAAATCTTCTCTTCTCTTCTCAAATCTTCTCTTCTCAAATCTTCTCTTCTCTTCTCTTCTCTTTTTCTGTAACAGTTATTCCCTATATTTTCAGAACTGAGAATGAAGTACATTGGGAGGTATAAGACTAAAAGTCTTGCAATTGAAAATTTTAATTTAGAGGCTTTGAATAAAATAATCTGATGACTCATGACAACGGTAATAGTCCTTGACCAAAGTTGTGGTGAAAGGCTTGTTCAGAGTCGACCTAAGTCTCAGGTCACCAAATAGGCCTTGTGGAGGAATCACCAGCCTGGGATACAAGTAGCCTGGGGCTACTGCATGATCATTTTCCCAATCCCAGCAAGAGTAGAGTAGTGAAGAACACCAAGTAACCCTCTCATAAGCCTTGCTTACCCATTGCTCATTCATACAACCCTTCAAACAACACAATTTGTGGCTACTTCAAAGTATGCATGTCCTAACTGCCTAAGTATTCCTGGGAAGACTTTGCACTTCAGCTGCCCTGGCTCCCATGCCATCAGCAGCACAGAAGCTAGTTACTTTAAAGCTAGAACAGCTCTGTCAACATCAACTACAGCCACTGTGAACAAGTCAATGCTTTCATGAATGCTCAAGATCTAGCAAACCCTATTTGCTGCCTTTAAATAAGGGAATGATTGGCATAGTGGCAGCAGGCACAGTGGAATAAGAGAAGCATTTCCATTGTCTTTCTGGAACATGATGGTGACCTCTGAAGATCGAGATCAAATTGGAGCAAAAGAATGTAGCAAGGCTGCATTGTTTTCTTCCACTTCTTCAGAACAAATAGAGAAATATAAAATTCTCTTAGTTCTACTGACTTCAGGAAAGCCGTGACAGCCTATACCAGTATCTGCAACTGGTAGCTTTCATAAGCATTGAAACACATGCACAAAACCCCTGCGTTTGTGTTTTGGAGGAAAATTCTGTATAGAAAAAGGTGGCATATGTTTTATGAAACAGCACCATTTCTACCGGCTGTATACCTTTGGCTCTGTATTGCTGGAAGAACTGTATTTTGTCATGAGTGGACATATGCTCTGCTCTCACATCCTCACATTCCTTCATGGGATGAAGGAAGTACTGCAGCTCAACTTTTTCAAAGTGTATCTACCTTCAAATCTCTTCGACATTCACAAGCAGGCTCCTTTACAAATGCCTGGCAATTATGTCCACATCTATTTTTAGAGTTGTCTAACACACTTCAAAAAGAAGGAAGGAATGCAACAAAAACAGGGCTACCATGTGTCACTTCCTTTAAAAACAACGCTTGAGTTGCCATGACTTACTACTTTACTGCTTACAAGATGGGTGGTTTCCTCCTTGAGATTTTTCCAGCCACTGATTCTAGTGAAATTTAGTCTCTCAAACAGTATTTCTTTCAGTTTCTTGGGAATAGGAACCCAGGCAATGGTGGCACAAGAAACACACTATTGGATGCCACAGCCCGCGGGGAAAGGGAATGGGACCGGGCACTGCAATGAGGGTCTTTGACACAGTAGAGGTCGGTGAAGCAATGCCAATTTTATTAGGGGAGCACGAGACTTAAATAGGGTAGGATAAGGAGGTGGAACCAGGCGAGGGGAGGAGTCTAGGATTGACAGCTCAGGGACACATATAATAGGGCGACTGGGTAAGGAAGGGAGGAGTTTTGCTGTAACCGGGGGAATGGGCCAAACTACAACCAATGGCAGGCAGAGGAGCGCGAAAACAGGGGAGGACAACAGGTTTTGGCGGGAAAACTATGAGGGGAGAAGAAGGCAATATGGAGGATAGGGTTTTTTAAAACAACAACTGGGGTACATATAACATCACAATAACACAACAATAAACTGGGGAAAAAACGACAGTCCGGTATATGTCATATCCAGTAAACAAGTGTCCATTCCAGTGTGTGCTGTCTATTCCGGGTTATAAATCTGCCTCCATGCTTGGTATTTGTTCCAGTCACTTTCCTCTTCCCCAACAGTTGGACAGAAGATAGAATATTTGAGAAACATTAGCTCTGTGATACTCTTACCTGGGAGAAATGCATGACCTGGGAAGGAATACCTTGTGCTGTAATGTCTTACATGACATGAAGCCCAAAAAGGCTGCTGAAAGAGAGTGACAGTTTAACATGGATTATTGCATTTTGACTATTTCTCCTACAGGTTAGAGACTCCTCATATTTAACACACAATGTGTTCTGCTCTCTGTGGACTAGTTATGAACATGTTACATAGATACCCTCAAAAACACTTATAGGCTGCTTGTTAATATTGGTTTTGTATATCCCATCTTTTCAAAACCTACATTTCAGTATAATCAGCACAAATGAGGAAACACTTGGAACCACCTGTGAAAACCTCAGTCTTTTTTGGCCCTGTTAAAAGAGATGTTGGGATAGTCCACGATCTTTCCCTCTAAGTGAACAAAGGATGAGGAATAGCTATTCCACATCTGTAAAAAGTCATGGGACTTTTGATCACATGAGAGAAGAGGACTAGCTAGGAAATGAAAATAGGTCTGTAGTGCAGAAGAGGTACTTCAAAGAAATCTTTAATTTTCATGCTGTCCAGGATGAAAACAGAGCTTGGCCGTCATTTGAAGCTGTTCTGGGATATGTCACAATGAACAGAGATTAGCTGTTATATTCAGCATTTGTTTTGGTATCCTCAAAATCCTATAAAATTCTGATCTTTATCAAATTGAGCTAGAAGGACAAACAAACCAATAAATCTATTTTTATGATGATTATGTTATACAACTCAGGGATTAAATAAATGTTAAATATAATGCGTGGGAACACTAGCTAATCGTCTTCCAATCATAAGAGTAGGTATTAAGAAGTAGACTGTAGTATGGAACTGATGTTCAAAGAGATTATTTTTCTTAAAATTATAGCAAGTAGAATAACCATTTTTTATTAGTCATTAGTGCCACCCATCACCACGAGTACTTAGTCCATTTCTTACACAGAACAGCTATTGAAAATGCATTGTCAGCTTTAACCTAGTATGCCCTCAATGATTTGGGATTTGGGAAATGCCCTGTATTTTCATGTCCTAGGGCCACTGGGGAGACCAGCAGAGATTCATAAAGGGAGATGCTGGCTGAAATCTTCTGTAGCAGGTTTAGATCTTGCTCTTAGCCATGAGCTTTGTTATTGTTTAAGGTGTCCTGCTCTGTGTTCACGCTCCATCTTGCAGTTAGGACAGGGTGGGCTGTAGGATGTACATTTGTATGTGCCTTTCTTCTATTCTTACCCCATGAATTTTTATTACTGATGCTGGGATAGATGCTTTGACCTATTTTTGAAACTGGACATGTAGAGATGTATTTTGAAAATGCGAATGTAAATAATAACCATGTATTATTAGGAGAAAGAATGAGTACCACAGAATTAAATACCCAAGAGTTGCTATTTATTATACTCCTTGACTCTATCCTCAGTGATGTCTACTAAATCACCTGACAGGAGACCTATGCTGTGGAGAACTGCTCTGGCATGTGGGCAGCTGTATGGCAAGGTGCCTGACACCCAGGAAATCGATCTCACCTTGCTACTAACTGCATCCACAGACTGGTCTCATCTCAGGGGTGGAAGGAACAGACTCAATTCCAAAATCTGAACTGGCAGAAGCCTGTAGTCTAGCAACAAACAACCATAGTCAACATTATACCAGGGGTATTAGTGACAGAAGCACAACTCTCCAGTTTTGGCTGGGCCACTATCTTAGTTGATATGTTTCTTCACAGGTGAAGACATGTCCTGTCTGAATTAGGCAGATGCAGGTGGCCTGAGTTCATCTTTGCACCTTTCTTTACACTTTTCTCCACAATGACGTGTTGTGGGTAAGGTTCTGTAAGACTATTACCAGTTAAAAGTAGCACCATAAGTAGAACAGATCCTGGGATATCTGCTGCAGAAGGAGCAGTCCTGAACAAACTTTTTATGTTCATAGCAGAGAAGAAAGGCAAGTTGCCTGATAGTATTCTAGGCTAAGTTGTACAGAAGAGAGATATAATCATCTCTAACATTGGTGGCTGCCAGCTCCATTCTGTATGTTCAGTTCAATTATTGCATAAATTGTTTAATTTTATTAATGCAATATTTAAAACATTACATAAAATATTTAATTTTAGAAGGGGCAGCTTGAAGACAGTTTTTTCCATAGTATAACATATACTCAAACACAGAATATATTTAATAATATATACCTAAAGCTCAGAATTAAAGTTCAATGTTCTATATAAATGATGGGGAAAAGTCCACAATACCCATCCTCTGAGTATTGTCAGAATTTATGGGTTGATGATAAGCCTGTACTAATTTCGTAAAACATTGATGATACTTCCAGCTACAGTAAAAAAACCCCATACAGATATGAATATATGTTAATAACCTGAAAAAAGTAAGCATAAAAAATGGGGTTTACATTATGTGATATATGTAAAATCTAAAAATTCAGTAGCAGTTCAGACATTAAACTTTATTTTTTTGCAAGTTGTAAGAATAAGGAGATAGATTTCAGTTTGAATTCCTCAAAAAAACCCTCTCATTCATAATTTAAATAGGGTATTTGAGTGAGAATCTTTGCAGAGATTGACTGTTAGAAACAATCAGTCATTAAAATGGGGTCATGAAACATAAACCTTCAGAGAAGGAACTGGTATGCTTCACTCCAGGAAACCATGCTGCTCGGATTGTTTATGTCTGAAATGATATCTGTTTGCAGGATTCAGATCAGTGAGGAGGAACTATAGTGCCTTCTCTTTTTTTCCAGCCCTATCTGGCTGCCAGTGTGTCTGAGCTGTCAAGGAACAAATGCTCTGACTTCATCTCACATGCTCTTTCCTCCGTATTCTGACAGTGCCTCTCAGGTTCGGAGATGTGTCAACCCCATTGTAATGAATGTTGCTAAAATGGATGCACTGAGGAATTAAACATGGAGATATATGTTGAAATTGCCTTTCCTATTTGTCAAAGGTGACAAGCCCCTGAAAGAAATTTGGAAAGAATAAGCACATCTGTAATGGCTGAAGGTGGGTTTTTTCCTGCTTCTACAGATAATGCTTCGTATAAAGCCAGCCCTCTTCACTATGGTTTTCTTATCAGACAGAATCTTACCACTAAAACAGCTGCAATCAGAAGTCTAATTGCCTTTCAGAGGAGCAGTGGGATTGCATAAAACAGAATCACTTAATTTCTAGTTCATCATCCTAGCCTAGCATCCTCAGCATTCCTGTATTGTTTTCTAAGTGTTTGCACCATCTATGTTAATAAAGATGATCATGTCACAGTCAACAAGCGAAAACAATGTCTTCAGGAGGAATGGTTTCTTATGAAGGGAAAATGCTTAATACATATGCATCCATCCCAGGAGTCCAACACCCTTCCTTAGGAAGAGCTTGTAATTGATTTAATTCAGAAAAGCCTTTGGGATCTCTATTAAATAAATTAGGTTTAGTGGGAAGGCTCTGTCAATCCAACAGTTTCCCTAAAGTACAGCTTTGAACCCCTCCATTGCTCTCACAGGGATTTGGTTATTATTAAAAAAAAAAAAAAAAAAAGAGAAAAAGGGACAGAGAAATAGGATAGCAGCTCATGCCATTTAAATAAATGTCAGCTCCAGTTGACTTGACCTACACTGCAAGAATGGTTCTTTTCAGAAGGCTACTTTGCAAATTTCACAAAAAAATATCATGAGCTGATCTTTGGCAACATTTCCGCAACATTTCATATATGTCTCACCATCCATAGTTCATCTGTAGTCATATTGCTCCTTAGCAGCTCCTGACTGAAAGTCAACTTGATCTCATGCCTGTCCACCAACGTAAATGCTGTTAGGAAAGGACATGGCATGGGGCTTGATCTAAACTCTTGATGAGTTATTGTTCTGGGAAGACAATTTATCTGAGAAGTGGGTTAAGTTCTTGACTTTGTTTTTCCAATATTTCAGTAAGAGTCTTACACAGTCTCTAGGCAGAGATTTGGACCAGCCTGGCTCTGGTCCAGAGGAGTCAATGTCTGAGCTGAACTCTTCCTGTGTGTTGCATCCACAGATTAAGCTGCCTTAAGCTCAGGCCAAACTGAAGTGCTCTTTAGAGAAGAGCCTATATTTGGCTTGCTTCCTGACCAACATGGCCCAAGATAGCCAAGATGATGCTCTAACCCAGACTGCCAATAACTGTCCTAAGTAGAGCACCAGTGCTCCAAGCCAAGACTAGACTACAAGGAAAGAGCGAGCAAGGGTAACAAAACTCAGTGGGATTATGACTGCTTTCAAATCCTGGCCTCTGTGAGGACTACATGGCTATACCTGTTGAAACTAGAATTTTCTCTTAACATAGAAAAAGGACAAGAAGCAGTTGATACTGTTTGTTACCCAGCAATAACATTGCAATGGGGACACCAAGACTTTGTCCGCTGCCGAGTTAGAAGTCCTGCACCAGCTAGAGACAGAACAGCACTGAACTCTATTGTACACAGACACAGCAGACAACTTTAGATAAATGAATAATGTTTCAAAGTAGGTAAAGTACTTTTCATTCTTGTATTTAGTCCAACCAGCTGAAAGTCGATGGAAGCTGAATTAGCTCATGCACTTTCAAATGACTCATCACTCATGCATTTGCTCTGTGAAGTGCATCTCCTACTGCTCTATTCCGTGGAGGCACAGTGCAATGAAGGCAGTACTCAAAAAAGAAGGCAGGTATCCGAATTTCCCATGCTGTTTTCTCACTATCTAATACATCCTGTCTAGGATCTTGCCCATGCAAGTTACTGCAGTGTCACTGATTGTAGCTGGTGCATGCTGAGTTACACAAGACTAAGTTATATGGAACCTCGGGATAAATGAGCAATTGCCTACATGAAATTTTTAATTTGAATGTTAATGTAGTCTCCTATGCAGCAGACAACATTCAAATCAGATTTTCTTAAAGTTTTCTGTTGTTGGAAATATATACACAAAAAAAGCACCTTTGTAAATAAGATCTTAAATCAAATGGGAAAATTCACAGGCCGTTCTCTTTAATTAATTTGAGCATCACTAATTTAAACTAAGTTCTCCTGAGTAATTATGGTAACAGCACTTAAAAATAATGCTCCTGTGAAAAGCTTTGCTAATTCAGAAAATGATCAGAATTAATGTTACTCATTTTGCAAAGAGGAAAGAAGATTGTATCTGTTGTGGCACATGCAGAAAGTTCTAGTCTATTAGCAAACAAGATCAAAAATTAGATCATTAACACTGGCTGAAACAAGTCAGATTTTGATATTTAAAAATTATAGGTCTTATAAGATCCTTAAGAGGAAAAGGGAAAACAAAGCAAAAATGGTGTGTACTCACAATGGGAAGGGAAATTATCCTTCATAATACTAGTAGACAACTGGTTAGGTTGCAACCACTTTCACATTTTATCATTGCTATAAATACTTTTTTATTTTTTATTAAATTAATGTCACACTGGCCAAAATTATCTTGCCATCATGACAAGCTGCTGCTGGACAACTTGCATTTTTAGTTTCTTCCTCAAATTTCTCACAGGTTAGCTTCCAGGCTCTTCTGATTTAATTCTACACACCATAAATGCCTCTGGCTTTGGTCCAGTAAGTAGGAAAGTTTTTTTATTTAACCTGCTGATTTTTTTGATTTTCTATCAAATGTCATTGTGTGGCTGTACTTCAGTGAGCCCCTACAGAAATACAGTTTCTGCAAGAACAATGCCATGCAAAGGGGAGCTAAAGAATTAGAAATTTCTCCTGCAGTGACTGATGAGATATTGAAAGAACAGCTTTCAACACAAGTCTATACTCTTTTGCCTTTACATGAGTTCAGCATATCCAATGGAATTGATTTGGTGATGATTTGGTTTCTTTTATCAAGGATCTGATGTTCTTCCTAGAGTGTAATTCCATTTTGTTGATCCACTGGGGAGAGCTGTTCGTGCAAGGAGCCAGTCTGTAAACATGTTTCATTAGAAGGTCTTGGCTGACTGTCAGTGGCGTTTGTGAGATAAAATATATAGATTTATGTCTGTAAGAAGGATTAGTCTATAAGTGGACTTAATATATGCAACCATGGAGTTACAGAACACTCAGTCGCACACACTCAAAATGCTGAGTATGCTGTCAAAATATTCCTTAGTTAGATTCATAATCACAAGTTAAATTGTTTCGTATATTAATCTGCTACGAAACAAGAAGGTGTATAAAAATAGCTCCTGCAGCATTGTAACTACCTGTTGCCCACTATGACCATGCAAACTCAGCTAAGCCTAGTTAGGGTCCTACCTTCTCGGACGATACTCATCTTTGTCCCTGGTCTTTTGGGGGTTGGTAAAATGGGGTTACTAATCCGTTTTACTTAGAGGCTATTGACATCACAGTCATGATTAGACCTGTTCATTTGTTCTCTCTTTCTCTTCTTGGGCACCTGGTATTTATTAGCAGTCTTTAAAGAGTCTAGACTATACAGTGGAGTAAACATCACAGACAGGAAGGAAGTATGTAGGGTTCTATAGGGAAGAGCAAGATGGCTAATTTTAGATATTTCTATCATTAAACATGTAAATACTATATGCAGGCAACTTGTCTGGCACTTCTTCCATAACCTACAAATCAAAAGAAGATTCTGACCTTTATTTATTTCTGTAGAAAAGTGCATAAAGGCGTGTATATGGGGCACTTTCTTTTTTTAATCTATGTTGAAATCTATTTAGTGTTGAGAATAATAGCATATGGAAAGACAAAGAGACTTGAGGTTGTTATGGTCTTAACATACCGCAGTATTCACTTCTAAAATTGTTTTTTCTTTTGCTTTTCTTTCTGATATCAACGAGAAAATTAGATGCTATGGAGTGAGCAAGATAAACAGCAAGAATTCTGATCTTCTTCCTCATTTAGAAAACTGAGATTACTTTTCTATTGGGTTGCATTTGCTGGTTTTCAAGTGTTTCTTAGAGCAAAGAAAAAGCCCTAAAAAGTAAGTATCTCTCCAAAGCACTTTCTAGCAAATTGGATGGCAGTACAAGATTTCTGCATTAAATTTAGACATAAGTATCAGAAAGAAAATGTAGCATAAAAAGATTTCTCTTTTAAGTATGTTTATATTTAGATACTGCTGGGAACTTCAGTCCAGTTAAAAAAAATTTGACACTAGGTTCTCAACTGACTTAGGCTAATGTTGATATATTGCCCTTTGTTTAAAGAAAAAATAACTGAATTGCTGGAAAGATGAATGGTGTATCTTTGCCTTGTTGTACTACAGTATAGGGGACTAAGCATTTACAGAGTACGTTTAGAGTTTAATTTTTGGAAGGATTATCTAGAACATAGCCTTTCCTGGTTTGCACCTGATTAATTCCAAGGCTGAATACTGAAATGCTTTCTTAGGCAACATTAGCACTAAATTCTGAGATAGCATCTAAGAGTTTGAAAACAGATTTGCAAAGGTATTTAGATACTTAAAGATGCAGATAGGTATCGAATAGGATTTGCGAAAAAGCTTATACGGGATCTGGGACTAGTTCCCTTTGAGAAGTAATGTATATTAGACGTCAAACAGACCTGGTGTTTTGGAAATACCATTGGGCATTTCCATGCAAAATTAGATGCCTAGGGATCTTCAGAGTTTTTATCGTTTACCTTCCATCTGAAATTATTTTAAAATCTATCTTGGATTAAGAGAGATGAAACAAATATAAGAAATTAATACGTCAAATTAAAAAAAAAAAGATGTGACAACCTGTAAACATCTGACACGTAAGTTCTGGATGTTCACATTTTAAACTACTATCTACACATATCTCATGAATTATGAGACCAGGAGGGTGTAATATATACAGAGAGTAGATTACCTGACTTTACAAGGCTGTTTATAAGAACACGTCTGATTTGACTCGGCATTTGAAATATATTTATGGCACACAAGCTCCTTTTCAATTGCAAGTCAAGTACAGCTCTGTGAACTATTACATTTTTCTCCTGCTGAAATCCAGAGAAATTAAATTGTTGCCTTGAGCCATGTTTTGAACTACTAACTATTGCCACTTGAACCAAGAAAAGCTTTAAAACTTACACTGCAAGACTTCTCCAGAAGCTACAATATCCACCTCCAAGCCACCAAGTCAGCTGCTGATGGGAACATTTTTTTTTCGGGTTGCCCCACAGGTATTTACCTTTCAAGTCAGTCACTGCTGAATTCATTGTGCGTTGATCCTACATGAGTACAACTGTAGGTCCCTAGCAAGGATTTACAAGAAATGCTAGTGTGCCTAAAATGTTAGTGTGCCATGACCATGCACATGAAACAGCCCTGAGCATAAAGACCTGACAGATGAATCTTGCTGTGTCCCTGTGCAATGAGATAAAAAAATCTTTGCCTTTCAGCTTTTTTTAATCAAGCAAAGAAAACCAAGGGACATTTCTTTTGTTCTGTAGTTGTATGTGTGTCAGTGCCATGCCTTTCCCAGTTTATTTGTTGTGATTTATATTTTCAGAAAGCGTATATTGTGCTGCATGAGGAATGTCTGTTGAATTGAATTCTCTGACTGCGGCTACTTTAGATGAGCTCAGTATCTTAATCTGATGGTGATTTCTTGTTTTTATAGAACCAATGTGTACAGTGGCTGCACTACTTAAAGTAATTAATTTTGGTCTCATCCTGCAAATTCTTCACTCTGCAGGAATTGCCAGGAAAAAAACAACTGTTGCATATAATAAACAAAAATAATACCCTACAGCAAGTTTCTATTTAAATATTGTGCCACAGGTCAAAGTCTCCTTTAGCTGTATGAGTTCAGATAAAGCACCTAGAAGTTCAAAAGAAACAGGAAGATTTTTCTAAAACTTCAGCAAGGCTTCTGTAAGCACTGGCATTAATATACCAAAAGATAACTGAATATCCAAGGTGGCTGGAAAACCACTGGTTCTATCTGCAGATCTCTCTGCTGAACCTGAAGGAAGGACATCCATAGAGGATGTGAGAAAAGGAGAATACAAGGATTAAAAGACCGGAAGTGGCCTGAGTTCCTGTGACTGGCAATCTAGCAGAGCTAGGCTCTGGCAAAATATTCTCTAACTGCAGTGTTAATACTAAATGCCAGCAGAAATTGGCCAGCAGGCAGTACTTGTGTAGCAGACAGGGGAAAAATACCTGAAACTTGTATGGCCAGATCATAACTGTAATTGTCAGCAGCATTTTGCCTTTTCTACTAGGGGACTCGTCACCTCCTGAAATTAGAAGCCTTCTCCTAAGTAACTAAACTGGATTAAGGCAATCGTAGGCAATGCGTTAGAAGCAAAATATATGCCAATAAATGCACATTATACTTTAATTTTTCTCATGGACTTCAGGAAACAGGAGATGCAGAAGAACCAACAGATCAGAGAGTCTGCTTCCCTCTGATGACATGGACTGCTCTTCACCCATCCTTCCCAGTGTTTGGTACTGGGCAGTCAGCCTTATTTTAAGCACATCAAGCAATGACACACTTAGCCTATCCCTTGCAGGTCTCCATTCCTAAACTTCCGGCTCATATGTATGCTGAAGTAATGCAGCACAGGATTTTGGGAGTATGCAATTTTTTTTCTCAAATTGGCAAAAACTACTTTTAAATTCAAAATAAATTAAAGAGAGAAGAGAAGATTTGAGAAGATTTGAGAAGATTTGAGAAGATTTGAGAAGAGAAGATTTGAGAAGATTTGAGAAGATTAGAGAAGAGAAGAGAAGAGAAGAGAAGAGAAGAGAAGAGAAGAGAAGAGAAGAGAAGAGAAGAGAAAGAGAATAGAGAAGAGAAGAGAAGTAGACGAGAAGATCCGAATAAGATAAAGAAACGACTCCAGGCAAGCAGCAAAGAATCTCCCGCCCGCCCCGGCCAAGACAAACCCGCACTCCCCAATAAAACATTACTACGGTCACCTACCCGACAAGAACCCCCCCCCCCTACCCTACTGACACCTCCCCACCCCCCGCCACCCCCGACCACTCACAGCCCTCCTACAGCCTTCCCCTTTCCAGTTTTTCCCCAGAAACCTCTTTATATGACCCAGTATGACAAGAATATCTTCTGCCTGCCCCAGGTAGAGTGTTGGAACTGGAAGCACTGCCTACCCGCACCTTTGAATGTTAAAAGGTGATGGTAATGAAGTGATCCAGTTTATGCCCTTAGCTTTTGGATCCTCATGTTGCTGAAAGTAAAGAAACTATGAACTTGGAGGTTGGAGGCACAGCCCATTCAGTTAGGTAAACTGTGTCAGATTTTTGGCTTAGTTGATGGTATCTTACTTTCATCTGAATGGCCTTCCTCAGATTGGTTGTGTGAGTGGCGTGTTGGGATTTCCTAAGTCAAAGGAGTAGAAAATGGGGCACAAAGGGATCTCCTGAGAGAAGTCTGGGAGACCATTGTCCAGACATCATGAAAGGGAGGACGAAACAGCATGTTCATAACCCTTGTCATGGAGAAGAACGGCTGATCCCGACCCAGCAAATCAGAATGCTATTGTGCTGTTGTGGCAAGTGCTGAAAATGGGGACAGAGAAGCACAGCACTGCAGCTCTGGGGGGTGAGAGGGGAGTTTCCAGTGCTGCGGGGGCCACAAGGTCCTCTCAGATATGCTTTGTGTGAAATGCTTTCTTGTTTCCCAGCAATTCACTTCTGGTTTTGTACAGTTCACCCTTCACAATCTGCACAGTCATCGATGGTCACATCAGCCAGGGAGACACGTGCTGCCTACAGATGCTCCCTCAGCACAAACACAAGGCAGTGCAAGCTAGACAGTCTTGCCATTTTCCATACAGCTACTGTTACAGGCTCACAAAACATGTGAGTTATTTACTCATTATTGGCTGCCCAGTTCCAGGCATGGTGCTTCCCAAATAACATGAAGACACTAATCTCTCCCTACAGAACACAATCCAAAATAGGAAAGATCTTGTTGGAACAGGGGTAAGGGACACCAGATACAAGCAAAGGGCTCAAGGCAATTAGCAGCAACTTTTGTTGCTGCTGTCACGACACAGCAACTTTCCATTCTCCCATTACCTTCATATAATATCACCCTTCAGTTCAGCTATTCACCCCTTCTATCTGCTGGAAATCATGACCGCAGTTTTTCCAAAGAGCTCAAACAATATTTTTATTTCTCATCCAGCTAAACACAAAAATCCTGCAGTAATAACATGTCTTTTCCAGGAAAGCTCATGTCTAATATCAACTGGATGAGAACTTCGGAACTCCTGAACAAGGAGGTAATTTTAACTGTTTATGTGCTAATAAGCTATCTAAAGGACTGAAGAGATTTCTTATTTGATTATATCTCTTACGAATAAGAAGAAAGCTTCACCTTTCTACCCATCACAGGTTACTACACAGCTATGGCATGAGCAGGTGCCATCCTACAGTAGCTGATGAGTGAACCACCGTCCATGGCTGATGTGTCAGTTCTCAGCATATTCTGAAATATTCTGGAATTTCGCTGTTTGAAATATGGCCATTTTCTCAGTAGTAGTAGAAAAATGTGCTGAAAAATATCTCAGTGAACAAATTGACCTATTCTCCTGGGCAAGATGCTGTGAAAGTGGGTTAAACACTGTGGTTTGTCAGATGTGCTAGTAGATGAGCTGTATTCTCAGCACTGATCCTAAGAAGAATACACAGAGCAAATTTCACTTTTACAGTCGCTAATTGAACACGACTGTGGCTGATAGCACTTTCCTACATCCTCTGCCTACCCTCAAAGACTATGTCCCATTTGTTTATTGGAAATATTCATGTTTCCTCAGAGATTCAGCAGCGACTGCATCTCTCTGCCAATAGGATCTTGCATGTTGAGTAATTATTCTGCATTTGTTTCTCACTCTTGCCTGATCTAGCCAGTTTAAATCATCATGTTCATGCAACCCTTTTGCCAGCAGATAAGGGAGTGCAAATCATGCCTAACTTTGCATTTGGTTATGCCACCCCTCATAGTCATCAAAGAAATATCAGGGTCATCTAGACTCAAACTGAGCAATGTCAGATAACTTTTAGCTTTACATATACTTTCAAAGTAACAAACAACCCCGGGTAAACTGTTGAGCAAGTAGCATTCACAAGGAGGCAGACAGAAAGAAGGAGACAACAAAGAAAAACAACATTGGTTGAAGTGAAACATGTTGGGAAACCATGCTTTCAGAAGGCCTGATAATATGAGATGAGGATCTCCAGCGCATTGGGTTATGACTTCCACATATTTTTGTACATGGGCTTGCCCAGACCCAAGCTCACACATCAAAACACCACTCAGCTCTCAGCACATCAGCAGCAGGCATCAGAACCACCGAAGTTAGCTCCAACAGAAGACAGGCTCAAATGTAACACTCTAATTTAAGGGCATCTCTAGAAGCAAAATGTAAAATTGTCTTCTACCTGCAGATAGCTTTTTTCCTAGACTTGTTGGAAAATGGCTGACACTGTGAGGTTTTTGTACTGCAAGTAGCCCCAGAAACACTGTATTTCAGTGAGATGTCTGCCACCAGCAATGGGTCTGTAATGCCAATGGCAATTAAAACTTTGAAAAGTAGCATGCAGTATCTCCCAGTTAATGAATAGTGATGAGTATGGTTCATGAGTATGGTTCATGAGATTGTTCATAGACCTTTGAGCTTGGCTCAAACCTCAGGTAATTTTTCATTATCTTGCAATCCTCTGCACCTTCAAAACAATCAAAGTTCTTCCATGAACTTCTAAAAAACAGGGTAAAATATCTCAGGACATGCAAAAACTCACCTGCTCCGAATACACAATAGGGAAAGCACAGCTCATGGTGTAGTACTAGCATAAAGCAACATAACCTGTATCAACCCAGATAAAATACTATTGCATGATTTATGACAAAACATTCTCAGTGCAGTTGGAAGAAGTGAATTCTGGAGGGTGAGACACAGATTAAAAGAAGCTGATTTTCTGTTAAAAAAAAAAATTAAAAATCTGTAATTCCTTTTTTTTTCCCCTTAAAAAAAAAAAGAATAAAAGTCAGCTGGGAAGGGCATCCAAAGTTTTCCTTATGCACAGGCAAAGCCAGCCATGGCCTTGCACATCATCAGGCCATATAAAGCAAACAGAGGAGTGGTAGTAGCAATGCTCTGATCCTTTTCCCCAACTGGTAGCTGAAACCTGTCTCACGAAAGAGATCAAGGTCCCTGTTACTTCTATATAGGAGTTACGTATATCCATATAGAGAGACTAACTCAATCTATATATTATTTACAGTATGTTTTGAACAGGTTGTTTTTCTGTAAATACCTATACTCAGAGGGATGGCTTCAGTCTCTGTTAAGGCTATGCTGTAGCATCAAGGGTTTAATAGCTGTGTGGTGAGACCAAGGTAGCCCAGGGCACCCAGACAGAGAGTTGTGCATCTTCTACCCCTCTTTTAGAGGATTCCTATAAGCACACCCACATCATTCTAGAAGAAATGCCACAGGGCTGCCAGAAGCAGGGAGTGTGATATCCTGGTAGCAATGAAAGAAATTCTGACTTTCCCTCATGATATTGCGTTCCTTAGTTTTCCTGCAGTCAGAGTTTTGATGGATGACTCTGATAGGTCACGACAAGGATGAAATGCCACCTGTTTCTAAAACAGCCTCCGCAGGCAGTTCAGGTAAAAGCAATAGAACAATGTAACCCCCTCAGTCCGCTGTTTGGCCTGTGGCTTGTAAATATGGTTGGCAGACTACCAGGCTGTGTGTACAGGCAGTCCTCGAGCCTCCAGACCCAGCTCGAGGTGACCATAGTGCCCGTCTCCCTCTGTGACTGTCTCTTGGCTGCCACCTCCACCTCTCTGTCCTCACTGGAACACAGCTATTTCTGCTTGCATGCCTCAGGCAATGGTTCCTTTTGTTTCTTCTGCTCCAAGGATTAGCAAATCAAGCTGGATATTAACCCAGGAGGCAACATAGTGCCCCATAAAGAGCTAACAGCGTGTGACAGTCTGCTGTGCTGTGTCCCAGCTGTGTACTCAGTGACCCCAGGTCTGGAACAACACAGAAGGCACTGAGCCCAGTGCCCCTGGCATCTGACTTGGATTCGTGTAAATGAATGATTAACAACTACTAAAAAAACCACCTGAACCATACAAACAGTTTTAGCTCCGTATTTCCGTAAAAAAAAGTTTAAAGGCTCACTTTTGTACCCTTTATTGCCAAGTCTCAGTACAGCACTTCAAGTCAGTTACGGGCAGAGATACGCTATGTAGGATCACAAAACACAGATATTTTGGGATTCAGTTTCCTTAGGTGCTATGAAATGGACGTTCTAGTGAATGTTGTGCATAGCAAGTTTTTCTTTCCTTCCACAATGTGTTTAGCTCCAGCAGCAGCAATACATACTTCAGGCTGCTGGCCAGCTGTAATAAGATGGATCCGTATCTCAGGAAGAACAACTGGTCTGTGAAAACCTCCTGTTTCTGAGACTGCCTCTGGACCTGGTAACTATTACAGCCAGTAGAACTGAAATACGGAAGACATTTGTGGTTTTCCCAGTAGGCTGTTAGATTAAGGGCTTCAGAGGAATGGTTTAACAGAGAGGAACATTTAAGTCATTGTTTGGATTTATTAAAAGAGGGAAGGTCTTGGACCAGTTCCCTTAAAAATTAACATCCCTCAGGGCCTGAGATGCTTCTCCTGCTGCTTGCAGGGACCCATTTGAGGCTGAAGCATGGATGAGAGCTACAAACGTTGCTCTGGGTCTCTGGGTAGAGGAGAAAGAAAAAGGCCATGGAGCAGTGGAAGAGAGCAAATGAGGATGACAGCTTTTTCTGCGTCTGAATTACCAGGAATTTGAGGTATTGTCAAACTCTGTCTGTCCCCTCATTCAACATCAGCCTATTACAGGCTGGACTGAGGACACCAACTTATTTCATATGACCAATACAATATAGACATCACATCTGGTTACATGAGTAATATGATGGCTATGAGTAGCCTAAAGGTAAAAGGTTTGGTGAGGTTTTATTTTCTCTCTGAGTTCCTGGAAACATAAAAAATGAAACAAGGAGGTAAATGTCTGAATGAAAGAAATCCAAGTAGTATTCACGAATTTTTTTTGCTAGGCAAATGCCATTACTAAAACAGACTCTTAAACACATGAAATACTCTTAGGGTCCTCCCTATTCCCCCAAGACTGTCCATTCCTTGGTGTAGGTCTGTGTGTGCTTTTAGTTTAATAAAACCATCCCAGCAGTGTGTTGTTGAGCTATGGAAAATGTAAATCTATGGGAAGCATTCAGCTCTGACTCATTACCTGTATCTAACCACAGGATCATGAGCTCAGAAATAGAGAGCAACTTTCACATCAACACAATTAGCCTACAGCATTCTTTTCGCCTGTAGTTTTGTCATGCAGCATACAGTTTTGTTTGATTTTTCATCCCAAACACGGTTACTGTAACACTATAAAGTAATGAATGAGTGAGAAAGCATGGACGACAGAGGCAGGTTCTTTGGCAATGTCCTTGTTAAGCTGCTGGCAAGTTGCCTTACTCAGGATGTGGAACAGCAGCTGAAAGCAACCAAACACCAAGTCTATATCACGAAGCCACAGGACTGCAGTACTGTTGCTAGGGATCCTGCTTGCAAAGTGCCATGGTTGAATAAAGTAGGTCAAGAAAATTACCATTATAATGAGATTCTCCTTGCTGTTCTCTAGCCTGTCCCCTACCTGGCCCTGCGTCACTGCAGGACCTTCCTCATTGCTTCATTTTTTCCTTTCTGCACAGTGGCCTATCTGCACAGAAATGGCAAGAAATTCCATTACAGCCTAGTGGGAAAGACTCACAGCTTTTAAAACAAAGGGAGCTGTTGTGTGGAAGCCCTCAGTCTGAGGAGAACCCGTAGTTCCCAAGTGAACTCTGCAAGCTATTGCTGTCTTCTCCCCTTTTATCAGATAGCCACTCTCTGGTACAGACTAAGTACTGAAAGGATGGATTTAAGGATGGATGTATTCAATGAGGAGACATAATTTAGATGCCCATTAAGACATACAGCTGTCTTGCCGTTTCTCCTTGGTAGACCGAGCATCTCCTTCTTCACTCCCTGGGAACAGTGGGAGTATTTTCTGAGGAGGTGCCTAGTCTTATTACACCATCCAAGAGAAAGATAGGCACATACTTCTGTGAGAATACGCTAATTTAATGAGTTAACACTAAGCATCCAGCCTAGGAGGTCCCAGATGCCTCACATCTGCCCTATTACAGCCCTACCAGTACAAGCTTGCTTTTTGAATTAGGTCAATTTGCTTAGGGGTTACATTGTGAATCAGTTCAGGGTCCAGGACAAAGATAATGTACCCAAAAAGTACCAACCAAGAAGAGATTCTGAAAGACCCTGTTAGCCTGGAATAGGGCAGTTTCTCCTCTGTTTGCCTGTGGGAGTAGTCTTGTTAGCTGGCCTGTATCATCACTGTGGTCTTATCTCAATAGCCCAGATGGTAACCAGTATTTTGGAGAGTGGTGGCCAGGTCTGATTCATTTCTGTTCTTCACATTTTGAGAACAAATATAAGTTCTCTCTGTTCCTGTACCACTGCTCAGGAAGAGTAAGATCAGGTTAGTCCATGTCACAACCCAGCACTTAACTCCACCTTTCCAGCCAGCCATGCCTGAGCACTCCTAAGAAAATGACCAAATACATGCCTTTAAGAAAGAAATTGCTCATGTCTCCATTTTGCCATCAAAATGAAAATATTAATAACTACTTACTTAATAACTATGAATTGTTTGTACAGTACTTACCCACCAAGAAGAGCTAGGAAGTGTTAAGTGTTTAAAAAAAATGCTAAATTTGAAAAATTGCATGACAATGAACTCCTATAAAAACAATAAGCTTTTTATGCTTGTACAATGACTTTTTATTCTTCAGCAGTGTTGCTGTTGTTGAGCTTCTCCATTTCCTTCATAAATGCCAACTGTCTGATGAGAAGGTTATTTACTAGGAGTGCTGGTGATACACAATCTCTATCTTCCTCTCAGAAAGAGCCTGGGGGGAGGGAGAGGCAGTTGTATGCCCTCTGATAATAGCACAGCCCAAAGTGAGGAATATAATTACACATGTATTTTTGTCATCCTTTCACCTGAGGCCATAGATAATATTTTTGAATCTAGCTCTCTTGTTTTCATGTCAAAGACAGATGATGCTAGTCAAGTACTTCCTTTGGTGCCCTCCCCTATCTACAAAGACTACAGAGGGAGTGCTATTTCCATGAAAACAGCAGGAGCAAAACAGAATCAATCACCATTTTTAGAGATCCCTAATTCTGACTTACCAAAGGGGTTTGTGCTAAATATTGCTGCTTTAATTTTCTCTGATGGAGATTCTTTCTGTTTTGTTTTTTTTTGTATCTGTTCTTTTTCTTCTCCTCACACAACCATCTTGGAGAGCAATTCCCAAAACTTTGCCTTTGCCACCTGCCTCAGGGAACACTTCTCAGACCCACAGCTCCATTGCCGCCAGGATGCCTGGTGAGCAGTTATTTCCAGGACAACTTATCATGTCATAAAGGTCTAGTTAAATGCTCCATCTGATTAGCTCAAAACCCAACTATATGGTACAGCTGTTCCCTATAAGCAGGCATATAAGTGTAACAAAAGACCTAGTTCACAGCAACTCAAAATAAACTTTCAATGTAAAAGGAGATCTCCAGGAAAGAAGAAAAAGGCTACAAGTTTCAAAGTACCAAGTTTACATCTAGAACAAGAGTCATATGGCATCTGTTGTGCTCTGAGGCTTTGTCATCTTGTTTTATTTTATTTCACAGCAGTTGCAATTGTCCTTTGATTCTGATGGGCTATTGTACTATTTCCCCATGAGTTCTCTTCGATTTATGTAAAGGATTTGATTGGACCAGATTTCTTATGTGTGTTGAAGTGTTCCTTGGTCCTGCTGTTATTTATGTATTTGTTCTCTAGTTTTTTTTTTAAGTACTCGACAAGAGGACTCCAGGTGCTGTTAACTGTCCTTTAAGATACTTTGACAAAAATGCCAGTTCCAATTAGATCAAACAACCCAACAGTGAAGTCAACATCGTACATATTCCCCATTTCGACCCTGTCCAGTGCAGCTCTCTTCGAGCACTGTGCCCTCTGCTCATCCCTTGAGGATGAGAACAATTTCTCTAAGACCTGCAGGAAAACAGCACCAGATGCCCAAACTTTCACATTTCAAACTGCTCCAGCACAGGTACTCCTGGTGGCTACCGCTGTGGCAATGGCAAGGACAACAGGAGAATACAGAGAGAGGGTGCATCTGTAATGCATGATTTCCTTTGGCACCCTGCACTTTCATGCTATTCTTTCCAAAGAATACAACACAGTCACTTTGTACAATACTGTCAAGAAATCTCTGTATTCAACAGGTGTTACCGGTCATCCATTCTGATGCAGCTGATAGCAGAAGATTTTGCGGACAGAAGAGGGTGGTCCTTTATTAATAAGGGATTTCAGTAAATATTCAATTACCAAAAGTTCAGCACTTCCTAATGCTCCGCAGCCATTGTGCTTCATCACTGCTGCCAGTGCAAAATAATCTTCAGAAATACTGGTGAAAGCAGGGAATTAAGGAGTCATATATAGTGCTTATAGCCACAGACTCTCCACAGGAGTGAAACCAGGCCATGAATGCAAGAAGAAAAAATTTTTGGGTGAATGGCTCATAAATGCAGCTCATTTTCAGTGAGACAAGACAGAGAAGGAGGAAGATGTGAAATATTTAAGAGAAGCTTCTGAACATCATCCATAAAGCTCTACCTGTGCTTTACTTATGTTACTTTTTCAGCAGACTCACATTCATTAGTCTACAGCAAGAAGACAAAATTGACATAAAGACCTGTGATCTAAACAGGTGTGAAGAAAGGTAAACAAGCCTGAGAGCTTACCCAGAAATGCTTGTGGCTTCTAATTATTCGGCCTTTTTTCCTTTCCAGGCTTTATCTGGGAGAGGAATTAAACAACAAAGAGAGAGAGAGGAGGGAGAGAAAGATGGCAAAGAGGCAAGAAAAAGGGAGAAGAGTACTACAGTTAACTTTAGCTGGTGCAGCATATGATCCATGTCCTGTGGCAGGAATAGGGTTGAATTGCTCTCCCCCAGCAGCTACGTAGTTGCTAAATATGACTCTACCAGGACTACAAGTACAAAGAATGGAGGGGTCTTTTGGGGAAAATTAAAAATACCATGGAATCAGTGAAATTTCTCCAGGAATATTGTAAGGATGAGGATGCCCTAGCTAAGTGGAAAATGTTCCGCGTTGATCGTCAAGGCCATAAACTGAAGGTATGTACACACAGCAAGTCACACTGTGGCTCAGACCTGGCACAAGCTCAAATCTTCATGGAAGCTTTCAGTGTCCTGCACCTGCCCTCCAGCACAAAGTCTTGGAAGCTCCATGTTGCCTTAGCCTTGAAGCATGAGTGGCAGCACCTTGAGAACATCTTATCCATGTCTCCTTACCACTGCTACCCTTCTCACCCACCACTGGTCTGGAGATGTCCATTCTGAGTTATACATTGGGGCAGTTCTGCTGGCAGCAGAAGCTTATGTAGCCCCACCTTTAGGTCTAGGGGTCAAAGCAGGGTGACTTTAGGAAATGCTTTCTGACTTTCCTTCTTCCCAAGGGATGGTACCAAGAATGAAATTGAGAAAAATCTCCAAACTGAGAGCAATCAGGATATATAATTATGCTACTTCATACATCCTATATTCTGATGATTTAATTTTGTAGATCCTTTTTAATATTTAATGCATAGATATTTTTAAACAGGTATTTAAGTTGTTATGGTGATCCTAAGTCAGGTTGTAAATTTTTGGCAAGTTTTTGATGGCTGAATGGGATTAGGATAGAGAATGTTCTTGATAGATTGGAGAAGCTTTCTGGAAAAACATCAAGATGGTTCTCAGCAGGGGTGAGCGCAGTGTACTGCACCCAGACAGACACAGTCAACTAAGCAAATGAGTACACACTGAGCCACACACTTACTGGACAGCAAGTTCTAGAATAATGTCTAACAATTAGAATGAATGATAATGTTTGCATGAGTCAATGCTATTGGGAAGAGAAAACATAACCCTGGATTATAAAAAGAGGAGTAAAACCTGAGAGATGCTCTACTGGTAAGATCTGAGCTGGAGTTGTATGTCCAGTTTCAGACCAAACATTTCAAGAATTATCTGGAGCAGCTGGAGAGCATGAGAAAGAACAACGTAATATTAGAAATCTAAGAAGCATCACCAATGAATAGTGATTGAAATAATTTGTGTTTATCTCAAAAGAAGCCCTAAAATGTAGACAATTGCAAAGTGGAAGGGAACAATTTGTTATTGCTTGTTTAGATATGGCATAATGGGTCCCAGTTGCAACAAAGAAGATTCTGAGGCAAAATTAGGAGCTATTCTATGTCACTAAGATAATGGGGCACAGAAATAAATATGGTGGATCATCATTGCTGGCGCCTTTGACTAGGAATTATGTAGTCTTTTGAAGTGTGGGATAAGAAGGGAAGACAAGTAAATAGGTCTGATACGCTTTTTAAGTCTCATCGGTGTATTTTATTGGGCAATAATTCTCTCTAAAAGGTTATTCATTTTGTTTCTGCACAGAAATGTGACATAGAAAAATGAAGAAACCAGAGATTCAAGAGGTTTCTCAGCTCAAGTGTAGGTTGGCGCCTCTAGGTATTATAAAAAGACAAAAGAGCAGCAATTACTACTAGCTTGGTCTTGCCACTCTAGGGAAACAGTGCAATTAGGGCAAGGAGTAAAATACCAGCATGACCCGAACAGGCTCATTATCAATGAAATCTCAAAATGGCAACATCAATTAATAAAATGCACCGTACAGCATGAAATTCTGGCATGAATTTAAGCTAGCTAGAGGGGGCAGAAATAGAAAATATGCAGGGTTTTTTTATTCACTTTATCTGAGGAGCCAATATAATCTTTTGACACGTGATGCAAAGACTACCATTTGAAAATTTTTTTACTGTCTTATGTCTGTAATACGTTTCTCAAGACAAAGGGTTGGTTCAGATAATGAAGTATTTCAACAGATGAAGTTACATTAAAGCAACTCCCTTATCAATCAGAATTAATACTTCATATCTGACATTTGCAGCTATGGTGTACAAGGGGATCAGGTGATATGGCGATGAGTAAACACACTGGCTGGAGCTAAAAATACCATAACTCACATTTGAAAGTTAGCTCTAAGATGAATAAATTACCTTTTTAATGAAGTGAGAGGCATATATTTGACTATCAAACAATACTGAGTATTTGGTACTAAAGAAAATCCAGATGTTACTAATAATATATATCTTTTTCTTTACAAACTCTAGTATCACATAGTTAGAAAGGACAAAAGTGAGTATAGTGAAAAGATTCCTACTAGCTCCAGTGCCTAAAAGTATCAAAGGCCAGATCAGTGAAACAGCACTAATTCATTCTAGATACAGCACCTGGGATCAGGACTTCAGCATGCCAAACTGAGTTTCTGGTTTAGATATCATGAATCAAGGAATGACAGTACAAGCAGTGTCTGTAACGCCTCACTGAGCTTTCCAGGGTTTACAAGTCAGCTTGATCTAGTAGAGAAAATACATCATGGCTTTATCCGCAAAAGCAAAACCATCAGTGTACGGTTCGCTGCCTTCCCAGCTACCTTAGCAAGGGAAATGAGTTGCATACATGTGCAAGGGCACATAGTGTTTCCCAACAGCATATTGTGCTAGAGCACATAGACACTGAACAACCTATTTGCTCAACATCAATTGCTCAAGACTAAACCACTGTGCTGATGGTAGAAGGGCTCAGCTGCCGTGAACAGCACCAGTGGATGGTGCACAGCACCAGAAGCCTACACAGGGCAGCATGCCCTGATTGAGGACTGAGAGCACCACGGACCAAATATTCCTGTTTCTTCAGTGACTCACTCTGTGCAGCAGCTTTAGCAAGGGAAGTCCAGGCAGCTGCAGTTCTGCCAGCTCTCATGATACATCGCACTTCTGTAATCACCGAGCTGGTGTAAATTGATTCTTGTTCCCTCTTTTTAACATAAAATGCAATTTATCTCTCAGAGGAGAAGATTTTTGGAAAAGAAGAAACAGTTCAAAAATTAACTTTGGTCACAGAAGGCAAAATTTTAATTTGCAGTTCAAAGCTACGTATTAGTGAATGGTACCCAGAGGAGGAAAAGCATGCAGCTGTCTGAAAGGAATCCAAAATTCAAATAAAATGTTTCCAGGTAATCTAGCCAAATTTATCATAATTACTCTTGGGTGAGCAGACTAAAGCCTATAATTTGTGGACAGCATCCTACAACGATTATGTGTGTAATCAGATAAATACTGTAGGCCTGGACTGAGATTCACTTCTTAATAAGTGCCGTAAATAAATACATAAATAAGGCAAAACATTACAGGGTTTTTTTCCTTTCTTTTTCTTTTTTTCTTTTTTTTTTTTTTTAGAAAACGCTTTTTTTCCCATCAGATAGATAATTTCATTGAAACTTAGACATGCAGAAGCTCTGTTATCCACAGTAGCCTTTTAGAAAACACTTGTGTGCCCTAGACACATAAAATATCCTTTCAAAAGCAATTTATGCCACTGAGAATTGGCTGTCTAAAGACTTGAGGATTTGGTGTTTAAGGCTGGATTTTTGAAGCCTTGGGTCTTTGGTCACATTTTTAAAACTCCAATACCAATCATTGAAACCATTTTAAAGTTTAAATTTCCTAAATCACTGCTGTCTCCCTAAAGAGTTGTGTAATATTGATGCTCAGATTATGGCTAGACATCCTACTTCCAGGGAAGAATTAGCTGACGTTTCCCATGCAGGGAGTGAGCCCCCAGCTCTCCTTGCAGGGGAGCTGGGAGGGGCTGTTTCACACTACAGGCAGTTGCCAAGTTCCTCTGGCCCCAGCTGCTGGAGAGGAGAATGCAGATTTGGTTCTGCAGCATGGCAGAGCCCTGGGCAGCCATGCCATGGTTCTCCCATCAGCTGTAATTCAGCCCTACCTACTGTCAGTGCATTTTTTCAGCTCCATGACCACGTTTTTAACACACAGAACTCCTCTGCTTCTCTCCCAGATGGGTTATCAGGGCTCTACAAGGACAAAATCACATGAGAAGACACAGCTGCAGCACACTAGAGAGCAGTCAGTATCTTCTCATGGGCAATTTCTGCTCCCTTGTCCTGTCATACAGACCATGAAGTGTATCAATGATGAATCCAGGGGACTGAGCATGATGAAATAAAGAAATCAACATGCTAGATGGCAGCATGGAGAGCCTTTCCCTACACTGTGTCCTTCTGGCACTGGGAACAGATTTACTGCAGCAAAGAGACCAAATCTGGACCTCTTTGATGTGCACTTACCAAAAACCCAACCAACAGAGATCTACAGTCTCTGTTGAAAATGGAATTACATTTGAAGGAGTAATATAAAGGTAGGCTACCCCCTTGGTCATGACCATGTTTTATTCATATTGTCCAATTTTGTAAGGGAGATTTATTGTATTATTTAGTATCACAGAATTTGTCCCATTTAATTTTGTTCTAAATACTAAGAAAGTGGTACGTAAAGTCCTGAGGCTGGGGATTGGGAGTTTTCATTTGCTCATCTGGCTTTGATGAACACTGAGTAGTTCCATTTACATAATGCAGTGGTAACACTTCAGCCAGCATTATATCCAGGAGAGCTGACTGGCAGGCATTTAAAATGAAGGATTATCTTGTGGTTGAGGCAGAGGAACAGGACTCTGGAGACCTGATTTCTGTTCTTTGATCAGTCACACAAATCCCACATGACACTGGGCAAGCCAATTAATAGCTCCACATCTCTGTTCTTCAGCAAAATTGAGGGGAGGAATGTTTTGTTTTAAATTTCACTTTTCTCCAAAAAGAGGGAAAACTCTGTGGATTGTTTCTTATTGATTGGTATAGTAGGAACCTCATTTCTGTTATGCCCCTCAGTGTTTCCAAAGTTCAAAACAAAAAATCCTTTTATATTTTCGGGATCTGTTTTCACATGAATACTGAACAGTGACTGAGTTCTCTTCCATCTAAATTGGTCCTAGTGATTTCTTCACTGGTTTTCATTGTTATAATTTGCTATTGCTTGCCTGGCAATGATTTCAGGCCTCAGAAAACACTTGTGGAAGTTATTTTACAAATACAATCTGTAAAAATAAACTGGGGGGGGGGGGTGTGAGAGATTGTGCTTATGTATCAAAGTAATAGTAGTACTTTTTTACCATTTTGCTGCAGCTATGATGGTCAAAGAATGTAAGCAAAACAAATTTTCTAAAGAGGTAATGTCTCTTACTAGCACAGTTAGGGTGCCAAATACACAAGCCCTAGGTCAAGTATACGTACGTACATGCAGTGCTCACATTGCGAATTCTGAAGTACCTACTGAAAATTCATAGGTCCAGGCTCCTGCTCTCCTACCCTCTTCTCCCTCCAAAGAAGGTGCAGGCATCTGTGCTGAATTACCAGCAAATGTACAGAAAACATTCTGACATTGAATCTGTGCAGATAAGATTAATATATGAATAGCCATTACAGAGGTCAGAAGAAGAGTTTGTTCTCATTTTCCCATCCCCACACTGCAGCTGACAGCTCAGCACTTGAGCTGCAGTGATGGACAGGACCGTGCCACAATTTCCTTTCAACTTTGCTTGTACAAGACTCAGATTATTTGGACAGATAAATATCAGATTGAAATAATTTACTGTTGTGCTTCTCACTGTATGGTATAAGTCTGCCTTTATTGCAGCTTACGCTACTGAAATGAACATTTAGTTTTATTTTAATTTTCTGCACACTTACAGGAGAGAATCATTGTTGCAGTTATGATTTAATAAACAACAACTTGGACCTGGACCAGGTTAATAGATGACTACCAGGAGCAACAGCAGGACAGCCATAAGAACTTCTGTTTTCAGTCTTAGAAAAAAGGTTTTCTCATAATGAAATATCCTAACTCCAGATTTGCATCTGGGATCATAGAGTTGCAGCTTTTTCTACCTGGCATCTCACACCTGGCTCCTGTTAGGAGGGAACATCACAGCCCATTTGCTCCTTTCCAACAGTATTTCAGAGGAGCAAGCCACCTACCTACAGAACGTTTTACTAATGCAAAGGAAACTGTAGTGGGTTGACCCTGGCCAGATGCCAGGTACCCACTAAAGCCATTCCCATTCCCCTCTGCAACTGGACAGAGGAGAGAAAAAAAAACAGCGAAGGAATCATGAGTTGAGATAACAGCTGGGAGAGGTCAGTTGCTGATTACCTTCACAGGCAAAACAGACTCAAAGTGGAGACATTACTTAAATTTGTTACTAACAGGATCAGAGCAAAAGAGTGAGAAGTAAAATAATCTTAAAAACACCTTCCCCCTACCCCTCCTTCCTTCCATGTTCACCCTCCTCCTCCCCCCAGTAGTGCAGGGGGATGGGAAATGGGGGTTATGATCAGTTGTTTCTGTTGCTGCTCAGGGAAAGGAGTCCTTCCACTGCTCCTGTGGGGTCCCTCCCATGGGAGACAGTCCTTGATGGACCTCTCTGGTGTGAGTACATCCCTTGGGTAGCAGTTCTTCCCAAACTGCTGTCCCGTGGGTCACTTGTCCGTGGGGTGCAGTCCTTCACGAATGAGCTGTACCACCGCAGGTCCCCCACAGGGGCCAAAAGTCCTACCTGGGATAAACCTGCTCCAGTGTGAGCTCCTTTATCCATGGGCTGCAGGTCCCCTGGCAGGACCCTGCTCCATCCTGGGCCTCTTGTGGGGTCACAGCCTCCTTCAGATATCCACCTGCTCCAGCAAGGGCTCCTCCATGGGCTGCAGGTGGGTCTCTGCACCCCGATGGTCCTCCATGGGCTGCCGGGGCACAGCTGCTCCACCATGGTCTGCATCATGGGCTGCAGAGGCCTCAGCTCTGGCCCCTGGAGCACCTCCTGCCCCTCCTTCTGCACTGACCTTGGTGTCTACGTTGTTATTCCCATGTTCTCACTCCACTCTTCCCTGGCTGGAATTATTTCTGCGCAATACCTTCTGTTCTTAAATATGTTATCACGGAGGCATTACTATCACTCCTAATTGGCTCGGCCTTGGCCAGTGGCAGGAAGTCCATCCTGGAGGCAGCTGACGTTGGCTCCACCAGACAGGGGAAGCTTCTAGCAGCTTCTAACAGAAGCCACCCCTGTAGCCCCCCTGCTACCAAAACCTAGCCACAGAAACCCACTACAGGAACCAAGCCATTACTATTTGTTGTGTACTCGTGGCCACTATTCATGGTTAGACTTCAGCCTAATTTGACAATGACCTTTTGCCTGATGTAGTTAATTTTGTTTCCTGTAGTTTTTCATTAAAGGAAGATAATGAAGATACAAGCTTCTTAGTGTAAATAATTAAAGACTGACTAGCAGTGCGATAGCTAAAAGTAGATTCTTCCTCTCCTGTTTGTTCTTGTTCATATTTTGATGTACCCTTAAAAAAATCATGAAAGTAGAAGACTCAGTAGCCTTCAAAAATAAAGAAGACTTCATAAGACACCATACTGTGTTCCATGAGAAGCCCCAGTTTTATTACCATTGGAAAACTCACAAAGAATAGTCTGTAAAAAGATTTCTTAATGAAGACAGCATGTGCAAGAAGAAACACACTGTGTGTCTGGAAGGCCCATACTGTTAACCAGGACTGAACTGCCCCAGCAGTACTGGACATACATGAGATTTTTGATCATCAGAAGATGATAGTTTTCACTACTAGCATTTTGTATCACTATTGCTGAAACAGAGGATGTTGAGGATTCGTTATTAAGGATTCATTTGTGTGCGCTCTTTAACGCATTCAAGTCTAGCCTGTTGTTCAAGCAAATGCATTTCACATTGCCTCATAAGCAATCTCTACACACCTTGGATGGGGAAATTACAATGATTTGAAAACTGAAGCAGTTTCATACTGCATTATCACTGTCAGATATGCTTTAAAGATCAGATCTTTCTTTGGCAATGCCAGAAATAGTGAGTGTTCTCACTTACATTCTTCACTTGGAAATAGTGAGTTTTATTGCAATCTCTGCTTCTCTTTTGAGCAGGACCAGCTTTTATCTATTTTCTAGACAAGGGAGTACTTTTTCTGTGCTATGTAAAGTGGTAAAGCAGCAGTAAAAGCAGTAAGGGATTTGAATTGAGTGGGCAATTTGACTAGCATAAATCTGTTGATTCTAAACTGTAATGTTTCAGCTGTCCAACTGGTTTGCTCACTCTAATTCCTCCTAAAGGTAAAAACATAAACTGAAAAAAGGTAAAAACATAAACTGAAAAAATAACCCCCCAAAAAGAGAAAATGTCAAAGCTGATTAATGTAGTTACCAGTTTACTATAAATAACTAAATAAATATTTAGTTATTTCAGACTTCTGGTTGCCTATAGCAATTGAACAAGTACCTTGGATACTGCAAGTGGGCTAATCTGAGCATACTGTAAGACATAAATGAACGAAAGTTACTTGAATAGCAACCTTAAGCTGTCCTCTTCCAACATGCTATAATTCCCATGCCAAATGTATTTGTAAATTTCTCACATCTGTAAGGCATTTTTTAGAATAATTGTAATCAAAAAATCCTTAACTATTTATAGGAAAACAACAGATCTAGAGATCATTGACACTTCCAGTTTTGCCAGTTACCTGGATATTGCCTTGAAATTTAACAAAACCACAAAAGGTTAGAAGTGGCTGAAGATCTGCAAACTGGGCATGAAGATATGCTTTGTTGTTTGAGAACTGTGTTAAATTACGAGGTGGAGTTACTATTCAAACATGCACCATAAAGCCACTTCGAGTGTGGATTGCAGAAGCATTTTGAGTGTCCTAACTACGCCCACTGCAGCAAGCAATAACAGTGACAAGCTTGGAGCCAAATTTCAGCAGTCGTTGCTGACACCCGAGGCACTCATGCTAGCTCTGGGCCTTGCTTACACTATTCCTATGGCCCATTATTGGTTTTGAGGGTTTTGATTCCTCTGTGGAAGGTCTTAAACTTCCGATACAATATTGGAGAGTGTTTTGTGGCTTCTGTTACAGGGTCACCATAGGGTATGTGTCTGTTACATGGTCATCAGTGAAGTAAGAAACTGGACCCCATGGCACTACACATATTTCCATCCCTGTTCCTAGATACCAAGGGCAATGCCAATATTTTTAAAAATTCTCTCCACAGACATTATGAACAGAAAGTAACACAGATATCTGAGACTTCCTAAATATTGTACTGGCAAAAATCTAGACGTTCCTTCCTGATCTTCACACCCAACTTAGTTAGGCGAGGCTTTTGCTGAAATTTGTGGTGGTTTTGACTGAATAAGGGCAGCAGGATTTGATCCCGCAATAATAATATAAAAATCTGAATTCCAAACAAGAAATCCCTTGTAAAAGGAGTACATAAACTTTTTTTGTAGAGGAAGAAAAACATGGCAGAGAAACAAACTGCCAGATACTTTCAGAATCAGTGTTTCCAGAACAACAAATATTCATTTTATACATTGGAGTACAAAGCTATGAATCATGTTGTTTATGAAGTGAAAAAATTCAGAAAAAGTAATGAATATAGACAGTTACTTGATGTAATCTCAACCTTCTAGCAGTTCTGTTCAGATTCACTCCCAAGTTAGTTTCTTCTTCAATAGTCTAACTTTCTATTTAGTGTACAGGGGATTTCTAGTTAAATAACATACTTCCATCATAGGTAAATTAGTTATGATTTCTTTGTTTCTATCTGACCTCAAGTATTACAGCAGTTACAAGCCATACAAAGAAAGAAAGAAGGCATTTCTCTAAATGGTCAGAGCCCAGTGCTCCACCTACTCCAATTGCCTTATGCCCAGTAACTGGTAGTTGTTGTGACAAGGAAAGGCCCAAGAAACCCTAATTACTAAAGAGCAAGAGAAAAATTTTCTCAATGTTGACAGAGACAAGGCAATAAATCTATTTTGTAGGCTGCATTGGCAATCAAGTGAAACCAAACAACAAAGGCCACAATCAAGACAGGTCAAGATGAACAACTAAAAAAAAGTAAAAAATACATCGGTTCCAGTGGGAAATGAGTGGGAATGCAGTCCAGCATCATCAAAACAGGCTTCAAAACAACAGGGTAGGCTCCAGGAAAGGAGTGGCCAGAGCAAAAGCAGGATCTTATGAGTAAAGACTGTGCATGCACTGCCATTTAATGGGTGCCTGATGGTGAGGCCTGGACCTGGGCAGAGTAACCCTCAAGTAGGTGCTGTCTGTGCGATAATTCAGCTGCTGAAAGCTCATACTTTCTCTCACCCTCTAGAGAGGCTAGTGTGTAACCAAAAGCATCATGAAACTTTCAATATTTTTTTCCCCTGTCAGCCTACTTTTTTTCTTTTTCGTTTTATCTTTTTTTTAAGTCCCATAAGTCTCCATGGCATTTTCTATAGCAAAATAGCATGCTGAATGTTTTTTCTTAAAAGGAAAATGTCTTGCTTGACATTTACAGCGAACCATCCGACCACAAGGCGTTCCTGCATCCAGACCCACAGCAGGAAGCAGAGGAGAGGAGCAGAGCAGTCCACTCCTGCAGTGCTACCAAAGCCAGGCTGATCCCACAGCAGCTCCCATAAAGGGCACCTCACATGCACTCAAAGATGTAAGAAGGCAGACTCTCCGAGAATTCCCAGATGGGTAAGACACATTAAGATCTCATGGTGGTGATAGAGACAGCAGTTTTTAAAATCAGAGTTATAATCCAAATGCAGGTTTTAGGATGAAATCTTGCTTTTCTATTGATCACAGCATTAAAACCTTTGTTGAGCATTAGATCAGGACACCAGTGGTATTCCTGAGACTGTTGAAATCTTTGCAGGGGATCGGCTACACAGGAGGTGCCAAATCAGGATTGTAGTTTTAATCTTTAATTACCAAGGAAAGATAAATATGATAATAAATTTGTCTTCTTTGGGAATTGGTGTGCACATATAGACATTTCCCTTCCCGTTAGTAAATATCACACCCTGACTTTTGGCTATCATTTGCCATAAGATGTGTGAGAACATTTTGTTGCTCTCTTTAAGGATTTATTCCTATTTGGAAGAAAATGGAGGTTAGTTGCTAGCAGTGCAGCACTGCTGACAAATCTGCAAAGCCAAGAGCTTTGTTCCTCATGAACAAGTAAGATGAAGTAAGCTGTGCAGAGGGGCTGCTGCAGGCTGAGGCCCTGAATAGATGATTCTTAAGAATATTCATTTGAGCTTTCAGAGGCATTTCTACCAGGGGCTGCCCCTGTGATTCATTACTTCTCTTCTAATCTCTCCCGCCTGCAAGTCACCAATCCATCTGGCTGGTGGCAAACTGAAGCATAAATCTTGTAAGTAGCCCAGCTTTTGCATTTCTATTTTGAAGGATTTTGACACCGGTGGGCAGGTTTTCTTACTGCCCGTTAGTAGCTCACCTTAGGTGGTGTCCAAGGCTCTGTACAAGAACCACAGTGTCTG
Source organism: Pipra filicauda (assembly GCF_003945595.2). Classification (NCBI taxonomy): domain Eukaryota; kingdom Metazoa; phylum Chordata; class Aves; order Passeriformes; family Pipridae; genus Pipra; species Pipra filicauda. Next base: position 184,067 of record NW_024104563.1, on the reverse strand, counting down.
CGGATTTCATGAGTTTCCCTCAGCTATGTGGTAAATCTGCGTTGCTCAAGAGCTGCCTCGTTTAGAAGCAATGTTTGCTTTAGAGCAGATTCACAGGTCTCTTATGTGCTTCTGCCACAGATGAACAGCACAGGACTCCTGCAGATACCCATCCCATTCCACCCAGAAACTACCAGGGGAAAATGGGTTCTTCAGCAGTTCGTGTTTGACTGTTTCCAAAACCACAGCTTTTGCATGTCAGGACATTGTTCAGATCAGGGACTCGGTGATTCAGTCAGGTCAGCTGGTGAAAAGAAACATTTTCTGGTCTGCAGGCAAACTTACCTCACCTAAAGGGAGCCCATCTGTATATACTGACCATCCTGAAACAGAAGCCTGATAGAACATAGATAGATTCTTCTGGTGAAGAATCTCAGTATTTCAGTTTGTGAAATGTTACACAACAAAGTAATAATCATGGCCTTCCTTGAAGGACAGTTAGGTAACATTCATTAAAGCCTAGTTGAAGGAGCCTGTCAGAGATCAAAGACTTCATCTGGAGCACTCAATGATTCTTGCAAAAGTGACTTTCAAGGCCTCTGGATATTTTTAAATATCACGTTTACTACTTTTCCTCACAGCAAAGGAAGAAAATGTACGCAAGAGTATACATTACTCTTTCACTACATCTCCTATTCAGTGATCCTAAGTTAAAAATGCAAATATTCATACAAAAAATATATGAAGCTATGTACACAGATTTAACAAGCAGAAAAAATTATAAACAACCATACTAAAGTGTGCAGCCAACACCTGACACCACAACAAGGATTTCCTGTAAAATTCAAAGGCCTGTGAGATTGCACACCTCAGCCCTTTTCTGAGGAACCTAATGTCATTAGATACTGACTTCACTGATCTTCTTCCTATGGCTTTCATCTACCCCTGCCTGAGTAGTAGCAAAAGAACTTATTTTTTCTCCCAAAATAGCTCATTTTCTGCTGAAATTTAAAAGACTGCATAAGGTATGGGATTGATAATGCCCATTCAGCAGTGAATCCATTTCTACTGCTGGCAGTGCTGTGGGAATACTTCATAGAGAGGACAAATGTAACTTATCGATAGGGATATCCACTTGTCATAGGAAAGAGGTGTGAACATATGTGAAAAACAGTTTTGCAGGCCAGTTCAGCTCTTCCTGTGTCACATAGCCAGGGCAGTACCAAGGGGTGTGCAGGGCAAGAGGCACCCACCCATCCAACTGCCCGTTCTCACTTCTCTTTCTAACCAGTCAGACAATGAAGACAAAAAGATCTGGTTAACATTTTCTGTCTTTCTCATATTCTGGGGGACAGAGAATCAACAGTAAAAGGACAGCCTCTTCCCAGCTTGCCAAGGACTGTGGGTGCAGGAGCTATTCTAGGTTATCATTTGTCAGCCCTTTCTACCTGCTAACAGTAGGATTTGTAAATGAAACCTTTGCACAAGAAACCCAGAAGGACAGAAAACAAAGAGATTCTTTTAAAATAAAATGGTCTTTTTATGACATGGCACCAAACACAGATAGCACAAGGGGACCCAATAGTTAGCAGTCTAATGAGCTCCTTGATATTTTTTTGGACTGGTTAGGTTGTCAGGGACAAGAGTGTCCTGGTAGCTCCCTCAGTGCCAGTCACACTGGGGAAGGGAACAGAGCAGAAAAAATGAATGGGATTAAGAGAGAACATAACCAGGGGCTTAGAAAAAAACCTTTAACAACATGGTCATTATATTAGAAATCTAGAAGTTGCTTAAGGCAGCACTTGAACAACTCATCATAGAAAAAAAAAAGTAATATAAAAGAAAGATAAAGCCTTTTGAACAACACAAGTCTTTTCTTTCCATTCCTGGAATAGACAAAATAATGTCTATAGTGGTTTTCCTGTTAGCTGGAGTCATATCCTTTCCTTGTAATATGTATAGTTTATTGCTGTTCAATTTTTCCCAGAAACTACAACAGATCAACATCCCATTATTCTAGGTGCAGTAAAAACACAAATAAAACAAATATTGTTGCCCCACAGTGTTAAGAATCTGAAGAAATAAGATAAAGGATGAGAGAAAAGAATTATGATTTATGAGAGAGAAAAGAGGGAGAGGCATGGGTCTAGCTGAAATTGTGACTGCAGGCAGTAAGTTGTACACTACTCTGCCTGCTTCTACCTGGAGAGAAAGAGAGCAGTGAATCCATACCTTTGATTAGCTCATCTTAACAGATACAAGATGCTGAAAAAAAACCAAAGCTTTCCTGAAATCACACGTGCAAGACTGGAGTTTATCTTCCACAGAAATACTGAAAGTAAAATGAAATTCCTTGGAGCACACAGTACCAGTTTGGAAAAAAAAAAAAAAAATCACATGCACACACAAATGGAATCTGAGAGTTAATCTGGAAATTATTTTTCCTCTGCAGACTTTTTTTTTCACTGGAAGACACTTAGCAGGTTTTTTTAAAATCTGTTTTAGCTACACAGAAAACATTTAACAAACCAGAGGACTAATTTTTCATCTCCTGCCCTGGGGACACTTACCTCAAAAAACCCCAAAATTCACAACCAATTTATCTTCACAGGTGCCTGAAAACATAACGTGCCTTAGCACTTTGATGCCTGCTGGGTTTTCCAGCAATGTGAGAGTTATTGAAGGGAAGAATGTTGTTTGTCATAAATAACACTCCAAGGAATATGTTTGTTCATTTTTCTCTCGGGTAATGCCAGTACTTCCTCCGAGGTTCTATCATTTACAGAATAGCTTGAGAGGAGCCCGCATTGCAGAAATCACAACCACTACCCTCCAACAATACTGGTCAAAAAGCCTTAACTGTTCTGTTGCTCCTATATCCCAGAACCTAACACAATAGCACCACAAAGCCAAAAACACCACAGGCACTGCCATCATTGCATTGCAACACTTAGTACTTGTCTCTCTAAAGCCATCCCTACAGGACATTTCATCATCAGTACTGCTTTAAAGTACTGGAGGGAAAATCATATGGCACGTTCTTCAGGGCCTTCAGGATTTTTTCAGAATAAAATTAAGTTTAAATATTCCTGTTCCTCTTGCATGCAAATACTCCTGTTAGAGTAATGCAGTAGTTCGCATTGCAGCATGCAATATGTGCCTGTATATCTGGTGAACAAGAGTAGGAAGAGTCTAAAGAGAGTAGGAAGAATTGAAAGACAGAGAATAATATAGAACAATAAAAGCTCTCGCGGAAAGTGGGAACAGAAATCCTGGATGAGAAGTTCCAATAGTGAAAACAGGACAAAGAAATGGCCCCATCATATTTAAGTTGCCAAATATCCATTCAGTGTTAGCAGAATTCAGCCTCAGGCTGCACACTAGGAATAAGGACAAAGAAAGGTATGTTACAGATCATTTCCTGCATATATTCCATATACATTCTTTTTTTCTAAAGACAGAGTTTTTCAGTAGTTTCTTCCCATCTAACTTTAGACATTTGTTTAAATATTCTCTGTTGAAAATATATTTGGTCCTAGTTTCCTTCATAGTCAAAGGAAAGACATTGGCTTGCACAGAGTAAGGTTAAGCTCTGTAGATACCTATAAGGTTTATCAGGGAAACCTGAGCTGGCTATGGCTGCATATCATAGACAAATGGAGACAGTGGGCAGAGCATGACATGCCTGGTAAGCCTCACTATCCTGATAAGAAGACCTGTTTGCTGGCTTCCTACCCCTGTATAAATACGCCAGGGCACAGGGAAAGAGAGGGTGCTGCACACCTGGGTCTTGCCTGAACAAACAGGGATGCAGCCTGGTTGTTCCCTGACCCACAGACACATCCTACACACCTAACCTGAATCTAGGGTAAGCACCAAAGCTTAGGAAGTCAAAACTGAGCCTTTACATCTAACCTGTATTTAAAGTGGCAATGCACCACTCCTACTGACACCTATTTCACCTGCCTTAGGTGAGGATCTGTACCTACACCCACGTAAAAAGGCAAGGACTGGAAGGATTATATGCGTACACAGTGTAAAAAACACATTAAAATATGTAAATAAAGAACATTGCCTTTCAAAATCTATTTTAAAACCTGTGTGGGTTTTCTCTGATCTTCTCTCCCCCTCACCTTTTTCCCCCGTTAGCAGAATTGAATGAAGAATAGAAAAACACAACCAAAAATTTCAAACATGTCATTTTAGCTGCCTGAAGCACTTTTAACTTACTGCATTTACGGTACAGCTAAAACAGAATTTGATAATGCCATGCAGTCTATCGTTGTGGGCTGCACTAAAGGATTAATTGAAGGTTTATGCTGCAGAATGCTATGCTATTCTTATAAACAAAACCCTGTTACCTCAGTTACTGAGGCTGTAAGTTTTTGAGTTCAGTGATTTGCATATTTCATACACTTTTAGTGACTAAGAAGGGGGGTTGGAGCAAGCTTTAGGGGACTGTTATGCTGGAATCACTTATTTTACATTTCATGGTAGATTATTTATAACCTTCTTAAATTAAAAAAAAACCCCAACAGGTATAGTAAGAACAGAGGCCAAAAGAGTGTCAATACTGTGTTTGTTTTATTCTCCTCCATCTCCACTCCTTCATCCTACATTCACCTCCTGGCAGCCTTTATTATCTGGATTCGTATAATAGACTCCCTCTTATCACTTTCAGTTTTTGCTTTAAGACTTGTTTTACGTGCAGTGTCCACTGTATGTTAATCAACAAAACTGATGGGAGAGAATATCTCTCATTGCAGCTTTCATGCTTCTTCATGCAGAGCCTTAGTGTTTTCTCTTTCAGCTGATGAACGTGGGATGGTCTTATTCTAAGATCTTACACCAGGCTGAAAATGCCACCATTACTGAACAGATCCTATTTATGGAGGTTATCAGTGAATGCTAGGCAGAAAACACCTGAAATCATGTTGAAATGTAATTCTACATCCATTGTCATCAGGCAACAACTTCAGAAAAGTCTAACCTTTTACTGTTGCTTTTGCTGCTCCTTATTTTATTGCATATACAACCCAAAGAATGGAGAATAGGTCCGATAGGATATTTCAGTTTTTCCCTATGATAGAGACCCAGACTACAGAAAGTCCAATAAAAATTTTTTTATGTGAAAAATTGCAAATCAGTGTTATTGCATGCATTCGAAAACATAAATTCTGTTTCATAAATTTTGATTTAGGACAAATTTGTCAACTTTTGAGTAAATATAATTTGATGCACACTTCAGGACATGGAAGGAAAAATGTACAAAGCTCTCTGGATTTTGTAGTATTTTGGCCTCAACCCCTACACCATTCTCATTTTATGCCTGGTTTGGGATAGTGATAGTTGGAGTAACACAGTTTAATACAGAAATCTTAGCATATGCCTGTGTTTTCAAGAATTGAGAGTGTAACCTACTGGATTCTGTAATAACCTGACGAAGTCCTGATGTGGGGAGACTTAAACAGCAGCTCATGGGATAGGAGTGTGTGATCTGCTGCCAGGCTGGCTGGAGTGTCCTGGGAAAGCTGAGTCAGCTCAAGCCAGGCTTGACACAAGGAACAAGACTCTGCCTTCCTCCAAGCCCAAGTTTGCATGCAGAAGGGCCCACCAGCCTCAGGAATTCAGCAATGGATACCAGATTAATTTTATGGATGCAGCTGGAGAGGTGCAAAGACACTGCAGCAGTGCTTGACACTGGGGCAGCTGCACTTGTGAAGAACCTTAACTTATACCCTGACTTTCACAGAACTTTACACTTCACCTCTACTTCTGCATGCAGCAGAAGCAAGTTGTGGGACCAACCTTCAGCTGGTAAAAATCAGCATCATTTCATTCATTTTGTGAGAGGAGTACCAAGTCCCAGAATACAGTCCTCCTCTTGCCAGTCTGTCACTAGCAATCACCTTGCTAAGGAAAATATAATTTTATATTGTTCAGGGTTTTCTAAATAAAAGAAATGTTATTCTGCTAAAGGAAATTACATCAGTGACTAAATAAAACCTGAACTGCATAGTTATAATCTTGTCACTACTGTATAGAAAAATGGAGCACAAGTGCCTGCCAGAAGGTTATTGTATAACTTCAGTGCAGTGGGGATTTCCTAACCATTTAGTGTACCACGGAGGCAGTTTCCTGGATACATAGCAATACTTCATGGGAAAGGCCTGCTCCTTGGACACAATGACACCTGATAGATATGTTTGAGAATTTGCTAATAAAGCCTGAGTTTAGGACTGCCACCTACCCAATGTGCTGTATTAGTGATGATGGTGCTGGCAATGCTAGTCATAATTTTTGCGTCTTTTCTTCTGAATAATTGATATTCAGAGAAAGGGAAAGAAGAACAATGTGAGTTTCTGGGAATTTGGGAATTACTTTCAGAGCACCACAACAAAATTAATGAAAAACACTTTCTTGGACATCCGTGGCAAATATACCACTGGCTCACTTAATTGTGAGGATTATCGTCAGATCTTAGAAAGTTTGTATATGGAAAAATAAAAACTAGTTATAAAATCGCATGGGATGGGTAAATGTGACAAAGAAGCTGATTTGACTGCTACAGCATGCTGGGATTAAATATTGTTCACTAGCCCTGGCTAATGTGAGGAAGGAAAATGAAAATTTTAATTTTAAAATAATGCTAGGCCAGGAGTGATGTAAATAAAAAGAATGAACACTGAACAGTAAATAGAAGTGGGTAAAAGCTGAACTCAAAATTCACTGGTCAGACTAATAGAACTGTGTGGGTAAGCAAGTCAGGCAATTAAATACATCAAAATAATTATATAAGGAAAGACTATGAAATAAGCTGAATTTTTTTAAAATTTTTTTAAATTCTTTTTTAAGAGACATTGTGATAACTGTTGTTTTTTTTAATCTAGCATTAGCCAGGACTAACTATTGCCATTAAGAGCAACATGAATATCAGCAAAAAAATCAGATTTTATATAAGTGCAGTCCGTGAGTACATTTTAGTACTCTAATGCAAAGGAAATTATTCCAACACAATGGAATAAAAATTAATTTCAATCACTATCTATATTTCTGGTTGTTTATACTGCAAAAAGAAACATGTGGAAAATATAGAACTAGAACTGAGAAAACGGAAGGATTTGAAATTGCTAACTACTTAAAAAATGCTATAATACCAAGGAGAACAGAGGTGGATGTAGAGGATATTAATGACAAAGGCACGTAGTTCTGTTTTGTACTTCCAAGATTTTCATCTTTTTAAATTAATACAAAGGATGCTAACACAAGATATTACTGATACAAAGCAGTTAAGTGGAAAGAAGCTGACGTGAAACACACAGTACTTCTTAGAAAAGCAATATATAGATAACAAGTTACAGCACTCCATATGAGGACACAACACCATGGAGCTACTCAAAGACAAGATGAGGAAAGTCTTGTGTTAATACCATTCCCAGGAGAAGGAAACAGACAAGCAGGAGCTGTTAGATACTGGAAAGTAAAGGGGGAACTTCCTAACCAAAATCAGGGCAGATTACCATAATGCCTCCTGTCTGCTAATTCACTCAGTAAGATCTGATGAACAAAATAAATAGGAAAACCCCACCTGTTTGTGCTATCCATTCTCAGACTGAAAGCAATTGAAAGGGGTAAGAATTAATATGAAATATGATTAATTTTCCATCTAATATAGTGTTTTCTTCAGCTTTGAATTTACTAATAACAAAAGTAAAAGCAATAGTAAATAATTAATATTCTGAATAACCATGGAAATCGTATTTTCAGTTAGAGGATCATCTAGTACCAAAATAATTTTTAATGTATTCTGCAATTGTATTATAAAGGTTGAAGACTAATGAAGTTAATTGAGCAATTCTGTGATGCTTAAATTTGAAGACTCTTTCCAGCATCCCATTATTATTTTCAGGTCAAAACGACATGTCAATCAATGTGTAAGAAACAAGACTGAAGTCATCTGTCAAGCTGGCTAATTCCAGTATAATGCCATAGTTTATGTTCAGAGCAGTATTATGGAATAGACAATAGTTACTGTAAAGCTATTTGAGCTTTATTGAGCCAATTCAAAAAACCCTTGCTGAATACATATAAAAACCTCTTTCATAAATCTTCAATAAGATTATGTTGGAGTGACTTTTGCCCAAATATGAGTTTGAAAACAGAAAAAGAAGTCATAAGTTTAGGGTATAAGAATTAGACAGAGAAAATAGAGGTATAAAGCATGAAAGCCCATCAAAGCCACCTTGAATTCAAGTGTTGTCTCATGCTACAGTGTCAGATTAAAGAATGGTAGGATTAAAGAGAAACCAAATACTCTTTTCCCTCAGAAGATCCTAAAGCTGATATACCAGGTATGCAGATTTGTCTAGGCAGCGGACTTGTAAAATGTTAAATGAAAAAAGTCTCTATCCTTTTATGCAACTTCTTTGTAATAGAAAATTCAGACATCTTATGGTTCTCACAATTTCAAATGTCCAGAGGTGTCATCTGAAGAAGTGTAGGAGAAGACCAACAGAGTTATCTTTATCCTCTGGTCACACCTGAATCATATATATGTAGTGGCTTTGCACAAGTTCTCTGTTCTGCTTCAAATTTCTCCCATAAATTACACAAAGCATTATTCTGAAGTAACTCCTCTCTCTGCTTTTCCACTACCTTACAAAAGCTTCAACAGGATGAAACATTCGCATATTTAACCCAACCTAATTTATCCATTGCTTAAAAAGACTGTATCTTACCTCTTTTTGTGGTCTGAAAATCTATACAAAATTAATATCTGGTTCTTCTCCTTTAGAAGATGGATCATCATCATACATTTTCTGCGCTTATATATGTTTTTCTCAAGATGGCATGTAAATCTTGAGGGCATAAGCAGTGGAGTCACACCATCTTAGTCATATCTGCTGATTATAATTCATCCTTATCTCGACTGCTGTAGCACCCGTGCAATTAGCTGAGTGTGATTCTTCTTTCTGCAAGCCAGTCCCTGTCCCAGAAGAGTTTACAGTCTAAATGATCAAGGCAAAGAGAAGCAGATAAAAATATGCCTTATACACAGAATGAATAATCCGGAAGTGGCAAATATAATTTGACTCCATGCTATTTTTCTGGTTTTGCTCATATGAATCAACATGATAGTATCGGGATGCCTTGTTCAGGAAGAGGGTAGAAGATCAAGCATGAAGGTTTGAGGAGAAGCTGGGGCAAAGAGCCCCTGGACACAGGTGGTGTAGTGTTGAGGGTCACTCATGGCTAGGCTTTGCGAACGAAGATTTGGGAAGGACTCTACCCGCGTTTGTTGCAAGTGCGTTGAGTGTTGAGGGTAATTAGTTCAGAAAAAACCCAAGCAATGTCATTGCTGATACTGTGTCATATCTCATTGACTTCTTCTTGCAGCTTCTGCATGCAAAAAAAAAAAAAAAAGACTGCTAAAATAATAACAGAAAGTATGGAGTTTGCAGTTTGAATTTATTCAGCCCTTCACAACTCCAGCAGAAAAGAGGCGAATAACTGCTGAAAATGGAAGGCAAGAGCCCATTCTTCAGTCTATCAACAAAACATCTGCGTGTCTGTAGTAGGGCTTTAGTGCTCTTCAGTATGACAAAGTGAGAGATGGCAGTTTGCAGAGTCTGTCCCCAGAGGGAAGGTTTCCTCTACAGTGATGCTGTAGAAGTAGTTTCTCTCATTGTAACACAGTATAGAGGGCATGCCCCACTCCCACAAAGGCTGTGCGTCGTTCTAACCTCTTGGGAATTCTTTTCTGAAGAGGACAAGCAAGTAAATTTTTCATAGTATATTACTTTGTCGCAATTTGCAAGAAGTACTGGTAATCACAACTAAGGCAACAGTGACTAAACTCTTCCTATAAAATAAAAAGGGAACAAATGAAAAACCGTGACCCATCATGGTCTTTCAGGGTGTTTGCATGAAATTTCAATCTTCAGTCTGAATGTGGAGCTGGTTATCCTCTCTGCTGTGCTTTACTCTTCTATAGAACCTGAGCACCATAGAAGAGGATGAGAACCATATTTTTGCATAGCACAAGACAAGCTAAAATGTAGAACTCCAGTGATCATCTCTTAGATAGAGTATTTACCTGATGGTAAATCAGGATCTCAGTGGGAGCATCAAGGCTATTGATAACTGAGCAGCGTACTACACAGTGGGGATGCCTATCATCTGAAGAGACTAACTTGATGAGAATTCAGTAAGGAACAGTGCTGAAAAGTTACCCAGGAAACACAGCTGGCCTAAAACTGGGTATAAAGCTTTCCTTTTTAACTCTGGGGCAGGCAAGGAAAGGACTTCTCCAAAGGAAGAAGAAAAAATTCACCTTTTGGGAAAGAATTTATTTGCAGGAGGGGACTTGGGTATAGCTGGTGTCTCCACTGCTGAGACCAGGATCCTGACCTAGCTCCAAGAATTGTGAGAAAAAAATGGCAACAGTGAAAGAAAATGATCTCTGCTATCTCACTTTGAAATACACAGCGTGGCAGGTTACTGAATTACTCCTGAAACTGAAACAATGGACTTCCATTAGACACTCTTGTAAAATCAGACTCTTCCTGGTAATAGCAAATAAAACAGATCTAATCCTCAGACTGTAGTGTCTGAGGCCAAATATCTCTTTTTATCTTCTTGATTCTCCTGAGAATCAATTCTTTCTCTCTTCCTCACAGAACAGTTAAGGCTTTCCTGCCTCATCAACTCCCACTCTTCCAAAATACTTTTTCCCATCATAAAGCAAGTTGTGATTTTTTTAAAACCTAACTTCTAATAGTAGAACAACTACAAAGAGCATAATAGCAGAAAATGGTGAAGATAAGCCTATCATTTCTGAAATCCTCAGGACTTAGAAAGGGAACAGCTTTCTTTGCTCATGAAAAACATTTGAAACTGCTGAAATAAGACAGCAGAAAAAATGTCCATCTGAGATAACTAAAAACTACATCTACCCCCAAAACACCATGTACCTATTGCTATCTGAGTGACATAATCACCCCTTTAACCATAAGTGACTGTAATTTATGCACATGAAAAGCTCTTGACAAGTTTAGAACCAGCAAACTAAGAAGTTACAAAAAGTAGGATTAATACAGAAAGCATCCTGGACACTCCTTGTGACTTCATTTAGTTTGAGGCCTCCTCAGACTTGCTGAGTAATATCCATATTTTTAGTACAACCTTTATACTTCTAAGCACCTGAACAAATGAACACATATGCTCTTTCTCCCTGAACCACTACAGTACACTGAGGAGCAGCTGTTTACCCAGTATAGAAGTGTGGGTGCCACTTCTGTGCATCACTATTTGTTATAGAGGTATTCAAAGGGCCAAAGGACCCAGCCTTCTAAATCAAACAAGACATAACAAATTGTTCATCCTCTACAGCAAAAAAACCTGTCCCAGTCTCTCATGCTCTGGGCCTTCTTTCCTCAGCATCCTCCTCTCTCACCACTCCTGCCCTGCAGGTGTGAGAGGGAGAGAGTCCTTCCGTGAACTGGAGTGTTGGTCCATGATCCAACCCCTTGTTCAGTCCACCCTTCTTCCATGCAATTAATGCCAGTCCTCCAACCGCAGAAAACTAATATAGGATTTCTGCCCTTGGTGGAACCTGACAGACTTTGCAGTAGGTGCCAATGGCATGAATGCCCATGCTGCTGCAGGTCAGATTTCTTCTGGGATCAGAAAAGTTCTTTCACAGCCACTTTTAGTGCCCTGGGATGGATGGAGAAAGGGGAGGGATATCTATCACTCCAGTCCCAGATCCCCATCAGTCATGTATTTTAGCATATCTCTTCCTGCCTCAGTGTACCTGAATGTTGGCAGTACAACATAACTACGATGAAGTAAGAATGTGACAACAAATGCCAGACTCACTCCAGCCTGGCCTTTACAGCCAGACTCTCAGACCCAGCATGGTCCCAGCATTTGAACTCTGACCCTGGAAGAGATAAATCCATCTAGGAACCATTCATGTTCGTCGTGTCCCCTATGTGAATGTTGTTTCCACTACCTTCCACTAGTGAAGCAATCACTGAAAATGGCAGAGGATGAGGACATGGTCTGTGGGACAGAGGGAGCACAGTCAGTGCCCATGAGCCCTTTGGATATCAACTACAATACTGATACTAAAGAGACAGAGATCTCTCTGCTCTTATTCTACAGGTGAGTAAACTGAGCAGGCAGAGATTCACTCTGACATCATTTTGTACAGGGTTCCTCTATGTGTAGCCCTCTTTCTGCCTGTCATGAGCAGGAATTAAAATCCAGGTCAAAGTGCTTTTACTGAGAATAAAAGGCTTCCAAGGGGATGTGAAAAGACTAAAGATCTCAGTTCATGAGGCTTTCTTATTTTAATTAAATTAACTAAACTTAAATTTTAAAAAATAATATTTTTATTATTAATAAGAATATTAGTTAAAATAAATTAACTACAATTTTGAGCCAAAGAAAAGAACAAAACTAAGTTCCAGGAATGAGATACAACATCAACACTTCTCATGGTCACTGCAATGCTCAGGAACAGAGATTTATCTTAGGAAATTTAAAATGGTATTCTTATTTCCTAAACCATTCTTTGCTTATTGAGGATCAATTTGTTTCCACCAGGGCTGACAAACTGCTGACATCCAAGCTCTTCGGAAGTTTTCAGAAGAGCCATAAGTCAAAGGATGCATGTAATCTCAGTGACTCCTGCCAACAGCTTTAAAATTTGAAAAAGATAAGAAGATGTTTTAGAATACAGAAAAAGAGAAAAAACCCCAACATTTCTGGTATCCAACACAAATCATTTGTTTCTGTGTAAATTATCAGGGTGTTTGGTTTCTTAATACCACATATATTTTTGTCCCAGTACTAGGGAATAGTACCCGGACCTCTTAGATGTTAGTGAAGTAAAACATAGTCCGTAGGATTAAAAATAATGTTACCTTGCATTTAACAACATATTTTTGAAAATATGCATCGAAAAGCATAGAAATAAGATCTTTCTAAGCAACCAGTGCAGGAATAACTACAGACATAAAAATTAACTGCAGAAAAAAAATAAAAATAAAAAAGAGAAAACACTACAAGAAATAATTGTAGATCTTAAATAAGAATGGATAGAAGGGCACATACTGAGGTAGTCATAACACTTTACTGCCTCAGACTTTTACTCAATGAGCCTTGACAAGTACAAAGCTATGAAAAGTAAAGTCTTATGAAGTAAGTTTTAAGTGAAAGAAAATACTCATTTTCACTGCACTTTAAAGAAAATATTGATGACATCACAGGCCTCTGTGGGAAGGTCATCCCATATTTTTGTAACTATTCCGGAAAAAAAATAAGCTCCAGATGCTTTTGTTCTCTGTTTCTATAAGAACAAGTACTTCCCAGTAACTTCACTTTAATGATTTATGATGGGAAACTTGAGCAAATAATTTCTGTGAATTTCTGTAGATTTCAGCCTCCAAGGCATTACATGCAATAGAATAAGAGAATGCCAAAAAATAGTAAACAGTAAGAAATTATGTTAAATATGAGCAGAAAAAAAATAAATAAATGGAAGAACAAAGGACAGCTGAGCTGAAACCTCCTACCAGGTTCCAGACTATCCTGTCTTTCTTATTTAGTCTGACTACAAAGTGCAGCCCTCTTCAAAATGGAGAATTCGAGTTGAGTTTAAGTCCGTGGTATTCAACAAATAGTTTGGCTTACCTGTCTTCAGAAGGTTTGTATTCAAATAATATTCCCATTGCTGCATATCTATCCCACTATAGGTTAGTTTTTTAAGTTAACTGATGAGGCATGCTACATAAAAGGCAGGTGTTACCATCAGGCTTCGTACACACAAAGCTGGTTAAAATACCTAAAAATAATATTTTAAACATTTAGTTGCCTTCGCTTTTAAGCATTTCAATATTGTACTTGCTTCACAAGTCAGATTTTCTTCTGCGCAGTCATGAGAGCTGAACATTATTTTTCTTTTTGAACTGACAGTTAATGTTCTAATGTAGATCAGCTTACTGCTGCTTGGGCTTTCAGTCTGAAAGCCTACCAAAAGGCAAAAATCTCATGACAGAAGCATGGGAGTCATCAGTATCTTATAAAACAGGAAGATCAATTCTGCACAGTGGGCTTGTCTAGCCAGTCCCAGGCAATACCTTCGTACTCAGATGAGAAAGTCAGACAAATACACTTAAAGCGGAATATTGAGAAAGACATTCCCAGGAAGTAATCTCTAAGACACAGGAGGATATACTAACAGTCTAGACTTATCTTTTGCCACAAAGAAACAGCACTTTATGTTGTTGAAATGGTGTATGCAGAAACCACAAAGAGGAATTGAACATTTAATTAAAGCAGAAATGTCAATGTGAAGAAAGAGAAAAAAGTGGCATCAGGAATGAGGAGATCAAAACACACCCCTGTTTTTCATCCACAGCTTTCAGTGCTTAATGAATCCAATAAACACTTTAGAAAACGAGCGATTGTTAACTAGCTCAGCAGGCTTGTTGGAGATCAGGAGACCTCATTCCTCATGTCTACTAACAGAAATCTAAGGCACAGCAGGATTTTGGACTAGGTCCTTCTTATTGCAGGATAGCTGTAATAAAACGGTTAGTCCACAGCACTGTCTAGTCCCCACTATTCCAGATTCCGTGTATTCACATAGATAGCTAGCCCATGTCTTAAATTGCCTATTCTCTAAACAGATTTGCTAAAGACATTAATGTTATTAATCAATTTCACAGATAAGGAATTTAAGCAGATGAGGAATTTCAGCAAGGAAATTAAAGGCCGAGTGGCAAAACCCATGATCAACCCCAAATGTGTTGAATCAGGGTCCTTTAATGCGGACTCATTCTTTGTGTCCTTATGTTGGTAAGGACTCTGCTGCCAGTAGATAGTTAATTTTGCTCCATATAGAGCAAATAACCGTTTCTTTTCAGTGCTGTAGACAGAAAGAAAAAACATAGAGAAAGAAAGAAAAAATACTCTTCTCTGTAGAGGGATCACAATCATACTCATTCCGATACGCTGTCCTAAACTAAATCCTGGCAATTTTTTAAGTCTCTTTGGCACAGAGACAAGAATAATCAACAATCAAAGATGTTATAAACAGTAATTGTATTTCCTATAATCACACCCCTACATGCACTGCTGCTATGCTGTTACATATGCACATGTTCTTTGTGAATCCCAAAGGAGTGAGCAGAGTATTTTTGAAGGTTAATAGAAGAATTATGTTTCTCTTACGAACAGGCTGCCTCTTGAGCACTTACATCATATGCACATTAATCATGTATTTCTATTAATTTAGATTTATTTCAAAATGTTAGTACCCACCCTTCCAAATAGCTATAGGCACCCTCATATTATGAGCAATCTGTAGTGTTATAACAGTAGAAACACAATAAGAAAAGTCTACATATTTTATTAAAATGCGTTTTTCATTAAGAAAAATGAACGTTCAATATTGTATAGATCTCCAGGCCCAGGAATATCAAGTATTCAACCCTAAAAATGCTTGCAGGGAAAATCTTACCATACACTTCCCATTTAAAACAGAGGTCTTTGTGTAAAATGGCTAAGGTGTGTGGGAAAGACAGACTGGCTTTAGTAGATTATTTTAAATACTATGGGTTAAAAGAGAGAACTCTGACTGCAAAACAAGGAGCAGCCTAGTCTGACCATATCCTGAAGATGAAACCCTACCTTTGGAAATCACTCTCTGCGGTTTCATCACTCTGAACTGTAAAGAGTATCAAAGAATCACCCACTGCAATGACATCACTAATGAGCCAGTCTTCAAAGCTAGCTAAGACACAAATTTTGAATAAAATGACTGTGTATTCCTTCTAGATACATTTTAAAAGATATACTTTTAGCTCAAGTAACTTCATAGTTCTCTAACAGTAATTCAGATTCTCTCTTTGAGAGAATTTTGTTTGAATAGTCTGTAAGCAGAAACTTTTTAAAATGTAAAAAGACAGATCTTGTCTGGAAATTCTCAGGTATAAAAAAATGTCTTATGTTCTAAAGAAATATTGCTTCTAATTGTATCACAATATCCCTAAATGGGACATCTGACGACCATGGTAGCTACCAATATCTCTTTCTCAAACTGCATTTGCCCTTTTCTGCTTCAGGAAAAAATAACTATCCATGCTGAAGCCTCCCCAGCCACCTAGCTTATATTCCTACCGTCATGTATGGGCGATCATTCATCGGTTTTTAAAGTGTCAGAGCACTTGTTCTCTAGAATTTTTGCATCATTATGCAATCATTTCTGTTTATTCTTCAGAGCTGTAATTGCATCTCCTGGAGACATGCTCAGTCTTGCTTTAAGTTAAACCAAGTGTGTCTTAACAGTCCAGTGAGAAGCCTGTGTTGCACAATGAGATTCATGCAGCTGAAAGTACTCTGTTATTTGGTACCACAACCTGTCGACAGAAAGCTGGCTTGGATACATTAGAAAACCTACAGACACATCTCTGAGCCTGGATGCCTCCCAGTACCACAGAGCAACCCAGTCTCTTACTAGTCTAAATTTTATCTCTACTGATTCAACAGGATTTATTAGACAGGCATACTTGGGAACGCTCTGTCCTGCCATGACAATGCCACGAGCTTGTATCCTGGTATGCTGCACCACAAGCGTGTTAGTAGAGAGACAGCTCAGGGGAGCAGAGTTTGTGTCCTTAGAATCATAGAATAGAATTATAGAATAGAATCAACAGAATCATCAAGGTTGGAAAAGACCTCTAAGATCACCGAGTCCAACCTTTGAACACTACTGTGCCAAGTAAGCCATAGCACTAAGTGCCACATACAGTTGTTTCCTGAACACTTTCAGGGATGGTGACACCAGCACCTCCCTGGACAGCCCATTCCAATCTTTAACCACCACTTTTGTGAAAAAATTGTGTCCAACCTGAACCTCCCCTGGCACAGCTGGAGGCCCTGTCCTCTCGTCCTGCTGCTATTTGCCTGTGAGAAGGACCTGACCCCCACCTGGCTACAACCTCCTTTCAGGTAGTTGTAGAGAGCAGCAAGGTCTCAGCTGAGCCTCCTCTTTTCCAGACTAAACAATCCCAGCTCCCTCGGCTGTTCCTCAAAAGACTTGGGCTCAAAGGGCCCTTCACCAGCTCCATGGCCCTTCTCTGGACATGCTCCAGTACATCTATGTCTTTCTTGTAGAGAGAGGCCCAGAACTGAGGACAGGACTCAAGCTGCAGCCTCATCAGTGCCAAGTATAAAGGGACAATCACTTCCTAGTCCTGCTGGCCATACTATTTTTGATAAAAGCCAGGATGTCGTAGGTCTTCTTGGCCACATGGGCACACTGCTGACCAACATCAACACCAACATCCCCAGGTCCTTTTCCAGTGAGTAACTTTCTAGCCACTTCAACTGCCTTCCTATATCCAAGCACAGACCATTTCAGCCCTTTTACTGTCTCTGTTTCAGCAGCCTTGTAGGTCAGCACAGCCTTTTGGGCAGTCACAGAAGAGACAGAAAAGGTTCCTGACTCCTAAATACAGTGCGCTTGTTTTCTGTTATTCAAGCTATGACCCTTGAATAGGTGGCCCTATGAACACTAAAGTCGGATGGATACCGTAAGCTCAAATCCAGCTGTTTTACATGCTTATGTCACCACAAAAAACTGCTTTAAACTATATTTTTGGTTATCTTACAAAAATTTTTGTTCATAGCAAATGGAGGGTACCCCCATGCTTACACTCTATTAGCATCAGGAAGTCTAACACAGTCCCTATAATTTCTGAATTTTTAGTGTTACCATGAAAAGAAGACAGAGAAACATTGTATTAGAAAAATATAATCCTGAAAAACCCTGCTGTGTTTTATTTAACTTTCAATTGTTTAAACAGCTCTCCAACAGTTCTCCATAAAATGGAGTTCTGTGTCCAACATGATGCCCATGAAAGAAATCTTGCCCCAAAGAGGCTCTTATCCAGCTGAAGGCTTCTTTTAGGGCTGACATATAGAGTTGATGTTGGAGTCAAGCTGTAGCCTTGGCACAGCCTTTTGTTGATTCTTAACCTCAGTTTTTCTACTCCAAGAGAAATATAGAAGCAGCATTATCCTGAATGTTTACTTTGAATTACACTAATTCAGCCTCTCTGAAATGACTGTGCACTCAACTTGTTTGCCATTTCCTGCTTCTTGTCCTTATTTACTGTCGTCTTAGTTATTTAAACTGTTTATTGGAACCACTAACACACATCAAACTCCTACTCTATCACATTGCTATTTTTGTTAAATTTATAATTCTTGTTTCTGTGTTATTTATTTAGGACTCCTTTAAGTCTTTTTAATCTTTGACTTTGTCCAAAAATGGTTAATCTACACAGCCTGCTAAGTATTTCCCATCCTTTACTCAACCGGATAATTTAACCCTCACTCACAGATTTAGCTGCTATCTTTCTTTTAAGAAGTATGCTTCCTTCTGGGTTGTGAAAATTACTGTATAGACTCCTTATTATCTGAAGAAAAAAAACAGACCTGAAATCACAGATTTAGGAAGAACTGCAACAAAAGAAGAGTGATAGAAATACCGGGCAGCACCTTTTCTGTTCCAAATACTTTTTAATTTAACTGTTACTACAGCCACAATTTTATTCCCTTTTCTTTAAAGAGAAAATGAATGTGAATAAAAGTCAGAATAAGACGTTTCTAGCATCTGATATCAATCATTTCCTTTCTGTGGGTAAACATGGTAGCACTAAAACTGCCTAGCCTGTTGTCCCAACAAAACCAATCTGTTACTCTCCTTGCCACCAGCTTGTCACCAGCTGCCTCTTACAGGCCAAATACCAAACAGGTCCCCCACCATCCACTTTGTTGGTGCTCGTAATATTTCTTCTTCCAAATGGTAATTTATCTGGTGGTCGTGTATATAATTGTCTCATTTTCCTGTGCACATATGGCCTTGTACACGTAAATAGGAACGAACAATTTTGACAAAACAAAATCAGAAAGAACTCTGAAGAATGATCACTAGTAGTTCAAACTCTTTCCTCCAGAGATGCAACCTCACGTGGTCTAGAATCATTGTCAGTGCCTCTGTCAGGAAGAAAGCAGATATCTCCATCCTACCAAGGCTAGTATTCAAAATAGAAGTATGAAGGTATTTAGTAAGCACTTTAGTGAATGTACCAATTCTCCTCTCTAAAGTAGCTTTATTCTCCCTAATTCTGCAATAATACAGCCATCTTAATGTACTGCCTTTTCTTGGCAGAAAAGAATACAATGAATTTCAGAATTCTTCATCTCCCGTATTTTGAAGCCTTGCAATAGGAAAACAGCCTGGAATAATAATATATATGATAGATAGATGCTACCGCAAATCCTTGATATTCTAGGATAGAATTCATTGTCTGACTTAATGCAAAGAAAGGAAAATTGAACTATGGCCTCAACCAGGCCCTGAAAATCTCAGGTCTAGGATTAAAACTATATCTGAGACATAAATAACTCTTGACGCTGTTGGTAGGACCCAAGTGCTTAGTACCATCTTAGACACACAGAGGAATGGTACCAACCCTCAAGATGCCACTCTGACCCCAGGCAGGTGCCCAAAGATGTCTGAGACCTGTGAGCAGGCAGCTGAATTCTATGCTTAGAAATAGAAAATTCAAATACCAGTGGAATATGGGATTCTGTGACTGCTCCTTAACTGTTCTTCAAGAGGACAAGCTGGCAGTGGTTATCATTCAAGTTACTTTGAAAATGCAGCCCTAGGATGTCCAGAGTATCCAGGCATCACACTCCCTCAAACTGCACACAGATTCCTTGTTCCTACTTTTCTGTTGCTGCAGTAGAGCTTGAAGGGACTGGGGCAAGGATGAGCTGAAAAACTGATACTCAGATTGAGGTACAGTACTGGAAACATACAAACAAGGAAATCTATGTAGAAAGGAAAGACAGGTTGGGTATTTTCCCTTTGAAGGATGGAGTACTTTGAGTACTTGTCACCCAAGGTACTGTTTTCAGTGAAATCAACAAAGGTTATATGCAAACGCGTGACTCACTACAGACCAGAGTAGAAATATTACTAAAAAAACCCACAAAAGTCTAATGTAGTATGAAAATAAATTTTCCTTTTAGGACACTACCAATACTTAGCTGAGGCAGAAATTATTACAGTAAGCAATTATCAACATTATTTAACACAAAATACAAAAGAAATTCTTCCATTTCACTGATTTTATTCACTTCAAGAAGAATTTGAGGTAGTATTGGAGAAGGATATTCTCCATCAAGTACAACTTCCTACTATTTATAGTATTGCAGTTTTACATTTCAGTTTGATCAGAAACACCTTTCCCAGACACTGCTGGAGGCTAAGAAATGACTCAAAGGAAATTTTTGAAGCTGATCCTCTGCAGACTGTCAGTGTACACTGTAGTGTTTTGAAAAGTGCATGTGTGAGCACAAATGGACATGTGGTTATCGGTGTGGATATCATTTCTTGCAATGGCTGTCTCTTCTTCCAAAGCTATCTGACAAAAGACAGACACTTTTAATAATAACTCTTGTTACCAACATCGTTTTACACCTCTTCTATTTCAGGGTATGCACGACGTGTTGCTATTATGCTGCTTGATGGATTTCAGAATGGTTCCACTTTGGAAAAGAGGTAAAAGAAACAAAACCACTTTACTACTTTCACTTGGCTGCCAGAGGATATTTTGAGACATTTTGTAAACAGATAGTCTGAGAGGTTTCAATAAGGGCAAGAAAGAAAATAGATCTTCAATGAAATGTAAGGATAGAAATATCATTCAGGGTACTTCATACATCGACTGAGCTCATGTGCACGCATGACTGAAAAAGTCATTAAAAAGATGGGTCTCAACTGCTGTATGAAGTCAATATTTTTTTTTCCTGTCCATATGTTTTTGAAGATAATAACTGAATTTTCACTGTGGTTTCAATTCTCTCCAGCTGGGTAATTTGTGTGACACACTTTCAAGGCACCCACCAGATAAAATAGCTAAATAACTTGTGGGTTTTAATGCATCTCAGAACACAACTGCATCCATCACAGTTCATGTGCTAGAAAGTAGGAGAAAAATATTTTCATTTGACAAATTAGGCACTGCCTCCTCAAAACAATCTAATATTTATAGACATTCTGACAGACTAATGAATAGATAGATACATTTGCATAGAAGGACAAGTACTAGTTTCTAGATGAAAGAACAGAGCAACGTGATAAAATGTTAAAAGACAGACAAATATGTCATGTAGGTTCTGATTATGCCATCTGACTGTCAGGAGAAGAAGCAGTAACTTGCTAGCCACATCTCAAGCAGATAATTCAGCAATCAAAAAGGCTTTGAACATTTCACCACAGCTTGAAGAATTTGGATTTTTGGACTCTGTTGATACTAACTATATTTTGTTGTTGCTATTGGAATGCTACCTTTGAAATTATCTCTGAAAACTATCAATATATCTCCAGGAAATGCATACCTTAATTTTAAAGAGTAGCAAAGAAGGATATATAACATCTTACCTTTGCTATGATATTATTATGTAGAAGAAATCTGACCTTATTTTTTGTTCGGCAGGCTCATTATTCCGCCTCATATCATGCACAATTTTAAGTCATCATCAACAGGAAACTGGTATAATGGAAACCGTAAGAAGAGATAATTTAGTTTAAAAAATCCATCATCTAATCAATAGTAAATAAATAATGGAATATTTAAAAGTCTGGTAGGGTATCGTTAGAATTAAGAGATCACTATGTTTATGTGAGGTGAGCTAGAGCAACTTTTTTACTGGTAGATCTTCTTATGAGCTCTAACAAAATACAACAAAGTAAAAATAACTTCATAAAGAATATGTCTATAAGATGCCTTTGAGACCCTGGCTGTGAATAAATAGACTTGCTAGGAAGTATATAGAGACAGAGGCTTAGGTATTTGGTCTGTAGGGACCCCAAAGGGTTTTGATTAGCACCATAAATAGGAGTTTCTGTTGTAGATGTTATTAAGCTGTTTGAGAATCTTAAGGAACCTTGTTTATCAAAGACAGAAATCACAGCTTTATAGATATGACTAGCTAATCTTAGGACAGAGATAAAAATATAACATTAAAGAGTCTTTGAAGACTATTCTGCAACCCTCACTTGCACTGAGTTGCACTTAGCCTTTCAAGGAGGTCACAGTGGAACAAACTTAATATGAGAACAGTTGCAGAAATATGCTTAATAACACAATAAAATAGAACAGGTGCTTCCCTCGTGGCTTAGGGCAACCAGCTGGAGTTGCCAACAAAGTGAATGAACTAGGAGGATAACTAACCTGCAGTGGAAGGGAGATATATCTGGCCCAGTCAGGTCTCAGAGTAAGGCAACACTTTAAAACAGTCCCTATAGCAGCCTTGTACTTCCAAGAATAGAAAGCAATTCTATCTTGATGGCAAGATAAGGCATTGCTTGCATAATACAGAGAATCACAAAAAAATAATGTATTTGCTATAAATTACCAAGAGACATACCGCACAGGCAATGCTTTCCCCATGAGTATCTTGGCCAGAAGAGTGTGGGACAACCCTAGGAGAGATGCAGGAGCTAGTGCCAGACTGCCTTCCACAAGTCTATAGAACAAGTGTTACACTTTGACCTGTGCTTTCTACTTTCTTTTGCATGAAAATCATACCAGCTCTTAAAGTATCCCAGAGACTGAGTGTCACTGGACTTCCTTTTAGTGAAGTCCTCACTTTCCTGCAGTGGTGACTAAAGAATTTTCCTGGTTCTTATCATGGGCTCACCACATGAACAGCCCCAGCACAACTTCTGAGTTACTGAACTAATTAATTCTCTTTCTTACTCCGTTCCCCATAGTGTACTTTACAGAAAATAGTATAAACATTTCATCAATTATTTGTATACTAATAGCCCATCTTACATTATCTATCTAGTTATTTTATCCATACTTTATTTTCTCTTCCTGGTTAATCTAATTCTTATCTTCCTAAAATATCCCTGAGACCTTCTGCCTCTCTGATAGGGCACAGGCCCTATCACCAGAGTCCTTTTAATTAGGCGTTATCTGTTAATTCAGATAGGACTTATGGTTGAATATTCTTGAGCAGCTCAAACATCCATAGATCACTGAGATGCATTACTGGCTTCCTCTTCCATCGGCTCTTCAGTAGAATCATCTTTTGAATTGAATTTCCAGGACAAGTGAAGCTGGAGATGAGCACCTTTGAGATGCTAGCAATTTAAAACACCAGCAAAAGAGAAGAGGATAAAAAGAAGGTTTTGGAATGCTGAAAAGTTGTAACCTTATCCAGGTGCAGCACTCCAGCCCAGAGGTACAAGTTTCCAGGAATAGAAACTATAAGCATCTTCCTGACTCACTAGGTCTTTGCAGAAAATTTGTATATGACATCCAAGAACAGAATAACTCCATCTCTTAAATTTTGATTTTTCCAACTTTGCTGCTGTTGACATAAATTTGTAACAAACAGACTTCAGATTCATGTGTAAATATTGTACTGGATAAGTTATGGGATGTCTGGATTCATTTTCCAGGTTGTATGCTTGCTTTCAACCCCTATAGGAGCCAAAGTAATATGACAGATGGAATTGGTGGTGAAAAAAGTAAGGATTCACAGACAATCAGTCAGATAAAAGATATGTCAAGAGAAAGTCAGTCCATCATTATAGCAGAAAGCAGGTGACACAAAAAAAAAGAGGAAGGAAGGTTCATGACAGGGCTGTGAATGGGAAATTTGGTGGAGCGTAACAGGTAACTACGTTGGTTTCTTCTCTAGGAACTCAAAAAATAACTTTCAGAGTTATTTCTTGATGCTATAAATGCTTTAAAGGTAGCTGTACATACAATTAATAAGAATCCAACCCAGAATGCAGACAGTTCAGCCAAGCTGACTGCATACAGACTCTGGTTAGCTTGCATAGAGCTGCATGTTGAAAAGGAAAGTCAAAGCTAGCCAAACGCAGGTCTGTTTCAGCATGACAGTCACAAAAACTGAAAATATAAACCCTCTGCATCTTGCTAGCTCTCTGCAGCTCTTAAAAGGAATTTTAAAGTGCTCTGAAAGTCCTCTTTTAGTTCCAAAGAAGAAAAATAAAGTGACTTTTGGTATGTATGAAAATGTCAGTGGAAACAGCAGAAACACGATGCCCATCACTGACTCCACATGTTACGTACCATGCATTGGATAGATGATGGCAGACATGTTGGATGACAAAAAACTTCCAATTCCTAAACATTTTTCATTCCTCAAAATGATATATTGCTCTTTGCTTATAATCCATAGTGGCCTCATACAAACATACACTGCTTGTTTTCCATCTACTTTCCAATCCCCTGCATTCCAGCTAACAACATTGACAGGCCAATGGATTTAGTCAACGGCACTGCATTTGCGAAGCATACTTTTATTTTGTTTTCCTTTTTTCTTTTTCTCTCACTCTCTTTTTTTCCACCTCCCTCAGGAGACAGATACAAGAGCCCGCATTTTTAAATTCTAAGTGAAAAAATTTCTGCGCTTAAACCATTTTTCATGCTGAAGTTCTATATTCACTTCAGTAGTTACGCTAAGTATAAAATAGAAGATCAAAATGAAAGGGTCAGCAGACCAAGGTGCAACAATAAGTCTGAGTTCACTTTACAGAGATGGCACTACATGACTCTGACCAACCCACACATAAAAGCAGAGTTTAGCTGCCCTATGATCACGACATTAGAGTGAAACATTTTAGCAGACCCCCGAGAATATCTAGAAGACGTGCAACTGAGTAAGAGTGCACTGATGGGAGCCAAAATATACATTGGAAAACATGGATGGTCAGACATTCCCACCTTGAATTGGCTTCATAGAGATTTGCTTTCTAAAAATATGAGACTATATTTCTCCAAACCAACAATTAATAGAAAAAGGAAACAGAAAATAAAATGTGAAGCAAGGTGATTTTGTGCCTTCTCTTACCCCAAGGCAAGATCACCTTTACCCATGTCACCTTGGCTAGTAGAATGGAGACAGGAATGCTAGACAGGCTTTTATGAAGCATTTCATGAGAATAATGCAAATAATTGTGAATATTGAAAGAATAATTTTGCGTGCACAATTATTTTCTCATTTCAAAAGTAAAAAGTCATGCAGTTTCTCATTGAATGTATCCAGCTTCAAAAACACAAGGATTACCAGTGACTTTTTCCTGATGAATAAAAGAGAAGTCTGCAGTTTGTTATCAATTATTTTTACCTTATTTTGGACAAATCAAGAGACTGAGGCCTCTCTAATCTCCCACAATATGATTTGCCTAAAGGACAAGCATTCTTGTAGCTCTTTTTCCAACATCTTTTTTTAATGAGGCCACAGCTTTCCTACGTCATGCTCTATACCCACTCTAAATGTTCAGTCTCATCCAAGTCACCACCTCCCTGCTCTTGCTGGCATATCTTGGGATAACAGAACATAGACTAAGATACTTTATAGCCACAACTTTACCAGAGGAATAGATTTTCTGTCACTGTCTTTTCTTAGGACACCACCTGTAAATCAAGCTCCCTCTACATATGTTATGGTTCCAGGAAAAATAAGCGATGAAGAAATTAGCTGAGAGGGGTGCATTAGCTGATGTTAGTCAGATCAGGTTGACCTTTCCTGAAGAGGAATGATGCTGAAGTTGATGCTGAAGTTGAGGCCAGCCCCTGAGAAAGTACTGTAGCCATGTCACCTGGTAGAATACTGCTGCAGAAAAATCTTCCTTTATGAAGTCCATGACTCAGTCATTTAGCCTCCCTTCCTCTCACTGCTATCACTTGTACAGATTAAAGCTCACTTGCAAAGCAGCACAGTTCCCCATATGTGTTGTGAGTGTTTTACCAAGTGACCCGGTGACACAGAGAAATTGTGAAGCACTGTGAGCAGAGCAACCAGAGCAAGTCTGGGAAAGGGCAGAAGACAGGATGAGCGCCAAATTCTCCATCTATCCCTGGGGCACAGTTTAGTGAAGCAGTGAAGCCTCCACTTCTCTGGCCCTAGTAATATTCTAGGTATAAGTGGTATTAATTCCCTTTCAAGTTTTGTGTCTACCAACTTTGCACTTGAAACATTTCTGGTCAGGGTCATCCTTTGCCTCCTGGCTCAGGTGTTACAGTGGTTCTCTGTGAGGCAGCACTGAAGGACTCCTGGGATCAAACGGAGGAGAGGGGAAGCAGAAAATGACATCTAACCTTTTTCCCTCTTTCCTTTCTCTCCAATTCTTTTTATCCTGCTTTACCTTCTTGTGCTCACAGTGCCCTTCATTTCACTTCCCAGTTGGATATTTCCCTTCCCCACTGCCTGACATGAATTCAGTCTGTTGGCCTCCAAAGTAGAAACAAAATTAACTGATCAAAATTCTAAGGATTACCTTGGAGCTCCTGGGACTGTAGAAAATATCCTTTTCCAAAACAGTGCTTTCAATGAGACCCTCAGCTCTCTACCAGGAATAGTAAATGTGTTAAAGTCTGGATATGGTGTTCACTGTAAGAGGTAATTAAATCTGACTCTCAACTAAATTCTCTCCATGGACCTGGAAATGAATAAATGTAGCACCAAAATGAAATATTTGTT
Source organism: Pipra filicauda (assembly GCF_003945595.2). NCBI lineage: Eukaryota > Metazoa > Chordata > Aves > Passeriformes > Pipridae > Pipra > Pipra filicauda. The sequence continues at coordinate 157,472 of NW_024104563.1, read as the reverse complement.
GTGTCTGTTCATCCTTTGTACCACTTCTGTAAAGTAGTAGAAAGAGCCTGGTCACAGGATACGAGTAAGAACATGACATTAACTTTCACCAAAAGGCACAAACTGCAGGGGGTTTTCAGGTCTTGCTAATGTTGAAGTTACTGGTAAATGCTACACTCATATGCAAAAGGCATATGAAGGCCCCATCACTGAGCCTGAAATTAAATCCAGGCTATTGAGCGGATTCTCTCTACTCAAACTCTATGCTACTCCTCTCAACCTCAGACAAGAGATGGAGCGAAAAGAGGTTTGCAGAACAACTCTTCTGGCTTCAAAAAACTAATTAAGACCCTACTGCAAAATGGTCTTATTTGCTAGGACTTATTTCTTGTGGGCGATGCCAAGTGTACTGTATGGCTGCTTTCCTTTATAGCTGCAGTGCTGGTGCACCAAAGGAGGGGTGGATATTTTGTGCTACAAAATGAAGGAGTGGGTTATACCCTGATTTCTTTCCTTACACTGCAGATTTCAAAAGTTAAGGTTTTTATTTCCTGGAGAAACTTGGAGAATGAGAATAACACCTAGTTTATTAAAAAAAAAAGTAATTTTGTGTCTTGCTTTAATCATATTGGGCCAGTACATGAACATTTTAATATACGGCTGAAATTTTTCCATCTTTTTTTTTCAGCTGCTTTCCCTTCATATGTCTACACAGTTACACACAATAGAAGCACCATTCAGTGAATTTTACATCCTTTTAGGAATGCAAAGCATGTAAACAAATTGCATGTTCAGATTCTTTTTCTTTAAAACGTATTTTTGTGGAGCGAGTATCTTCAGGATAAAATTAATCTCTAAGCAGATCCTAACAGAAACCATAGATAGAACTTTAATTGTCTTTCTATATTTAGTCAGTGCTGCAATACATTCATGTGGCAACCAGCTTTATCATTATTCACAGAGTCATGTACGTAACTCCATGAATCCAGTTCACCGAGGATTAAAATCTAATATTAAATCATTATAGCCGTACTTCAGTCTATGCCTTCAGCTGGTATCACTTCTGTGTGATACCAGTAGTTCCCCAGCCTGAACTCCATGAACTATGGAGTGATAACCACAGCAAGCAGTGGAGAGTGGTGCCAAGGCTCCCACGCTGGTGCCAGCAGGGCTCCTTCAGGGTGTGGAATAGGTAATGCAAGTGCACGGCTTTGGGGACCTGCACTAGCCTTGTTTCATGACGTCACACTGTGCCACACTGACACTGCTGACTGCTTGGAGGCAGCCTGGGGATTTCTATCACAGTGCTGCACTGCTTCATGGAGTCATGATTCTACTGTGTACTATGACTCAAAAAAGCCAGGAGAGAATATCTGGGATGAAATATCTGGCTGTATATATTGTATATGTATATGTAAAACATCAACAAGCCACCTTAAACTTGGTCATTTAAATGTGAAAAGCAAAACCAAGGAAATTAAAAACGTCAACAACACCAACTCCTGACACAAACATGCTTTCTTAATTAGAAGTGTATATATTTGCAAATTGTTATTCTTTTCAGCTCTGAGAAAAAGCACAAATATGTCAGCATCTGCCTCAATTTTAAGTGGGCTTTCTGGAGAGGTTTTGCATTCATAGCTTAATAAGAGCAGCTCTGATTTATGCACTGATAACAGAGTAGACTTATCAGTTCTATCAGAGATGACCTAGTTATGAATTAGTGGACTCCACACTGGTTATTTACAGTTGCAGCATGAAGAAGGTGACCTTTCCCTTACCTGGGAAATGCTCTGTTCTTTTGAGAAGTGCATAAAGAGCTGCACTCTTCAACAAATCTAACCACACTTATGGACAAAAGAATCATCCACAGAAGATAATTTATCACCTTCTGTACTTTCTTTGACTCACAAATCTACCATGACTTGATAAAGGCATGCAATAAATATGTATTTCTCTCAGATGTTAGACATACTTAATCTATACTTTCAATTAAAATCAAATTAATACCTTACCATTCAGTGTTACTTCTATTCCCCCATACTTAGATTTAAATCTGTGGAATCAAATTGCCTTTGTCCTAGGGAGGTAGAATTCATCCCTTCCAATTGAGAGTGTAAGCATCTAATACAGCCTAATCATCGAGTTGCTTTGCTCCCTCTATATTCAAAGGCCACTGATGGAGCCAAGCCCTTCAGAAGGCAAACCATCTGAGCTGCTCATCTTATAACAGAATGACTTCCCTTTGGGAGGATGCAGGATGACTGGTTAAAACAAATTGCTTAAACTCGGGGAAGATTAATCCTACCCAAATGGTTCAGAAACACCATGGAACCATTGATGTGTCTTAAGCTGTTATTGACATCAAGTCAAGAATATCCCATACTCCATAACTGCAGGTTTATGTTGTTTAATGTTCATCTTGAGAGGCACTCAAAAGCTAAATTGCTCAGGAAAAACCAATACTGGTCAGCAAAAATGCCCCAGAAAAAGTAACATCTTTGCAACTGTAATGGGTTTCTGTGGCTAGGTTCTGGTAGCAGGGGAGGACTACAGGGGTGGCTTCTGTTAGAAGCTGCTAGAAGCTTCCCCTGTCTGGTGGAGCCAATGCCAGCTGCCTCCAGGACGGACTTCCCACTGCTGGCCAAGGCCAAGTCAATCAGGAGTGACAGTAATGCCTCTGTGATAACATATTTAAGATCAGAAAGTTATTGCACAGTGAAAAATTCCAACCAGGGAAGAGTGGAGGGAAAACATGGGAACAACAACATAGACACCAAGGTCAGTGCAGAAGGAGGGACAGGAGGTACTCCAGGCGCCGGAGCTGAGGCCCCTGAGGCCCATGGTGCAGACCGTGGTGGAGCAGCTGTGCCCCTGCAGCCCATGGAGGACCATCGGGGTGCAGAGACCCACCTGCAGCCCATACTGGAGCAGGTGGATGCATGAAGGAGGCTGTGACCCCATGGGAGGCCCAGGATGGAGCAGGGTCCTGCCAGGGACCTGCAGCCCATGCACAGGGAAGCCCACACTGGAGTAGGTTTTACCCAGGTAGGACTTGTGGCCCCTGTGGGGGACTCACATCGGTACAGCTCATTTGTGAAGGACTGCACCCCATGGAGGAGTGACCCACAGGACAGCAGTTTTGTGGAGAACTGTCGCCTGTGGGATGGACTCATCCCATCTCATACCAGAGAGGTCCGTGAAGGAATGTCTCCCATGGGAGGGACCCCACGGGAGCAGGGGAAGGACTCCTCTCCCTGAGCAGCAGCAGAAACAACAACCGACCATAACCCCCATTCCCCATCCCCCTGCACCGCTGGAGAGGAGGAGGTAGAGTTTGGAAGGAAGGAGGGGTGGGGGGAAGGTGTTTTTAAGACTATTTTACTTCTCACTCTTTTGCTCTGATCCTATTAGTAATATATTTAAGTAATATCCCCACTTTGAGTCTGTTTTGCCCATGATAATGAAGAGTAAGTGACCTCTCCCAGCTGTTGTCTCAACTCATGATTCCTTTGCTGGTTTTTTTTCTCTCCTCTATCCAGTTGCAGAGCGGAGAAAGAGAGCAGCTTCAGTGGGTACCTGACATCCAGCCAGGGTCAACCCACCACAGCAACCATGAGGGCAAGCAGACATTAACACCAGACCCTCTTTGGCACCTGTCCAGGTGTGGAGCATACTTGCCATGATGACAGATAAAAATCCACAAGTATTACAGGGCCCTTGACCACACTTGCAGGTTGAACTGCAATAGCTATTGCTTTTCCTTTCAGTAAGTTAGCTTCTCAACAGTGTCCTGGCAGACAATCAAATCACTGTGCATATGATGCTTTAAGGGAGAGATCTGAAGCATCCAGGAGTTTATGGAAGTTAAAAAAAAAAAACAACAAAGAAATTTGTTCTTCAATGGGCAAGGGAGGAACCACCTTCTGCTCATCCGTATAGCCACCATGCTTCTTTATATAGAAAAATTCTTTTTATATCAAGTCACACCCAGGATGTTACAGCTATGGATAGCAGAAGACATCCTGTATTTGATCCTATTTTTCATAGCTCTTGTCTTTCATAAGACAAGTGTTTATGGGATAAGATTTCTTACAATTAGTTTTGGCCTTCAGGCTACTTGTAGTTGGGCTGCTGTTTTTAAGTTTGAGGTAAACAGTGCAAAATATTTTGTTGCCTAGATATTATTTTCCTTCCGAGCAGGAGCCAAATATAACAGTATGGACTCTGCATATCAACTAACATTTGGAATCAATTAACAGGAATTCTCTTTAGTAATAAATTCTGATGGCTAATAGCAATGATTTGGGCTGGCTGACCAAGAGTTTCTCCGTGTTTCTTCCCGCAAGTTAAAAGAAATGTAGAATCCAGCAATATATGTAAGCAGTTCCAGTTATTTTTCCAGCAAAATTGTTTTTCCAGACTTACTTTCACTTGTTATAACCTGTATTTTCACACAACTGTTGAGATCTGCTTGGTAAAAGAGAACAAAAATCCAACAAGTAAACAAACAACAAAAAAAGGCGAGGGAATGAGAATATCCCAGTGAGGGAATTTTATTAGCTGTATAGTTTTCAACAGAAGCTGGCCAAAATTTAAAATTTAGGGAGGGATTAGCCATTTGCACATTCAACTTCATTATTTCTCTGAATTCTTCATGGTTAAGGTGTAGCTTATCATTATGCCTGGTCTCCCTTGTGGGCCTGTTTTCCAAATCATAACTGTTTATAAGTGAGTTTCACTCAAATTTCCTCCCCCAATTTGCACTCTTAATTTGATCTAAAAATATTTTTAGTTGAAAGTGCTCTATAAAAGTCTCAGTCATAGAGAGTGTTGTGATTTAACCCCAGCTGACAACTAAGCACCTCACAGCCACTCACCCCCACACACCCCCAACAGGATGAGAAGAAGGAAAGTGAGAAAACTGAGGGTTTGAGATAAAGACAGTTTAATGGGACAGAAAAGAAAGAAAATAATAATAATGATGAAAGAGAATGTATAAAACAAGTGATGCACAATGCAATTCCTCATCACTCGACAACTGGTGCCCAACCAGTTCCCAAGCATTGGCCCCCAGTTAACTTTCTCCCCAGTTTATACATTAAGCATGATGTCATAGAGCAAAGAATATCCCTTTGGCCTGTTTGGGTCTGCTGTCCAGGCTGTGTCCCTTCCCAACTTCTTGTGCCCCTTCAGCATTCTCACTGGTAGTGCATGAGAAGCTGAGAAGTCCTTGTCTTAGAATAAACACTGCCTAGCAACAACTAAAACATCAGTGTGCTATCAACACTATTCTCATACTGAATCCAAAACACAGCACTGTACCAGCTACTAGGAAGAAAATTAACTCTATCCCAGCTGAAACCAGGACAGAGTGACCAGTATTCTCTTTCATACATGTAAGATTGGGCTGTTTGAAATATCCTGACACAAATCTCATTGTTTCCCTTTTGAAAGAGAGCAGAAACTGAATCTGTGGGAAATCCACCTTCCAAGTTGTTTTGGATTCATAACATTTAGAAACCTAGACTGCTGCAGTTCTGGATAGGCAAGCACAATGAAATTTCATTAGAATGTCATCAGATTACATTGTCTCCAATTAACATTTTAAGTCTGAAAAATCGGAAATTCCTTCTTTAAAAAAAATAACCCTCCATCTCCCCTACTCACTGTCAGCTCTAGCAATTTTCTTGGGGCTTTATATACTAGCTACAGAACTTCAGTGATGTTGGAAACCAGCCATTTATTCAAACAATTTTGCACATCAGAATTTTTCTGGTGCCTCATACAAATTTAGTTCTCATTCTATCACTGCTTGATTTTCTTAATGCCTCTTATGATGGATATGCCAATGAAATTAAAGTCAAGAACTTCAGAGCAACTTTTGTTACTATTTTTCTAAAAGACTCAAGAACATTTGTAGATCCTGTGATGTAGTAAAATGTACAACTCGTTTGTTATTGAAATCAGCAGCAAAAGAAATATAAACACAGTGATTTTCTGATAGTTTGACTTTTCATTAGAATTTTGTAATCTAGATATCTGACTTAAATCCTAGTCCTTGTTATGGTCTCCCATACACCAAGCACAGAACCCAAAGAGGCAGTACCTAAACACAGAACAATGGGTATATGAAGAGGATAATACGCACCTGAAACCTTCTGTCCCCAGTTTTGGGACGCCAATGGCATGAGAGGAGGACATGAGCCCAAACTCATCAAATTAAGTGGGGCTACTTATATTCTGTCTATCCTCTTATGCCATCCCTTTAATAAACTCAAACTTCAACCATTTTGGAGCCAGATAATGGCTTCAGAGGAAGCTGAACTGACCAAGATGAACTCTGTGTGCACGTTTGCTACAGCCATACCCTTTGACTGTGGGAATAGCCTGGGAGGGACTTGCTGTACAGGCCAACCATGATTTCCTAACATCCAGCAGCTCTTTTGATCCAGCAAGCAAATGAAAGGGATAGTAGAGGGGCTGAGGCACTTCAGGCTTCAGTGAAAGAAATCTCCTTTGAACAGAAAATACCTTCTGCAGTTATCTATGGTCTGGAAGAAAAACCTCCTGCTTGTGTCAGAAGAGCTCAAATATGTTGGTGAATTGTTTTATCACAGATGTATCTCTTGACCTTTGAAATTACAAATAACTGAATCTTGCAATTAGTGAAGACAGTATCACCTCACCTACAAGTGAGTGTTTTATAGCCCACATCAGCTAAAAGTATTTTTAGATCAAATTGGAAGTGCAGTGAGAGCCTGAAGCTGATCAGAATCATAATGCAATGGAAAACCTTACACAGACACCTGTTTCAAAGTGATTCCTCGTTCAGTTGGGAGATCAAAGTGTCAGCTACTACTGATGAACTCAGATAAGCCTCTGGAATTATGTATGCTTTACAGATCCCAAATCTCTTAACATGAGAGATTTGCTTATTACAGTTTCTTTGGGGTCTCCTGAAATTAACTGACAAAATTCCATGGTGCATAAAAGAGTATAGCTTAGGAATGACTACTGCATTCCTTTTTCCTCAGACCAGCATGCTCCCCCTCACAGATTCATCTTCCAAGTGCTCAGTGAAGTAAATTAAAGAATAAATTGAACGGTGGTTCTTATTTTTATTTCCCCAAGAATTAGTGGAACAACAGCTAGAATACACACACAGATGGCTAGAATGAGTATAATTTTTCTGTGAAATAATTTTTCTCTCTCCTCTCTCTCTCCTTGTCTGTCACATATGTGTACGCTATTTCCTTTTCTGATGACAAGACTGACCAGGGTGCTCATCAGCCGCATCGCCGATATTGACAATGACAAATCCCTTCCGCAGCTCAGGAGAACCTTAAATAAATTCTCCCAAGACACTAGCAGGCGTTCTCCTCCTTACCCTGTCACTCATGGTGAAGACTGAAAGGTTGATTAGAAATAATGCAGGGGCATTCTGGAATGGAAAAAATCTCCTTGATGGGGAATAAGTCGAGACTATAAAGTGTATTTAATTCCTTCTCTTTCCTCCTTCAGTTTTAATTAGGATTAAAATGTCTCTGCTAGATATTTTGGGATTACTTTCATTTTCTTACACCATGTATGAGATCATCTGCTTCACAGTAGCCTGAAAAATACTGGAGAATTAACAACTGTTGGAAGGCAAACACATTCCAGAAAAATCCATAGCTCCCTTCACTTCCCCAGCTTCTCCAGAGCACATGCACATCAAAAGTTTGTGGCAAATGACAAGCAAAATTGTTGGCAAGAAATAGAAGCTTGGCTGGTCAAGGCCTGTCAGGGGTTTATTCAGCACTTCAAAGATATAGGTGCGTTGTCTCTCAATAACATCTCATGTTTTGTAAATACAACAGAAAAAATAAAACAAAAATCAGGTCACCACAAAGAACCAAGTCCAACCTCGACTCAAAGCTCACAGAGTTTTTCCTTGCACAGCCATTCAGATAACTCCTTTCTCCCTGCTACCCTCACATTTTCTGTTCCTCTCCTAACAGATTCTGCTCAGGCATTGGTTCTCTTCACTTATGTAGATCCAGGACATCGTTTGAGACCCAAAACTTTGAGCCATGGCCTTGTAATAGCAAGCAGCATTATTGAACTATAGCAACAAACAGGACAAAGCCTAGAGGGGCTGTGGTGTCAGCCATCAGCAGCCACAAGCACATCACACAGCAGGTGTGCTACAGCACTAGAGCTACAATGAAACAGAAGTGTTCCCCTTCAAAAAGGGAAAGGAGTAAGGAATAACTTGGAGGCAACAGTCTATGGTTGCGTAAAAGAAAGGAGGATTTTATTATGAATCTGTAGGAATGACATTTCGGTTTCGACAGCCTCTTGGGTGTAACTGCCCAATGCTGACAGCACCTTCAATTAACTCTGGGAGACTACAAGACTGCATGACACTAATATTTACCTTTAGGAGTTTTTAATCTGCTACAATTATACAAATGTCCACAGTAGGATCTGTTGCCATGAGGGACTCTGTAAAGGTTGGGACTGTGACTCCAACCAGCCTTGTACAATGCATGGATTGGATGCCTGACTGTGCAGCATCCCCTCCAAAGCACGGGCGATTCCATATGTCCCAGTCAGCCAAGACATGCATATCTTGTCCTGTCTGAAGGGACATATGTTCAGCAGGCAGGACTCAATCAACAGGTGGAAGTTACATTACGGGAAGCGTTGCTGGTGGATTTCAGCAGGATGAATGCCTGGAGGCAGTCAGTATAATGATGGCTATGAAGCAGCATAGACAGACACAATTCCTTAGTCCTCTCAAAGAGAGAGGGCTCCAAAGCTATTTGAGACACCTTCACACTTGAGGGTATTCAATAAACTTGTTTAATGAGATGAGGCCAGGCACAACAGGTTTATAGTATTTGATTATATGCTTTGATGCAAGATACTAAACCAAATGGAGAAATGATCCTACTCCAATATGACAGGTTACATGTTCCTCTAGATTTATCATTTTAATAAGAAAGATTAACTTTTCAAAGCACTTCGTTTAGAATTTGTCATGATAACGGATGATGCTTCTGTTGATTTCATAACAAATTTTGCATTTAAAAAGCATTTGATAATCTCTTGTGCCAACTCTGGAGCTATACATCTACCTATCTAAGCTAATTTTTGGGCAGATGCAGCCCCAAGAACACCCATACAGTTATTCTGAAAATATATCCCCACATCTCTGGGCACACTGGATCTGCTGGTTAGACTGTCTCCCTTCTTGTGAAGCTCAGGTTGGTCCAATTCTTTCTGTGAGGAACATCTCAGAACCAGCAGAAGGAAGGGGGGGAGGGAATATTCAGTGTTTACCTTTTCAAGTAAAGAGTAGTAAGTTTTTTAATTGATAAAACCTCCATTACAAGAACACGCAGTATATGTTATTACTGTCAGATTTTAAAATCCAACTTGCTTTTATTCAGGAGGATTTTGCTCCTTGACAAAAAATCACTGTCCACCTTTTTTTTTTTCCCCAGTAAGCAAACATTAAAATTGCTTGCAAGTGCACAATTTTTTTAACTATTGCACAAGACTCAAAACTTGGAGACTGAAGACAGAAAAAGAGGTTATGAGACAGTAAAAGAAGGTATCTTGAGTTAGGAGAGAGTATAATCTAGCCTCTACTAGTATTACTAGTAATTAATATTTATACAACAGAGGTGGATTCCCTTGTACATTTTCCTAATTGTAAATGAACCTGTTAAGCAGAAATATAGATTCTGCACTGTTGATCCCATTTGGCCTGAAAAATCCCAGTACAGCTACATAACAAGTCTTTGATTGTTTGCTCTAGCTGATATTGGCAAATGCTCAAGCACTGAAAAACCCAAAGATGCTTTTTGATCTCTCAACACATGTGTTTGCCACAGGTGTCTATCTCTGATGTGTTCCCCGTAAAAAACTCACTAGCCTTAATGCTAGCAGGGGGAGTCGGTTTGGAAGCTTCCGGCACATTGGCTGTTCTCAGGATGGAAAATTTTCAGTTGCAAACTTGTGCCAGTACTTCTTAAAAATACCCAAGTGGTCACGGATATCTGTGTCCCATGTTGAGCTCTGTTGTCCCTAGGTCTTCCTCCTAGCTAAGAGCATCATTAACGAGAAATATACTGTGGAATTCAAACACAGACCTGGAGGAAAGCAACTTGCCAAAAGGTTGCTGAATAGAGCTGTTGAATGAACAAAACCTCTCAAGAAATATCTGCTCTCATATCATTGCTCCACAGTGGCAGATCACTGCTACAGCTGTTTACATCCTGTGTTTCTGCAAGGCCAGATGCAGGAAAGTTATATCAATTTGACCTGAAGCTCTTCTTTAGAAGGATCATACTTTACTCACCTTATAATGAAAGAAGCTAGTAATTATGTGTTAGGATGTTTTTAATCCCTTGTTCTTTGTATATTTTAACAAAAGTGTGAAGCTATTCTCTATGAGTAGAGAACAAACCATAATTCAGAGAAGTCAAGACTTAAATGCCCAGTGGTTCCAGGGTTTTTAGTGCCTGGTGAAAGATGCTTACAGTTCAGCCTTCAGAGGTTTGAACAGCTGGTACTTAGGGCATATCCAGGGAAGCACAGTCAGGCTTCCTAACCCCAAAACATCTTTCTAGTTACTCAGTCACATTGTCTCAAAAATTAGGTATTATTTTTTCCTCTGCTGGCAGTCCTGCTTTACAAACACATTATTCACTCCAATTTCCCTTGGAAAGTCATGATGGGATTGACTTTTTCCTCTCATTAGCACAGAAAAATTAAGGTAAAGCACGGACTCCCTGAAATTCTTAATAGATTATTGAAGTCAGCAGGCGTGCCATGGAAATTCTCAGAATACTTAGCCTCTTTTGTAAACCAAAGGCTAATATATGACCCAAACAATTATAGTCTGTGAACTTTCACAGACAGCCTGAAGGCAGCTGTAGAAGGTAAGACAGAGCAACAATTTGGAAAGAACAGCAGGCAGCGAACCACCGTCTGTCAGGATAAAGCTTCTCTTAGTTCATTAGGATCAAGAGGGAATCAGATAATTGGAATGTGCTTTCACATGTATAAAGCTTTTGAAAACACATTTGAGCCAGAGTGTTTTCTCTGAGGCATGGTGTCACACTGCTAAAATTAATAATTTCTTAGTTCTTGTTCCTAGCAAGGTAGGAAAGAAAGAGGAGGAGGAAAGTTATCCCTGTTAAACATCAGCCCACCTGAACCAAGAACAGTCCTAAGGACTGTGAATGAGAAGTGCCTGGGTTTGCATTTAACTCCGCACAGCATTTTCAAAATAAGGGGAAAAAATAAAAATAAATTAAAAGCAAAAGTGGCTAGGGAAGAACAAAGCAAGCAAATTGTGACTGGAACATAGAAGAGGGTGGGAAAAATCACTGCAAACTTCAGTAAGAGTTTCTGATGCAGCATTACAGCTTATTTAAATCAAAGCCTTTGAAGGGCTTTCCAGCAAATACACCATGTCATTTCTGTAACAGTGAAATAAAAGTTACTTAAAAAAAAAAAAAAAAAAAAAAAAAAAAAAAAAAAAAAAAAAAAAAAAAAAAAAAAAAAAAAGAAAAAAAGCAGCCTTTATGGTCACATGAAGCCAGACCTGAATAAACAAGTAGAACAATAGTGTGATTCTTTCCAAAGAAAATTAAATGTCTCTTTTTTATCTTCTCTGTGCTGTTTTGCTGAGGCTTAGGAAAAACAGAAATTTGAAAGCAAGCTGATCTGCTGGTCTGGTTACAGCAGAAATCTGCAGGACAAAGAATGGGTTTCTGAACTTATCCTAGGAGTGAGGGGAGGGGGAAAAAAAAGAACAGCTAAGCAGGATCTACCCCAGACAGCTAACAAGGGTGAGATAGATCCAAACAAAAACCAGTGTCATGAGAGAGTACCTGCTAATTCATTTTAAATCTGGTGCTGACAGACAGCACCCACGTTGATACACACAAAACCAAGTGAGCGAAACAGAGGAAGACGCTGTGGGGAAAGTAAAAAAAATAAACAAATAGATTAATAAATACATTTCTTAAATCTTAAAATAATATATATATACAGTGATAATTTAATCAAATTGTTTATTTACATACTAAAAATAAATAATGTATTGTTGTTTTCCCATTGGGTCACTTCTCTTCCATGCTTATTCTCATCTGAGGCAGGATTCTATGTTTCTAAAATAGGATTATCCCAATGAAAGATCAGCACATAGCTGAGTCTGGAGATGCAGTTAATCATCCAGACAACTTCCTCAGTTAGTCTACAATCCCAGACTGAAAATCCGTTTCACTAGAAATAGTTTTACTGAATTAAACTGAACTTCTAAAAAGTCAAAGGAGATTTTATTTTTATAAACATATATGTGTATGTATACACACACACATATACACACAGCAGATGGTTTCATCTCACTGCCTCCTGTCTCTGGTGGGGTATTTTATGGTAAGCAATCCACACATCTTCCTCAGAATATAATATCACTGACAGACTGTGATTCACACTCCCAGAACATTCACCACAGAGTATTCACTGAAACTTATCTTCCACTAATTTCCCACACAACTGGCACAATAGTTACAGACAATAAATAAATAATTACCATATGCTCCTTTGACATTAATGAGCTAAAATAATATTTTCTGACCTATATGGTCTCTAACACAGGAGTACCCAGGCCCTCCAGTAGCATTAACCAACAAAATAATGACAAGTTCTTCACATTTACACAATATAAATTTTTACCATCCTCTTCCATGTATTTCTGGATAAATAGGTCCAGAAAAATCAAGATAGTGCAATATCATTGCATAGAAATGCCCACTTATAGCACATAAAACTGTGAATTTACATGATAAGTTTAGGATATTGCTACAAAAAGGGAGCCATGGGACACATCCTGCTATCAACTACAATGTTTTAAACCTGCAATGAACCTGAATGGAGCTTCTCCAGATTCACACAGGATTCACATAGGCAGTGTATTGCTCATTTTCTCAATATAATTTTCATGTGGTGAAACTCATATAGACAAAAAGTTTAGGTAAATGTCATACATAATAAATTGCACTTTTTATTTCTTTCACCAAGAGAGATGCTATAAAGAAAAGAGTACTTTTTACATACTGTACAGCCTGGATGAAATTAATAATTTAACTGAAGAGCAATTGTATAAAATAACAAAAAGGTATAGATGTATGCTCAGGCAGCAGTTTCAAAGGGATCTAATAACACAGTCTATGGAGACAACTTGCTCTTACAGCCCATATGTCCCACAGAACTGGAGAATGACTTCTGAGGGTTGTTTTTCTTAGCTTTTGTACACACCTGTTGCTGGTAACCTTCAGCTAGATACATAGGGATTCCCACAATGCCTAAAAAGAATTTAATATCTGGAGCATAAACACTGTGAAATGGGAATCACCAGGAGCTGTGCGATCTTTGTCAAGTCACTTCTGTTTCTGCTTCCCCTTCCATCTCAGCCATCAAGACGGTTGAGAAAATGGGTCCTTGTCCCTGTGGGTCCTAGTCCTGTTGGCACTCATGGTCATTCATTAGGTAGTTGAAGCTTCCAGAGCTCAATCTGCAGCTTACACTGCATCTTGCACGCTGAGCTACCTGCACTAAATATATTCCTCAACACTTAACCTGGGTGACAGAGCGCAGGGCCAATAGGAATCAGCAGTGAATAAGAATTTATGAAGATGCTCACATTTGGGAAAGCTAGGTGTTCATGAGGAGTATAACCAGCTAGAAATCTATATAGCTGCATTTTATTGTGCAGTTAGTACAGGGAGAGGTGTGAGAAAAATTTACTCAGTGGAAGAGAGTGGTATACTAGGCACCACAACTCTTTCAAATTCCTCATTTTTTAATGCAATAACCTAAGCTTCTTAATTTGCACCCATGCAAATTAAGTATCTTTTGCAACAGACTGTTTTCTGTAAGGGAACACTAGCTATCTCTACCTTTCAGGTTTCCTTTTCTTTGAGTATGATCATAGCCATCCGCAAACACACCCCACTGATTTACCTCCTTATTGATTGCCTTTCCTCCAAAAGGCAGCACATACAGATCTACCTTAATGTCTTTGTACTAGACACAGGTTAAAACACAACCTTTTTACTGCTTCAGGTGGATTTCAAAAATTTAAGGACTTCTTAAACTGGATATGCTAGGTTGATTGTTAAAGGTTGCTTTGCAATGTCACCTAGATTACACACACTTACAGAACATACCCAGGAGTAACACTGCAGTTGTGTATGATGGCAACATCATACACTGTGCTAGATCACGCACTGTATCAACAGGCAACCCTAAGGAGTTCAATCCTGAACTCACTTAACTGGGCATGGACTGCCCCTGTTGGAAAATACCATCACTGGCCGATTTCTAGCATCACTCAATAGCTCCAACTGTCCTGGGTAGTAACTATGACAGATGTCTGGAGCCTGAAAGGATGAGTGGTTTAGTTTTCAGCCTTTGGATAGTTTTGATGCAGCAGTATGAAAAGTGCTGTAACACAGGCTTTGATTGCAATTCTTCTACTGTGGAGATCTGCCTACTGCCTTATTAAGAATATCATGAGTTTTCTTTAAAGTCTAGATCAGCCTCAAGATGAAAGGCTTAAAAAGAGAAAGCTGTTTTCTGGTTATAGTTTCAATCTAATTTAGTTAATTAAAAGTGCCGAGTAGCTAATCCTGAATTCTTTTGCACAGTTTGAGGAAGGAAAGAAGTGGTAAATTTATTATTTAAACTCAAGACAACAAATCAGTGCAGGTGAAAAGTTAGGAAGAATTTTCACAAACAAGGAATGGGGGTTTTTTTGTCAAGAAAGGTCTAAAGTGTACATTGTGGAAAAAAAAAATCCCTAGGAAAGACTAGAGCTGAGCAATTTTCATATGTTTTAGCTTTTTGTAGGCATTGAACAAGATAATCAAAGCCAAATGTATATAAAGTTATTTTTATTCCTGCACCTGGCTCTCCTGAAATATCAAGACTATATTTCTCTTGTATTACATCTTTGATTCAACACAGTGCCTTTTGGTGAAGTTATTCTCTCATGGGGTGTCTATAACTGCTTTTCTTCTGCAGTGATCATCATGATTGTTCTCTTGTTTGCCTTTGTTCTATTACTCCTGGCAAAACTTAAACCAAACAATTTTTCTTGCTTTAGAAAAAGAAAAAATAGTATGAATAATTTTTGAAATATTTGTATGCAACTATTTTATATTTAATTTTTCTGTATTGGTAATTTACAGTGTATTATATTTGCCCTTATATAGTTTTTAAAAATATATACTTTACTTTTCTTGTCTTCACATAATTTGTTCAAAAAGACAGACAAAGACATTTCTAGTTCCAGGGCAAGTCAATTGAAGTATACACCTCTTAGCACATTTTAAGGAATGTAGATAACAATAACAGTATTTCTACATTGGCAAGTAGATTTAGCTAATGCTATTATGACTTCAGATTAATAAAATAGGATTAAACCCAACTATCATAAATTAAAACAGGTATGTCTTTCTTTTTAGCTACTGTGGGATGACTTATTTTAGTCAACATGTGTAGTTCTCAATGTCTCCTGAACCAAAACGCTCAGGAAGACCCAGTTTGCCCAAAGCAGAACAACAGTTGCACCTCTTATTCTGCTGTTGGCTCTTCTGGCAACAGATCCTCACCAAGGAACCTGGACCTGGCTGAAATTTCAAAAAGCATCCCCAATCTGTGCAAGTGGCACTGCTGGACCTGGTGAGGGATGACCATCCACAAGGAACCTCACATTCCCTTTAAGGTTGCTGGAATGGAGTGAAAATAGAGGGTAGATGGATTTTAATATCCAAGTAAATTTCCATTTTGCTTATTGGTGGGGGAAAAGCATTTACAGTAGGGGGGGATTGTAAGCAGGTTCACTTGAATTATGAAAAGATATACATTTGTTGTACAGATTTACTATTATCTTTACTATTAATGCTTCAGGGCAAACTCCATATAAATATGTTTATCAACCATTCATTAATACAGATCATTACTATAAAACAATGTACTTGTGCTCTGTTAAACCATTACTTAATATTTCATAAACATTCTCTTACATGTGTTTTAAATCAAGTTGTTGAAAATAGTTGTAATAAATTCCTAAACCACCAGCAATCATAAAATTGTTTACACACACAGAGTCTATTTTACTGTGTCTGGTCCTCTAAATCATCAGGCTATATTTCTTGAACCCTAGAAAAAATATTGTTAGTACTAAAGCCTAAAGTACTAAAGGATACATGTCATTTCAGCTTTAAAATACTCTAATCTGTTATGATAGCAACATATATTTTATTTCTAATAGGCTGAAAGAGAATCTTAAAATTATTTAATTAGAGGTATTTGAATTAAAACACCAGAAGTGTAGTAAGAGACTGAAAGTGCCTGTGCCTCACATAAACCCTGGATAACAATATGGAAAAACTCCTTTGAGGTTTGAATAGATAATAAGAACAATATGGAAGCTTTCCTGGTATGTTTTCAAGCTGTTGCTGAAAGTGTTTCCCAATTAGGATAAAAAGCCAAACTTAATTAAAATTCAATCTAAATGTCCTGTTTACTTTTAGCTATAAGGGTTTTGCACTATTAAGACAAATACAGTCTACCATTACCGAAAACAACTGCTGTAAAATTTATAAATGGAAGGTGAGAATAGGTAGACGTACTCAGAACACTGTGTTTCCAATATATTGCTCTATTTTAAGGCTATAAAAGAATGATCTGGCATTCAAGCTCTCCAAGAGGTAATTTGCAATTCAGTACATTGTATTTTAATCAATAAATAATCATGAACAGAGAAGGACATGATTTCTCATGTTACTAGCCACTGCTGGGTTCCAGGGAACAGCTTCCCCTCATGGATGCTGAATACTAAAAAAAACCTAAAACACCAAGAGCTTTCCAGCATGAATGTATTATCCTACCATTTTGAGATGAGGATTTGAATTACGGGGGAAAAAAGAAGAAAAAAAATGAAAAAAACCCCAAACCAAAACAAAATAAAAAAAAATTTAAAAAAAAAGAGAGAAAAAAACTTTTAATCTTTTCTGATAAATTTTATCGTAAACTGTTATAATAGAATCATAGAATATCCTGAGTTGGAGGGGTCCCACAAGGATTATCGAGTCCATCTCCTGGTCCTGCATAGGACCATCCCCAAGAGTTACATCATGTTCCTGAAAGCATTGTCCAAATGTTTCTTGATCTCTGTCAGGCTTGGTGCTGTGACCACTTCTATGAGGAGCCTGTTCCAGTGCCCAAACACCCTCTGGGTAAAGAAACTTTTTCTAATATCCAACCTAAACCTCCCTCACACACCACAGAGAAGAGACCAGTGTCTGTCACTCTCCAATAGCTGAATATCTTTCTTACACTGCAGTGCCCAAAACTGCACACAATATTCAAGGTGAGACCACCCCAGTGCAGAGCAGAGCGGGACAA
This sequence comes from Pipra filicauda, assembly GCF_003945595.2. NCBI lineage: Eukaryota > Metazoa > Chordata > Aves > Passeriformes > Pipridae > Pipra > Pipra filicauda. Next base: position 140,015 of record NW_024104563.1, on the reverse strand, counting down.
TCCTCTCCCTCGACCGGCTGGCGATGTTGCTTCTGGTGTCCTGCAGGACACGCCTGGCCCTCCTGGCTGCCAGGGCACTGCTGACTCATAACCAACTTGCCATCGACCAGCACCGCCAGGTCCCTTTCTGCAGCACTGCTCTCCAGCCTCTCCTTCCCTAATCTGTACACACAACCAGGGTTGCCCCATCCCAGGTGCAGAATCCCTCACTTGTCTTTGTTGAAATTCACACGGTTGGTGATTGCCCAGTCCTTTAATTTACCAAAGTCTCTCTGCAGGGCCTTCTTGCCTCTGAAGGAGTCAACAACTCCTCCCAATTTAGTAGCGTCAGCCAACTTGCTTTGTAACCCTTTCAGTCCTGTATCCAAGCTGTTTATGAAGATGTTGAACAGCACAGGGCCTAAGATGGAGCCCTGTGGAACCGCACTAGTGTTGGGAAAATAAAAGCCATATCTATTTTCTCTTACTACACTGTCAGTTTCAGTCATGTCCTATACATAACATACTTTCAAACTAGTTATCAACTCAAGGAATTACTTTTTTTTTTTTGTAAAATAGTGTTATGTGACCACTGCATATCTTTGAACACTCACATACCAAAACAAGTTAGTTTTTCCTCACTGGTGCTGCACAAACATAAAACACAGTGGGAATGAGGGGAACCACCTGTGAATCCAGGCACATGCCTTAAATGAGAAAACACCCTCCCAGAAAGTTGCTCCACTTGTTTCATTCAACACCAGTCACCTAAAACAGGTAGCTCTGCTTCTCCTGACAGTGTTGCCATGGTAGCCCCACACTCCCTGTAGTCCTGAAACCTATCCAGGAGGTTGGAGAAGTGCTTACACAGGTAAGCCAGAGCACAGTGGGATGCTGCAGCAGCTTCCCTCAGGCTCTATGTGGAGGTACCTGGTATGGCAATACCCAAGCTTGTTTGTGAAAAGATACTGTGCACCACCTGCCTCCAGGCATATCTGAACTGAACCTTGGCCACCTTGCTCTCACCAACCCACCACCCAGCTCTCTGCAAACTCCAAGCCATCTCCATGCCTCTAGCAACAGCAGGCTGAAGGGACTGTGCATCAGAGAGAGAGTCCTCACTGAGCTGACCTCAGTGGCGAGGATTCAGCAGAGCCTGCATTTCACCCCTGCTCAGAGACGAGCAGTGGGAGGACGGAATGGGATGCAGGGCAGATGAAGAGTTACCAACAGTTACTCTCTGGGCTTCCCACGTGAAAAAACAGCAAAGCTGCTAGAAGGAGACTCCATCTGTTTCTGTTAGGGAGCACAAACATAAATAACACCGTATGGCCAACATTATCCAAGGCAGCTGTTAGATCTAAAAGGATCCTAATATTACAGTATTCAGCAGTTTGCAGATAATATTTAAGCAGGAGATGATCCTAAAAGTTTCTCAATTTAATTTTTAAGCCAATGTAAACTTGAGTATATTATCTGCAAATATAGAGGGGGGGAAAGCTACTGCAGCACTTCGTAGAAAAAAAACCCCTGTTTGATATCACTAGGGAGTAGCATTTTACCAGAATGGACTCACATATTTCTATACAGGCAGACTGATGTAAATAAGTAGCAGAAGGCATTTCCCTCATGCACTTCATATTTAACCTCCTCACTCAATAACCTGTTTACCACTCTACTTAAAGCAACCTGTGTAAAGACACTGGATGATGGCTGAGAATTAAAAATCAGCTTTGTTAATCTCCTAGCTCCTGAACTAAAGAAAAAAATAGTATGCAAATATTGTTCCCTTGGAACCACATTTACTTAGCTGCTGATGAACAAGGAGAGAAAGTGCTGTTCTTTCCTCTTTCTTTATGAAGTAGCACCAATCCTGTGCAACAATTCCTCCTGTAGCTAACAGACTACAACTATGTCAAATGATGTGATAACCATTTGCTCCAAAGACTACAAATAATGCAATGAGGGGGACAGCAAACCAAAAACAGAAAGGGGAAAAAAAGATAACACTTCTCTATTTTAAAAAGAACAAACCTTCAGACTTCTCTGTACAAAAGTATCTTAACACGAAGACTTCTTCTAGAAGTTCTCTATGTTTTACAAAAGTCTGATAAATATTGCTTCATGTCTTCCCATCCAGAGAGACATAAAATGTAAGTTTCTAAACATCACTTTGAAAGACCTCATAATATAGGCTTTGAATTAGCAGAGCTGTTCAGCATGCAGGAGCCCATAAGTGTATACATAAGGGGTGGGGTTATCATCGAAGATGAAAAGGACATACAAACAAAAAGTGCTTTGCTGAACTGCAGCTGTAGTGAATTCCCTTCAGAAACTGCTGCCTAACAAGAACAGCGAGTGATCTTTTTCTCTCCATCTTTTCTCCTGTTTCATCAAGCTTTAACACCTTTGATTAGAGCTGAGTGACTAGTGTTTCTTTGATAGATTTAAACTTTTGCTTTACATGACTAATTTATTTATAGCTTCTGCTATTGTTCTAAAAGACACCCTTTTGTTTTAAAGCTCTGTCCAAGGAAAAACAAAACTAAAAGATCAGACTTTCCTGATTTCTGTCGATCTATTCTTTTAAGTCCAGAAAGAATTGTGCAAACAATCATTCAGGCCACTGGTTGTTCAAAACTTCTTTGCTCTAACTGTGGTTTGACATACTGTATGAGCAGTTTCCAATTAACTCAAAGGATTTTTTGTTCTTCCTAAGTGTATGACTGAAGCCTACAAGAAAGAGATGAGCCTTAATAGCTACTGAACTGTAGCTAAGTACTATTGTTGTGCCTATTATAGCAACCAAAGATGACAATAAAATAAGGTATTCTGCAAAGTGTGTCCAAAAGTTTTGTCATGCTTGGCGTGTCCCGAGATGGTTTAAGAAACACACAGAAGCTGCAAATGATGCAGTACCGATCTGCTGAGTTCCCAGGAGAGGAGCTGGGAGCATACCGTTGAGGCAGTCATAGACATAGAATTCCACATTGTCTCTTATTGACATTCATGGCCATTATGTGGTGTTTTTTTTCTTTGTTTTCTGTCAATTTAAAAGCTACAACAACAACAAACCCACAAAAAAACAAAAATAACACTCTCCCAAAGCTCAAACAAATACAAACAAAACCACTACCACAAAACAAACAAAAATCCCAAACAAACAAACAAGTTAAAGGTCAAGTGGGTTTTTTACCACCCTTCTGATAGACATTTTCTATTAAATTTTACCTCAGAATTCCTGCAACCCAGTATAGAGCCAATGAAAGACACAAATTGAAGTGTTTCAGAAGTGTATTTCTATTTCATTTTGAGGTATTTTTGATTTGTGATGCAACATTCCAGTATTGCCTTCCCTCTTTGTTCCTCTCCTCAGTGTGTGATTTTCATTCTTCACTGTAATGGCCAAGGACAGCAGTATAGTTTCTTTTGTTCTTTTTCATTTCCTTCATAGAATTTAGCAGTTGAATTGCAGTAATTCACTGTGTGAAATGTTTATTTTTAGTGCTGACCCCTTTAGGGCAAGAACATTTGCTCAGACGCAATCAAGAAAACGCAGATGATGATACACTCAAGACCTGTAATGGAAGTACCTGTTTATACACTGACACACCACAATTTAACAGTGCATTTGTCACTCAGGGTCACTCACTGCAACAACAGAGCTAGTGAAAAACAAGGACCACAACTAGACTATAAGGCCACAGAGGAAATTCTCTCAGTAATATTAAACGTTAAATCTTCAGCTTCTTCTAAAAAAAGTCATCGAGTTGCGTGATTTAGATCCTTAGGAGCATTAGAAATTGAGTCAGCACTAATAGAAGTAGTAAGCATCTCATCCTCTACAGACACCACTGTCAGAAAAGGTAGGTATATTTGGTAGGAATCCAGCAACTAATCAAGCATTCTGATTTAGACAGAGCCTCTGAATAAATGCTTGAATGAGAAGACTCAGAATGAACTTCTGGAAGAGACAGCTAAGCTGCCATTAGCATTAACTGCCCAGATTGCTTTCTGAAATTCTCTGACCTGCTGAAGCAGCTCAGTTATGCCTGGAAGTAAAATTGCTCGGTCTTCCCCCAAACCATCTGTCATTCAGCTTCCAAGTTCATTAGGAACAAGGAAAATTTGCACTTCATCAAGACAAATCTCAGCTTGGCCAAGACATATCAACCAACAGATGCAGAAGCAGCACCTCACAACTCCTAAAAGCTCCAGTCAGTATTTATTGCTCAACTGTTTGTGCAGTTATAGCACACAAGGGCTTGGTGGAGTACTTAAAGCCACTTGAATATCTTTATAAGTTAAGTAATCAGATGTCATCAGAATATAAACAAAGGAAATTACGAAGGCTCTCACTGAGGGATTTTGTCTTACCTTTCCTCTCAAACATTAAACATCTTGAAAAACACTTGACAAACTGATACAACACTAAGCTTCTTCCTCCTGGTGATACCATTAGAAATTTTAAACCCCAAAAGTAACTATCCAATTTTATCTCCTTCAGATTACTAAAGCTGAGATCTATTTTTGGCTTCTGCTGCCTATGTGAACTACTCAGTCTGAAATATTCAATAAGATACTGTCATTTTTATTTCTCTCAGTCTCCTTTTTCAGCTACAACGACTTAGCTAGAGCTAAATGATTTACCCAGGAATGACTCCACATTCACGAGGAGGCTTTCCCTGGCAAGGCTGCCACCTGCCCTTGGCTTCCCAGACACAGCCTCTATTTTCATTCTTCTAATCCCAGGTCTATCTGTTTTCCCAAACAAACATGGGCAAGACTGCCTCGAAAGCGGGGAGTCCCTGCAGAGAGACCTCAATAAATTAGAGGACTGGGCAATCAACATCCATATGAAATGCAACAAAGAAAAGCTGGGAATTCTGCACCTGGGATGGGATAACCCTTGTTGTGTGTACAAACTGGGGAAGGAGAGGTTGGAGAGCAGCATTGCAGGACGAGCCCTGAAGGGTCCTGGTCGATGGCAAGTTGATTATGAGTCAGCAGTGCCCTGGCAGCCAGGAGGGCCAACCATGTCCTACAAGACACCAGACACAGAATCATCAGGTGGTCGAGGCAGGAGATTGTCCCGCTCTGCTCTGCACTGGGGTGGTCTCACCTTGAATATTGTGTGAAGTTTTGGGCACTGCAGTGTAAGAAAGATATTCAGCTATTGGAGAGTGTCCAAAGGAGGACAATGAAGATGGTGAAGGGCCTTGAGGGGAAGTTGTATGAGGAGTGGCTGCAGGCACTTGTTATGTTCAGCATGGAGGAGACTGAGGGGAGATCTCATTGCAGCTACAACTTCCTTGTTAGGGGAAGAGGAGGGGCAGGCACTGGTCTCTGCGGTGACCAGTGACAGGACCAAAGTTATGAAGTTATGTCAGGGAGGTTTAGGCTGGATATTAGAAAAAGCTTCTTTACCCAGAGGGTGTTTGGACACTGGAACAGGCTCCTCAGAGAAGTAGTCACAGCACCAAATCTGTCAGAGTTCAAGAAACACTTGGACAGTGCTCTCAGGCACATGATGTAACTCTTGGGGATGGGTCCTATGCAGGATCAAGAGTTGGACTTGATCCTTTTGGGTCCCTTCCCTCAGCATGTTCTGTGATTGGTAAGTATGGCCTGGTGGAACTCAAAGTCCCATCTGGGATAAGATATTTTGCAAAGAAAATAAAAATTAAAAGAAAATGTCACAAAAGAAGAGTTTAATTCCTGATACCCTGGTATGATGCTTGTTCTCATCTTGATTCAGGGGAAACAAGGTGGATGTGGTCAAAATGATGATTTTTTAAAAATTTTTTAAAGAAGTTTCAGGTATCTTATACCTCATCTGCTTCTATTGCTTTGACCTCCCAGATGAGCTGTTGGGGTGATGGGCATTGCCAAGCCACAGCAGCTGGCACTTTGAGGAGCTGGTCCCCGATCCATCAAGACAGGGGCTCTGACAAACTCCCAGCACTAAGCTGCTTCAGTCTGGGCCACTGTGCTGGCTCCCTGCCTCACCTCTGCTGCAGGTCACTGCTCCATTTCCTGCCATGAGGACAGGGGGATGCACATTTCCTCCAGTCCCACAGTTCCCGCTTTCATACTCACCAAAATTGCAAATAAAATCACATTTCCTTTAACCAGTTCAACAGTGAGTGCAGGGATCTCCAGCAAAGGGACGATAATAAACAGCCAGGAGGCAGCAACACTTCAAATCACAACACTCCATCCCCCATGAATGAGTCAAAGCCTGCAGAGGTTGATCATAACAAGCCAACTCACTCTTGAACATTTCCCCTCATTTTGTGGAAGTACGGTCTTTGATTTGGGAGAATCCACCCAGAATGACATGAGGACTTCTCGATTTCCACCCTTCCAAAAATGTTAAATATCTTTCCATTGTGATTTCCCAGCACTGCTTTATGCAGGAAACTTATCCTCAGATGCAGCATCATGGTTCTTCTTCTTCTCTTCTTGGCCAAACAAAGTACTGAGGGCAAAACAAGATTAATAAAAAGAAAGAAGGTCAAACCTTTCATCAGGTTCAAGAGTTCTGTTTCACAGTTGAATGAAGTAATGTCTCATTCCCACTTAAATTCATTCCTCCAGCACTAAAGCTTAGTAAATAATTATACTAAAATGAATCCTGATTAAATCTTTTGTACTTTTAGAATTAGAACATCAATTCAATTAAGCAATGATTGCAAAATATTGAATCTTCTCCATACCCTTCTTACAAAAAAAAAGAAAAAAAAGCCTGTTTAATGATGTCAAGTTTAAAAACATATTCAGCCAGTTAGTTTTTACCGAAAACCAAAATCATTCTCCCACTTATGCTCCTGTGACTTTTACTGGTTTGATCCCTACTGTGAAATAGATACATCATAGTAAAAAAAAGTCAAAAGTGTAATTTTTATTGATGGAGACAAAACTTTAGTGAAAGAACAAGGAACTCAGACTCACAGTTCCTAAAGAAGTTCTGGTAAAGAATAGCAGTGATCTTCTTCAGAAGGGATTTCTTAAGCCACTAGTAGACATTACAATGTAAAAGCCACATAGAAAGTGGAAAATATCTTGGCATGTCCTTCCTCTTTTTTCTTTTCTCACTTAAAGCAAATAAAACAGTCTTTTCAAAAGATAGAACTACAAAACTATTCAAAGCAGTTGCTATGCTTTTCCACCTAAGTTTTTTTTGTATATTTTTTTAAACCAGTGAAGAAATGAAAATCAATCAGCTCTTATTCAAAGCAAACATTTCTCTTGCCTCTGGTACCTATATGCAATTGCATGTGAGACCTCAGAATAGACTGGTATAGTTTAGGTACTAGCCTCTCATTATTGTGCAAGTGGTAACTCCAGCATTCAGGTTCTCTGCAGAGCTATTCAAATGAGGAAAAGCAGGCATTTCTTTATTTTCTTCCTCAGAAGCACCTCATTTATATAGTAAGTAGAGCATGCCCAAAGAGGATGCCCCCAATTACAAAGCATTATACTTACATCAACAAATTCACACTCTGAAAATGACCCAAGTCTACTAATATACATATTCTGCCTGATGTATTTTATAGCAGCAGCTTCAAAGGTACACTTGCATTAGAGGGGACAGTAGCATAGGTCTTCCACCTAAATGCACTTGTTCATTGCTCACCATAGCACTAAACGTTTAGTACACTGAAGGATGGGTTTTGCTTTACTATTACCAGTCATCATTACAACAGTAGGCACCTTGAATTACTTGCTTCAAATACAGAGAAGCACCAGAGCCATTAATCTGAAGACAGGTTTCCTCAGGGCCATCACTTACTTCAGGTGGATGTTTATGTAGCTTATACACCCACTTGAGATTTAACTTTGGTGATTACGATGATTGGGCTTGGCCTTTAAGACACATCTTCTTGACATAAAATGTTATGTGGAGAAAAGCTGCTGCATTTTGCCTTTATTAAACTGTTAATAAAGAATAGAGTGGTGCAGAAGAGGGAACAAATTGGTCTGCATTCAATCACATGCCTTTCTAAGGTGCACTTTATTAGTTATTCAGGAGAAGCTTTAGTATTCCTAAATCCTCTACCGACGATCAAATAAATACCACCAAGGAACTCTACAGAGGTATCATAACTTACCTTCCTCTAGTAGAAGACAGTTGGTTTATAAGGCTAGTTGGTTTATAAGGTGATTTAAATATGTGCAATGTTTGCAATTTACAGTGTAAATAGCAAGTAGTAATGACGGGCCCAGTCTGTGGTACACCAGTACTTTTTCACTAAACTGCCTCAGCTTCTGTTGTGAGGGTGCATCTGAGACAAGGTTCAAATTAACCACTGGATCTGAACATTTTCACTTGCAACAACAAATCTGTCCTAGTTTAAACAACCCTTTATTTGACTTTCAAGCCTCATCTACATTCTGCACCAAAAAGAATCTTAGTCCTAGAGAAGGTCACAAAGAGTTAGCACCACCAGCACTCCTTCATGTGCAACTTTAGATTATAAAGTCTTAGCCTTGGAGAGAGGAAACTAGTGTTGTTGATGCATTGCTGCTAAGGGATTACACTCCACGCTCTTAAAACAGAAAAATACTTTAAATTCCAGTCATCACACACTAAAATTTGAAAACATCAGAAGCCTCCATATGCTTTTCAGGGGTCAGGTGAAAGTAAACCGAATATCAGGTCCCATAAGTTCTTTCGAGCAATAAGAGATGAAAATTATGCATTCGCTCTGCAACATTCCAATGTGTATTTTGATGCAGTGTAAATTAATTGGCTCTGCTAATTTACTCCAGTTACTTCACAGTCTTGTTAATTAGGCAGCTTTGTGCAGCATTATTGTCTTCCACTTCCATCAGAATAACAGCTTCCTTTGCTTTTGTTTTGTAACTCATTGAGCATATAGATATATACAACGTGTCAAGAAGTAAATCTAGACATGCTTGTGGGAACTAATCCATCTGTACCTTATTTAGCGTGAAGATTTGCCCATCCACTAGAAGGATTCCACCAGCAGCCTGAACGGGCTGCCTACCCAAAAGACTTCTCCTCCTGCAGCTTCCTCCTTGCTTTCTGTGTCCCTGTACAGAAATGTAGTCGGGGATCCAAGACAGTGGTTGTTCTTCCTTCCCTTTCCAGACTAGGGTGAGGGAAGGAATCCCCATTTCTACATCTCAGTCAGAGACACGAGGGAAGGGAAGTGGGAGCTCTCTATCAAGCCAAGCACAGGCAAAGCATGTCCCTGAGCTAGCAAGTAGAAGGTTTCCACGAAATGCCTGCTGTGATAATAGCTGTGACATACCTCCAAACCAGCCCGCTTTAACTAGGTACTTGTTATCAACATTATTGCCATACTAAATCCAAAACACAGCACTGTACCAGCTACTAAGAAGAAAGTTGTCTATCCCAGCTGAAATCAGGACAGTACCTAAGCTAGCTCATCAGGGCTCGCAGCTTTACACGTCTTCTGCAAGTAAGAGCCAAACTACTCGGTTTAATGTGTTTTAGCTGTGTCTTTAGTACAAGCACTACTGCATTTGCAGTTTAAGAAAACAAACTCCACTTTTACAAGATCTGTACAAGTCAATGCAACAAGAACTTTCAAGTCATATTTCTGCAATACACAATAATGAAAAGTATTCAAAAGTTTTACTCCAAAACATAGCAGGAAATAAGAAGATTGCTCATAAATCTTAGTCCCTATCCAGAACAAAGAGAAACAAAGATACAAAACTGTTCAATCCTGCCTTGAGTAGACAATGCCAACCAGTCCTTAGGAAAAACTTTAAAGAAAGAAAATGCTTCCTCCCTCCCTTTTAACTGAGGAAACCAGTGAGGAAAGAAGCTAAAACAGCCTTTGACGTGCCCCTATTAGTTTCTGTCTGCACAAGAGTTCCCCTCACCTGCAAAGGGCAACAAAAAAAGAAAACAGCTTCCCTATCTGGCTCAGAAGCAGCATCCAGAGAGCAGGGCAGCACCCTATACAGGAAACGGCTCACCCTGGAAGATTGACTTCCTCCAAGCAGCTGAGCTAAATGGAGGCATGCAGGCCTAATTAAGGAAGCTGGGCTAACTTCTGCTTTAGTTAGCATGGGGGTAGCAAGTGTATTAGCATATAAGCTTTTGAATGGGTAGAAAGTGGCTATCATAGAAAACAGATGTTTGTCATGTATGAAAGAGTAGAGCAGAGTCAAGAACTGGATTAAAGAAGAATAACTGAAAATGTAATGTCCTCTACCTACTGAAGCTCAGTTACTTACATGTATTTCTTCTTGGTAACTGTATGCAAATTCCTCTTGCCCTGGCAAATCTGGCTCCAGGCAAGACCCATATGGACCCAAGGAATGAAAAATAAAATTATTTTCTAAGGGGTTGGCAAAGTGACTTTCATGTCCTTGTGTAAGAAGTCTGCAAAATAAGAAGTCTGTGAAGAAGATGGTCTCTGGTACATGGGAAGTTGGAAGAGCAAAGATTCCTTACAGAGAGGGTGCACCCAGGGTGAACGAGTGGTGCCACAATAAAGGCAAGGGTCTGGCATCTTCCAGCAGAAATACAAGTTTTCTAACTCTGTAAAGAGGTTCTGTGAAAGTGTTTGCTGTCCAAGTCCTTCTTCCAACTTCCTTTTATTCACAGGCATAAAAATGTCTGGGAATGCTGTAATACATTTAAGCATTAATTTTATATATATATATATATATGTTGGCAGGTTTTTCACAGAATGGTGTTACAGCTTACGTTTGTGCAAAGTCCGTAGTTGCCTCTGCTGCATTATGTCACTTCTATAGGTTTTTTATTTAAGGCAAAACAATAAAGCAAGACTTCATCATGGTTACAAGATACATATGAGGTTGGACTACTCTACTCATCAGCGCTGACACACTCCTTTTCCAGGTGGAATCATACAGGGATATTATGAATAAACAAGAAGGTAAATGTGAAGGGATCATCTTTACAGTAGTATTGAATTATAAATATAAATCATATCCTTCTACCAAACATTGTATAGGTATGGATTTTTTAGGTAAAGTTTCTCCTGGGTTAGAACTATCTTATAAGACCTAAATTTCACCATATATTTATCTGTCTGTTACTCTGTGCTGCAGTTATTGTAAATTTGCTATCTTTTTAGTGGGAAAACTCTTGCATAGTACAGCTGGTTTAGAGTTGATGACACAAGTTATAAAAATGACAAAATAGTTATACATTAATATGCTAAAACTGAATGAATTTTTCTAAGGTCCTTATCGTAGGTCAGGATTAGTCAGTTATCCATTAAAATCTGGAAAGTCCTGTCCCAGAAGGAGAAGGTAGCTGTGCCATAAGGCCCATGTAGAGGACAGGCAGGCTGCCCAGAAAGCTCTGTGGGAGGCAGGCTATGAGGTGCAGTGTCACTGAACATGTACAGGAAGGTCTGTGTTCGATGCCAGCATATGTACATATCTGGGATGGACAAAGGAAACACAGCCCAAACCAAACATCTCTCTGATCCCAAATGTATCAGGAGTAAAGGGAGCAACAAGGTCAAGACCTTTACAGCCTGATTTCTTAGGGGCACAATGGCGACTGGACAAAACAACCCAGGAGAGGTATTTTCCCAGCCACGTTGCTCCCAGCTCCAAAGGAACTCAGCACAACTTAGGACATCATTTCAGTTGCACCTTGAACAGCCCCACCACCCAGGAAGAGAAGCAGCCTTTGTGGAACATGTTGAGACTTTTTTTCACCTTAAAAATATGATTCTGAAGCTTAACAGATATTTCACTGCCTCCTGCTTCAGTCTTTTGTTTCAGAGGATGTGCGGGAGGTAGAAGATAATAGCCATGAAGACTTAAGTGATCTGAGGATTTAAGGTCTCAATAACAATAGGGAATTGCATTTGTACTAGTATTTCTCACTCATGACCTGGAGGATCATTTTTGTGGTGAAATTCTACAGCTTGTGGTTCAAGCATGTTATTTAAAACCAGTTTGGGCTATCAGTCACTTCAAAGACAGAATTCCCCAAAATACATTGACCGTTTCATGCTGTTTTACCTTACTCTTCTCCAAAAGTATCCTTCTAAGTATTTCTGGTAGATAGGCTGCAGGAACTGAAACCTCAGTATGAACAGATTTTACAATCCCTTTTCTCTTCTTGCCTGATAAAGACCTTGGTAGATCCAAGTCCTACTTTAAGGTTATAGAGCCATAATAAGGTTGTAATAATACAGTGGCGCAAAAAAATTGCTACATGCCAAACAGAACTGAATAGTCTGCTATATTGAATATAGCCACATTTAAAGAGATTTGAATAAACACCCAGATAACAAAACCAGAATTAGCCTTTACTGGTTTTATGCTGAACATGCTTTAATGTTTTAGAATAACCAATGAAATGTTTCTAAAAGAAAAATACTAAAAAGAAGACCCTGCAGATATTTTATCCTTTCTGTGTTGAGAGAGGTCAGGTATTTATTTGGACAGAAGGATTAATTAACAATTCAATTCATCAAGGCAGGACTCCTGTGGACAGTAACACTGACCTTTCATGTTGTCTTTGTCCATGAGGATCTTCAGCTCCACTTAAAGTCAGTGAGGGTCTGTCAGTAAGCTTATTTGTGCACTGAGTCTCTCTAACAAGCAGTACCTCCCAGGAAAAGAGAAATAAGTGAAGTCACCATCCAGATCAGGGGTCAGGGTCATAATTTAGGTAGAATGCGTTGCCTCAATACTTTTGTTATGGTTCCAGACCATAGCCGTGGCCAGGCTACTTTCAGGACACAAACTCTAAGCCAGGTGTCTGTATGAGCGGCTCTATCAACGCATCACCGTCAGTGCAAACGAGCAATGTCATTGCTGTGTACCTCCTTAAAACCATATCAGAATGCAGGGGGGAGTCAGAGAAAGACTAGAGGAAGCAAAGGGAAGAAAGAGTTAGCAAGTGTCAAGGAAAACAACTGCAAAATAAAGAAACGCACAAAGGTCTCACTGTAGCGTCAGAAATTATGGTAGCTCCACGTTATGATCTCCAGCTCTATGACAATCTTAGTAAAGTCCTTGTATTGATATGTGAACATGTCATCTTATAATTACTCTAATTTTACTTTAGAAAGTAAAGTTCCTCATTATGCACTAATCAGACTTTTAATCCCTCTGCACTCGCTTTTCTCCCCTCCTTAGGGAAGCCACAGAGACTTATCAAATATGCCACTTTATATTTTTAATGTGCTCATAAGAAGTCATCAGATAAGAGGCACTCTGTCATCAGAAAAATGATTAAGCTATTTATAGTGAATATATCCACAAATGAAGATACTATTAATTTGATAAAATCTATATTAAAATATCTATTTTTTAATAAAAAAACCTCCTTCTCAATTATTTTAAAATCTAGGCATTATGCATTAACTATAAAAGTTAAACTCATACTACTTCTATGCAAGGAAGTAGTAATAAACAGAAACTAAAGGTTTTGTTCCTGATGAATGTAAGAACAGCCACTATAGGTATAATTAAAGGCATCTTCTCCACAGCACTGAAGCAAGTGTATGGCCTCAGATGTCCCATCCAGCTTTTGGCAGACAGCTCAGGAGCCTGCTAAGCTGGGAGCTTTATCATGCCTTATAAGCCACAAATTACTTTAAAAATTTAAAAATACAGTCACATCAGCCCTGGCCCAACACATTGGTTGTTAAGTACAGCCAGAAATAGATAATTGTGGTGAGGCACAAAAAACCTAGAGTGAGGCAACTGGTAATATCTGGCTCACCTACCTAAGATTCAGGAAAACATTTGAATATATGTACAAGTCCAGCTCTCCTGCAAATTGCACATGATCATAATGTTGAGTGAAGCATGTGCCAAAATTCTGTCCTGAAAAGAGATGTCCTTAAAAACAAACCCCAAAATTATTTTTCCTCTCCGACTAAAACATGGATTTCTCTTTTCTTTCTTGTTTGTTTGGGGTTTTTGCCCTTCACATTCAGGTAAGTGTAATAAAAAAATCTTTTCAGATCTTTGTAGCAGTAGGTTTCCAAATTATCGGTCAAAAAGTAATCCCTTTTTGGATTTGCAGCTTTTTCATTTCATTGGACAACAGTTACTTGTTCCTGCACCCTGTGGAGGGTGAACAGAAATGGCAAAATTTCCTTTATTTTTTGTTGATTGCGTTCTAGAAATATTGATTTTTCTTGCTTTTAATCTTTTCCTCTTTTCTTTCGGTTAATCTATGAAAGTTTCCCATGCAGCTAAGGCTGCCTACTTTTCTGAATGTCTTATTTTAGAGAAATCTTTTCTCAGACACAGCAGTACCTGTTGTTCTAGGTAAGGCTGCCAGTGACATGTCCAATTTACATGATGGCTTACTCATATTTTCAGTGTTATTTCTCATCTTATACCTCTTAATCATCCAACTGTTTTAACTTCCTTATGTCTCTTTTTTCATTTGCTTGCTTATTCAGCTGCTGAAAAATATTGAACTGGGATGGTTTTTCTGATAACCATTCAATATTGCACCAAGGTCTTTCTGTGAAGGTTTATAGTTAATTTAGTGATCACTATGGATTTTCCTGTTATCCTTCTTAAAGTGTCTACTGCAAACAGATGAAGATTATTTTCTACTTGAACAAAGGTCATATTTCTAGCTTCCAGAAACTTGCCACAAATCAAATCCAAAATGTAATTCAGACCAATGTAATTTATGGAGTATGTAGGTTTGAAGAGGGAAGGTAAGAAGAAACATTTCTTATCACAATTTGTGCAAGTATGGAATTTTCCATCAAGGCTTTTGGAGTGCTCCAGCACTCAGATTTAATGGGCAAACAATTGCCACAATAATCGTTTCCCAACCTTAACTCATTTTTGCTGTGTAAAAAGTTCATAATACCTTAAATTACACATTTTCTAACTCTTTAGCAAGTCACTTTCTCCACATATATGCAAACATAGTCATACACAAAGTACCCTCAGCCCCACAAAGTAGAGCACGTTTCTCACATGAACTGCTGTCAACAGCTACAACCCTTTAAAGATTGATTTTCTGTGATTTCCTGTTACTCTGTGCTAAGACTACACAAATTTTACCTTCTCTGTGTGAAATGACAGAGAAGTCAGTATGCCTGGATTGAAACAACACAAATTTCTTCAGGGCAAAATAATCATCTTGACCTTCTCCATAAACCTTATTCAAGATGGTAGAGCCTCAGTATTACGCAGTCCTGTTAAGACAATCTGCAATAGTTTGGTTTAGTTTCATCCATGAATGGTCCAAGGATTGACTTTCAAACAGGATTTTACAGTACTCAGGAAATACATAATCTAGCAGTGGTTCTTGTTCCTCGCCATCTTCCATTAACAATATATCTATTTGTCTGAATTAATCTGAGAAATAAGAGTGTGGTTCAAAACACTCACATAGGTCCAAGATAGTTAATTCAAGTACCTTTAGTACTGGGTGTAAAAAATTACTGGCCAACTGAGAGGCAGGTTCCTTTCTGCTAATACTGGCCACACTGGTGTGAAGTGCACTGAGCATTTTAACCAGTCAGACATGGAAAGAAGAGTAAGGTTTAGCTCTGGTAGAAACCAGTGAATTATGGATAATATTTAAGCTTTTCTGGTTTATTACAGAACATGTCAGGTAATGTTATATGAGGGAAGAAAGCAAAGGGTAAGAGCAATAATTACCAAGAAATTCATTGCCCTAAGTGTCAGACAAAGTAATAACTAGGATTCTTTGTATTAGGGGAACAAGTAAAATTGGCAACATGAGCAAATACTTTACGAGAGTTCTAAGGTCCAAGTGAAAATATATTAAACATATGTGAAACTTTAGTGTTTCAACATAGAAAGGTTGCTGAGAACACTGGGTTTTACTGCACCGCTTTTAGCAAAGAGGCATATAGAGCAGGGCTGTTTAGTAGTTAAATCTGGTTAATACATACCTGGGTAGGCAGCACTTCGAAATAAAGCATAGCAGGACAGTTATGCATTAAAAGCAAATAACAAAGCTAAATCACATCTTGCACCTTTAAAGGCTAAATCATGTAAATTATCCAATCTCTGAAGCAGATACTCAAGGGCAGAATAGGCCTGTCTCTCTTCAGCCTGCTCTGTAGCATTAGCAAGGGGGATGTAACACCGCAGAACAAGTGACCGTACTAAGGGTCCCAACTTTCTTCTCTGAATTGCCCTAAAGTTTCCATGAAGATCATGACAACAGCCAGTTTGCACCCTGACATACCTGGGCTCAAGCACTGTTTTGCATCCCTACTCAAAACATCCTGTGGACCAGACCTACTGATTCCCTCCACAGCTGAGTTTGTCCAACCCCTGGTAAACCCTCTGCAGATTCCCACAGAGAGGATACAAAAAGGTGGGCTAGCACCTGATAGCAGTGGAAAGGGGAAATTTAAGAGGTGAGACCACTAAAACAATGGCAAGAAGAAACCTTCCTCATTCCTTGGGATGGGAGAGGAATTTGATATTCACAGTTTTGAGACTTATATCCTTTGCTCTGATTGCTGTGGTTGTCTCCAGCAAGCCAATGATGATGAACACCAATGATGAACACAATCACCTCCAAGATTAAAAAGATGACATGCTTTAACAGGTATCAGAAGACTTCCTTTTGATGTGATGAAGTGATTTTCACTTCAGAAAGCATTTTTCACAAAATCACACACTTAAGGTCAATATCAAAATCTGAGGTGTGGGAATCATGAAACGAATAGAAAGATGGCCTAGCAAATTTATAACAGAGTTACGTGAAGCACAGGGAAAAGACTGAAAAAGCAGCTGCACCTTGCATGAATGATAGGAACACCGAAAGAATGGATAACAAAGGAAACCAGATGCCACACAGAGATGTTGAAAGGCTTTGATCATTCAAATGCTTAAACCTGACAGTACTTAATGCTGATGGACAGATATGAAATGATAAAAAGAATGGGATGCTAAGTAATAACATTCAGCTTCATGAAGAATGAAAAGTGAAACGGGACAAAAGAGTCAAAGAATCAGTCAAAACTAATCCTGGCTGGTATAAACACTGGATGGAAATGGGCTCTGTAAAAGAAAAGACAGCACGAAGAAAGAGGATCCTAACCCCAAACCCCCAACATTTGCATCATACATCATCAGGACATTGCAGAATATGCCCTAGTGGGAGCAAAACTGCTCCTGAAGGTGCAGTTATAATGTGGCAAAGTAAAGGAATTTGCTTCTCATCTGTTTCCTGCCTAAAGCACACTGAGACTTCTATTGCTCTTTTCAACCACACACCAAAGGAGCAGTCTTGGAAACCGGTTTTAAAGATATAATATTATTACTGCATTGCATTTGCTTTCACATTATTCTTATACCTGTGTAAAATTTGTCACAGTGATGATATGTCTGAGATACTGTCAGATTCATAGCTGCAGGGATTTGTTGAAAATAAAAATTTTTCGAAGGACAGGCATGTTATTTTTTCTTTTTCTTTTTTTCTTTTTTTAATACTTCAGTGGATTTTTTTTTCTAAAAGAAGTTTATGAAAAAAATTCCAAACAGAAATTTTCGCTGTTTCTCAATATTCTTGCAAGAAATCATTCCTCCTCCATGCTCAGATGGAGGTAACTCCTATGGTCATGTTCTTGAAGCACTGCAATACCCTCTACTATTAGTTTATGATTTGTTCTTTTACCAGTATTCCAGACAGTAGACTCATTATTTTGAATATTCATGAACAGGAAAAAAACAAAGGAGTGCAAACAAATGCAAAAATATTCAATTTTTAAAATGTAACCAGAGCTTCAGAAACTGAAATTCATTCATGAGCTACACTTGACAAGGAATATAAATGTCTTGCAGATGGGACACATATGAAGGATATAAAACTGTTACCTTGTGTCATATACCATATCTGGTGATATCTGTACTCACAACTTCACAAAAATCAGCCTACCTGAATTGCATATAAATTAACTACTGAAAACATCTGTATTGCAGCTTGTAATGCACAATTTTCCATGTAATTACAGTATGAGTCTGTCTGATTTTGGGCATTAGACTGGTTCAGAATCAGACAAATCATTGTTTCATCATTCTAAAGTTAACTGCCAAGATTTATTTCTGCCAAATAATCAAAGTGCATCTGATAGAAGAAATAGAAACCTTTCTCGCAGTATCCCGGAATGCCCAAATAATGAAAAATATAATCTTATAGAATTCTTAGAGAATTAGATAAGGGATGTACTCAGACAAAAAATATATAAACTAAGTTCTCTGTACCCAAACAAAATAAAATAAAGAAAAAATGTAAGTTTTTAGTGGCGAAACACAATGATGCTCTGCCTGCTCATGAACTGAGGTCAAGAGAATGAAGAAAACCCAGAAGAACCAAAGAAGGACTTCCAATAGGGGTATGACTCTGTAGAGCAAACTAATGAATATGTATTAAGTAAGCAAGAATATCTAATGAATATGTAAAAAGGATGTGTAATAAAAAGCTCTGTCCATCTGTCATTTGGCACGTTCGATTAGAGGAGCTATCCTCCAAACGTCCAGTATACTGAATAAAGAATACCCTTTTAAACATCTAGAAATGGGTGTTAAGAAGTTTGTTTCTGCCACTTTTCAGTATCACATCTTTCTAGAACATGGGCAGGCATCACTGCTCCCACTGTGGCTTGAAAGGTTAAGACTATTTTACCAAAGTTCAAGAGAATTAGCCTGTCTTTAATTTTGATGAGTGTGAACATAAACAACAATAAGAGATCTGGAGCTTAATTACTGGCCTGCTTACTCAGCAGCTGAGCTGCTCCCTGAAGGCTGCTCTCAGCAGAAATCACTCCACAGAGCTGGAGCACCTCTACCAGAGAGGTTCTCTCTGCTCCGAAATTCAGCACCCTGTAGTCAAATTTAGCCTTTGCCTCATCAAATTTCTACATGGAATGGTTGCAGACAAGAAGACTTCCTCAACAGTTGCTCTGAAATGGCTTGATTTTGCATGATTTCAAGAAATTGGATTTTGTTTAACTGTTTTAACCCTAATCTGTTCTTCACCACAGAAAATGCAGATTAGGACCCAAAGGTCACTTTCTGTGGTCACAACCCAATCATCACCTTTCAGATGTGAAACTTGAGTCTTTTTATTTAAGACAACCTCACTGGAGACAGTAGTATTTAAGCTTTTTTATTCCTTTTGTTATGTTCAGAACTTTTCCATTTCACTAAAGCTCATCTGAAAAAAAAAAATCACAAAAATTTCAGATAGAGAAAAAGTTGTTGCCGTTTGGCAACACAGAGGGTTGTTCATTTCTGTAGCTAAGAAGAAGGCAGGATACTGTAAGTCATCCATCGAGAAAACTGTGCTCTATAACAAAAATAATAATAATGTAAAATAGGCCATTCTTTAGTCAGTTTTTCTGGAGAGATGGGATGAGGGGATTCACATTTATTTTGCTCTTTTGAAATTTACTTAGCAGCATCTGGCAAATGTTTATCCCTACATAAAAGCTCTGGTATTTTACTTGTTAATTTTCCTAGTTATTTTCTGGTAATAAAACCAGCCCAGAGTTGAAGCATTAATATCACTTAAAATCCCACCAACAAGAGTAATGTGTAACCAACATTTTCCCACCCACGCGCAGAGACACACACATCACAAAGAATGTATGGATTCCTTCCTATAGATAAATGCTCCAATTAACAGCCTTTTTGGGATACTAACAGGGATCTCTGTTTAACCACAGACTGTAATAGGCTCACAATATACAAAAACTACAGAAAAATATCCAAGACTACTCTTAATTTATACCCACCCGTGCAAGAAAAAAAAATTAATTTTTACATGTTGACTAATTTCAAACCTACTGATTACCTTCCCAAGGGCTCAGCTTATTTTCAAGCTAATAACCACACTGTACTACAAGAGCTAAGGATAGAGAAATCCCCTTTGTAACCTAGCAATGGAACAATGTGTTTATAGGAAAACTAAGTGAGGCTGATAAACTTGTTAAAAGATCAAAAGAATTTTTGGGCAGAGTGCCCCAAGAGTAAATTGTTATAGCTGTACCAGCTCTTGGAAACATCAGATATTCCTGGCAATGCTGTTACAAACTTCCTTAGAGATCATGTGGTTTCTCTAATACCACCAGCACGCCTATTAACTTCGGCTTCCAAAGGATACATTTCCCTCCCCAGCCTTAGTATAAGCAGTGCTCAGGCCCGCTTGCACAATAAAGCAGAAATCCCTCTGCTCACTCTTCAGATTCTGTGAGAAAATGGATTACAGTACTGGTCACTGCCGATGTATTTTAGCATCTTGATTTAAGGATTGCTGCTCTCATAGAGAGGGATGGTTTTCTTGCACTAGATTTCCAAGACTCAGGTCTACAACTAGGAACAAAAATGTGAGAGTAAACTAATATCTAGGTTTGTTATGATGAAATACACACTCAAAAGAGAGAATAACAAATGTATCATAAACATTTTTAAGAAAGTGGAGCTTCCTTATGTGCTCCAGCATCTCAGCTAGATTGTGAGTTCGGTTCAAAACCCTTGGAGCAAGTGGGCTGGACAACTCCTCCTTTTAACTTAATTTTTAACTTCCCCTTCTGTTTTTTTTCCATTTCGGTTTACTTGCCTGTCCTTCCCTGCCATTTGTCACTGAGAAAACAGGACCTTCAGAGGTTTGTAGAATGCTTCTTACCCCTCTTCCCATGTTATTTTTCTTTTCTTTGGCTTTATTCCTGTAGACTTCAGCCTAGCCTTCTCTGGTTTCTGGCCACCTGAAAATACAATAGTGAGGCTGCATGAATTGCACCTCTTGAGAAGTAGGAGTCGTGTGTCTTTGAACATGTTTACTCTATTATGTTGCTCATTTACCATCTGCCTTGACATGTAAACATTAGGAGGCTGTTGCGAAAATGGGGCACAGATCCTACCTCACGTCTTACCAGATTCTGGAGAATCATATCACAAGCATATTTTCATTCTCTGAATTCACAGGAGTAAAACAGGAAAACTGCTTTTTACATTATCTTCCCATGCTTATTTACAAAGACAGAGAATGTTTCCACAGAAAAACTCGGTGCTGCACTGAGCTCAGATGAGCAGTTTCCCCAGCACTGCCGCCTGTGCACTGTAACATGCACAGAAGGATCGCAACATGTGACCTATGAAGACAGTAGGTATCTGTCTTGCTACTGGACATCAGTCCTGCCTCTCTTACCTTAGTAGCTCTTTCTCCTTTCCCTCTCTCCATATATAGTGACTTTATATCCCTGCAAATAGGGACCATACATACACATAAGCTCATCTGAGCACTTGAGTTCAAACAACCTGAATGAAAGCTATGTATAATAAAGCCTTAACCATATCTTACTTGTCAGAAGCATTTTGTCCTGGTTTTGGCTGGGATAGAGTTAATTTTTTTCTTACTAGCTGGTACACTGTTGTGTTTTAGATTCAGTATGAGAGTAATATTGATAAAATACTTACTTGCTAAGAGTGTTTACCCTAATTAGAGGAGGTTTTAGATTCCCATGCTCTGCCAGTGAAGAAGTACACAAGCAGCTGGCAGAGAGCATAGCTAGGACAGTTAATCCAGCTGTCCAAAAGGGTATTCCATACCACAGAACATCATGCCCAGTATATAAACTGGAGGAAGTTGGCCAGGAGCTGCCACACTGCTTGGTTAGTGGCTGGGCATTGTTCGGCAGGTGGTGAGCAACTGTAGTGTGCATCACTTGTTTCTCTTGGATTTTATTCACTATTCTCTCTCTCTTTTCCATCGAAAGTAGTACTAATAGTAAGTATTTTATTTTGTTTAAATCATTAAACTGTTCTTATAAACTTATAAGAGTTTATTTTTTTTACAGTTCTGCTTCACATCCCACCAAGGGGGCGGGGAATTGAGTAAGCAGCTGCTTTGTACTTAGTTGCTGGCTGGGGTTAAATCACAACACGCCTTAATTACTTATTTTTATTTAAGAAGCTCAAGCCTTGTGAGAATATATTCAAATTTTAAGCCTCTTTTTGGCATGTTCATTTTTATTGTAATTATGCACTTTAAAATTAATTATAGCTCCATGAGCATCAGAAGCCCTTCTGTGTGAAGAGGCTCAGGTACCTTGTATAAGCTTGTGATCTTACACAAAAAAGCCCAAGTTTGATCCATTGCCCTCTTTTGCCTGAAGAAATGTAGTGATTTCAAAAGCAGATATTTCCAGATGAGTGCAAGTTGTTCTCCCACTGGTATGTGGCCAGGTGAACACAAGGTTCTCCAGGTTAGCCAAGAAAATTACACAGTGGATGCAAGGTCACACTAGCAATAAATCATTGTTTAAGGATACTGTGGGTCATTAGCAAGGATTATTGTGACTTCTCCATACAATAACTTAGTCCAAATGTATTTCCTACAAGGCATGCCATTGCACTCAAAGCAGTTCAAGACAAAGAGACCTGAGTTACTCAAGAGGCCAGAATATATCACAAGTAATTCCTCGTAATGTGCTAGAAATTATTCACAAATATTTCTTCTCTCCAGATCCAAGACATTAGCGACTTTTTCTACTGCTACAAAAGTGAAAACAAGGCAGTTAATTGTGTTGAGCCAAGGAACTTGAAAAAGGCAGTGGAATCTATGAAGAACCTGAAAGCAAACCCCTGATGAGTCAGGCGACTCTCCTCTGGGACCCCCAGCAGCCAGCCTGCCATGTTTTCTTAGTGTACCACAACTTCAAAACTCCACTCTGTTGCTTCTGCTGCTGTATATGGGGCGTGGCACTAAATACCTATTTCTCTGATGATGCCATCTGGCTACCAATTGATTATACTCTGATTATTAATCCAGTGTAGAAACCAAATCTACATGAAAACACAATTACCTTTGTTCCTGTATCCAGTATCTGGCTTCCAGTATTATTTCAATGAAAAATATTTTCCAACTATGCAGAATTACAACAAAGAATGAAATTAATGTCTTTCACATACCTTGATAATCCTGACCCACTGATGTAATTGGATAATCTCTCGCTACCATCAGTAAGATCATAGTTTCCTCCTACACCCGTGATGTAACCTGTTGAAAAGCACAAATGCCTTCAGCAAAATTAAAAAACAGAAAGGATTCTCTGCAACTACATGTTACATACCTCCATGATCTCCAAGGCCATGCTTGAAACATCACATATTTACTCTCACTGCAACCCGTGTAGCTGTAAATGAATGAACAAAAACAGATGTCAGCTGTGATAGAAAAGGTGTGATTCTGTTTGCAAAGTCATCACACAGTCAGTGTGTGAGACTTTTTCTAGGTAGAGTTCTGCCCAGGTTTGACAAAATATCCTGGGATAAAAGAACCATAAAAATGCAAATTTCAATTTGCTGTTGCAAAATTCATGAGCGGAACTTTTTAAGGGGATATCTCCAAATGCTATACTCAATTGTTAAAAATGGAATTTACAGCTGTCTGTATCCTTGGGACAAGAGAGTGCAAACATAAAGGGATATTGGCAAGCCCATAGGTGCATTGCCCTTGTCTGTCCTTCCCTAGAAGAATTAGGCTAAGATATTCTGATACTTAAAGGATGTTGTAGGAATATTTAATGGCTCAGTTAGAATTCTCTGCCTCATAGTTATGCATTGGCAGACCACATCAAATCACTGAACAATGTAAATACTTCTACAGTGAATCAGTGAATAAGCAAGGCACCATTGTGCCACTAGTGCACAAGCCAAGGCACAGCTGCTTTTATAAGGAGTCACTGAAAAATATACATTTAGGATATTGCTAAAAAATCTACCAAGGTTGGAGACTGAAGCAACATCATCTCAGCTTTTCAGTTATCACTTTCCTGGTGTTTCAAAAAATTGTGTTAAAATAAACCAGGCACTGAAGCAACTGAGTAAATGATTTTTTAAAAGGCACACAATTGTAAAAATCATTATATTTTGAAGGAACATCATACTAAATGCATTAACTCTTCAACAGTTGATATAAAATTTGATGGGAACTACAGAATACAAGGAATACATGTGGCAAACACGAAGTTGCAACTCTACATAGAACTAAGCCAAGAAACAAGACACTTCCCTGGGAAAAACCAGCAATTTCTTGTTATTGCCAATAACAAATCATGAGTGACATAAACCAACAAAATTTTTATAGTAGAACTAGATCTAAGTTTTAGACAACAGATGTGTAACTAAAAATTGTTCTTAGCAAATAAAACTCCACTTTAAACACTCCACTCCACTCTAAAACACTTTGGTAAACTAAAGGAAGGGGTATTTGTATCATCCACAGTGTGCCAGTAACGTAATTCTTCTCTGCTGAAATACCATATATTTCCTATGGCAAATAATTTCTGATTTAAAATATTAGGCCTACCTTTTCAGAAATGACTAGCCATTTTTAGTCCTCAGCTTCTGATGCCTCAATATAGCATGATCTTCAGAAATGAAGGTACTTAAAATCTCTACAGAACAGGTTCCCCCAAGGCATCTGAAATGGACATCTCAAAAATGGCAGGTTTTGAAAGTTTAAATTTAAATTGAAGAAGTTCATGAGGGGTTTAGACACAAGGACTGAAATCTCCTGTTTTCTTCATAGAAGACTTAGCAGTACAGGCAACCACAGAACAAGTTTTACATTTCTTATAGTCATCCAGACTGATGTAAAAGGAGCACTTCTAGGGATCAGGAGATGTTTTAAGCTTCCAACACTTTTAATTCATGGCTTCTAGCTACAGTTGCAGGAGGAGGAATATTTAATTTTGAAATCTGGAGTTAATAATTTTTGGTAGTTTATTTGTCACATTTTCAGGTGACAAATGTGTGGTTTAGTGATCATAACATGTCAGAAATTTCCTTCCACAGAAGGTAAGTAGTAGCATTTACTTGAGTGTCTAAACTGTATTTCATTTAACTGAGTTATTTTTTTAACTGTGTTTAAATTAAATGCATTGCAAAAGAACCTGAACACACATCCAGAACTTTGCACCTCTGGAAAGACTTCTAGACTGTTACTGACCTTTTAAGCCTGATATTTCAGTTTTTTCTTCATTATTGTCTTGGGCTCCAATCTAACTCCAGAAAGCACAAACAATCCTCCAGTGGAATTGAGCTCTGATTTATGGCTAGGCGGAAAAAAAAATGCAGCTTTCTAAACATTAACTTAGGCTTCACATTTATATGACATAATAGCCTTCTGCTTTTGACATACTCACTTCAGACGCTAGTTTTATCGTAAATGATAGATTTTTCTCTAGAAATAACTTACATAATTCTCTAGAAATAGCCCATATAATTCAATGACTTTTTCCCCCCAACTTCTAAATATATTTTAAATAGTTGGAATAATTTTAGATATAAGAACAGTCATGAAGTCTACATCTCAACTTCTCCATCACTTTATGATTCAAAAGGTTGAAGAGATCTGCAGTGTCAAACCAACAGCCTGTTTCATTTTGAAACTTGTAGAAAGACTTCTTTCTCATCAAGACCCAACAGGCTTAAAAGGCTAAACACATACAATTTATTATTACAGATCTAGAAAAGCTTCATAGAAAAAAAGGATGTTTGAACTTATTTCATGCTGGAAGAAGTATTTGACTTTCCTTGAATATTCAATTAAGATATTTAAGTTTCAATTGCAAGGTAAAAGTGAGTTTGGCTCTCATTCCTAATATAAAGTTCAAGGGAAAAAGAAATCACTATCTTTCAGATTTAAAATAATTATTTTATGGGTGAAGTCTTACAGAAAAAAAGAACTTATGATAGTCTCACAAGTGTTTTATTTTTCTGTTTCAAGTGTATCCATGCATGATTTGCAGAATAACTGATTTTGCAATGACATGCAGGGAGATAATGGGCATTTTTCATCTTTCAACTGTTTTTATTTCCCCTTGCATTTTTCCCATGAAAAATTATTCCTCTATGTATCCTCCAGAATCTCTCTCTAGAGATGTCTTGAAAATGAGCATCTTATTCGTAATGGGCTTGTCAGTAGTGAGGATCCTGAGGTAGTTCAAAACTTTTTACCATTTATACATTTTAGCAAACAAAGGAATTAAGGTTCATCGGCTACACAGTTCTCTTATGCTCTTGGTTATATGATTTCCTTGCCTCCAATGCTAATTAGTCTGCCTGTTTAGTCTTTCTCTTCTTTTGAGTTGATGGATTTCTTGGGTTGGTGGTCTGTAAGTCAGTGGCCATGATCTCCCTCTGCTGGAATTTCCTTTTACCCAGTCAGAGCTGATTCCAGCACAATTGCTGAGTTGGTTTTCCTTGTGGCCCATAAATTCTGCATTCCTTTTGTCAGTTACCAATGATATATTCTTCTCCCTCCCCAGCTTTGTTAACCTCTATGTCTGAGACAACAACCACCTTTATCTTGTCTCAAGTTCCCACTGTGCTGTCTTAACTCACAGTCCAAGTTTGGGTATCCACGGAGGCATATTTGGGCAGGGGCTTCAGTGGTTACTGGTGGTCAAAGATGCTGTTTGTCCCATAAGTTGGGGTGATCTTTGTTTTACCAGTGATACGTGTATGAGCAGTTGTTTCTTTGCACAGTTTGCCACTGTGGTAATTTTCATTTGGATGTGTTACCCAGAATGTGCTAACCAGACCTTGCCTCTGCCAGGCCTGGATTTAGCACCATCATGTTGCTCCCTTCTGTGCTTATCTTATGGCAAAGTCCTTCTGTGGCCTTAACAGTGTTTGGCACAGGCAACTGTGCTGTGTAAGTCCTTACAGCTGGCTTATGAGCTACACTGACAGTTTATAGAAGGATTTGGCTTCCAGATTGCAGCACATAATTTAACACTAAACTATTGTCCCCAGCACAAGGAATGGGTTTTGTTTTTAAGGGAAAACCATGACAGTACACATACAGATTGACTTATATCCTGTCAATTTGCACGTGTCTGAGGGGAATTCTTTCCTGATTTTCTGCAAATAGAATATTCTAAGCAACTGAGTTTGAGACCAGCATGCCAAACCCAAATACCTCAGATATTTTTCAGCTTTCTCTATGAAAAGCAATAGCCGGGTAGCTTTAGAAAACTGCCAGATTATTTTTAAAACCAGACTCCTGACTCATTCCCTCCTCTTATTTTTGGATATTTGTGATTTGGTGGAAAAATTGTCCTCGATAATGTTATTCTTGCAGTAAATAGATCACATTGAAGTATCGAACGTGATCATAACTATATCAAAACATTACATCAAAAGATCAGCCAGATAAGACCTTCTTCCTAAACTCAGATGCATTCTGTTGTTCATCAGGAAACAGCTGATATGTATGGGGCAGCTATTATATATTATTATACCCTCTTCAAAGTTGTAAATCTCATGCCTTTTAAACAGTACAGTACAGGGGCAAAGGAGGGAAACAGCTCTGAATCGGGGCAATGAGGAGCACAAACACTTTGCTCACTGCCTAGCCAGCATTTCTGAGCAGTGTTGTGGCCAGTGGGTGCTTTGGAGGATGCAGAAACCCCCAGGCTCCCCCAGATTGCCAGTAGGGGCTGCAGAGAAAGATGCCATATATTTCTGACAACAAGGACAGCTAGGATCCAGCAGGAAATAGGCAGGATTGGCACATCGCCTTTAGAAGGGCAGAATGCCCACCAAGTTCAGCGTCATACCCATTCATTTTCTCCTACTTCACATACTCTCACTCTCGACCAGATTTCTCAAGAATTCAGAGGGAGAAACCCTGAAACAGGTCGATCTCGTTGTCTCCCAGGAAGGTATCTCCACCTCCACCAATTTTTACACAAGTTTATGTCCTGAATTACAACGACTGAGAGTCCTAATGAGACATTCGTGGTTGTCCTGAATTCATCTCGAAATGGAGGCCGATTAATGTCACCGCATTAAAGTGACAGGGATGTTGTTTCTATATGCAACTAATTTATATTATTATGAAGTCTCCCTGTATCTTATCCTGTCATCAACCTTCTGGCAGCTCACTTGCTACAAAATCCTTTTTCCTGTCAGATATGGCTCTGAGGTGAAAGATACAGTCACAACATCGACAATTTTCAGTATCGTGTAACAAAAATATATTAATAGGAGACAAATAACCCCTGCTATCTTGTTGTTCAATCCTAATCTTTGACTTTTACAGTCTAAATTGCAGCATTATGTCAAAATTTCTCCAGTGGGTTCTGATTCCAACAAATGGAAAGGTTCCCACTTCCCAGATAACTGAACGTTTGGATTGGATAGACTATTAATGTCGTAGTTTCTCTCTCTTTTACTAGTAAATGTATAAAATTATCTGCTACACTGTCAGCAAATTCCATCCCTGACTGCTATTACCTATTTCTGAACAGATACAAGGGGGGGGAAAAACCCTCACAAACCAAATCCTATCTTCAATTATCTAATGATCTTTTAATTTCAAATATAAAGAAGAGAATACATAACCTTCAGACCCTGATAAGTCATTGAAAAAGTTAGGATTATCTTTTTACCATGTCTTTATGTAAAAACTCATAAGACTTCAATTTTTTTGAAGCTGAATTTGATAAAAGTACACAAAAGGATAAAGATAGGAAAACTTGGGGGAAAAAAAAGACAAATCAGTCTCTTCATCCCCATATATCTTTTCACTATGAAAATCTTTTTGTCCCCCTCTCATTTTTATGTATTCTTTTTACCAAAAAGTGGAATTTTAAGACAGCTACCTTAAATTTTAGGATACATCTCTTAAAATTATCCATCTTAAATTTCACATGAAACAAGAAGGAAAAACAAACACTATAGCACTCCCACTCTACAAGGTGAGCAAAACACTTCAGAATAATTTTGGCAGCACTCCCTGGATTTAGTTTCCCATATGCCAATATGGGGATGCCAATTTACATTACATGCCTCTCTGTCATATCAGTTCCCACTTATTCACTCGTTTTATGTCAGTGAACAAGACAGGACTGTAAAAACATGCCAAGTGTTGCATGGGTATACCCTAACTCTTCAAGGTGCACTCCTCCAGTAAGTTTGCCCAGCTTCTCCCATCCTCAGCAGCTTCAGCAAAGCCGTATCAGCTCACATAAGAGAAGTAAATCCCGTAACAGGAAAGAAATGGAACCAAATAGCCAAAACCTAACTACAAAGAAAAGGCCATTTTCCTCCTTCTGTCACTCAGTTCTGGTCCGGCAACACACATAGACATAACAATTCCCAAGAGGCAAATAGATGAGTTCTCAGTATACGCAGCAAAGAGCTCACTCTAGCAATACTTCTCTCTTCTCACATGTAGAGGGGAATATACTTCCTCTCTTATGGAGCTACAGGCCACCAGGAGCTATGAATGACCACCATGTGATCTTCATCCAGAAGGCAGCAGGAAGCAGCCTGAAGCAAGATATGGCGAGCACATTTCTCCGTACATATGAAGCAGAGCTTCCTCCTGGGCTTGACCAGATGGGAGAACCCAGAGAGCAGGGGCTTGTCCACCAGGGAAGAGCACCATACACAAGGGCAGCTGCTGACGACTCACAACGCCAAATGTTTTGACACTACAATGGACACAACACTGTCTTCTTAGCACTCTCTCCAAAGCTTATGTCCTTTGAGCCAGTACTTAGGAAAAAAATTGCCTACTTGCTGTAGTCACAGGACATAAGTGTTTCCTAAATTTCCTACATCGAGTGAGATATTCAAGTGAATATTGCAGGATTCGTTTCATCACACCTATACCCTCAGAGGTTTCAGAATAAGGTAGTTTCTGATGCTCACTGGTATGTTATTCCTGCTAGGTCAGATCAAATGTTTTGATACTTGTTTCATTCAGAAGTATCAGTACAGAAAATGTCAACAATGACAATCAAAACCTTCTAGAAAAAGCTACTTGTTAAGTCCATCACAGCTGAGGCTTTACGTTTCTTACTGGCAAGTTTGACCTAAACCCTCACTTTGGGCTTTTCAATGATGAAAATTCAAAGGCACCTTCAGTTAATTTTGAAGAGAGAGTGTTACTGAATAAATGAATAATGCAATCACTACAACATCCTTTATGTTATTTAATTTGATATTTATGTCAATTATTTTATACTGCTACTACATTTTTATTATTTCTGGAGTAGTATGAAATTTTACATCAAATTATGGAATTTATCAGAGAGAGAAAGAAAGGTAATTTTAAGAATGAGATTGAGGATGGGTATAAGAAGCCATTTAGATATATGGAATTGTTCATATTACATCAGCTCTTAAACCATCAATATTGGAAATACTAGGCACAGGAATTATTATTATTAAATTTCAGAACCAAGTCTCCCCTGCTGACAAATGGAGAAATTCATCCCTTGCCCAGTGCTGTGGGCTTAGGCTGCGTTACTTGAAAAAATTACAGCCTTGTTTAAGTTGGTGTATATTTAAGTGGGTAAATCATCTGTTTAATTAAACTTGCATGGAAGCATTAGGGGGCTTGCAGAGATTACAATGCTGCTTTGAGCATAACTGACTTTTATTAGCAATTCTTAGGACTAGAGTCCACGTAGAAACGAAAGCCGAGCCTCAGGAGAAAAGTGTGGCGTTGGTGGCCAAGTCCTCATGGCTGGGTGACAGAAGCACAAAAGAGTTGAGATAAGCATTTGTAAAGACATCAGCATATAAAAGCAAAGATCATAATGCCGAGACAGTGTTCCTACTTGTAGGATAATAAATAACGGAATAAATAAATAAATAAATATTTTTAAGACTTAAGCAATTTTTTGTGTCAAAAGAGCAGCAATACCTATCACACGTGAACCAGAGTATTTAAATGAGTTTGATTCTATTAACTCTCCTACTATTTACTTTCCATAATAGCAAACAAAGGAAAATATTTTCGTCTTGTTGATGGGCCAGTTGTATAACTATTTCTGTCCAATGCTCATAGAATGACACAAGACAATAAGAGTGTAGTCAGGTAAAAAGAAATTTCCTATTTGAAATTGTCTCAACTTTATTCTTCAGTAGCAGATATTCTGTCACCCCAGTTTGATGCTGAAGAAAAATTATTTTTCTGTCTGTCTGGAGGTTTGTGAGAGGAGCATGGCTCTTTTGCTGTCTGGCACATCAAAGCTCCAGGCTAGCAGGTAGTACTTATAAATGTACAGTGCACCAGGGATTGCTGGAGCAAATATTATATGTCTCTCACTCTCTGCGCTCTTTCACTCACTTTCAGGGTTTAGGGTTGCTGCAGAGGGAGTTTATCCGTGCCTTCATTTTGGCCTTTTCTGTTGCAACATTGACTAGGCTACAAAGGGGCAACCTGCCTGTAGCCACCATTCTCCTAGGAAATAAAGGGGTCAGACCTGGCATATTCTGCAGAGTTCAAAGGATTCCTTTCTCCATTAAGTGTATCCCGAAAGTGCAATCACAGCTGCAAGATCTTGTTTCTATCAGACATTCACAAGTGGAAACAACTGCTTGTAAGAAGGAAAAGAATCAACAGTAAGACCAAAAAATTTTCTTTCTGTACCTGTCTTAAATTTTCTCTTGTTCTCTTTTATATTGACTGTCTTTGTGTCCTAATAACCATATTTACACACACTAAATATAATAAATATCACAATACTACATACAGGAGTGATCCTCTACAAAGACAGCTGTAACACGTCTATGACATAAATACGTTACTAGAGTCTTACTTGTGTTTCCATGCCCGATGTATATGAAATTATATCACTTCAAATGTTAATTATTTACTTGCAGAGCTTCCCATTTCTACTTCGCAGGATCTAGCCTGTACAGTACATATAATACCTTTCAGAAATTTAAAAAAAAAATAAAGGGGAAAGAAAAAGCAGTACTTAAGTATCTAAAGAACCTTTTATTGCTGATTCTCTTCTACTACACAAGAAAGCATCTCATATCGCAGGGTTTGTGGATGACCTCTATGCAAGATCCAACTTCTCCTGTCAATGCTGCTGGTTTGTATGTGTAGAAACCATCATGAGCAGAAAGCAACCCTCGTGGTATTGAACTTCTGACACTGGTCAGCAATTTCTACTTCCATGAAAGGAATTCTGATAGATAGCAATCACAAATACCTGGACATCAGTGAAAGTTTCTTTTGGTGCAGAGACTAGCCCACACATTGAAGAATGGCAAATTTTATAGAATTCCCAAAGTCTTGGCTGTGTTTCCTAAACCACAAAATTACTTTGAAATGTTTCATTTGTCTTTCTTTCTGTCTTTATCAATTGCCAACCTCCTCTGCTTGAATTCACAAAAATTTCTTAGAGAGAAAAGCCTGGAAAAGGCAGAGGTAACATGGTTAAGAATGCTATTACATTTTTTCTTTTGATCAGCCTGTATGATTTATGGCAGGTAATTGGTCTCATAGGAACAAATAATTCTCAAGAAGAACAGAAAAATAAATTCAAATAAGAGAGACGGTAAGTATAGTCAACAGAAGTAATGTCGGGGTTGTTAGTGTGGGAATTTAAATTTTGGGTTTTCAGCTTTTTTTCCATTGTTTTTTTTAGTTGTAGTATTGTGTTGCTTAGGAATTGCATGTATAACAAAAGCTAAATTACCTCTTTTACTTCCACGATATTCAAATTACGTTGAAAGTTTTGATCATCCTTATGCATTCAAGGCTCACTGAAGGCTAAGCTTCAGTCAGTTACAACATAGGATGTGACTCACTTTCTTAGTGGCATTAATGGTTTAATCGTTCCTACTATTCCTTGAGCAGTTTTACATTCTTTGAACTTTCTTTAAAGACAAGATTCTGCACTCTTTTCTGATCTGGTTTATTTATATCCTCCTCTTACTTTACCTCTATGCAGATCTTCTACTGTACTTGAACCCCAGGGAACACACACTGCATAGCACTACAGTCTCTATTGGAAGTAGTCATGTGAATTATATAAGATTAGATCATAATAGGCATAAAAAATGGAACTTCAGTCACACTTGTGAGAATTCCCATATGGAGGAGTAGATTAATTCAAAAGTGTCAAGTCTTATGAATGAAATGTGACAATGTTATGCAACTTCTGAAACAGGGATTTCACCCAAATATATTATTTCACCCAACCACCTATAAAAAATATAATTGATGTGAAATATTCACAATACAGTTACTTTCTCAGAAGATTTTATCTACCCTTTCTGGAAGGCTAGGAAACAAAAAAATTACAGGAAAACACCGGAAATGAAGTCACCTCATTTAAATTTAGCCAACTAAAAGTTAGACAAATACGCTAAACAAATTACTTAGCCTCTGTCTCAACATCATGTGTTAGACACCTCTAAAGGATACTTCATCTCATTGTAAGTAGGAGTCTAAGACAGGTAAAAAGTATTATACTCTGAAAGTACGTATTACCCATATATAAACTTACACGTGTATATATAAATATATAGAGAGAGAGACTATGCGAAGAACATCAACATTTATATCATGTAGGCACCTCCTAGAGAGGTGAACAACATTAGATTAAATGCATCCACTCTGGGTGGCAAGTGGTACTTATCACACTGGTCTTAGGAGGAGCAGTGCCAATAGCTGATCTTGTGGTATCACTTAAACTTCTTGCTGGCTCTACTTAGCTTGACCGGCTCACACTCAGGGCCTCTCATCTCTTAAGCTAAAGTTCATAAGTGTACATCTTAGGGATTCAAGCTAGTTTCGCAGTGCAGACAAATGAGCATACCAGCAACTGTTAGTAGGATTGGTCCCTTACAGTTTTTTAATGATCATTTCTTATATAAGAAGTTAATTCATGTTTGTAGTACAGTAAAGGAAAAGATCATATGTGGGTATCAATTTTTCTTTGTGCTTCCCTCTTTTTTTTGTCAAAACACTGTATGCAACTCCCTTTTCCCAAATGTCTGATTAAGAACATCGAGTTGTCTTGGGGAAGCTGTATACAATAAAGGCATGGAAGCATTAGTAACTATCACAGAGTAGATGTATATAACCTTGTAGGCTCATTAACATCCTTATCCTCCTTTTTCCCATATGAGGCTGGTCCAGTTTTCTAATTCTTCCATTTCCAGAGCTGACCTCTGACTTGTTTCATTCCCAGTCTGTTTACTGAAATGGATTTATCTTTGTAAGTTATACTAGCATTTATGCTATTTGTCATGGAAGATTTGATGACAACAAAACTGAAGTTACTTTTGTGTACCTGTCTCACCTGGCTCTTCTCCCCTAAAGGGACAGCTCATTATCTTTACGGGAGCACAAAGGGTGTTCTGTGCCTACTAATGTTGCATAGCTAAGAGCAAGCCACAAACCACAGAGCTGATCGCCATAGAGGGATGTATAGCTCAATTTAAAAATTATGACAATTTATGTGCCCACAAGGTTCTAGCTGTTTGAAATTTTTATAATAATATGTATTGTAGATCATCAAAATCTGAAAACTTTTCGTCTCTGAGGGTGATTGAAAGAAAAGAACAATATGGTCAATGTCAGTTTCCATTACTGTGAGTATATCTGAACAAAACACTCAGTGTAAGATGTAATTTGCTGTGAAGTTTTTGATCAAGGACGAGATTGTATTCCAGAGAAACTGTTTACAATAGTGATACAAAAGCATTATTGACTGTTAAGGATTTGGAGTTTCTGAATTTGTTGTTAAAGTAACATTCTGCCCTCTGTGCTTTCCCACCATCTGACAGACTATTTAAGTCTCTGCAATTTATGTTCAGTTTGGTAGAAACTGCCTGTCTTGAGTTATGAGTCATATTTAATGATGAGCCAGACAGATTCCCCTTTGTGCAGCCACTTAAGCAATCTAAGACAACGGGAAAGGAGAATGGTGAAACAGTTAAAGTGTTTGTTGGGCCTTTCTTGCACAAAAAGCACATCTTTCACAGTTTATGTACTTCACAGCATAGAACTGGCCTGGAATTGGAAGTGGCAAAGATCCAACTTTACATCCATCTTGGTAAGTTGAATAGTGCAAAGGAATTATTCTATGGTCTAGAACTAAATGGTTCATACTTGCAGAAGGATTTGGGGTATGATTTTGGCCCCAGTCAAAGCACTCTTCTAGGCAATTAGAAGCAGGGCATGGAGTAGGAATCAACACAGACTAAAGAACATCCCAAGAGGGGAGACTGCAGCCACCCTGCCTGGGAAACTAAGAGCATATAAGAGCAGAGACACATTCTGTGCTAGCCGGTCTGAGATTAAGAGAGCAATCAAGGTCTTTTTAGAAGCTATAGCCTGATATCCCTCTTCATAAAACACTGGGGCAGGAGTAGAAGTTTTCTCCTTTCTAAAAGAGTGCACTTTTGGTTAGTTGATATTTTCCTACTTATTCTGAATGAAACTCACTTCACACAGGGAAATAGTGGCAGGACTAGCCTTAAATTTACACTTGTGAAATATAATTCCTGCATCTGACAGAGACAGTCTACTTCCCAGTAAACTCAAAACCAAGGAAAACTCTGTCACCATCATAAAATAATCTGCTAAATGTATCAATAACATCTATGGGCACAGAGACAAACCTTGACTATTCAGCTGATGTATAACTCTTCAGACACCAAGGCGTTTTCAAAAGAAGTGAAAGGTATGCTGCCTGACAAGGTGATAAAAGCTTACTGGACTCATCATCTTGAACATCTTTAACAAGCATATTGATGACACCAGTGGTTCCAGAACACTGAATCTCCAAAATTATCTCCATTTGGTATTTTTAAAATAACCCTGATAATTATTTCACACACTAATTCCTCGGGAATAATCTGAAGCCTAAAAGTAGACATAAATACAAATGTTATATTTTCATTCTGGTCAAATAATTCTCTATTCCTTGGTGCAAAATTCCCCACATTAAAAGGCAAATGAAGCCATCAACATGATTTGCTTTCAAAAAGTTCTTGGATACTATGAAGCTCTAGAACATTCGTATGTATTATAAAAAAAAATAAAAATCTGTGGCCCAAATGTAGAAGTATTGGGGAAACACTGAAATCTGCTTATGACAACTACTCTAACAGAGTTCTGTGCTTCGTCTCATTTTACCATCGGCAGCACTGTCCTCAAGAAACCTGCAACAGAAGGATACTACAAGTAGCTGTTATTCCATCCCTGACTTCCTTAGCTGTAGATTTCTTTAGGCCAACCTCCTCCCCTCCTTTACAAGATAATATTTATGCAATTGCTCTGGGAGAGCTCTTGAGTCACCACATACTAAAATATAAAGAACAGATTTCAACAAAGAAACATAACTTTACACAAGTAGGAAAACAAAGAACCAAACCAGTAAAAATACCCAGTCTCCTATTTGCTGTCTTCTGATACCGGCTTTCGAGAGTACCCTGACAATAAGAAGCTGAGCTCAGGAGATAGTCAATGGTCCCAAAATGTTTTAACTGCCAGCCCAGTCCTCATGAGACCATGAATGGTAGTGAACCCATAAAACATGAAATAACAAGAAAATTCCAATCGCATCTATTCCCTTGAGGAGGTAACTAACTGACAAAAGCGTAGATGCCACCACTTTTCAGCACAGTAAATCTTGTTTGTAGAGATGAAAAAGCAGGACACATACAAGCCTTCTCACCTTGCTGAAAGTAACTCATTCCTTTCTTCTTACTGCAGCACTGAGTTTTAGATTCCCTTAATTTTCCACATATTGAAGGGACTAACTTTCTACTTAAAACAGCTACTCAGGGAAAACTGACAAGTCCCAATAAAGTCGACAAGTCCCAATAAAGTCAACAAGTCTAATTTACAAAGTAAAGGGCCAGCAAATGTGGCTATATATATCATACTCAGTGTAAAATAAATACAAGGATGACTGAATCCTGTTCAAGTCACTATAACTTATGAAGTCTTTCAAAACAAAATTCCTAAATTATCTTTTTTATAATAAAAGTCAGTTTCATTCCTCTTTTGATCTAAGCATGCCAAAATTCACGTGAAGAATTCACTTTTGTAAGTGTTTAAGGACACTTCATCAAAACCAGCCTACAGTCTAATAAATACAGTCTTCATCTGTATGTCAAGTCAATATACAATTATCTATGTACCCATATGAGTTTGCTTGTTGAGTACCTGCGCACTAAAAGCACATATGCAAGTTTATGCACATATATGTGTGCAATGCAGGCTGGGGAAAGAGCTTTGGATTTCAAACACTGAACAGGCAAAACAAGAGTAAATTTACAAGAAAACTGAATAGCCTTTGAAAATTCAGCCCACACAATTAAATCAATTACCTAAATATTGGTTTGGACCCTTCTCTGCATGTGTAGTTTGTTCAGTATAGCAGATTCCTCTGGGAAGATTCTTAGCCACCATGGAATAAGAGACAGGACAAGAACTGCACATCTCAGCAGGAAGGGCTCAGTTGTCACAACTAATTTCTCTTGGTTTTAAATCAACCCTGCTGAAACCTTTTGGAATAAAGAGCACTTAGATTCCTTTCAGAAATAAAACACAACTTAAATATCTAAGCATTTCAGAAGACAAAAATTATCTTGATGCAACAAACTTCAGGGAAATGTTTTTCTTCTTATTGAGACCCTATTTACTGCTCAAGAGGTATTGATGTGCAATGGGAATGTAGAAAATAATTGCAGCCACCCCTCCATATGGTGCAATCTTCATCAGCATATATTGGAGCACATTCTAGTTTTTTTATGTTTTAAAGGTGTGGCTAATTCCCAGGACTTCTCTCTGCATTTGCAGATCTCATGCATCTGGGAAAGAACATGCTTCTCAGTTTTGGTGCAGGAAGGTGTTTGGGTGAGTTAGATGATTTAAGGAAAAGTAGGAGAGTGACATAACATCAGTACCTTGCTTTTTCCATCACATATCAAAAAATTCCAGCTGTTCCCTTGACAGAATTACAGATAATTCTCAAATTCTGTTTTGCTGGGAGATGAATCATTATTTATGTTAGAAGAAATTCAGTGTATTCAGCACGCTAGCAGGTTATGAAAAAATTGCTCTAACTATACCTGACAAAACACTGTCACAGCACTAAAATTAAGAGGACTATATCTCTTGCTCATTATTGAGAACTAAAACACTCTGCAGATCTTTATAGCTAACAGGACTTTGGCTATTCATATTACAAACACAAAACCCAATACTTTTCAGCATGCATGCTATTTCTACTAGCCTCTATTTTTCAGAACTGACTAAATATAATCAGAAGTTAATTTACCATTAAAAATCTTAGTATTATTTGAAATTGTAGATAAATACACTGAAAAGAATGAAACCATCAAAGTAAGAAAATATGCATAATAACAGCAATAATAAGCCGCAGTATTATTAAGGCTGCCTATTAACATCTGCAATCCTTTGCTGCCTTTTAGAAGTATGCTGTTGCATTTAATTTTTAATCTCAGCTTTGCTCTTTCAGTGCTTGTCAAGAACTCAGTATCTAATCTTTTAGGGAAATATTTGTAAAAAGAGACTTGTCCTTTGATACCCTTTAGCTAAATATCATTGTGTGTGCCTACATCCTCTGCTGCAGTGAGTACCAAATCTTTCAGACAACTTTCTTTTTTTCCAAAAATTGGCTTAAAATTTATGATGTGTGAATTTAATTGTACCAATGTAAATCATGTGTAGGGGAAGAAGTACTGAAATGTTATGAAGGGCAAGAGAAGAAGTTAAATATCACTTTGTTTGTGAAACTCTGCCTCAGAGCAAAAGCATAGTTCCTGCTTTAGTTCCTAAAGGGACAGAATAACTGTCACACTAGAATTCATGGTTTTTCTTTTCCCAGAGCAATTATATTGTTGAAATTAATTCAGTGATTTGCACCAAGAAATTCACTATTATTTGTATTTGTTTGTTCCCTAGCCAGCCAAATACAAAATAAGCCTATTCCAACTCTGTGGTCTCTGATCTATATCTAAATCTCTCCTTTAAAGGATTTTAATTAGTAAGAAGTAGCATCTGGATGGCAGCATTAGATTAAATTGTTTTTCTGTTATGTAGGTGCTTTCGCAAACAAGTGTGTCTATGAATGTAGGAACGGAGTGGAAAGCCGTTCTGTTCTCTTTCAGAAGTAAAGATTCAACCACCTGGCTTAATGCAAACATGATACACACTTATCCCATGTTGCTGCCCACTAGCTCTTCACTGCTAAAGATTTAAGAGACTCCATCAGGTTGAGTGGGTTGGGAATGCATCAAAATATATAATATATTTCTTGCTTACCGCAGGTATCATATGTACACCAGAGGAGGTCTAAAGGAAATAATATTAGCAGCCCATTGCACACGAATATATTTGACCAGTTTTAGCTCAATTTCAAGTGAGAATAAAGGCAAGTGTGGAGAATGCTGGATAGCAAATTCTTTGGTTTGGTACCTTGTTTAATCTGCTTATTGTTATTTGATTACAAGGCCATAGCTGGGATACCTGTTAGAGATAGCATGGCAAACTCATGGTTGTGCCTGTGCACAACACTGAGTAGTGTTGGTTTGAAACTCCATGCAACGCTTGAAAAAAACCTGAATTAAGTAATACAGGTCAAAGAGGTTGGAGAGCTGGGAATAGCTCCAACTCAGTTAGCATAAGGTCATAGCTACTGGTAGTTGTCTTGGTAGACAAATAAAATTAGGGCACAGGTCCACAGAGAAATAACGGCGTTGGTGTAAAGGAAGTGTTCTATAGAAAGGCTTAAGTCACAGGCCCAAAGAACACTGCAAATAAGCTTAAGCTATAAGCCCAGAACACTGGGTCTTCAAGACACACATCTGAGTAAAGCAAAAATAAGAGACATTTGGTATTGTGGTGTAATGAAATAAAACACCACCAGAGTGTAATTTTTTGTCTCTGACAATTTTTCAGTAGAAATTTTAGTTCTTCCGTGGTGAAATTTTTTTAAAGAAAAAATGTGTAATACATGTTTTTTTTAACAGAAATCCAAGTAAAAATATAAACTGTTATCTCACAGTCTAATTTTTCACTTTTTTGAACACCATGTGAGAAGTGTCACAGGAGTTGTTCTGAGCCTCAATTACTAAAGAAACAGACGGGGAAAACACAGCCAAAGAAAAGTCATTCTAAATACTATCACAGAATCACAGAACATGCTGAGTTGGAATCCACAAGAATCCACAAGTATCATGGAGTCCAGCTGCTGGTCCTGCACAAGAGTTACACCATGTGCCCAAGAGCATTGTCCAAATGTTTCTTGAACTCTGGCAGCCTTGGTGCTGTGACTACTTCTCTAAGGAGCCTGTTCCAGTGCCCAAACATCCTCTGGGTAAAGAAGCTTTTTTTAATATCCAACCTAAACCTCCTTGACACAACTTCAGGCCATTCCCTCAGATGAGGTCACTGGTCACCACAAAGAAGAGATCAGTGTCTGCCCCTCCTTTTCCTCTCAAGAGGAAGTTGTAGACTGCGATGAGGTCTCCCCTCAGTCTCCTCTTCTCCAGGCTGCACAGACCAAGTGCCCTCAGCCACTTCTCATATGGCTTCCCCTCAAGGCCCTTCATCATCATCATTGCCCTCCTTTGGACACTCTCTAATAGCTGAATACCTTTCTTACATTGTGGTGCCCAAAACTGCACACAATACTCAAGGTGAGACTGCCCCAGTGCAGAGCAGAGCGGGACAATCCCCTCCCTTGACCAGCTGGTGATGCTTTGCCTGATGCCCCCCAGGACATGATTTGCCCTCCTGGCTGCCAGGGCACTGCTGACTCATACTCAATTTGCCGTAGATGTCATCAGTCTAATTTTACATCACTGATAAGATTACAAGGTTGGCTGACAAAGCCAGTAGCATTAATAGAAAATACTAATTCTTCCACAAAACTGTTGATTTGGTACATCAAGACCATGCAGTCAGGAACTAGAACGCTACAGAATTTGCATGGTAACATTAGATACCTTAAACACTGGATAACCAGTCATGTAAATGTAATTCTAAATGATGGATCATCAACCATTCTTTCATGAGGCCCTGAATCCTTTTAAATGTGTTTATCTATAATATGGGGGGAAACCAAGAAAAATTAATACTGCAGGTGATGCCAAATTTGAAAGAATGGTAACTGTTAGAGAAAACACCACTGATACTGAAGAGACGCAACCAATGGGTATCATGGACATGAATAGCCAGTGTAGAGTCAGATATCTAGGAAAGAGCAAAGGCTAAGATTTCTGAGAGAGTCTCATGAAAAGTGGCTACACTGAACATAACAAAGGGGGAATCATGACAGACAATCAACAACACGTATCTTTCAAGTGCGATTGGGTGCGATCACCACGAGAACAGCTCGTCCACTTCTGTATTCCCACCTCAAGAATTATGTTAAGAAACTGTGAATATGGTGGTGAGTGGCAAAAGCAAGAAAATGACTATCAGAGATTTTTCTAAAGAGTATATCAAGTGTAAAGGTACAGCACTGTACCATCAGACGTGAGTTACATATGCAAAGAATTCAAAGGGCTGTTAATTGATATAGATCAAAGTACAACACAATCCAATGACCTACACAGTAAGCTTCATTAAATTAAAGTCAAAACAACAGGATTTTTTTAAAAAGGTGAGGATAATTCGTCATCACCTCCTTTCCATCATAGTAAATGTGGTGGCATATCATTGTGATGTTTAAACTAATAGTGGCTATTGTTCCCCTCTAAAAAAAGTTCCAAGCAAGAATTACTCAAGTTTTCTAGGTTATATGGAATGTCAGGATAGAAGATCAAAAAGATCCTGGTCCTATAATCAAAATATTAATTTATCAACATTCATAACTGAAATTAGCACAACAATAATCTTCATTAGTTTGGAAAAGCCAGTTCCCAAGTGCACTGGTTCAGAGAACTTGCTGCATATCCTCTAGTCCCCAATATAAATGTAGTTTTTCAACATTTTGGTA
This sequence comes from Pipra filicauda, assembly GCF_003945595.2. Lineage (NCBI taxonomy): Eukaryota > Metazoa > Chordata > Aves > Passeriformes > Pipridae > Pipra > Pipra filicauda. Next base: position 98,265 of record NW_024104563.1, on the reverse strand, counting down.
TCAAAAATACGCCTGTAATTTATGCACTAGGACATTTTGTCCTATTTATTTACACTTTGATTTTCAAGTGATCAGTAAATAGAATATAGCATAATAACACAATTAATATGGCATCTAAGAATGCTGACCAGGAGCTCTTTAATACAGTCTTCTAAGACTAGCTTCTAAACTTGTCTCCTTTACTCTGCATTATTCACAGGCTCAGCTAAAAGCTGCCATTGTCAAGAACAGTGACCCTAAACATACTACTTATATGCAGAAGTATTTTGTGCACAAAATTAGATAGATTAGATAAGATAGACAAAATGCACAGTAATGAGTATATGCCCACCTTAACTTGATTTTGTACCCCAAACCAACACGTATTTTCGTGATCAACAGAACTACTCAAGAGCTGTTCCGTATAGATTTCTCACCTTGGTCGCTGTCCCCAGGTCCCTCTCTGAAAATTACTCCAGTTTAATCCACAGTGCTGGAGGGGACACACCACAGAAGACAAGAGAAAGCCTAGATCTGCACTGATAAGCCCACTGATACTCACAGGCTGGCTGGTCAGTGCATAAATGCCAAACAACTGCACAGCAGCCAAATTTGGCACTTTCCCTCAATGTGAGCACTGATTGCATCTCTCTCTTCCACCCAGATAAGAACGTAGGTCTAGCTGGCGTTTTTCCATCCACTTTTGAGTTTAGTTGCATTGAGTCAAACAGTTTAAAAGTTACTGAGGAGGACTTGTCAGATGAAGGGAAAGTCAGTGTTATCATATGACCTTCATTTCCTTAGGAAACCAGGCAAAAAATACAAATGGGGATTCAAAGCTTGATAGGGCCCTTCCAATAAAAAGAATGGAGCAAGAACATATGCTTGCTTTCCTGCCAAAGGAAATTGCTAAAACAGGCACTTCTTTTAATTTAAAGAACAGATTGTGTAATATTGCTGTTTGCCCAGATGCTGTAAGAAAAGGTCATTGACCTGCTAGTACGATAGAAATCAGTAATATAAAGTAAATGACTATTTAGTAGGGTGATCCCATAATATCAATCTTTAACCTTTAATGTCAATTATAAATTAGTCAGCAACCAGGAGTCTGCAGCTTGTATGTTAGTTTTAATTCATTTGTTCATCTCCTTTTTATCTTGACTTTTTACTGTCTATTGCAAAAGCCTAACAACATTACCATTTTTATACTCGTCACACGATACTTTTACCCATGGTAGCCAAATCTTGTGGGGAATGCAGCATGCAGAATTCCAATAGTTTTGTAAGTTCCTGCAACTATCTCATAGTATCATCAAAAAGGATGTTAAATTCAATCACCATCAAGAACTTTTATGTGTGAACCCACACAGAGCATACAAATGTGTGGAAGAGTCAAGGATATATTGATCAAAGTGTTTCAAAGCACTGGAAAGACCACAGGAAGCATAATAACACAATTAATATGGCGTCTAAGAATGCTGACCAGGAGCTCTTTAATACAGTCCCTCGAAGGCCAACATTTAAACTCGTCTCTTTCATTCTGCATTATTCACACGCTCAGCTAAAAGCTGCCATTTTCAAGAACAGTGATCCTAAACATAAAACTTATATGCAGAAGTATTTTGTTCACAAACCAATGAAAGAGTATGGTTGTCATTCACTGGCATCCAAGTGACAAGTTATGTCTTTCCACCACTGCAACAACAGGGACCAGCAGGATCAGGGCTCCTCCACAAGCAGGGACAAGCTAGGATAAGGAGGATTCCAGCACAGTGGGGACCTCTCCAACATTATGTCCTCCCACAGGATATGAACAGTGGTAGGATGCCAACCCCCAAACAAGGCATGGCGATGAATGGCACCCAAAGTCCAGTCAGGAGCAGGAGAAGACAGGACTCCAATATAGATCCAGAGTCCATCTTGGAAACATGGACAAAAGCTTGGAGATATGTGGCTTTGGAAATAATACAGTGAAAAACAATTCACGAGCCAGAACAGCAGCAGCCAGGAATAAACACAAATATATTTCTGATGCCCAAGCCAGGTCTTTGTGTGCTTTCTCGGTATGAGCTTAAATGGAGACTGGGGCATGGGTTGGGGTTGCATAGGTGGGGGTCCCAACTCAGACTACTCAGGTTAATCACAGCCCACAGGTGTCTTACAGGCCCAGACATACACTTTGCATTAAAAAAAAAAATAACAAAGAAAGGAATTCCTTCCAAAACTGTTAATTTGCCATTTGTTAAATGACAGAGGAATTGAAACAGTGAGTTTTTAGCCAGTATCTTAAACTTGGGACTATATTTGAAAAGCATGTTCCTTTCTTGAAAGAATAAATCCCTGCTGTGAAAATGCTCTTTTAAATAGAAACCAATTTTTCCAGAGGAAGCAATTTTTAATGGAAAACACTCTAATGGAAAAAATGTCTCTAATGGAAAAAGTCAGATCTTTTCAATGTTGGAGGAAGTGAAATCCAATTTTTTTTCTAGGCCTAATCTTCCTGTTGTGCTATTGTGTTTGAATCTTTAGGACCCACAGGGCTCATCAGTGTTAGAGTCTTGCAGTGAAGAAGATAAAGTACACATGAAAGATGCTCTATGGAAAGGACATCTCTTTCCCCAGCATGTGATTTCCTCCCTCCTGCTGGTGAGAGGCAAGATACTTGCCTCAGTCTCTACTGATAAGATGGTACTTTAAGGAGGATTTGTGCAAATGAAATGATGGAGGGGAAGGATTTCCTGTGATTTGATTTATTTAGGAGTTTGGGGCATTCAAAGCTGCTGTTGAGTCAATGAAAAGTTGAATTTCCTAAATCAACAGCTAAAGAGATGTAGCACCACTCTGCTGATAAACACAGTCAGATTTGTGTGTAATGCAGTTAGGGCCCCAAGGCTTTTTGACTGATTTTCTCGACATTTGTACTTTATTTGGGTCATCTCTTAGAGGGTCTAGGGCAGCTGCAGTTCCAACTGACTTCAGTGGGTACTGTGCATGCTCAATAACCTTCAGAACTTGTCCTTTAATTTCCATTTTGAAGATACTTTAGAGTAATTATGAATATGTGAGCCTGCTACCCTTTAATTTCCCCATCAGCATCATACTAGCTAAACAGCTTGCTTTGGTATCAGTGAGTTGCAGATATTTTCCTGCTGTCAGGCTGACTATGTATGATGTTGCTCATTGAAGACATCTGTGAAAGAGTCTGTGAAGATATGAAGGCAAACGTCTGTCAGTGGCAAATCACAGAATCACAGAATCAATTGGGTTGGAAGAGCCCTCTGAGATCACTGAGTCCAATCTATGACTGAAAACCACAATGTCAACTAGACTATGGCACTAAGTGCCACATCCAGTCTTTCCCTAAGCACCTCCAGGGACAGTAACTCACCACCTCCCAGGTCAGACCATTCCAATGTCTAATCATGCTTTCTCTGAACAAGTTCTTCCTAGCGTCCAACCTAAACCTCCCTTGGCACAGCTATGTCTTCTTGTCCTATTGCTGGTTGCTTGGGAGAAGAGGCTGACTCCCACCTGTTTACAACCTGCTTTCAGGTGGTTGCAAGGAGCAACCTGAGGGGAGGCTCCCCTGAGCCTCCTCTTCTCCAGGCCAAACAAGCCCAGCTCCCTCAGCTGCTCCTCATAGTACATGCACTCCAGCCCCTTCACCAGCTTTGTTGCCCTACTCTGGACTCCAGCACCTCAGTGTGCTTCCTGAATTGGGGGGCCCAGAACTCGACACAGTACTCAAGGTATGTTCCTTAAACAGGAAGGTACAGGAAGAGCACCACTAGTTATATGACTGCAGTAGTCCAGCAGCCACATCCTAGTGTTCTGAAACTCTTTTCCAAAGCCTTCAGCCAGCAGTTAGCTGGTTTGAACATCACAGTATGGTCTCAACAGAATTTCCTACCTAAAACATATTATTCATCTTCCTGTGGGATAGATAGGGATGCTTTATGATAACAATCAGCTCTTTAAAGCCCAAGACAAGTTCTGCCTTGAGTTATACATTATTATAACAACTGTGGTAGAAAGAAATAAAAATGACTGAATGTGAAAAGACAGGTTTTTGTTAGGTAGAAATTTCCACCAAAAATGCTCAATTTTGGGAATTAGAATAAATCATAAAATTATTATTCTGAACAAATTGAGTAAAATGGTAGTAATAACAGTTTTCAACCAAACACTTTTACTTAGCCATTTTGAAATTAAAGCATTTATTTTTTTAAGAGAAAACACTAACTCATTATTAAAAGACTTTCATCATGAGTAAAAGAATAATGATAAACAGTACATGTCATAGAACGGTTTGGATTGGAAGAGACCTTTAAAGGTCATCTCATCTAACCTCCCTGCAATGAGCAGGGACACCTTCAACTAGATCAGGTTGTTCAGAGCTCCATCCAACCTGACCTTGAATGTTTCCAGGGATGAGGCAGCCCCAACCTCTCCGTGCACCCTATTACAGTGTCTCACCACCCTCATTGTAAAAAAATTCTTCCTTATATCCAACGTAAGTCAACCCTCTTTTAGTTTAAAACCCTGGTCCTTGTGGTATCACAACAGGCCCTGCTAAAAAGGTTTGTGTGGAGTAGAAAAGAGAATTTGTTTCCAATGATTCCCTCCCTAATTAGCTTCCTTGCCCATTTCTCGCCCACCCTCCAGCCAAGAGGATAAGGACTGCACAGACACATTTCCCACCACAGAGGCCATGTAAAGGATACAAATTGATATTAAATAACAAGTCCTGATTGTGAAGCTCTAAAAGAAACATTTTGAGGCTCTTAACAACTTCTTGTAATTTTAGACCCATCATTTTTAAAAATTATGTTCTCTTATTTATTCATCTAACTCTTAGGAAAAAAACAGAGCAAGATGTTTACCACCTCAAATGTGCAAAGTTCTATTGTAATTCCTACAGACATTAAGCAATGACCAGGACAGATCCCTGGGTTTTCCTGTATTCTTGTCATATTCATAAACACCTCCGCTCACACACAGATTTAGGACAAAGATTGTTTTAAAATCTGTTTGCAGGCAGTAACCAATATCTATTATTTTGAATCTTTGTGTGAATGAGGGGAACTTGTAACTTTGGTCCAGATGTTTCAGACTGTGTTGTCAAGGAGCCAAATATTTCAGACATTATTGAATGCATATAAAAAGTTTGTAAGAGAGTATTTTGCTTTATTTTAATAACATTTAACACTATACAGTTCTCCAAAGCCTTTCATCTTCATTTGGTTTGATAAACTTTGTGCAATTAATCATAGAAATTATCCTACCTTGTTATCTGGCAGACCAGCTGACAGGTCTGAGGTTAAAGTACTTTGATGAAAAATTATGATCATTTTGTGTATATCACTGTGATTGTGTCATGGATGCAGGCAAGAGCTGGGTTTGCAATTCAAACAGTACATTCACTTTGCAGTGGTTTATAGAAGACAGCATGAAAGACAACTATCACTACCTATTAATTTTTTTTAATGAGCTCATGAATTTTAAAAGGCATTTCATGGAACAAAAAAGCCAACAGCAAGCATTTATGTGAGAATAAGAATGAGAATTAGATACAAAAATCAAGCAAGAGAAGTTAGTTTAAAAGTGTAGTCTTTTTTCTTCTGCTCTTTTGTACTTATTGTTAAAATGGTGGTCTATCACTATAAACTATTAGTGAATTAATATAGCACATAATGCAAATTGGATATGAATAGTGTACAGCAAAAAGGCAAATGGAATTGTCTGCAATTTTCTTGTATGCAAAATGATTCTCATTTCCTATTTACCTTCGATTTCACATTTAGTGTGCAAAATAAAACCTTAAAAAATTAAACAAGATTTTGCCCTTTTTGAAGGAAACATTTTTAGTGATTCTAAAAATACACATCAGCCACTTAATGGGTTTTATATACACAGTTGCCACAATGCACCAGATAGATAAGGAAAGTGTTGTTGGAAGCTAATGTAAGAAAACCAAGATAAAGGATTATTTTTCTGTCCTGTGTTTTGGGAGGTGCTGTCTACATTTTCAGGGCTTTCCAGACCAAACAGCATTATAGGCGGGATGGCACTGCACTGTACAATGCTGGTGCTCAACATCCCACCCTGACCATTTCTGCTCCACTCCCTTCTTCTCCTCCCTCTGCCATCATTATCTGGCAGGTCAAACCACTGGTCCTGGAGTTTGAAGTTCACATTTCCTTAGATGGCCCAGGCAAATGTATAAACCGCAGTTTGCTCTGCCAAAACGAGCTGGTTAATTGGAGCCAAGGATATCAACTGTTTTAAGTTAATTACAATTGCATATTTGGTGGTAAAATTATACTCACGAAAAAAATTGTCGTGCCCTGTTTTAGAAAGCTAATTTACAAAGACACTTACCACTGTCTGCATTTTAGATGCTCTGATCCTTTCATACTCAAAAGCATTTGAAATCAAACAACAGAAATTAAGGTGCACAAAAGTAGAGATGAATTTGAAAACAGCAGCCATATCTAAACTCACAGAGCATAAGAACCAAAATTAGCATAAGAATTTCCTAGCAAGACCTAATGATGCTATAAATTGGCAATGAGGACAACACTTAAACATGTGTTATCACTTTTACAAGTGATTAGTGAAGAAACTACAGTAACCAGCAATTTTTTGAAGCTGTCTTTTATGCAATTGTGTGTAATTAAATGGTCATTCTAAATCTGGACAGCATAGGGTTTTCTCGATCAAATTAAATCATGGAAATCAGACAGAAAGACTGTTTTTTTTCATGTTAGTATTGCAACTAAAGATAAAGAATAGCTTTATGCCTTCTAAGTGATATCTTAGGTCAGGGCCTGAGATACTCAAGCTGGTCAGAAATACATGCTAACAAATCTTGATCTTTTCATATTCTTAAGCAGAGAAAGTCACTGTGATGATTAGGAATGCAACAACAGTCATGGCTAGTACAGCTCAAAGTAAGAGTGAAAGACCTGTATACAAAGCAGTGTTGGAGTACTATTGTACCAAGAGACTGGATTTTTAACAATTCAGTCGAAATCACAAGAGGAATGAGTGTCTCATCATAAAGGAGTTCTGTTCACCATGCAAATAAAAGGGACAAATAAAATGGATTTATACAATTAATGACTAAATCATCCAACAGAGCAAGTAGGTCCATCTGGGTATATCAGTTACTTGTGATGCTTTGAAGCTTAGTATTAATCTCATTTTTTTAAAGAAAAAAAAGCTGTTTATTTTGCGTATATAATATACCTATACTAGGTGAGAAGGCATTCACAAGCCTGAATTCAGTTTATGTTCATTCGCAGTTGAAAATAAGCTTGGAAAACTGTGTGTTGCTTGTAGCACCCCATAAGGAATGATTCCGTCCAAAAAATTGCCCTCAGGAACAGTATAAAATCCTGCTATTTGATAAAGCAGAAAAGCATAGAAGGAAACCATTATTATTTGGATTCAAATTTCCTACTACAGAGCAGCAAAGACCTTATTGTAATATACCCTAAAGTCTTTAGACATTTATTTACCTGAGAAGATGAGAAATGACCTTTACTACAGGGTCAGATATACTAGGAGGCTTGAGAGAGAGGTGGAAGGTTTTAGTTGACATTGTTCATGCTTGATAACCCTCCCCAACCTTGAAACTGGCTGCAGAGACAGACATGTCAAACATTTTCTCTTACAGTTGTTGAACACCTTAGAATACTAAGGTATGTTTCTCAATATTCACTGGGTTGCCGTTTTTCCTCTTATTCTTTATGTAACATTTTACTAAGTGGTGTAACTATCCACAAGACAGCAGTTACTTGGCTTGAGCTTGGGACCACAGAGGAAAGAAGCTGCCATTTATACAAAATAACATCACCAAAACAGCAATTTGTTGGTAATGGGTATGTCCAGGCCTACATTCCCAGGACCTAGCATTACTTCCAATGCCCCCTCCTCACAGCACTGTCCTGGGGAAATTATTTTTCATTTCTCTGCCACATGCATATCTTTGGACATCAATATCTGTGATGACAGATTTTTTATGAATATGATTCTGAGCCCTTTTGTGCCAGTGTGTTGTTTAGTTTTCCACCAGTGTGCCCAGCTGCAGAGATGAAGCCCCAAAAGATACTTGAAATTTTGTGATATGGAGGCACAATATGATTTCTATTTTACCAGCAATAAATGAGACAAGGGTTTCATCTCCAGTCCTTGTCTGCTGTTCTTTAATACTTCATTAGCATCTGTATATACAGCAAGAGCCTTTAGTTTTGATCAAGAATCCAGGTCCCACTGTGAAAAGGGCTGGATAGACATAGTCAGGAGAAACAATTTTCACAGGTATTGGCCTTTAATGGGAGCACCTTTTCGTTTGGTTTTTTTTTAGTATCACAGTATTTAAAGAAAGGCCTAAAAATGAATTTAAAAGCCAAACTTCAAGCTTAATAGATAATTTGCTAATAAGTTTTAGCAAAACTTCAGTGTGTGAAATAAAAGAGCACACACAGACACATTTCCGAGTTCCCTTTCTCTTCAAATTAAATTGCACTTGCTATAAAATTCCATTTTACTACCCTGGCCCAATTTTCCTACGCTGCTAAAAAGCCCTAAGCACAGCCTTTCAAAGGCTTGTTGCCATTCTTGCAGCCTTCTTCAGGTTTTCCTTGAAAGGACTGGAGATACTTCCACAAATAGTCTGAGTCATCTAAACATACACAAACACAACCTGCAATCTCACCTACAGAGGCACTAGCAGGGGAGACCTGTTACCCATTTCAGCCTCGAGGGCAAAATCTTTTCCATGTTTAGGCCAACTGTCAGTTCACAGTCTGTATGATGTTGGCTTGGCCCTGCTGCAATGTCTAATTTCCTGCAAGGTTATCTGGAAGAAACAGGCATCATGAAAGAAATCTTTCTCAGCTTAGACACAGAGCAGAACTGAAATACAAACTCTAATTAAGGTGTTTCTGCCTATATATTTGTGCTTACTTTCCCAGTTTTGTTCTTTGGGGGTATTTTTAATGGATTCATTCCCTGATGTTGCCTTTCCAACTCTGTTAGCAGGAGCACAGAGATTGCAACATCCTTATCTCTGCAAGGTGAGGGAGAAGATGCTCAGTAGTGTCTGTCTATTGAAAGACTTAAAGTCTCAGAGAGAAGAAGCAAAAGTAGATGAAATATCAAAGTGATGGAAAAGAAATTGAGGGAAAATCTGTGAACATTTTCAAGAAGTAGTAAATAACTGATTGTCCTGCCCAAAGGCTTTTCTGTCCTGCTTCATATGTTGCTCAAAGGCTTAAGAAAAAGTGAAAACCTGTGCTAACCTCATACCTGATGCATGGGAGAGAATATATTTTTCTTTTTCTGTTCTCTTTATATGCTTCCATGTGTCTTCCTTATAATTCAATATACAGAAAAGTAACTTCAAAAGAAATAGGTGCAAAATCAAGCACTTTAAAGTTAGGACATGCCAGGATTATTGATGCACAAGAATTCTTAATTCAGAGCATTCTATGTATAAACATGGTTTTTAATTACAAGCTTATGTATTATTTCTTCATCAGGGTATCTGCCTTGTTCAGTGAAGAGTTCTTTTTATCCACAGCATTCAGTAAGTGGCCTGCAGGCCTTATTTAAACTACCCTGTACTGAATACAAAATGATGTCATTTGTTCCTAGTCCTCCACAAAATTTAAATACATGCATCTTTATGGCACCTCTATGAGTAAAACTGATAGCATTCATCTTATAGCAGGGGAATTAGAGCATTGAGACTAAGACCGCTGCTTTCTGAGCCTCCCCAGTGCACACAGGCCCTTGGCCTCTACAGCTTTATTTTTCCTCAGACACTGCTTCTTTTTACCTGCCTAATTTGAGTAAGTATGTAAGCAAATAGAAAGACAGACATGTCTGCTTTGAAAAAAAAGTAGAGGCACAGCTTCTTGAGGCAGACTAGTACCCACCTTGATTTCCTCCCCACCCAACTCTTCACATCTCCCACCCTGGCTGTGGCATTGCACCCCTGCCACTGCCTCCCGGTTCCCTCTTCCCACACTGCTCTCAGGAGTTTCCAATTAAAACTCAGTGCAGCGCTAGAGTTTCTTATCATAATTTTTGTTTTAACATTACAAAATGACACATCTTTGCCCAAACTCCATCTTAAAATCAGACAAACCATTTTGGCTGTCAGATAGGGAAAAAATCCCAAATCCCTGATGGACAGAGATGAGACTTCAGCTGGAACTGTGTGTTGGGCAAAGTTACGACTGATAGACAAGGTGGTCTATAAATAACTCACATAAAATGATGTTGAGGAGCCACTCCTGTGGCTGTAAAACCAAATATTTTAGGAAATGCCAGAGAGCAGGAACTGTGTACAAACTTAAGTCAACACCACAACAAATTTGCTCCAAAAACCTCCTTAGCTGACATAATGCTTGTATTTACCTGGATGTTACAGCTGGAGATGCATGCTAAACCACACCATTTTTTCTACTGCAATACAGCAGGCTGAGTGAAGGTTTTCACCTTAAAAATGAAGTATTGGGAATTTTATCATCATTTACCACCTGCCCTCCTTTTGGCTACTTCATTTCCTCATTTGGTGATTCCTATGGGAAGCTGCACTTGCACAGGTGCCTGTGCTTTGCTAATGGGGGAAGCCAGCAGGGAAAGCCACCCCCAGCCTGACAAGTGTCATGGTGCCTCCATAGTTCAGCAGCTGACTAGGCAGGAGGGAGGCGAAAATGAAATCCAGATGGTTTGTCCCTTTCACATGCTGTAAAAGCATCCTGAACTTTTTCAGCTCTGCCACCTGCAAAATGAAATGTTTCATTTTTAAAACATTTTAAGTATTATCTTTAAAAATAAACACCGGAGGAACTGCAGTAGATTGCCTGCTGTTATTGACTCTGGAAGGACTGCTGACTGAAGCGCTACACACCAACAGAGCAATAGCAATTTAATGTTCATTAGTGTTTAGAGCAGTTTCTCAGTGAGAAGATTAAGAGGCCAGGAAATCCACCGAATTTCTTTCCTTTGTTTGAGATTCAAGGTAAGAAAATGCATGCAGCATTTTCCTGTTCAAATTCTTCAGGAGACGTGCCCACACGGGGAGATAAGATGTCCCCTTCAGCACTCACAAATTCTTTTAAAGGATGAGTTAAAAATAAAATATTGGTCTGTGAAGGTGAATCTTGATAATGCAGCCTTACAGTATCTTTCAGAGGAAACAAAAGGAAAGGTGCTTTGCTGCTACAGCTCAGAAATTGCTTTATTATCTGACTCACACTTGGAGCAGAGCAGCCTCCAACCCTGGCATCTATCACAAAGCATCAGAATAACAGCATCACGCTACAATTTTAAAATTACAATGGAAAGAAGCTATTATTTCCACTTTGTAGGGCTATGCCAGAAGCCAGCTCTCTGCTATCTAGAATAGCTATTTCCCACCTCGGTGTCAGAATGTGCCTGTTTGGGGCTCATTAGAGCATTTTTTTTGGTCCAAATATTTTTGCCTTCCTACAGTCAAAAAAAACAGGACTGAAAAAAAAATCGGCCTTTTTTTTTTTTCTGTTGGTTTCCCTACTGATATATTTGCTAATACAGTAATTAAAAGCAAATTACACTCTTCTATAACTACAGAAGTAATTATGGGCCATATCTAATAATGGTTGCCAAAACAACTTACAACTCTGAAACTATCTCATAGAACACTTTCTCCCCTGTGGTTATCTAACAAGCTCAACAGCTTCTTTCCTTTCCCAGCCAATCTGTCTCAGCACTAAACGTAAAAATCCAAATACCATCCTCAAAATGTATCTAGTTTCACTGTAGATGAAACACCCTGCAGATCAAATCTTAGCTGATAACAGAGGTGAGATGCCCCAGAGCACAGAGACAGGCCAGTATGACAAAGCAGCAGAGTCTGTCTCCCTGTATTTATCCAGCTCCATGGCTTCACACTCCTGCTCCTCTCTTTACAGCCTCTGTCCTTTGAGACAACCCATTTTTATTTGGCCAGGCAGGCCAACCAGTGCACAGGTCTCCATTCCTGAAGAGTTCAGGTGTCTCACATTATAGCCACACTTGGTTGGAGACACTAAACTGGTAACCAGGCTATACCATGATGTTACTGCAATCCTGCTCTTTGACAGTACTGAGGGACATTGAGAGAGCACCTTCCTAAACTTCCTCACTCTTTTCCAAGCAACTCACCATTCTTTCTGGGTCACCTCTAGATTTCTGTTCCCAGAGAGCCAAGTGCTGGAAGTAGCTACAAGGGAGCACCACTGCACCTGCAGAGAAGCAGTAGTCATTTGTGGTTATAAAATGCAAGTCTGTCCCAGCACATCCACAGACTAAAGGGACTATCTCCCCTCCTGTGATGGAAACAGTCTCTCTGGAACAATTGAGATCCTACTCTCTGTTTCTCATGCTCACGAAATAAAAACCTGTTTTTATGTCTTCCTTAGTGCCTTTTAGCCTAGGCACTAAAGATTATGGTCATTTGTTTACTTATAGCAGATGCAAGGCATTACTCAATACACACAATAAGAATGCACCAAAGACAGAAGCTGTAAAATATTTCTGGTGCTGTATTAACACTGAGGAAACCAAGGAAGTAAAAAGCAGACTGAATGACAGGCTTTTTAAAACAGATTTACTAGATTCAATATCTTAACTTTCTTTTACAATCAACATGCCAAGAGAAGAAAAAGCTGCATTTGGGCAAGCTCACAGTGTTTCTTTATTTCCAGTTTGTACCTTCTTACATCTCACATCTGACTGAGCCACTTAATTCAAAGAAGATGAGCTGTTAGGTCACATTTAGTGTCAGTGAAATGTGTCTGAACAACAGCCCCAGAAAGGGATCTAAATCTTTGAACATCCAACCTGTTAAGGAGCCCAAAAATGCTGAAGAAAATTATTTTAAATTAAAAAAAAAGAAAAGCACTTTTGCATTATTCTCCCGCTATTTTTTTAAGAATAAAAGGTCTTGAAAAATACCTGCCTATGTTGTTTTTTGGATTTCCTCTGTAATAATGAGCTATGCAGACCCATTCTGGTTTGTTTTTTCTTCAACAATGCACTACTTCATCTTAAAGCAGGAAAAATAAAGTAATATTGCTGGAATAAGCCTAGAGTGACGCAAAACTAAATCAAATTATCACCTGGAGTTTTTATTCTTTTATGGATTAGCTATTGTTATGATACTTTGTACAGTTCTTGTCTCATTGAAGTTCAGGGAACTCTGCCATTTATTGCAAGAAAATAAATAAATGTTCTTGTTCTTGTCTCATTGAAGTTCAGGGAACTCTGCCATTTATTGCAAGAAAATAAATAAATGTTCTTGCTCTCTCCATATCACCACTTTTAAAATTAATATCACTACATATGATTAAGTACATCTAATATTTCTGCCAAGGGAGCAGAAGTACGTATCTCCATGAGATCATACATGTAGTAATTTTCAGACCTCACTTAGGCTCTACTGTTAGAAACAAGTGTCCTGCTTTCATAAGGATTTCGTTTATTTTACATTTTTACATTCTGAGTATGCATTATTTGTTGCAGTGCCTTCTTTCATGATCCATCTTCCCTCTTTAGTAAAATTTAGTACAATTTCCCAATTTATTTGGCTCCAGAGTCAAATTTATGTCATGTGTTTTGCCAGACAATGAATACACAGTCCTGTACAGCATTTAAATCAATCAGGTCGTGAGATCTCAGTCCTGGCGAGTCGATGTATTCCAAAATACAAAAATAAGTCTCTGTATAAATAAATCTGTATCTGTAGTACATATATCAGCAAAGGAAAGGAGATCAGGTAACAGCAATATAGTATGAACAAACGCTGTGAATTAATGCTTATGCTATCTGTAATAGATTTTACAGCGTTTCTGAAAAGACAGTCCAACACATTCTTCCTAATAGTCACCATTATATTTTTGCTTGTTTCCTTCTACCTTACTGTAACTGCAGTCCTCAGAGATACGATGCATCTGTAGGAACTCATCACTATGTCAGATTGTTTTTCAACCCTAACACTTTAAAAGCCATTAGAAATGGACAACGAGACTTCCGTGACTCAGGAGGCTGAACGTTTCATGGTTCTCATCTATGACCTTGGTGCTTGTTGAAACTCTCCAACTGGAGTCTTTTAAAAATCTACCGTGTGATTGCCACCCCATTCATTGCCCATCCTTAGATCCCAGCACCAGCACTGGAAGGACTGAGCTTCTCCTGTCCCAGGCACAAGGCTGCAGCATCACCCTTGTTTGGGCCTGCAGGGGAGCAGGGAAAAGCCCTCCAGGACAGGTACACAGGGACTGAAATTGTAGGAGAGACCTTGGAGAACAGTTGAACAGAGGGTGCTTGACTACGGTACTTGTGCTGCTCAAATCCAGATTCATCTAGCAGGTATTTTTCCTTTTAAACATTCTTATGAGTTAAGCTCTAGCCCATATTTGAGGGAGAATCCCAGCAACACCTAGAAATCTAGCATGACTGAATGTTCTGGATGAACTGAGCAAGAATGAGTGCTTAGCCCATCTGCAGACATCCTGATCCTCTGCACAGCACCTTTGTTCTGAATCTAAGCAACTATAGAGCTAATACCTAGAAATAACCAGTGGAAGTAGAGCTCAGGTGGCTAAAGCCTGTTGACAAACCTTTCTTAGTTTTCCAAAGGAGACAGGGACAATGACTATAGAACTGGACACCACTTGCTTGCATAAAGCTGCACACACGTATAGCAATTGGCAGTAGTATTACTTTTCACTTTGTCTCTCTTGTAGCAATGAAAGACTCCACAGCAAAGGTAAACTTGAACTGGAAGAGGTGCAGTGAAAAGCTTGTAGGACCATTAGAAGAAGACACTAGAAGAACTTGGCATACATACCAGCAAAAGGAAGTCTGGGCAGGGATACAAGAGAATAAACCTCAACAATTATGCATCTAATGGACCTACAAGGCTATACTGGCCCAAGAACAAAAGGATATAAAACAAGCCTGATTGACTAGGGCTGCAAATTAAGAAAAGGTTTTAGACTCTCTCAGCAGTGCAGTTCTGAAAGTGCTCTTAAAAGGAGAAGTGTATGCTGGGGCAACACACTGAGACTGAGAAATCACCTGTGGCATATAGGGTATGTGGAAGCTCGCTACAGACTGCTCCATGCAGGAATCTAACTGCTCACCACAGGGGACAGCTATCTGTGCCAAACCCTGCTGGCCAAAACAATGATAGTCCAATGTTGAAGTCATCTCAGTTTTTGTTAAAGTCAGGAGCACAAAGGAGTCAAGGTGAAAGCTTTACTAAGAGTGTCTATACCGGGGTTCAATTTATAGTTTACAACCCTTTATTTTTTTTACTTGGACTTAATTAAGCTGAATAATTAGCATTCAGCCTGACAATGTGTGTGCTAGCCAAGTGATTTAGCTTCGAAAAACAATTACTTTTTTTATAGTGTTGAGGAAACTAAACGAGGAATAAATTTAGTGAAGTATTTCATTAAAAGGACACCTGTGAAGGTGCATTTTTATTGATACAGGACTCAGTTCAGTCTTGGCATAAACCAGGTGTAACACCAGGGCTGAATTTGCCCACTCTGTTAATTGTCCAATGGTTGTTGGTTTAACCTATAGCACCTAACATGACTAAATTAGGTTTTAAACCCATGGGTTCATGTCAAGCTTGAGCAGACCATCAAGACTGGGAAACCGATGCTTAGTCATCATGTGTCATCTAATAGTAATGTTACATTGCAGAAGAAAATGGTTCACCTTGTAATCAACCTCCCGGATCTCCTGACAAAACCCATGGTAGATACAGATGCACATACACTTTTAGTTTTACTACAGAATGACAAGGAACTTTTCCGCTTAAAGCTACCAATCTTTCAGGTGCATACGTATGGATAAGAAACAATGGAGTCCTTCCATGTTACATCAGTGTAAATGGCAGCAGAATATGGACACTAAAGTAAGCATATTCAACGTGTCAAAAGTAGTAGACAGACAAGGGCAAAGATGTATTTGAGGTACTCCACAGAAGACTTTCTGAATAAAATACATCCGGAAGAGAAAAAACTTGGATGGAAAAGAGTGTAAAATAGTAATTTGTGAAGAAGGTATAAAAGCTGCAGTTTTTGGAGGAAAGAATTAAAAAAAAAAATAAAAAGACCAGTACAAATGACAGATAAGTGCAGGGTGCAATGCAAAGGAAGACAGAAGGGTAAATAAGGCCCAGAAATCACAGAGGGGAACTGGGAACTAGAAGAAAAAGCAGCCAGCTTAGGAAAGGTTTAGCTGGCCTAAGTTCATCACAACACGTCTTTGATGGAAATTGCAGGAGAAGAAGAGGAAAGGATGAATGATCCATGAGCAGAGTGAGATGACAGCCTGCCCCAGCTTTGTGGCATTAAGGTTTCTCTGTGGGTGAAGAACCACACGTCAAGAGATGCCCTTCTCTAACCAAAGTTCTGTACCATACCTTGCAAGTTCGGGAGGTTTCCAGGATGCTGGTCACATATCTCACTCCACTCTCATGGGAGTTATTAAAGCAAAGAGGCAGAAAGCCTGTCATTCTCTGATTTTAGGGCATGCGATCTGATGCTGCAGGAGCACCCTTGGTGTCTGACCCTCTTCCATAATCACTTAAGGCATGGGATCTCATGCTGCAGGAGCTCACTTGGTGTCTGACCCTCTCCCATAATCACCCTCACCCGTAAGAACTGACAAGTAAGGTCAGTCTATGAGACGGACCCACTTTGAACATGTTTGAGTTTGTTAAACCTGAGGGTATCACATGACCTCTTTTGCACTTGTGTGACAGTAAATTATAGTCTCTTGCGGTCAGAGCAGTTCCCAGGTCAGGGAGAAGATAAGACAGTACAGACTGTTCCTTCATGATTTATAAGTGGAGTGTTCCGTGCCGGTACAGTGAGGAGGCAGCTTTGCACCACACATTGTGATGCACCAGCACGAGCCAGGGTGGAGATTGGCAAGGGGAAAGCAGAAAGCTATTATTTTTGAGATTGTACTGTTCTGGGACTACGGTTACTCTGCAAATTGAATTCATATTGATAATATGTAGTAAGCAAACTATTTTTCAGAAAGACAAAATTTCTAGTCTGTTCTCAGCTATGTAGAGAACAGTGCCATATTTCAGAACAAACAGTATTAATTTTCCTTTTCCACCCTTAGATTAAAATAGGATTTAATTCAATGACCAGAAAAAAATACCATTAATAACTGGCTTATTCCTTGACACTGTAACTAATAAAAATACACTGACTGTTTTTTTGCTTTCATTCTGTCTGTACCACAGGTACCTTTGAGAACCAGAGAAAAAACATCTTCTGACACTGACCAAATAAAGCCATGTTATTTTACAGTTATTACATGCCATGGGAGAAACAAACAAAGAAAAAAACCCCAAAAACCAAAATGAAATCAAAACATAAATCCCAAACCTAACACTTTACTTAACACCTACCCTACCCCCAAGGACTGCATTTTCATGGATTGACTTAGGAAACCACTTTCCTGGGTCTCTGGAGTCTTTCTGCTGGTAAGAGTAGGAAATTAATACAAAGAAAATGTGTAAAGAGAAGAAAGGAAAGTTTTCCTTCCATAATAAGGTGATTGGTATGAATGCAAACATTGCCAGTGACTATGGTTCCTGGGCCTAGAGACAGCAGGGCT
This sequence comes from Pipra filicauda, assembly GCF_003945595.2. Classification (NCBI taxonomy): domain Eukaryota; kingdom Metazoa; phylum Chordata; class Aves; order Passeriformes; family Pipridae; genus Pipra; species Pipra filicauda. The sequence goes on along the minus strand of NW_024104563.1, from coordinate 80,595 downwards.
TGAAACACAGCTTGAAATAACTGATTCTTAACAGGAAGAAAAAGGGAAATAAAAACAACCTGGAAATATAATGTCTCTGTATTATTTTATCAGAAATAAATTTTGCTGTAATGACTTCTTCTGCTTAGCATTAGTCCCTTTGTCACTACAAGCAGTGGCCACAATCCAGTTAAATTCTGCAGTAAAGATTTGGGACTTCACCATAGCCAAATGCAAGGTAGGCTAACTGATGTTCACTAAAGCCATGGAGAGAGTTCACTTCACCCAGAAAGAGATAAGATTATGAAATGCTAGAAATTTAAATGCAGCCTGTATTTGTTGATACATACATGCATGTTTTATAAAGAATTTGAACATTATCAGAGTCAAGCTTACAGGTTTTCAAATTAAGCTGTGACATTACCCTATATATCCAAGATTGGATGTTCTAGTTGAACCTATGGCAGTGAATAGCTGTACTGATAACCGAGTTCAAAAAAAGATAAATCTGTTCTTTACAGGCACAGGCATTGGCATGGCTCTGGAGGATGAAACCCCCATGAGAAAATGGCCTTTACCTGATAATTCATTGTCCTGCAAGTGGAAACTCCTACCTTGTAGGTTTGGAAGCACGTGACAAAACAAAGAGCCTTCCCAAAGTTAAAAAATGTGGTTCTTAAGAATAATTGCATCATATTACACCGAGAAATTTAGAAGTATTACTTCTCTGCTTAGGGGTCATATGGGAGAAGAGATGGAGTTAGTGTTTATTTGGAACTGTGAACTGCAGTTTTAGGAGATTTTAAAACATCAGAAGCACAGCTTGATCTAATCAAAGACAGCTGTTCCTTCGAGAATAAACATCCTTGCTAGATCAGAAAGTAGAAATTGAAGAGCTGGAAAAAAAAAAACAATTGATCCAGTTGAAGAAAACTTTTCATTATAATCAATTGTAATAATTTTACCTTCATTGTGAAAGGTTAAAATGTTTTGGCTTGGTTTTTTCGCTCTGCATTGCATTTGAACATAAGTGAAGGGTCATTTCAAGTTAAAAAAATTGAAAAAATTATTAAAAGAATTTTAAATTGCATTTAAGATATGACATTATATACTAAAGTAAAACATTTAGTTTTATTAAAAAATACTGTTGGTAAATATTCAGGTCATTTTATTTTAAATGAAGAAGCCTTGTTTAAAAAGAACAACCCTTTTTCTAAAGTAATCTTTTTCCAAAATTTATTTTTAAAAACATTTGTATTTCACATTTAGTATACACTACTTCATAGTTATAAATATCATTAGGCTTTTAGCAAAATTTGAATACTTTCAAAATTATAATTGTCATTATAATGGTAAATGTTTAGGGATATTTTCAACTGAAATTTAATTTGGAATACAATATTTTAACCAAATTCTTTAGAAATAAAATCTAAATTTTGAGTTTAGTAAAATGAAATAAGTCTTGAAGTTATGAAATATCTAAGTACAGTTTTAGTTTAACTGTAACCAGAATTCTCCCTCTTAAACTTGCCAATGTAGAAATTCTGTAAAACAGACTTGATTATATTTCTTTCATATTCCAGATGTATGAAAAGAGTGCTGAACTAATGGAATAAGATGGAGTTCCTTAGAGATTTAAAGTTAATCAGTGCACATGTTATATTTTCAATCTTTATCTAGGTACATCCTATTTTAAATTTTATGCCAGGTTAATTATTCAGCAAAACAAAAACTATTTGCATTTCATTACTATATTCAAGAAGCAAGTTAATTTAACATAAAATCATACTTAAAACTTTCATTCTAAACTAAAATCTTTTTTTAGTGATAGCCTTGTGTCTTAACTGGAATTTCAAGATGATAGCCACGGAAGTGGCAGAGCACAGCAAAGCTGTGAAATTTCTTGCATAGCTGTCATGTTTGGGTCCCTGAATTATCATACCATAAAAACAACGTGACCTTTTTTATAAAGCCATGGGAGAACATTCTAAATGCTGTGGAAAATCACAGCTGGAGCCATACCACATCAGGCTGGTCAGGTCTCCTGCACTGATGATAAATATACACCCCCATGTTTCCTCAGAAGAAGGACAGTTACCACACTTCTCCCCTAAAGTTCAGGAAGGTTTCTGCATTGAGATCATTCTCTCCTCCCAGATGTGAGAATCAGCAGTTACAGAGTGATGTCAGCAGGAGGTGGTTTTTAGGAATATCAGGACAGCAGGCCAAGCTCCCTCCTGGCGTAATTCCATTACCCAGCATTATTTTGCCTTCCATTTAAAACAGAATTGGCCCTGTCACCATGCTTTCCAGGCAATGTTGCTGCAAGTTCATGTAGAGACCAGAAAAGGAAAAGATGAAAAGAAAAATAAGCAATAAATATACAAATCATTGACATGATCACCTAAATAAATCCAAGATTGTGATACAGAAAGATGACGTTGCCAAGGAAAAGACAAACAATGTCAGAGAAACTCAAAAGGCATCCTGGTACTTTGCTTTATTTCCTTTGCAGGTGTAAAAAATGCTAAATACTTTAGTGTACTCAAAAAACTTATTTTTTAAAAGAAAATTTCTTCTAAGATCCCCATAAAACCTGCTAGATCTACTTGAAAGCAATCTAAGATAAAAGGGACAAGGAATGGAAGGAGTCCTGGCTTTTCTCCTCCCAGTCAATAGCCAGCGCAGTACAATAAGGAATTTATTTCTAGTCTCTGCCCATATTTCCAGAGTGCAGTGGGGAACTGTTGACATGCATTACATCACATCAGCTTCACCACCAGTGAGACTGAGACACACTGCTTGCCAGGATTACGCTGCCTGCAGCTTACAGGTAACACATGGTACCTGGGAGCGTGATTAAAGACACAACCAGCACCAAAACTCAAAGAAAAGATGGGAATAAAAGCATTCCTGGCAATGCCTTGTCAAGACTTGAGTAGTTTGTGGTGCTGTGGATGGACACTGAGAGCCTTTCAGCCACACAGAGATGCAGGCTCACACCTTGGCATGTTGCTGAGTGCTTTACCTGCTGTCACTGTAACTGCAGTAAATAGGAGAATGAGCAGCATTTTCTTCAGAACAGTGGGTGATAAACCACTAATTGTGTGCTCTTTTCAAATGATCTTTTTTTCAGGGTAAGGATGTGTTCAGCTGCAGCTTTCTACTTTTAGATTTCATATCCCTTCCCATTGCTTAAATTTCCTACTGCTTGCAAGAATTCTCATTTTACCATGTAAAGAAGTATTTCTACATCCTCGTACTCCCTCAAAGTTTGTAGGTTGGCTGCATGCTCTCCTTTTACCTCTAGCAGTCATCACTTAACCAACAAAATCTCCCAGTTCCATTTTCCCCAAAAATAATCCTTCTCTGAACTATTGGTTTGATTTTAGTCATCAGATTCCTTGAAATGTTTCGTGCAACCTAGGTCAATCTCTCCAATAAAAAAATCTTAATTGCCTTTCTACATGCCACTGAAGCCATATCTTTTGAATAATTTTACTTTTTTAAAACCCAACAAAAAATGCTCCAGCTGAAATTTTCCAACTAGAGGAGAAGCTGAAAGAACATAGTAAATAAAATTTCAAGTAATTATAGGGTGGAACCTTTATGGGAACTACAGGCATGAGAAAACCACCAAATACATGAGCTGGTATCTGCTACAGAGCACTAAATGCCTACATCTGAGAAAATATCAGTTTAGGCACCCTGCTGTATTCGTGCTTTTCTGCAGTATAATTAAACACAAAAGCCATGACAGCCTTAATCAGATGATTGCAGCAAATTTAGGTATGGCCCTGCTTAAGGGAAATCCTGTTAGCAATGATTCTTTAACAGAGAAAGAAACTAAAGAGACTTAGGCATAATTATCCATACTGAAGTGAGTGGAGTTCACAGATCAATACAATTGCCAAGCAAAATATATATTTTGATCTGCCTTTTTGATGGAGTCTCCTGTGAACAGATGTATGCATTGTAATTGCAAGCTGCAATGGCAGTGTTGTTCGTCTAGGGCTGGACTACCCCCCCCCACCCCCCCCCCGGCCTCTCAGCTGTGGATGTTTCTCTCCCTTTCTATGCACAGCTTCCTGCAGCCCTGCTAGGGCACAGTGTCAGTAATGCTGCCCCCAAGCCCAGAGAAACAGTCCTGGAGCAGCTGCCTTCCCACCCACCACTTGGACCAGCAGCAGAGCGCCCAGTTCAGCTTCCCACTGCTCCCGCTCTGGCACAGTAAGATGGTCAGGCAGGAAAATTGTTTTTCTGCTGTTCAAGGAGAAATTTGGCAAGCTCAGACTCCAGAATATTTCAGAGGCATAACCAATCATCTGGTTTATTTACATAATTTCCTTACCCAATTTCTCCATCCTAAAGTTTCATCTCATTGCATGTGGGGGGAGAAAAAATGACACCAAACCCAGAGTGCTAGCCCAAGTAGGAGCTGCAGCTTGGTAAGTACATGACAGGAAAGATAATCTTGTCCTAACATCGCTCACCTTGGCAGACTGCAGGACGTTCTTTTCCCCTGCCAGTCACCAGCCATTTCCTCCAACATCCCTTTGTGCTTTTATGTTATTATTAGGATTCAGATGGATGAATTCAATGATCCCAATGTATTTAGTCATCACCTTTAGCTGTAAACAGTTCTGACTGTAACCTTTTTTTAAAAAAAAAAAAAAAAAACAACTTTTTTTCAATGTTCTCCACTCCTTCCCATCAGTCACTTGCAGATTCATAAAAATTCAATTGTTTGTCTCTCTAATTCAGTTCAAGTATTTTTACTAAGTCTTGGATGAAATAGCAGCACAACAAGACTAAAAGGGAAGATAGAATCCCAATATTGATCCTCTTTTCTGATGTTTAAGAACCAAGCAGGGACCCAGAAGAAATTTGACAAAGTCTCACTCTTGCCAACAGTCTGTGGGTAGAAAACAATACATTTCTGAGCACTCCTTCGGGGGAAGAATCTTTTACATTTAGAATGGGGTACCTCAAGCACTGGCAGTTACACTCACATTTCCAGTTGCGAATAAAAACAAAGTGTTCCTAGGGGAGGAGAAGTACCAGGCACCGAAGCCAAATTCATCAGCACAGAAAAGTGCCTAGTGAGAGCAGGTACAGAACTGTACTTCTCTTCTGAGAAGAGCCCAGCTCCCTTAGCAAGCTGAACACCTACGAGGAGCAGAGGACCTTGTCAGATGGCTCTGGTCATGTTTGTTAGGGCAAGCAGCTTGAGGGAGAAGATGCAGCAAAGATGAAAGGTGAGGGCTGCACAGTTTCCAAAGGACAGAACTACAACGTTAGCTGCATTTGGTAAGCAAGCAGAGCAAGCAAGGGGGCAGGGAGCAGACCTCATAGAATCATAGAATCAACTGGGTTGGAAAAGATCTCTGAGATCATCAAGTCCAACCCTTGATCCAACACTGTTGTGGTTATTAGACCATGGCACTAAGTGCCACATCCAGTCTCATCTTAAAAACCTCCTGGGATGGAGAATCCACTTCCCTGGGCAGCCCGTTCCAATGTCTGATCACTCTCTCTGTAAAGAATTTTTTCCTGATATTCAACCTAAACCTCCCCTGGCAGAGCTTAAGACCATGCCCTCTTGTCCTACTGCTGGTTGCCTGGGAGAAGAGACCAACCCCCACCTGGCTATAACCTCCTTTCAGGGAGTTGTAGAGAGTGATGAGGTCTCCCCTGAGCCTCCTCTTCTCCAGGCTAAACAACCCCAGCTCCCTCAGCCTCTCCTCATAGGACTTGTGCTCCAGTCCCTTCACCAGCCTTGTTGCTCTTCTCTGGACCTTCTCCAGCACCTCAATATCCTTCCTGAACTGAGGGGCCCAGAACTGGACACAGCACTAAAGGTGTGGCCTCACCAGCACTGAGTACAGGGGAAGAATCACTTCCCTGGTTCTGGTGGCCACACTGTTCCTGATCCAGGCCAGGATGCCATTGGCCTTCTTGGCCACCTGGGCACACTGCTGGCTCATGTTCAGCTTCCTGTCAATCCAAACTCAATGTGAAAGAGCACTGCCTGTTGCACAGGAACACTTCTCCCGCTCTCCCTATCCTATTCAGGAGCCACGACCCCTCTGCCCAAGCAGCCATAAGGAGACCAGCAGGCTGCAGAACCAGAATGAAGGAGGAAGGCACAATGTCCCACCTGCTTTACTACAAAGACAGGAGGCTGCGAGTCTGTCAGGCTTAAGGACCTTACTGCAGGATAAGACACTGCTGGCATTCAGGAGCTTGATCTAGCTAATGATGTTTAAATATAATCTTTGCCATCCAATGATGAAGAGAAGGTAAAGCAGTTCCAGTACAAATCTTTCTCTACCCAGCAGAGAAGGAGAGGGAGATAGGGTTTGGACTAAACAGCTGGTAGTAATCTTTAAATATTTGTCAGCTACCACTGTTGTCTCCTGGATTTTCAGTTGCAGCTGTTGCAACCAGCAGTGCCATCTGCCTTGAAGAGCCTGGCGAAGATCCTGCTCATTTTGTTGACTTTTTGCATGTAATTTTTTCCCTCCTTGATTTTTCTTACCCATTCCTGAGGCATTCCTCTGTCTTACCCTGAAAGAGGCTTGTAGTTCTCCCTCCTCCTCACAATGAGAGCAGATTCTGCAGCATCCTCCCCTCAGGAAGGAATAGATTTGCTGCAGCCACCTGTCCTCTACAGTCTCTCATTTTAGCTCTGAAACCAAGTTACTGTTTCACAGACCCTGTTTGCCTTTCGGTGGCTGTCCTTGTGGCTCCCCTCCAGCACGCAACATCAGTTTGGAGGGATTTTGAATTTGCTTTCTTCCCCTCTGAGCAGCTCATGCTGGTGAAGTCATCTGTCCAAACCAAAAGAACTGCTGCCCCAAAACCACTGTAAATTTTTGTAATCCCTTCCCTAGGGAGCACTGACCAGCATCCAGGCAGGACAAAAAGACAAAAGAGTCTGGTCTCACATGGTTGCAACATGGATTTGCGAAAGAAGGTATTATCTCGTTATTTCAACGTGGAGGAAAGAATACAAGACCCTGACTGAGACAGCTGGGATTGTCATGTAATGCCATCATTACATTGTCCTTCCAGAAATAAGGCTCATTGTAGGCTATGGAGATAAGTGGTCACTGTGGCATACACATAATCACACTGATCCAGAAAGTTGTGCAAGCGTGAGTTTAATGCTTCTGAGAACCAGCTGTGACATTGCTCAGAACAAAATCCTTTCTAAATCAGAGGCAGATATGTCCTGGGCATATCTGTCCTGTGATGTGATCAGAGCTTTCACCCTGACTTTGGTCCATCTGCTGGGGGGAACAAAACCAATCTGAACTCCACATCACTGGAATGTCAGTACTCGTTACCTCCAAGAGCTAGATCTAGTGGCAGTAATTTTAAGAAAGTCCCAAAGAAGCTGTTCATTATTTTACTGGGACATTCAGGTTGAGTTTTAAAACACTAAGAACTGATTTTTAGACTCAGCATTAAAAAAAAAAAATCAATGGGACCAGATCAACATTCAGGGGAAGGGAAAAAAATAATCATATGTCATAAAATCCCCTCAAACTAATGACACTAAAAGCACTCAGATGCAATAGTCCGTCATAAAAACCCCATCAGATTTAGGAGCCTGGGGCTCAAGTTTTAGTTTCACAGTAATGAAGTAACCTCTGGCTAACCTGAAATGAACATTTCTGATCGCATTCCCAAGTTATCAGCTGTGTGCTACCATAAAAGCTACAATGAAAAATTCAGAACTAATCCTGATAGAGCAGTAGCTAGAATTGACAGCAGGCATGCCCAGCTACCACTTTCATTTATAAGTAACCAAGATAATGTGAAAAAGCCTCCAGACCACATGTGGACATGACTGATAGGAAAACTAAGTTACCGATTCATCCTTGTTAATTTTGATTATGATAGGTTGTGTGCACTGTTGACACATGTACTGAAGGTATTTCAACTTTGAAGAGAGAAGATCTAGTTTGTAGCTCTGAAAGCAAGAATCATCTATTCGCAACCATGTTCTGGGTGAGGAAAGCAAATAGCCTCTGAAATTGTACTGAGCAAACACACAGAGCTTTGTGGGACTTAGTACCTGCACTTCTTTAAGAAGAGAGCAGGCTGCTAACTTTACATCCAATAGGAAGGCAGACAGGAGACACAGCATCTTCCCTGGAAACCTTTGCCCTGTCATGGTCGTAGGAAGGAATTCCCACTGCTTTGGATGGGCATTACAAGGTTTTTTTCTGTGAGCATAAGGTGGCATCACCTGGAAGAGGGCTGTAGACAAATAAGTACCTTGATGGAGTGGCTTTGTAAAGAAAGACCAATAAGAGCTTTGGGAATAATGTTGCTGATTACATAAGGCTCAGAGACAAAAAGGTATGTAAGCTAAGAAGATCTTCCAGGGATCCAGGTAACCCTCAAACCTACTGTAACCTGGCTGAAGCTGGAAGAAATGCACCAGGGAGTAATATAGCCTGCTCATATAAAAAAACACAGGATAAATGGAAAAACAGATTTTTCAGGGGTCGCTCCCTTCACAAGACACCATTTATACAATAGTTTTGAGATTATTTTTTTTGACCTTCACTAGAGGAAGGCAAACAACTTGTCCTACACATGCAGAACTTTTTTTCTGAGGCACTATCTGAACTAGGGAGATATAAAACTCCAGGCTTTTCTGCATTTTATAGGTGTTTTTCCAGCTATTAAAAGGACTCGTTTCTGAGTGACAATGAGATGACTGGGTTTTGTCTTTATCTTCCCCCTGTGACCTCCCATATGGTCTCTTCTCAGCAAAAATCTGCAAGGTGGGAGTGAGCATAAGCTCTTCTGTGCAGCTGCTGCTTTGGGACCCTGACAAGAGCAGGTATCCAGACGCAACAGAGGCACAATCCTGCTCCTGCAGGTGCTGTGCACTTACAGCTGCCATGTCTCATGGCACTGAGGCGTATAAAATGGCACAGAGAACTACATCACTGCACTGCTTCCCCCGTACCTCTGTCCTGTTGTACTTTTTCATGAGTGTGGAACATCAGTATGAAAAAAGGTAGCAGTGTTGAGGAGTTTTCCTCCACAACCAGGAATGAGAGTCTAGGCTCACAGCCTCACTCAGAGAGGTTGAATTTTATTCCTATCCCTTGACATAGAGTTATAGACTTGTTTGGGTTAAAAGGGACCTTTAAGGATCATCTAGTCACAGCTCTTCTGCCATGGGCAAGGACATCTTTCCCTAGGTCAGGGCCCTGTCCAACCTGTCCTTATACACTTCCAATGATGATGGGGCATCTACAGCTTCTAGGCATCTCATGTTAATGGGAACTGCAAGTGAATACTTGCCTCTGTTGCCTGCATATCGTGACAGGTTTAGAATTAGGGTTGCACAGAAGAAGGAAGTAGCTTCACAAAGTATTTTGATGTTTGGTTTAGTTCCATATTGCAGTCACAGTTGCACAGCAAGAAAGCATTTCAAAATTACAGACACCCCAGACCCAAAGCAGGCCAGCTGTCTGGGTGCCCCAGGGTTCTAAATCGTGGGGGGTTCACATCCTTCTATTTCCGAGGCCATTCCACAGAGACTCTTCCAGAGTCCTTGATCAGGGACTGAGGTGGCCAAAAACAAAACCAGACACAGTCAAGCTGGTGTAAAGGTAGTCAGGTTTTGCCACCACCCAACATTGTCTCCCTTGAAACTTTATCCAAATCAAAAGGTGTCTTTGAAAGGCTTATTTCAATAGAGCAACAGATCTTAGCCAACATCTCCCAGAAAGTTTTGTGCCTAGCTCCAGCCACGCTTGTTGACAGCCTCCTCCATGTCATATCATCAAGTCACTGGCTGTCACATCTCCTGCTGTCTTGTTAACACTGTCCTCTTCTCATGTAGGGCTGAAGTGGCATCAACTTTCTGGATGGATTGTTTCCACCTAACATATGACAGAGAGCTGTCAGTACAGATTCAGCTGAGAAGGTCCCTGGGGATCACTGTCAATTCAGAGACCACAACCCTAAGAAAGTTTATTTGTATGCGGAGAATCTGATTTATATCCCTAATACTGTAAGGTATCTGCACCTTTAATCATGATTGCTTTTACCAACTCAAATATTTTTAAAAGAAAACAAGTAATTAAATAAAAGCAGCCTGCTGTCAGGAACCACGGAATAATTTTTAAACAGTCACCAAAACTTAAACTGATACTGACACGTCTCTCAGATATTTACAGGAGAGAGAAATTCATATAAAATGTGCTTTGAAAAGTATTTATAAGGGTAAGCTGAGAGATGGAGAATCTAAAACACAGAAACGTTTTATGGAAACCCCAAGTGGGTATAAAACTATTTCCAGTATCCTCCATATTGCATTTTACCAACAGAAAATACAAAATATAGTTTTGCTTAAACCAAATCAGCTCAATATACATTTCCTCAAAACTAATCAATGCCAAGTTATGAGAACTTGATTCGTGTTCTATTTATATATATTTAGCCATGGACTCAAAAAGGAACTAGCCATAATAAGCAGAGATCTGAACACTAGTATAGCTTCATTACATGGACAATAATGCATAAGGCAATTACCTGGATTGCAAACAAATTATTTTTATGTTGGACATTTTCTGATGAATTTTTGCTGCTAGTCATTAATACTGTAAGTCAGTTACTCTCCAAAAGACTTGATTATTAGTTAAGAACTATGAATGACTGCCTAGATGTAGCAGAGCAGCTGCATCATCCTTTCAATTAGGCAAGCATTTCTGTGTCATCCCTGGTGGTTTAGAATAGTCTGTAAGCACGACAGAGCAGTTATCCAATAAATTCAGTTTTAAACAGAAATTATTCATTTCTAAGAGTTAAACAAAAGCTTTTTATAATCCCTCAAAGAGTAGGTTTTATAGCATAGCAATTGTCTCACTTCTCTTGCTCACAACTGCAAGCAAAAATTGCCACTTGACTGCAAAATTTTATGTAGTTCATAAATACACTAGTATGCCTCATATGATATATACACAGAATGCATCTCATAAGCACCTTAACTTGTAATCATAAATTTCACGAATAAAAATCATAATGTTCTTTTATAAGTACTAACATATAAAAAATTTATCTGTCTCCTATCATTATTAACCTAAGAAAACATAATCTAAATTACAAATAGATTTATAATAAAATCTAGATATAATTAATATATTTAACATTCACACTAAAAGCTGATGTAAAACAAAAAGTTTGTTAATCCCAGATTCAGCACAAGGACAGTTATAGATCCCAACCACACAAACCAACAGCCAGTTGGCTTAAAAAGAGGAGGGCTAAGACCTACATGAAGTTACTAGACTTTATCTCTGCATATAGTTGTGAGCAATTGCAAATGAAAAGCGTGCAAAGAAGAAAGGAATACAGAGTTTGGAGTGGTGTTTTTCAAAGGGACTCTTTGTAGTGCTAGCACGCATTGGGTGGTGTGGCAAACTGCAATGGTTGTGTCTCTCTCTTCTCTTTCCCCCTCTCCACAGAGGACAACATCCCCACAAGGACAACTGAGCAGCACATTAGCCTGCTCCAAAACAGGATCATGTGCCACTCCAGTAGGTGTGGTTATCCTGGTCGTTCTTCATCTCCGCATCTTGTTTTCTATGTTAATCTTTTACCTTTTGGTTTGCTATCACAGACTGATCCCAAGCAGGCAATGGTAAAATCACCTTTCAAAGGCCAACAGCAACCTGTGTTGGCCTTCTAGAGAGTCTATATCACCACTGCATCACAGAACCAGAACTGAGAAAACAGACCTTGAATAGCCTGACTTATACCCATATGAATATTTGTCTTTCTTCCCAAGCTCGTTTGAGATTACACAGCCCTGTTGTGGTACCTCCACCTCTGTCACACCTCCCCAGAGCAACTATTTCTCAGACAGAGGGTTTTGCTGCCAGCTACTGCCATCTGTATGCACTTCTTTTTCTTACTGTTCTTATTGTAGTGTCTAGTTTGATGTATAGTTTCTGGTCGTTGTCCTTAAAGTGTAGTCTGTTGATGTAGCTCAGTAAAATGCTTCTATCCATATCCAGTGAGAGCATACACTTTAGAAAAAGAAGTCTTTTGACGAGCAGTGGTGGAATGCAAGTCTTTTCTTTTTCTACTTCTACTTTTATATGATTCCCCTATTCTTAGACATTTCTACTCTCTATACTACTTAGTTAATCCAGGGTTTAAAGATTCAAGACAGCCCATGAAATTACAAGCAATTTTCATGCATGAACAGAAGTAGGATTTTTTTATTCTGACATTTTGACCTGAAACCAGCTAGAATGTAGGAGCCTGATCAAATGGGTGTTAAAGATAGTCCCGAAACCTCTGCTGAGGTATGGAGAAAAACAAAAACAGAAAACTTCAAAGACTAATAAACAGAACCTATCAGTGTAGGAGCAGCCATAATTCCCGTTCCTGAGATCTACTCTTATCTTAGTATAGTTAAAGGAAAAATCAGCACCAACATTATTGGAATAAGGATTTCTCCCCTCTTGACTTGGCCTTGCGTGCATGCCATGATATCAAGACAGGATTAGATCCTTAGTATCAGCTTTTCTGTTGGCAGCCCTCAGCGTTGCAGGTTACTGCAGCTACAGGAGATAATGATTTTCATCGAATGATTTTCATCTAATGATTTTAGACTTCTAAAAATGCAAATGAGTACAGTCCCACCTGAAAAAATAACATACATGTATTGCATTACATTCTGCCTTATTTAATGGCTCAGTAGGTATGCTTTAGAAGGAGCTGGAAACCACCAGAAAGCTTTTACATTCTAACATAGGTTCTCTTTGAAAGCTTCCACCAGCTGACAGCACTTTTCCATTTCACCACTCAACATCAAGGTGGTGTCAGAGACTAAGTATCTCAGGATATATCACAGAATTACGATATTTATTCATGTTAGATCTCATTTTGTATCAGCATCTTTACCGTGTAAGCTCTAAAGGAAAATAAATTTAATAAGAGCCATCTATGACATAAAACTGCAGAAGAAATAATTAAGATTGGTAGCAGACTTGGTTTCTGAATGAAGATACACAATGTATAACCCAAGTTTATGAATCCACTTTATCTACATGATTAGTACCTCACTTTTTTGTTGATGGCATTTAGGGCATGAAAAATCATGCTGTTGTATTAGCCATTTGATCAGCAACTTGTATGATTTTAAAAAAATAAGAAAAGGAAAGCACTGTTCAGTTCTCTAACTCAGACAAAGATTATAAGCATCACAGGGCTGACCTCTTAAAATAAATACTTTTAAGAATTTTGATATGATAAATAGACAGAAGGAAATCTTCACATTCATGCAGACTATTTAAACCTTGTTCTCTCAAGTCTTGCAGCATATATTTAGCTTTTCATTTTCCTTTCAGAAATTTCATTTCAGAAGCACCTTAGGAACAGCTATTTTAAGCCTACTCATATCATTGCAGGGATGCCAGTGCTAGCCTACTGACAAAGCCGCTTAAGGATGCCCTGAAATCAAGCTCAGCAGATGAGAAACGGAGGGGAGAGTTGCTATTAGTTGCTCATCCTTCAGGAGAAGTTTAAGTCTGTGCTCTTCAGTGAGTGCTTTCAAACAGCCCATACAACCTTCTCCACCTCAAAAATGTTTTATACAATTTTCCATGTCTATTTAGACACCTTTTAGTGTTTATAGCATACTTTCCACATGATGAGCTGACAATGAAATTCAATAGATGGGATGGACTTCAAATAATTATTAGGGTCTGCAAGTATTTGCTTAAATATTTCCTCCATTCTTTGAAAAGGTTCAGAAATGTGTCTGCCCTTCATATGTCCTGTTATCAGACAATAACATACTCCACAATTTTATGCTCCAAAAACTTCTGGAAGTAGCATTGAACAAAAGATCTTATAATTGGCTTTTAAGAATCATAGAATTACAGTATTGTTTTACATATGAAAAAATGAAAGTTATTCTTCAAGGCCCTGTATTTCATCCAACACTATATTAACACACTGCAATCAACATTGGCACCCCAAAAAGAATGGATCAAAATGTTCTCTTGCTGCATAAGGCAGCTAACTCGAATTGATCAAACATTATAAGCTACATATGGGTTTCATTCTACTTAAAAAGCTCAATTATTTAAACAGTCTCAAATCTAATAGTCTACTAGGTGCCTGCAGCTCTTCATTCATATTTATATTCATTCGTATTTAGAGTTGGGATGAAATACAAAGTGTTCAAATCCAGCAAACATGTTCCAGAATAACTCCCTTATATTCAAATAATGTTCATCTGAAAGTAACACAAAACTTTCACTCTCCCTCCTTTATTTTATCATTCACACTTGTAGCTTGGATACTTAAAGGTTTTAATTCAAGGCTGCTACTGCCTAGTACCAGTAAAGCCATAAGGCAAAAAGTTGATGCAAACTCTGTAGGATGGCAGATATACACAGATTAAGCTACATTTCAGCAGTTCTGGGCTGTGGAAGGATCACCTGCCATGTGAATGAAGTACTGTTAAAACAAACTTGATGAATTACATGGTAAATATCTATACCTAATGAATACACACCTTAAGAGAAATATCTAAACTTGTAGCTCAATAGACAACAAGATTAGCCTGAAAAGAACATCCTTCAATAAAATTTTAAAAATGTTTAGCATATAATTTTAAATATTCTGTTATGCCGCCAATCAGCATTAGCAAGAGAAATTAAAAAAAAAGGCAACTGTAGATTCAGTATTACATTTTCTCAGTGAGTTGTTTTTAACTTCTTTTCTTATCGTAGTGTTTCCACCACATATCCACTAATCAGTCTCTGTGCAGTAGATTTATTTGGATGAACAGTATTTGAGTCATGGTCTGAATTCTCTTCTAGACACAGAGTGCTGTCCAAGTGAAAGTACTCGAAGTACTCCAGGCTGGATCTCAGCAACCACGGGTTTTACCACTGATTTTGCCAAAGACTACGTTTTTTTTCATTTATCTCTCTGTATCCCCATTTTCCTCATTTCCGTGGTCAGAAGGTCAAAACATTTTGTGTGCCCTCCTCTCACTAGGCTCTGCAGTAATATCAATCTATGTAGTAAAAACTTGTTCTTTTCCCTGAACTACTAGCACCTGAGTGCCAGATTCTGTTTTCAGAGAGCTGCCAGTTCAAGATTAAGCTTTTAAGAACAAAATAGGGCTTTTTAGGTCACTGCTATATCAAATATGAACCATTGTGCTCTATCAAGGTGTAAGTGCAGCATATGGCATTCCTTTCTTATTTAATCTTTTTTATACTCTCTTTTAACATGCCCTTACCAACTACTAAGTTTTATTTTCCGTGGTGTAACAGTTTGCACAGTCTCTCATAAGCTAAGAGTTCTTGCCTTGCACCTGCCCCAATAAAGCATTTATACCTGGTTTCTCTAGGATGGAGCATAGCACTCATTTTCAAATCAATCCCCCAAGCTGGTTCTTGCAAAAGAGAAGACAGAAAAATTAATTATGTGAGGATCTCGGAGCTTTGCAGTTGCCCAACACAAATGCATAACTTCTGCGTATTTACACTGAAGCCAGTGACAACTCCAGGAAATTTGTCCTTACCATTAGTCATTCTTGTGTTGATCCTTAGCTGAGATCCTTGTTAGACCAGCTAATCTGTGTTATCCTTTTACCTCATCTCCCTGGCAACATGCAGATTGCAGATGAAGGGAAATACCATAACTGCAGATGAAAGGCAGGTTTGGATAATAACACTGCTTCAGGATTTGTCTATCAATTTATGGCTTGTTTTGAGATACCAGATACCCAGAGAACAATTTGGCCTAAAAGGAGCCCAGGTGCTCTATAGTTCTCAAGATCATTGCAAAAAATCAGATTTGTTTTTAATTTGTTTACACTGTGCATTCTCATCTACCTGTTCACCCCCTCCCCTTCACTCAGAGTGTAGAATAGAATAGAATAGAATAGAATAGAATAGAATAGAATAGAATAGAATAGAATAGAATATCCTGAGTTGGAAGGGATGCACAAGGATCACTGAAGTCCCACTCCTGGTCCTACACAGGACTGTCCCCAAGAATCACACCATGTGCCTGAGAGCATTGTCCAAATGCTTCTTGAACTCTGGCAGCTTTGGTGCTGTGAATACTTCGCTGGGGAGCCTATTTCAGTGTCCAGCCACCCTCTGAATGAAGAATCTTCTCCTAACATCCAGCCTATACTCCCCCTGACACAGCTTATTTCCGCAGAAAATGGAAGTGCATTTGCTCCTGGCTTTGAAAAATCCTACAATGTTCTCTGACAGAATGGTGCCTATGAGAACCACAATGAAAATCACAACTTTAAGCAGCTCTTGGTATTTGGTTGGTTTTAAATCTGGGATTGAACTTAACTGTACTAGTCCATCAACAGTATTGACAATTTTCATTTATTCCATTCCAATAATACAAGCTTAAGAAAAATTCAATATTTGAACCTCTACATTCCTGCAAAGGCAGGAGACAGCAACAGAGAACACAAATTCACTGAAGTCAAATTGATTTTTCCTATGGCAGAAGGTCAGGTTTTGCCTTTTTTTGAGCTACATTCCTCATCTCTTTATGATATGTATCTGTATCTAGCAGTCATGCTTACCCCTTTTCTCAGATCTGCTTCCTCCTCTCTTTTCACACTGGTCATCTGGTTCTTCCTCCTGTGCAATTGAATTTGGCAGGTGCAAGAACATTTGTTTATGCTGTGCACAAGCTGGGGGATGCTATTTTGACAGCTGATATTTTTGCAGCATCCTTGGAGACTTTTAAAAGCACATTGAAAACTTTATTTACAAATCTTTTCATCTGGGATGCACAATTTGTCAATGGCCAATTTGTCAAAGGAATATTTGACTGTATTTTTAGGTATCCACCTTGTATAGGTTTTGCACAAGCCAAGGAAGATATTTTTGTCTCATTTTGCTATTTTGGGAACTTTAAAATTCCTGTTCCTTCATTCTTCCTCTGTGCTTGTTTTGTTTTTCAATGAGTGGTTTTAGGCAGGGGGTTCAGATTGTCATTTTTTGTTTTGTTTGGCCATTTCCTCTGCTTTGGTCACTGCAGCAGATGCAAGTGAAATCTGGGTTTTCCTCAGCTCCACGCAGCATCAGAAGACAGTCACAGAGTGGCCGTGATCCCCTGAACGTGTCCAGGATGATGTGTCATATTCCAGCCTTTCTTTCTGTGCTTGCAAAACCACAGTTTTTCCAAGACTTTACCAGCATGATTTGTATTATTTCTATTTCCCCTTGGTCATTACCATTTCAGCTGATGCTACTTCTTACTCTTCTTCCTCCTTTCCAGTCAAACAACATTTAACGTAGAAGTATGTGCAGTTGCTTCTTTTCACTTTCCCTATGGCTCAATTCCCTCTATCTCCTTTAGCTTAGGAGAAACATTAGGCAAATACTCACAGCCCATATACAAATCAGAAGGAGCAACAAGTGTTCGGGATCTCTGAACATCAGGCCCAACTTATGCCGTGGTCATTGACCAAGGAGGTGAGCATCCGAACCAGGCTGGTGTTGTCAATTCTGGTGATTTTATTTTCACTCTGAGATTATGTGGTGATTTTAATCAGTGCTCTGGAACAAGTCCACTTCTTACTAATGTGAGCACTCATCAGAGAACTCTGGCCCTCAGGAACCCAGAGAGAAACACAAAAATACCACCCAGGTATCAATGCAGGTCAAAAATGTATTCCAAAGATCTTTATTTTAAGAAGTATTAATTTAAGCCACTTATTCGGCTGAGAAGGACACAACCCATGATGCTTAAGACTTGCAGTAATGTAAAACTTCAAAGTGATTTTCACTTTGTTCTCTATGCCAGTGGAAAGTATACAAGGTCTCTATTATAGAAACTGGGAAAATATTCATACTGAGTGGAGACTTGGTTTATTTAATGTTCACTTAAAATAAGCCCATAATACTTCTGTAATCAAATGTTCCATAAATACGCTAGTAAGCTAAGATACTGACAGGAATGTTCACTGGCTTCTTCTGAAGGGTCTACTATTTATCATTCACATAAACCCTCCCAAAAAGCCTCATTCTCATCCAACCAGGAAACCAAAGTATGCTGTCTGATGTACAGACCCAGACAGAACATATGAGCTCTTGAGTATGGTATATTCATAATAAACTGGTCTTATATATTACACACATACATACAGTATAAACCTAATATTACTCATATAAATTACTTGGAAATTAATTTTGGGCAGAGAAGGCATCAGGTTTGCAATCTGTTTGCAGACAACTTAGAAATAGTTTGGGTTCACCAGATATATGTTTGTTCAGCTTGGTTTTGTCTTAAATAAATTACTGGATTTTCTTCTCTGTAGAGTTCTTGTTGGATATAAATAGGTCTCAAAAGGTTGATCTAACTGCAAAATAAATCATGGGAGAATGAAGGACTTTCAGCAGTTTCCTTAACAATATGATAATGATACAAACATGACAGTGATGTTTCTGGCACTTGCTATTTTGAGAGATTTTCATCTCTCTTGAAATGAAGAACCCAGTGGGAAACAATAAGGCAAAGATCTCCTGTGGACAAACATCAGTGCTGCAAGTGGAGAGGAGCCTCCCCATTCCTTGAAGAAGTATGCATCAGCTTCACGCACATCACATTTATGATCTGTTTTGCTGTGGTCCTTCCATTAGGCTCCTCCTGGGGCTGCTGCTGCCAAAAGTAGCTACTAGGACTTGGCAGAGCAGTCAAAGTTTGTCCTGCTTTGCTTGTCTCTCTCGGTACCTCAGTTGCTTGTCTCTCAGTATCTCTCAGTGGGATTGCACTCAGGGAGGAGAAACAAATGAATTGCTTCATTGCATCCGTCTCCTTCACTGGGAAGGCATGAGATAAGGACAGCTGGGAAGGGCTGCTCTCCTACAGTACCACATGGTTGTGCTGAGACCTGGCCCATGTCTAAGGTTTAGTTACATCTGTTATGTTGGTCCTAGGAACACCCTCAGCCAAACATTTCAGATGCAAATGTTTAGATAACGGATCATAAATCACACTATGTGGAAAAATTTTTTTTTGCCTGAACTTTTGTTATCGATGCTAATCAAAATGCAAAGATTGAAATGGTTTAGAGCGGTGGGGGTTTTATCATGTTTTGTGGTACACAAGGCTATTTTTCTCTAATTCTCTATTTGACCTGTAGATAATTGATTGCATGTAAGACTGTATATGTTCTGGTTCAGTTGTGCGTTCCAAATCACATCTAGTGTAAATAGTAGTTCTTGTCCAAAAAAGAAAAAAAAATTAAAATTCCAAAATGCTTTTATTCTCTGAGCTTATGGTGGATAAACTTCAAGCTATGGTTTTGTAAATCAAAGTTCCCTCACTATGTCTCATGTAAGGAATGGTCCTGCAGAAATAAATGCAGATTGAGTGGGAGACAACTGTAATCATTCACTAACCATCCCACCATGATGGAAGAGAAGTTATATATTAGCAAAATACGACATCTTTCATTCCTCCTCTTCTTTCTCTTATTTTTCTAAGTCAAACACACACTATTTCCTGCTCATGAATAGTGAGACTGACTCTCACACTTCTCTTGGGGTAGGAACTCTACATCTTGGATCATCATGTCCTGCATTGTCTCATTCCATCCACACTTAAAGGATTCCAGGGGCAGGCAGGGCAGAAATGCAAACTTTTCATCCTGCTTTAGTAATATTGTACTTTTTTCCCCTACTATGAGTAAAGAATAAATTAACAAAAAGACTAAACAAAAAAAAAAATTCCTATGCAGGAAGCAATTATTTTTTCAGTTGATTTTAGCTAAGGGACTGCATTGTCAACACTCCTCCATTTTTATTTCAGTTGCTGTTTCTTTTTGTATTGATTTTTTGTAAACATTGTGACTTGTAGCAATTAGTGGCACTTGCCTGGCAGCAATGAACAGTAAAACAGGTATTTTCTGAAATAGACTGGGTGGGGAGAAATGGTAAATATTATCCATGAAGAACAGAGCCCAGGTTTTAATGGAGTATAGAAAGTCTTCTGAGAGACTGAATAAATGAACTGAGTTTGATCATAGCAGTGAATTTATTTTTTTCTGTCCTGCAATGAGAAACAGATGAGCAGCCAAGGGCCTCATGGGAGGAAACCTTCTCCTCAAGCAGTGTTCTGCCAGGTCATGTCCTCCAAGAGACACTTCTAGGAAAAGCCCTTCTGGCAAACTGGCTGGGTGTTACACAGGGCTAGACATCAAACCCTGTGATTTTTCAAAACAGGGAAAGGAATTTGAATACTTCTGTAGGAACACTTTTGGGTACAGCAAACCTGATAAATACTACAGGGGTAAAATCCCATGGAGTGCCAGTGACAAGTCGTGGTGGTTTGAAAGTATGTAACTTCTGCAAGAGCGTACAAGCTGTTAATTGGTCTAGCATCAAAACATCACCCCTGGGGCAAACTATTACAAGCCTCAGGGGAAAGGCTTTTTTTTTTTTTTTTTTCAAACCACCACACAAGTGAACTGGATTTTATTGAGACAGGGATTTAGATGTTTACATGTGACCAAACACCAGGTCAGACTTCTTAATCCATTTGCCGGATCAGAATCTTGATCCGCCTCCCTCAGCTCCTATCTCCTGAAAGGGACTCAAGTTGAGCAGCCAACTCCGTGGAATGGGAGAATAAATTCACTTAATATGCTTTAGAGAGCCACAAACACATTTACTACTGCACAGGAGATTTAGATAAAGTATCCCTTGAAGGTATTTCTGGGAATGGATATGTTAGTACTCGAGCACATTTTAAACTGTGATCACTTAAGCTATATAGAAAACTTAGTTTATGCAGAAGGGAGAGGTTTCTGAAGAAAATGAACTATCTATCTGTGGTGATAGCTAGAGGAAGCAGTCTGCAGTACAGCTGATCACCACTGTGCAATGCAGTAATCTGCTAACTGATTAGACAGACAAGTTAGCCATCAGCTGCCTCTGGTTACAGTGCTCCAAGTTGCCATTGAGTATTTATTATCTGCTGTTAAGAGGGGTTTGAGTGATATCATGCACACTGAAAGAGACATAAAAACATGAGGTTGACTTGCGTTCGGTGCTTTCCCTGCTGGATCATAGAACTGTTGAATCATTGAATCAATCATAGAATATCCTGGGTTGGAAGGGATGTACTAGCCCAAATCCTGGCCCTGCACAGGACAGCTTCAAGAGTCACACCATGTGCTTGAGAGCTTCTTCAGCTCTGTCAGGCTTGGTGCTGTGACAACTTCCCTGGTGAGCCTGTTCCAGTGCCCAAACATCCCCTTTGTGAAAAACCTTTTTCTAATATCCAGCCTAAACCTCCCTCTGTGCTTGACTTCACCTCTGGAATGAGGGAAACAGCTGTTAAGCAGGGTAGGAGGGAGTTCAGTCCAATGAAGTAAGGAATATTTTCTATTTTCACTGGTGCATTGGATGAGAAAAAAGACTGTAAACCTTGTTTGAAGCCGGCTGTGTTCCCCCTGCAAGCATCACCACTCTGCTGTGCAAAAGTTATTTTGAGCCAGCTGTAAAGCATCCTCCACATCAGCCACCTAATCCCCAAGGGCACAGAAAAACTGACTCAGCATACACGTATCTTCCACTATCAGCCAGGAGAAGGAGTTCAGAGAAATAAATAAATTTTTAAAAAAACAGTTTTCAAAACTGTCTACAGCAAGCAATCAAAGGTAGGTCTACCAAAAGGATTCCCAGTTGGGAACATGGAGGGGAAGCAGCAGTGAGTGCAACAAAGCAGCAAAGCCAGTCCCCAGTGCTGCTGCAGCCATGGTGGATGCCTGATGATGGCAGCTCTGGCATACTGCTTGGTAAAGGCACATTCTCTGGTGCTGCTCTTCAATTTTTGACAGAAATACGAGGAAGAAGGAAGAAAGACAAGGAAAGAAAGAAGGAAGGGAAGGAAGGGAGAGAGGGAAGGGAGGGAGGGAGGCGGGAAGGAAGGCAGGAAGGATATATTGTAAAGTAAGCCGAATTCTTTATTTCCGTCAACAATTTACATTGACCAAACTCAATAAAATGGAGCTTCAACCTTGTTTATGTGGATTCCTGCAAAACTTGCAGTAGAGCTGCTGGCCCCAGAAAATTGAGTTAAGCCTTTCTGAAATTGGTTAGTTTTCCTTCTGTAGTTTCCATCACTCCCTTAGAAGCAATTTTGGAACTATCAAGGGTCAGTGGACCACAGATTAAAAACCACTGTCCTAGAACACCTGATCACAATCTGAGGCCTGCTGTGCAGAGTGCTTCCAAACACCAGAGGTCATATCCCACTTCAAAAGCTTTAAAATAAATAAATTAGATGGAGAGAAGAGGCACAGAGAGTGGGAAGCACTGAGAAGAAACTCCACTTGCCTGAAGCCATAGGGGCAATTTGATGGTGTGCAATTTTCAATGTGATGGTGTGCAACTCTCCTTGGAGTTAAAAAAGCCCTTTTCCATCCTGGTGTGGAGCAGCAGCTGAACTGAAGGAAAGTGGGTGAGATTCACTAGAAAGAGGCAGCACTGCAGCTTTTAGTGGACTTACATCTCTCTCTTCCCAATATTTCCAGGCTTCACACACTCACCCCAGCTACTGATCACACCTGCCATACCCCTTTAAAAGTGCTTTTGTGTCTTCTGGGATCTCCTGTCTATCAGTTTCTCTTCAGCAGCCCTTTGGGAACATCAGGCAATGGAATCTCCCGATTGCATTACTTGCCCACAGTGAGGGGACACCTAGACACAGAAGATGAGGTTTCTGGTGTTGGTAAGTCTCTGCTATCAGACACTGTTAATAGAGAAAGGCACTCCAAATACTAGGACCAACTGGACATACGGTCTTTTCTCCAGTCCAACAACTCTGTGGGAGACAGGAATGTAATTTGATAGTAACTGAAGCAGATTATGCCATCTCCTGCAGAGTTGGCTTTTCTTCTCTTAATGCCACATTTCTGGTTTTAAAATGCTTTCTTTAGTTGTCTCAGAATTGTGTATTTATGCAAGCTATGTAAATATTTATATGAGTATTTCCATATGCACATAAAAGACCAAATTATACACAAATTATAAACAGATGTCACCCATGTAAATTCATTTTGGACTACCTCAATGTGACAAATGCATACAGAATCATCAGCTGTGGAGGAGCTGTGCAGAGGGCAGCTTGCTGGGCATCTGCAGAGCAGGGATCCAGTGGTGTTGTAGGAAGAGTTAGCTCACAGAGCAGGAAATATTAGCTGGCAGTAGGCTGTATTCAGGGATGGAGTGACCTTCCTCTGGACATGGGAGGAGATAGCTGTCACTTGAAACAAACCGAACATGAGAAATAAAATCTAGAAAAATTCCTGAAACTGCAAGCAGAAGAAACAATGAAAGATAAAAAAGACCTTCCCATTTCTAGTGAGAGGGAATCGGTTGCCATGGCTGGAAAAGTCTGGGTTCCATCCACAGAGTACAGTTGGTAATGCCCACAGAGCTGCACTGGGTTCAAACAGAGTGGGTGAGAGCCTTTATCCCTTCTCTGTATTTCTCTGACTGCTGAGGACAGTCAGCAAGTGAAACAGGCAGTTATTTCAGAGTAAGGATGCAATTGTGGCCTCTGTCCAGCCTTTTCTGGTTTTGATCTACAGAACCCTTTTTCAATTCTGAGTCTCAGTACAGCTCAAACACTCACCCACTTCATAATATACTCAGTCATTCAGCAGTTACCTGACACAGCTCAGTTCTAGCAGAAATTAAGCCAAAATGCATTTGCGTTACATGATACATTCATTTCAGAAGGACAGGTTGATGTTAAGGACAGTGCTTTTTTGCCATTTGTGTTGTGGAGTTTTTTTCAATGAGGGTATGAGAAGGTAGAATATGCTTTTGCAAGGTGCTCACAGAAAAAAAATCAAATATTTTAGTTGCATTATAAATCATATCGATTCTTCTAGAATTGCATTTTTAAAATTGCAATTTTTAAAATTGCAGCATTCAAGTAACGGAGGAACTTTATTAAAATTTACATGCCAGAAAGAAGTTTCCAGTTTATTCTTGGTAACAAAACACCAAATGCTTTAAGGACTCAGAGATTTATACTTATTTACTGATGATCATGAAGAGTTTTAGCAATTACTTATTAAGTTAAGCAACCAAGTTTTAACACTTACGTGTTTAGCCTAGTCTATATTTCTGAAGATATTATCTTCCATTTAGTTTTCTGTTTCTTTTCTTTGAATAAAGTGTTAGAAAAAAATGTTTAATTTTATAAAACTTGATTCATTGCAAAAGACGTGTTATTAAAGAGGTCTTCCTTTTTTGTGTGAACACTAAAGAGTACATCTGACTGGAAATAAATTGTGGAATTACATGCAAAATATCAGAAAAGTACTATCTGAATCTATGTCAGTTCACAAAGCAATTCGCTATACGATATCCATGAACACAAACATAATGTTATACTGGAGGAACTTTATCAGAGAGTCCATGAGAGAGTGAGAGCAGCTAAAAGAACCTTACAGGTTGATATAACGGTTATTTCACAGTTCCCAGTATTTTTTTTACATTCTACTAACATCTCAAATATAATAAAAATTGCTATAAATATAAAATATAATCTTAGCTGATAAAAAACCAGGAAAACCTGTGGCAGAAATGTCTGGGTCCCTTTCCCCACCCTCGACGTGGGGGAGCCCAGCTCTAGTTCCTTCTCCGTCTGAAGAACCATTCCGACGTCTTGGTGGACGGGGAAGGGGGACTCCAGACACAGGGGTTTTTCAGGCCCCGAGCCTGGAGGGGAGAGGTGCCCTCCCCTCCCCCCAGCACCCACGTGGCTCCATGGCAGGCACAGAGACAGCACACCGGGCGTGGAGAGGAGGCAAGAGAGAGTTTATTGTTGGGAAGGGGTTTATAAGGCTTTTAGGAGGGTCAAAGGGGAACCAATCACAAGTTCAGGGTCACACAAAAGAAACCATCAGGTAAAGGGTCAACAGCCAATAGGAAGGGGTTAAACAAAGGACCAATGGGACACCTCAGGACACTTGTCCCAGGACATTGCTGCATGGGAGATAACAGCTTCACAGGGGGTGTTGGGAAGAAGAAACACGTGTTTGCAAAGGGACCACAAAGAGCCATTTTAAGACATGTTTAAACAAGTTTCTCATCAGATATAGTGCTACAGAAATGTGTCCAATATCTTACAAATATGAATTAAAGTAAATTAGAACATTGCTCATATGTTGTTATATTAATAATCCATGAACATTTTGGCACAAGAAAGCAGTAAGAGAGGCTTTGCAGATTAGTTACTACTGTAAACCTATACAGTTATTTCAGGACACTCCATGAAAAAAAATTGTTTGTTTTGTGGGCCGTGACACTGAATGGTCTCTGATTCCGCCTCCTTAAGACTGTACTCTATGGTGAACTTGCCACTGGCTGCCGCAAGAGAGGAGCCCCGAAGAGGAGATACAAGGACTCCCTGAAATAATATCTGAGCCTTGGTCATATTGATCATCATCATTGGTCTACTCTGGCCTCCAATCGGGAGGTCTGGAGACACACCATCTGTAACGCTGCTGCCTCTTCAGAGAACGCACGCGGGATCACTCTCGAGGAGAAGAGACAACACAGAAAGAATCGTGTCTCGCCGATGCAATCCAAGAAGTCTTTCTGCTGTGCCTTTTGCAACCGGACTTGTCTATCTCGCATTGGCCTTTTTAGCCACCAGCGTGCTTGTAGCAAGTGTGGGTAGAGCCCTTCCGAAATCTTCGTTCGTGAAGCCCAGCCATGATGATGATGATGACACTGAATGGTCTCTGATTCCATACTTGCTGCATTAAGAGAACAACTGCAGCAGAGCTGAATAAGTGCACACAGCAACCCCAGCAGCACAGCCACAGGAGACATCAAATCATGGGAAATCAGAGCAGAATTACAGAATCATCTCAAGAACAAGCGTGTTGCAGACCTGTTAAAGAGCAGTTATAAACAAGTTGTCTTCTCTAAAGGTATAGTTAAAACTGAAGGTGATGACCATCATGTCCACAAGACTGTTTCTAGAATTCCCAACGTTAATCACTGTACAGGAACAAAACTAAGAGCAGGTTAATATATTCAGTTACCGAACTTGTTAAATGACAAGTACCCTGATAATTATGCCAAATAAATTCAGCTGCCGGGAATATATCATTGACTTGGTTTTGATCATGTTATCCATTTTTTTACCTCTCACATATTAAGGTAAATAGATTGTAAGCCTATATATAGAACAGTTAAGGCTTATTTTCACATATTATTCAAATTTTTTCCTCCATTGAATTAGTAATGTGAATTAGTTGGATCTGCTACCGTGGTAACACACAGAAAAATGGTGAAGTTTCTGTCTTTGCATTCTTAAAATAAAAAAGATGTATTCTCACCTAAGTGGGAGATAAAAACACTATTTATGTAAATGTTCAGTTACTGTTCAGATACAATGCTGCAGAAGTTTATACCCTATACTTTACATAGTTTTAATTTCAAATACTAAATATTAAATACTTACAGTGAATGGTTATTAGTGTTTCATCAAAAACTGAAACCCAACAAAAAACATTAAAACAGCTTTTTTTTTCCCTAAATCTGTATTTAAAGTGAGAATGAAAAATTTTGCATAGTCCTTTTGCACACACAACTGTGCAGCCAGGGTAAAGATAATCCTCCTGCCTGGATTTTGGAGAATGATTTCATATGGTTATGATCACTGTGTATTAAACAGTCAAAGATATCTCTTAGAGCTCTACCCTTATTTCTTGTGGGCATCTGTTGTCTCTTAGCCTGTACTTGGATTTTATATATTTTGAGGCAGGTTTTAAGTTGTGGCTAGCCCTCCACCTCAGATTCTGTATTTATACATTCATGATTATATATTATATTTTTATCTGCCTTTTGACCTTTGGAATCTATGAATCCCAGGCATGTGTGAGATGTTATTTTTAGTGCTGCATATTTTCAGAAATTTCACAAAAAAAAGAAATTACAAGTTGTTCCAGAATCTCTCATCTCTTCATACATCTTCCCTATATGGGACTGATGGCTTCCAACAGTTCCCATATGAGCTTCTGGTGTGAGGAAGGCAACATCTTGCTCTTTTCTGTAAAGCACAATGAGGTTCCAGTCTAAGACCTTCTCTTCTGGATAGTGTCTGTGAATAGTTTTGACAGATAAACCAACTGTGAATCTGATTTACAGAGTTGCACACACATAAAGAGGCAGCTTTAAAACAAGAGAAAAGTTAACAATAACTTTTGCTTCTTATAAAGCTAGAAAATATCCAGTCACCTCTAAGTATTTTAATACCACATAATTGCTTCAAATTAGAAAGATGCTACCCTGTAGCGAACAGCCAGCTCACTCAAAGGCTGACAGTAGATCATAAAACTGCTGGGATTTATCTCAATCCCTCACAGCCCATCCTTCATTCTAAAAATATGGAAGTTTTTCAGGAGGCAGCAAGAAGAGAAGAATTTCTAGTACTTTCCTAATAAAATGAATAATGCTAATAATAAACATTTTCGCAGGGTAATTTTATATGAGTGATCTGTGGGCCAGATAAACTTCAAAGACCGATATATATATTTCAGTGACTGAGAGATGCTAAAGACTACCTGAGAATGGACATTGCCCAACTAACAGGTCTACTTGCAAAGATATGTCATAATTGAGCAAACAGTAAATTGGGTTTTAAAGCTGCTCATGCAAGATGAGAATGGCATCCACTACATGAGGCAAAGCACAAATACACTAAGGACATCCTCCAAGTTCAAATGCATTCAAAGGATGTCATAGGTTAAGATTTTTATAGGATACTTTATGGTTGAGAGTGTCTCCAGAAGTCGGTATGAGGCAGATATAAAATACCCAAAGTCAACACTATCACGTATCCTACTTGAGTTAAAAGAAATGCATTGATGTGCCCACAATTGAGTCAAATGTATCCTGCTGCATCCCAGAGGCCAGAGCTGGTACTAATGATCATAGAGCCTCTGTTCCACAAGGACAACACTTTGTAGAGTATGGTATGAAGTGAACACAGTACAAAGAAAGCACTAGGGTCCCAAAACTCACTTCTTCTATGAAAAAATGGGTAACTACAGACAGATCTCACAATTACAAGCATGATCGTTCTTGCTAGAAAGAGAATTTTCCCCATAATTTTAAGAAAAAGTAATTAATTTATTTAACTTTATAATTTTCTACTTTGATTTAGGAAGTACTTAATAAAGGCAGCTCATTAGTTAGAATTTCTAGAATCAATCCATTCCTGTGGTAATTTTAAGAAAATATGTATAACAAATTATTGAAAGATTATATACCAGAGGCATTGCATAATCACAAAATTGTTTATGTGTTGTTTTGTAACACAGTATTTCTGGCACCAGTATTGCACTGAAAGGAAGACTTGAGAATTCCTGTATGGTTTGGCTATTATTCAGAAGAGTAATTTGTTCTCTTTTAGAGACAGCAACATTCCCGACTTCAGCCAACAGACAAAGCAACTGAAGTATACTAATGAAGTTTTACAACAATAGTTGACTTAGCCATTACTGCACTTCTTCCCTGCCAAAAAGAAAGTCTTTGAGAATTCAGAATGAAAAAAAAAAAAAACCAAACCTAAACTAAACAAAAAGCACCAGAAAACAAAAAAAACCCCACAACAATGCAGGTCAGCTCTTCCTTTAAGCTAAAAAGCTTAAGGAATGCTTTGTGGAATGTAACATATGAGCCAAATTATCATATCTTTCCATTAGGGAAGAGAACAGCATCTTTCTGATGATACAGAAACTGTATTCTAAATTGATTTGTGAATGTGCCTTATTCTCTTCTACTATTTACTTCAGTAGGTGGGAGTCTTATTACTAGGTTTCTGCTATTTTCTCAGCAGATTTGCAACTTTGAACATAATATTAAAATACAGCATGTTATATATCATATCTAACAATGCTCAGAGCTACAGAAGACAACACAAAATAAGTGACCATGAATAAAAGTTACACCTCTTATTTTACATCTGAGAATATAAGAAGCACTAAGTACCTGAAAAGTATATTTCATATCCAATTTATACAGCCTTTCAAGGATGGTTTCTTGATTTTGCCTTATATGATGCTTTTCTCAGCATACATTCCTGTAAACCCATTTCACTTTCAATAATCTCTAAGCATTCCCCTAGGGACTCCATGAAAGAAAATACAAGCTCTTGGAAGGCCCTGGCTGATACAAGTCCAACCACTTCAGAACTGAGAGAACTTCTGCTGTTTCACATACAAGGTTAGGTTAGTTTTCCAAAAATTGTTATTTCAAGATACCTTAATGAGTCATGATAGAATCCAAGCGTAAATTTCTGTGTAACAGGAAGGAAAATTCTTAGGCATCTCAGTTCAGAATCAAACAGATACTTCCATATTTGTTATAAACTGTGCAAACAGTGCACTATTCCAGAATGCACACTAAATTCAACACATTTTTCAGTATCAATGACAACCTCCCTTCCCACATTCCAATGTCTAAAACACTTAACTTAAATTCCAACAGTGATCTCTCTGATAACCTGAAGCAAGAGTTTAATTTGGTTTCCATCCTATACTGATAATGTATTACTGAAACAACAAAACATTAGTTTGTACCTCATCTTTTACATGGGTTTGGTCTTCTCCTTTGGGTTCCAGAAGAAAACAGAAAACTTGTAAAGTAAAAGTATTTAATTGTGGTAGGCAAAGTGCAACATCCATGTCAGTGGGAAAGGAATACCAGAGAAACCAGTCTTGGTTGCTGCCTTCTATGAAAGGGATAAATGAGGATTTAAATCATCGCTGAAGATTTGGTACTGAGAGATCTGGGCTGCCTAACTGGTGGGATATCAGATGAAATGAAACATTTCTTTTTCAGGAGACCAATCTCTGCACCAAGGAATACTCAGGTTACAAAAAGTGCGTGCGTATTTGCAAAGCACTGGTGGATTTGCTCAGCACTGTGGCATTTGGTAGTGCTCAGGAGAGCATGGAAACTTGGAAGTCCTTTTTCTTGTCAGTAGAGATTCAGCTAAATACAGGATTGCTTTAACTGCCAGTCACTACTTTGATGTTGGTTTTATATAAGCAACAAGGTGGTTCTTTTCTCGGAGACTTTTGTTATTTGTGGTCGTCAGATCACTTATGCAGGATCCTGGCCATGGAGAGAACTCTTTCTCAAAGAGCTCACAGTCCCAGCAGATTTTGACATCTTTACTTTGATGTATGGAAACTCCATGGAACTATCCTGTAAGATGTCACTACCACTATGACTGAGATTCCAGGAAAGCTACAAGGTGAAAAAAAGTTCTCTAGGAATCATCTGTTGAATTTGTATTTTACTCCTTTCTCTTTTTGTAAACTTAAAATACAGATGTACTGGTTTCTCCAGAGCTAATTACCTCCTTCAGCAGCAAAAAAAAAGCCTTTGAGAAGCTCAGCACATCTGGGGAAACCAAGAAACTGGCAGTTCTGCCTTATGTCCTTGTGGATTTGTCTGAATCTTAGTGCTGCTGCTGGATTTTCTGCTGTAACTACGCACGTTCTTTGCAGATGATGGAAAAGGAGACTAAAATTGCAGACGAAGATAAATTCCCCAGAGGTCCAGGTTTGTTCAGCTCTGTCTAATGCATTTTTCACTTTAGCAGTTTCGTATGTAAATAAAACCAGGGTGCTATTTAAACACAAATTACTTTGGATTCCTTAAAGAAGATGAGTCAAACTAATATGAAAGTTTGAAATAGAAACTGAATAACCCTGCTAAGTAGGATCCAAGGGGGGATCCAGCAACAAAGAAACACAGACTTACTTGTTATTCCAACATTGCAAAGGGAACTTTTTAATCCACTGGCAACCAGATCCAGCAGGACCTGGGGCCAATTACAAAGGAAATACAGTACTGTCTGGAAGCTCGCTTTTTTATTCTTCCCATACTGGAGACAGTGTGGGCAAGCCTGTCTACTTAAGTTAGAGCTGGCTGTCCTGTTCAGGCACTGCCTCACAGGACAAGAACAGCAGCTAGCAATTGATGTGGAGGAAGATAGTAGCAGCCCAGGGAGCAAATGGAACTGGCTGTTCCAACTGCTTTTATGAAAACTGGGCACTGAAGTTTTATTTGCTTGGAAACAGGAAACAAAACAATAATAGAAATAAGATACCTGAGATAAACAGCTTCTGGAGACACACATTAAAAAGGCTGGGCTGTGTAATGGGGAACTTCTATGTTCTGGGAGCCACGCAACAGTGCACTGCAAGGAACTGGACTGTCAAAGCCACAGCAATCAGAAACAGCACAAAAGAATAAAAATCATACAGGAAATAGGAAAACAAGTAGTCTTTCAGCTGGAAGAGGCTGGCCAAGATGCAGCAAGGGTAAAACAGCAGCAAACAGCTACCTCTCCCAAACAGAGATGGCAATAACTTAGCTGAGAGGATATTATTGAGGCATACAGTGAAAGACTGGCCTTAAACCGAAAGGCTCTGTGGAGATGCTTCTTTAGACCCAACCTACAAAAGGGGTACAGATACTTCAGCCCCTCTTTAGATTTACATCTCTGCACACCAGGCACCTCTCAGTGAGTAACAATTGCTTACTTCTGAATGAGGAATTTCTGAGTCTCTTTAATCAGTTGCTGCCAGAGGCTCCCAGACCAAAGAGTTTGCAGGTGGCAAGCACAGCTGGACCTGTCATGCTAGTGTGATTGGTTTTGCATCCCTCTCCGGATGGAGCCACTTGATCTTCCCGTTCCGGATGACTTGAGCAGCAGCTCCCTAACCAGACTTAACGTTGGTCAAAGGCATCCATTTTGTGTTTGAACTACAACTCACCCTGTAATGGTGATAAATGAAGATGTTTCCTGTGCCAAGAGCAAGAGCTCTGACACAGTAGAATTTATATTTCCCCTCAGCCACTGGAGGGTTCTCCTTGAGCAGGAGTCACCCTTCCAGCACTGGTGCCTCCAGTTGGGTGACTAGAACACATCTCCAGAGCAGCATGCCACACCGGAGATACTGATTCAAGGTCTTCCATGGATGTCTACATAACAGGGACTTTGAGAGAGTTTCATATTATATCAAATTAAGTTAATATTGCCTGCTGAATGCCCTTACACCCTAGCTAATGAGTGTCCTCGTTGCAAGGCTTAATTCAGTTTCCACTGTACTTTTAGAGTTCAGCCTGAAAGCCTCTTTTATTAAATTCTTGCTTTGCTAGTTCAATAGCAAGTCAGAGAAACCAAGGTAGTGTAAAGTTTTAGGTCAAATTGCATAGAGAGGGCAAGAACTGTTCTTCTGTAAATTCACATAATAAATTCTAGTGGAAACCCAGCATATTAGTCCTTGTCAGAATAATGGCTGCTGAAGAAATGCTGTGCTGGTCATTTTAAATAGAACAGAGATTTCAATTCCTCACCAGCCTGTACTTCTTCTCTATTATGTCAAGCGGCATTTATGTCCTACTGCTCCAACTATTCCATTTTTAAAATGGAGCTCTTCAATGAAGTAGCCTATTCTATGTAAATATCAAAACATTTTACTATTCCATTACATACAATGTTTCTTTAAAGCAGCAGGCGTTTTGTATAAACTCACAAGAGACAAAAAACCAATTAACTACCTCACAGTGACAGCCACAATTAAACAGCAGATTTCCAGTGAAACTCAGCTAGCTCACCAGCTCTCGGATACAAACCTACAGCTTTAAGAAATGGGTTGTTTTTCCAGTTCAATAGCTGTGCTAAGTTCTCACAAGATGCTGAATATTCAGGGATGCCTGAGGTAGCCAGCCAGCTGAGTGATGCCCTTTCATCCTCAGGTGAAACCCTTGATCTGTGGCGGGGTTCTCACTAAGGGAACAAAGACCAAGCACATAAAAAAAATGTATTAGCTTCTGTTTATATACTGCTTTTTTTACAGCGCAATTCAACTCTTTCACCATCCACAGTAACTTCTCTACTGTTTAGCTCAGTAGAATATTTATTTTATTCTCCACTGCATGAAAGACTATTTGAAGACTGCATAGCTAGTAAAACTTCTGGCCTTTATTAAGCAACACTAAGTTCTTCCCTGAGGTATGTAAGCACAGGCAAACATTCATGTGTTTCAGGATGGAAATAAAGCTGTCAGGGTGCTTATAGCTATCAGCACCCTCTCTCCACCCAGGTTATAGCAACGTGTATGTAGGACAGATAGCAAAATTAAATAGGGCTTAAACCTACTTGCACCCTTATTTTTTCTGCATCAACAAAGTTAAGCAATGGACATTAGTTTGCCAAAATCAAAAGTACACACAAAAGGGGGGTTTTAAATTTTGATTTCTGCTCTTAATTCGAGGAAAGATAGCACTCTATTTCTTGTCCCACTCCTATTTACTAGCAAAAGATTATTCATTTGACATCATTAGAAAAAGCCATATAAGTTTTTTACCACTGGTCTACTAGTTTCTATTTATAGTTCTGGCATCAAATGGGGGGCTGGGGGGAAGAAAAAGTAAAAAAAATTACATTTTATTCCACAAAATCAAAGACTTTAACTCTGTCATGAAGTTTTGACTCTGCTATTGAACATCATTATTTCATAGGAACCAGCATATAAAATATTTCCACCCGAAAGTGGCTGTTTTTCCTCATGGGAAAGACACAGTATATGATACATAAACACAGACTTTACTCAGGACAAAGACTGCCAGAAAGGATACAACTTGCATCCTTGGACATATTGCTGTTTTCATCAGAGAGGGGTGATAGCCTTGTGCGAAATACGATAAAGAACACAATGTATTAACTGGAACAGTAACTGAAATCATTTTGTTTTCTATCTCCACTGCATACTGAGCACACCATGACTCCCTCAAATGGCTAACTTCTGCACACCGAGCCTAAATATTGCCACCCCGTGGTGTGACAGCACTGTCTGCCAGCCCTGCAAATAGGGAGACAAAACACTTCTAGGCTGGGCACTGTATATTCCGGTCCCTACATGCCGTTTCTATTCTACATGCAGTTTGGTTTTTTTCACAGACCCCTTCCACCAAAATAAAGGGTTTCTTGATGACCCCACTTCTCTCTTCATACCTTTTTTTTCCCAGGTGCCACTGTCTGCCTTTTCCCTCCTGCAGCCCAGCATGAACACAGACACATGAAGCAGCACAAGTCAGCAGCAAATACACATCCCTAATAAAACTTTCACTTCAACATCTCACAGGCAGTGCAAATTCCCTTTTATGTCAACAGACGGCAGAAGCAGAGCAAATCCTTTACCCAAACCAAGCCTTATTCCCTGCCACGCCAGCAGGATTTCCACTGGACTTTGTGTATGAAGCAGTTTCTACAACAAACACGTGGAGCTACACCTTTGTTTCCTTGTGGCGACGGAGGGCAGAATTAGCCACAAGCTTAAAGCTTTACATATCTGTTCTGACAGCATAGATGAGCAAGTGCAGAACAAGTGCAAATAGCAAGTGCAGAGAGCCTGACTCTGCAAGGGATGAAGCTCAAAGACCCTTCTCTTCCAAAGTATAAGTCTTCTGTGTCTGGCCAGCACCCCAGTGCTCAGCAAAACATGCTTCCTAGAGAGGAGAACTGAAATGAAACTCAGCAAAGTCAGATTTTATGTTCTCAGTTTTACTGAGAAGTCAGAGAGTCAAAGCAGTAGGCAGGGATACCAGACCTGGAAAGGACCACTGGGATTGGCTGGTCTCAACTACATAACACAAAGTCCTCAGCTAGTGGCCAAGTGATTAAAAATATTTTTTAAGGAGAAAACTTGCAATCTCTATGCAATGATGGAGAATTCACCATTTTACAAGCTGCTCCAGTGGCCAGCTGCTATCATTTTCAGTGTGTTTTACCTATTTCGATCTTGCTGTGTCTGGCATCACCTCCCTAATGATGGATGTTTTTTATACCTCAGCTTGCTGTACTAGGGAGTATTACAAAGCCTCCATTTCCCATATAGCTGCTTACAGACTGATTAAACCTCTGTGTAGCTCTCTCTTTCTGGCTTAAACCCAAGTGTCCTCCACAGGCTGGCTCCTATTCCCTTGCCTACCTCAAAGCAACAGAAGACCTGGCAGGAGGCCCCAGCTGATCCGCTCCATCAGACACCATCAGAGCACAGCAGTAACTGCCCCAAGGAGCCAGACCTGAGTTACAGTCAGAAAGTGGTACTGGGCACCTTTCAGAGCTGCTATGTGCTTCAAAGAGCATGGGGTAATGTGCCCAGTCTAACATTAGGTCATTTCCCAGCCTCTAGGAGATTTTGGCTTAACCACTGAAGTTAATTATCCTCCTGTACTGCTTGACAGTCTTTCCAAAGTTATAGTTGTTATTTCTGAAATCTCTAGATAGTCTTGATCTTTACACAGAGTTCTGATGTCTTAACTTTGATTATTATTGGCAGTAACAGTATCCTGTGACAGACTAATGTGTCCACTGTAAAACAATTTTTTTAGCGCAGCAATGATACTGCTATATATCTGTATCTCCTAATGGACCATTATTTTTGTAGAGGGAGTAGGCAGCACTAACAAAACAATAGTTGTGTTATTCAGAAGTGACATGTTGAAGGCTGCTGAGGAAGACCAGAGAAGGGCAACAGAGATCCCTGAGACTAGAAGCTGACAGATGCCAAAACTATAGGAGACTGCAAGGGCGCGAACACAAATCCCAAACGGTCAGCTACTGGTCATTAAGTAAATGCACTTTTGAGAGCAGGGTAGAACCAGTTCTGGAACATAAATTGAAAATGTAGAGACTTGTGTAACAACCTATTGCAGTTGCTCAAGACTGGTAGCCTAGGTAGAGCTGTCTTCAGATTATCTATGACTGCAATGAAAGCAACTGGCCGTGTAGGATGAATCTTTCAGAAGAGAGCTATTTGTTATGCTGTATTGATATGGATGGATTACTTCTTAATTATTAGAGGAAAAAGTCATCCCTATTGCTTTTGTTTTTATTTTACTGCTTGTATTTGGTCTGTTACCCACCCCCTTCCCTTGAGGTTTCATTGTAATTTGAATGGAATAAAATACCAAAAAATGGCTTTTAAATTGTTTTTTAAACTCCTCTCTCTAAATGGTTGTCCCTTAGGTCTCCCGATAGAGTAAAGGGAGGACAGATGTGCCCAGTCATCTTCTTTTCTGCCTGTTATCCTGGCCATCCTTTCTTTTGCTTAGAAAGGAAACAATTTTAAACTCACAACCAAACACAGAGATGCCAGAACTATAAAGGACCATTGAGCTGAACAGAAATTAAAAGAACCTTTAAAATTCAACCTGTTTGTTCCAAACTCTGTATCTTTTCCTGAACACACTCCACTTCTTAAACATCCTGTGGAGATAATGAGGCCAGTGCCATCTAGATCTCATCTGGATCTGATCCCTCCACTGATTCCTTTAAGAGCATAGGACTGCATATTTACTGCTGAATGTCTTATATAATGGAATTCCTAGCATTTTATTCATTGTCCTGGCACCCTGAGCTCTCTCTATAGATGTCTGTGTTCCTTCTAGGGTGACAGACATGATTTAGAGTCCATTAAACTGTCTAATAAGTTTCTAATAAGGTTGAGTTTTGCCACCCAATGCTTATTCCTTCACCTCAAAGCAGGAGCAGCAAAAGCTGCAGTGGGAGGGAAGGCAAGAGCTGAACTCTGTCATCTTTCCAGAGAGAGGCAGGAAAGCTAAAGCTCAGCAAACAGAGCAATTTGGACCCAGTATTTCTTGCAGCTGCAGTGTGCAGGGTGGGTGAAGGCACCCACTTATCATGCAAGAGAAGTAGTAACCCAGGAAGCAATTGTTATTAATAACTTGATAGCAAAAGGAAGGCTTCTGAAAAGCTCCACTGTATTTTCTCCAAGGTTTCTTATGGATAAATGGCTTTTCAAAAGTCCACAAGTTACTGTTCATAAGCAGAGCTCATGCTGAAAAGAAATATGGTCTCTTGCCAATCCTCTGCTAATTAAGCCTGTTTATGTTCTGGTTGAATGGATGACAGCACGTCTTCCTGGGAATCTAGCAAACCTGGGAAGCAACTGCAGGTACCTGAATTTTGTTTCAGCCCAGCTGTGCTACTCTTGCTGCTTGGGATAAAAGCCTAGTAATATTGCTATAACCTTCACCTGACAGATGACTACTCCTGTGCCTCTATTGAAATTTGGCAGAAGCAGGATGCATTTTTCAAGGTGGGAATACACCTGTGTGGTTTCAGTAAGGATGTTCCTTGACAACCCAAACTAGGCCTTGGAGGTTCAAAAGTATTTGACAAAATGTTTCTGCCTCTTTGGGGAACCGAAATACAGTGAGGTACCCTGTGGAAACCGATGGGAAAGCTCTTGACAGCCTTCCTTCCTGTGATTCCTAGCCTAAATGTGTTCCCTCAGGAGCCTGGGACTCTGTAAATAGACATCGGACTTACAGCTTCAAAGCACCTCTCTTTATCCACCTTATTATTTCTTTTTAAGAACAGTACAAACTGGAAAGAAAGGAGGCCTGATTTTGTGTTACTGCCATGTAAATACAAATCCTTCAGTTGGTTTTTTAGGGTTCTACAAGCTGATCCACTACTTGGATAGCTCTGCAAAGGTCGGTTGAAAGATAAAGATTTTGAAAGGAGGCTTCCAGATTTTTTTTTTGCCAAGGCTTCCAAAACCTAAGGCATCCTTCTCTGTTTGAATCTCTCAGTCAGATCACAGAAATATCCATTCACTTAAACCTTCACTATTAGGAAACCCATTGAGGTTTTTTTTCTCTTTTTCAAATGAGAGTCCAAATTAAACAGCAAGGAAGAAAAAGTCTTTGGGCTGAAGGTTCCTTCTTTCTCTCTTCCTCGCAGAGCCCAAATGCTGCACAATATGTGGTTTTTCAGGCAAATGGCCAGGCTTTCATCCATTAGGGTTTAATATGGAACATATGCATGGCAAATTACATTATCTAGTCTGGCAAAATCTTGGATTTATGTTGCAGCCTGGTCTATACTGCAGTCTGTATTCATTTCAGCTTAGCAGGTTTTGGTGCTGTTCTCACATCTTTTTCAATAACACAGTCTGCAATGATATGGAGGATAAAACAGCCTTAAATTTGAAAGGAAATCATTTCCCTGTGCCGCAAAATCAGACTCCCAAAAGTCCAGCTGCTGGCTCATGGGACAATTTCGCTCAACTGCCCACAGCCAAAACTTTCCCAATGCAGCCTAAATTCTACATTAAATTGCTGCTGTAACTGATTTTCAGTAAGGAAGGCAAGAGGAGGACCGGAGTAGGGGACGTTACTGCCCTCGAAGTCTATCACTTGCATAGACTTCTGCAGTTAGCCCAGAAGGTGTCATCTTAGCATCACAGAGCTACTGAGAACAGAGGTGTATGCAGTCTCAGGAGTGACCAAAAACTGCAGTCACTCAGCAGACTGGGTTACTCAGTCCAGCTCCAGGCACTAGGTAGGCTGCTTCTGGCAGCAGTGCACAGCTGATGACCCAGCAGAGCACTTGAGCTCCCGGCGGCTTTCAGCAAATCCTTCTCCTCTCTGCAACCTTAATGCCCTGGGAGAAACCTTGTGCAGTGGCTTTCCAGTCTTGCAAAGTTTTTCCCAAGCCTTCTCTGCAAACGGACTGAAGTCTAATGGAAAATGAACAAGTTGTAATGTAATTGGGTGGATTTGTCCCTGCACACAGTCGTACCACACTTATCACTATGCTATCTAAGCTGCAGTCCTAATCCTTTTAAAATTTTTGTACATAAACCCAGGGC
Source organism: Pipra filicauda (assembly GCF_003945595.2). Lineage (NCBI taxonomy): Eukaryota > Metazoa > Chordata > Aves > Passeriformes > Pipridae > Pipra > Pipra filicauda. The sequence continues at coordinate 41,831 of NW_024104563.1, read as the reverse complement.
CTAGGATGCACATATTTTAAACAAAACAAAAAACCAAAGCAAACCAGCCAAACAAAACAAAAAAAAACCAACCCACTGAGAGGGAACAAAATAAATTCCAAGTCTTCTGGCTTTCAGAATAGCCTGTGATTTCACAGTTTAATTAGCCCATTTTAAGGTAATACAAAATCAGCTTCAAAAAACGTACTCAAACAATTCCCCAGAGTTTAATATGCAGGTTTAAATTAACAGCTAGTGCAAAATACTTGACTCAGGATAGCAGAATTTGTGGGTACATGATACAAAAGCTTTCAAAAACATTCAAAAAGCAGAAGTGAGCATGTTCCAAGTGCCAAGAGACACGGCCAGTGAAGTGTGGTCTCAGAGGTTTTTACTGGTGCAATTGCACTTATTGCAATTAATGTTTTTGTGAAAAAGTACTCCAGGATGAGGATGATTTTTAGAATTCATCTTGTGCCCAACACAACAATACTTCCAGCCTCTGCTATTGCAAAACCAGAAGCCTGGGATCTGAAACAGATGAGAGATGAAATGTGCATTAAAGGTTCTTCAAGTTCATTTTATTTCTATGATGCATGATTACTGCTTGGTTTCTCTGCCCAGGAGGGAGACAGTTTCACTTTATGTATGACTACTTTGTGTATGGAAAATTCAGAATGGTATCTTACACCCCTGGATTTAAATTCGGTAAAAATATTCCTATAATATACACTAGCTGGTAACAAACACAGAGCCAGATTCTTTCCACGGACTCTCAGAAAATGTCTGGGGTACATAATGAAGAGTCTAATACACATTACATTATTTATTAGAATGGCATCATACAATTTTTTGTTCCTCCCTTATAAATATTATAATACAGCATTTTACGAAGCTGACTTATGAAGCATTTTTTGCAAAGGAAAGTAATTTTTGTCTTCGGGATTAAAAATAAACAAACAAACAAAAACAAAGAACCCACAAAAATTTTATAATAAAACCCAGAAACTGCAGCATGAAACCATGCCCTCCATCAGCAAAAAAAAGAAATTCCTATTGCATTTAAAAAAAACAAGCAAACAAAAAACCCCACACTCTGCAGATGAATGCTGCAGCTAAAGGTCACAAGTCCAGCCCAGCAGCAGCACTTAACTCTAATGGATGTTATTTGTCTCACACAAAGGTGGTGTCATTCCACTGAAGAATGAACCCCATGCTGGGAAAGTCAGGCCATGCAGTGGACTCTGCCTAAACCACTTCTATTTAAATGCACATTGTGCGTAAGCATGAGTCTGTTCTACTGACTGCCCTTAACTGCAGTATCCCTGATGTGTAGAGCTGGCATCCAAGTTTGCCTCTAGAAGGCAGCTCAAGCAGTGGAATCACCTCTACAAGGCAGCTGAACTCATTTGCCAACCCAATAGGAATAAAGTTTCCTTTCAGGTTTGTTCTTTAAGAGTGGCTTCTAAGTTACCCATACCCATTATGCAAAAACATAACATCAATCACTGACACCTCTCTCCAGCAGCCTGAAATACACATATCATGTTCTGAACTTACTCTGCCTCTCCATATTTGAACATCAGGGAGCTGCGAGGGGTCGGTTAAGCTGTGTCTGAAGTAAAGCCTGCTCATAAGTGTTTGCAGCTGTGAGTTCATTCCTCCCAACACCACTCTTAAAAAGACTTGCTATTCAGGTATTCGACAGAAAACAAATTAAGATTACTTTTCATCATGATGAAAGAGATTACATGTGGGAACCTATCATCCAGGGAGCTAGACACTTAGGTTTTAGTTGTAAGTACACTGAACAGCCACATCAGGCCAAGTAAAAAGTTCTGTCTGGCTTCCAGCAGTGCATTAGGATAAAGCCCTAAAAAAAAAGTCTTTTCATCCAAGTTTTCATGCAAGAGAGAGTTTTTTCTCCTTAGAGATTTTTTTTTTAATCTATTTAATTTTCCCCTCGGTAAATTGTTTTTCTCATGTTCTAGGATTACATTCTCACCCATAGAACAAAGTATCCAAACACCTGTGTCCTAACTTTTCCTTACTTTCTTGTGATTTCACCTCCAAAGCACACCTACCAATATTATTGCTTTGGAAAGGCCAAACATATTTGGGCAAATGTTTACTAATATTTTATTCATAGTTTTTCAATAAAAATTCTATCCATTCGTATCCTTGCACACAGCTACGAGGAAAACCGCAAGTTGAAACAGTAGTAGCATCTTATCTAGGGCACCCAACATAAGAAGGGCCTGGACCTGCTACAACAAGCCCAGAGGAGAGCCAAAAAAAAAAATCAGAGTGCTGGAGCACCCCTCCTATGAAGATGGGCTGAGACAGTTGGGGTTGTTCAGACCGGAGAAGAGAAGGTTCCGTGGAGACCTTATAAAGGAATACTACAAGAAAGCTGGAGAGGGACTATTTACAAGAGCATGTAATAACAGAGGTGATGCTTTTAAATGGAAAAGTGGTAGATTTGGAATACATATTAGGAAGAAATTCCTTATTATGACGATGGTGAGCATTGGAATGGGTTGACCAGGGAATTTGTAGAAGCCCTATCCCTGGAAGTATTCCACATATACTTTGTGGAAATATCCCTGGAAAGCTCCAGGTTGGATGGAGTTTTGAGTAACCTGGACTAGGGGCAGTTGTCTCTGCCCATGGCAGAGGAGTTGGGACTAGATGATCTTTAAGGTCTGTTCCAACCCAAATCATTTTATGATCCTATGACATTTCATCATAAGGGAGGGAGAAACAGAGGTTCCTTCTGATCTCTGGTACATGCAAGCAAGCATTAACTTACATATCCAGTAGGAAGTGTTGTGCTCTGCACAGGCACAGGAGCCAGGTGAGCCCATCTTTGCAATAGGATCATAGTCTTATATGTTAAAATATCAGTTCTGAGGGAAATAAGTTGAAGTTCCGGCAGCATTGTGTCCTAGCAACAGGATTTTGCACAGCCAATGCAATGCAGTGAGTGGGTTCATTTGCAAAGGAGGTCTTAGGTCCAATGGTTTCATTACCGCAAGACATAAAATCATTTCAAAATAGCTCAGGTTCAGCTGTTCACTAAGGAGTTAGAGTTGTTACATATTCACACCTGTTTTAGAAGTGCAGTGTCCGGGCGATTCTTAATTACACACTGCTTTTCTGATTTATGTTCACACAGATATTCTTTCTGCAATTTTTTTTTCAGCTTGCACATTTACTTTTGACTCGAGTGAAACTATGAAATGCCCGAGTACTCAAAAATCCATACATTTCTAAAGTTCCTTGTGTTTGCTGTATTCTTGTAGTTCCTGGCTGTCACAGAGCATGGATGTTATTTTAGCTTATAACTCAGCTCTTTCTTCAAAAAAAAAAGTCCACTCCTGACTGCATTTTTAAAGCCAGACAAAAAGTAGTCGAGCTAGAATCCTCTAAACTAGAAAAAAAGAAACCTCAGAAATAAGAAATTTGTTGCACCACTGCACACTATTCATTTTTGAAAAGCTTAGATATGAAGAAAGAAAAGTTCAGAATACAGAAAAGAATAAAGTATAGAAAATCCAGCAAACTATATCAAAGTAATGTGAATGAATAAAACAACTTAAAGCGCAGAAAGGGGGAATGACTCATCTGTATACTATGAGAGAAAGTTTAAAACACACAATCTTCTCAGGTCAGCAACAAAGAAATATGTTGAGACCTCAAGCACCCAGCCCAGAAGCTGTCTGCCCTTCTTACCAATTGCTCACTGCTGGCAGTGTGCAGCCAAGGGAATCTCACCCACAAGAGGAACTAACCTGCACTGAGGTCAGGGCAGTTTATGCCACAGGACCACACATGCCTCTCCAGAAAAATACCTCAGATACACATTGTTGCCTGTATTCACTTCATAGAATAAAATAGGTTTTATCAGCATGGAGTATTTCAAGATAAATATGACATATATACATACATGACATTTATATATATCATGCACAGACTTCAGCATGTATATACAGATACATGTATTAAAAAAGAACTTCATGTTTCTGTTTATCTTTTTCTTTCAGGTGGATTTTTTTTTTTTGGGGGGGTAGTTGGTAAAATTTTAGGTATCACAGCAACAAAACTACTTTTCTCCCAAACCCTTCATCTCACAATAGCAGAAAAGGCAAGAGTGTAGATTTCTTTTGCATTATTCCACAGCTATAAAATGTTCTCAGTTCCCTGAAATATAAAAGGTAGTAATATTTTATGTTTGTTGAAAATTAATTAACTGAAAGGATGACTAAGAAGGGTCCCTTGTAAGAAGAATTCTGTAAAAAATATCTCTTACTTTGAGATTTTTAAGCCATGTTTGCTTAGTCATGTAAAGGTAACGTGCTGCAGACCTGAAAAAATATTACACCTAATTATACTCTCTGTGCCACAGAAGTAGCAGGGATCTTGAAAATATGACTGATAAGCAGTTAGATTGTGGACTAAATGACACACATTGTTCATCAAAGGTCTAACAGGGACTACGCAATATAGGTCTGCTACTGTAAGAGAAAAATAATCGGAGACAGCGCTTAATGTTGAATTGCATCTGAAGAATGCCTAATGCCGCCAGCTGCAGAGTTTGAGTTCATGCTCAGTGGATAAGTTAATTAACCAATTTAATACATCATGATGGACGCATCAGGGAAGATAACTGCTGAGAGGAGGCTGAGGAAGAAGTGTCCAAAGGCCTGATACAAGGCTTATAAAGAAGAGCTGCAGTGCTAGATTCGGTATGTCTCGGCTCTGCCACGTGAAGCTCCAGGTGGGCTGCTTGGTCCCAGGCACACAGCCTCGTGTCTCTGACTTAACACATTACCCAGGTTAGAAATGCCCCCCTAAGCCCCTGAACCCAAGCGAGGCGCAGTAGGGCTGAATTCAGAACCGAGGAAAATAGACTGGATATAGGCAGGAACTGTGCGTGGTAACTGCTACATGAAGGAGATGCCTCAGCAAGGTGAGGTCCACGGAAGCCTGCGGATCCGGGGCAACCAGAAGCATCCTGTGAAACACAATGCCCAGGCAGCGCACAGACTCTGCCAGGCATAGTAAACAGCCTGTGAATGTAACAATCATGTAGAAAATCCTCCAACACTATCTCCAGTACATTCTGAACTTTTAGTTGTTGGAGAAAGATGCCATCAGCAACCAATATATTGTACATGGAAAACAAATAAAAAAATAAGTCTGAGGTGGCAGAACAACAGTTAAAAACTATCTTCCAGAAGTCCATGATTTCTCGGTCTTAACAACCATCATCTGATCCCATTCAAACCAGATGAAACTGAGATGCTAATATGGCCGTAAGGAAAAAAAAACTGAGATGTGACTGATTTGCAGTCACTTGTAAACAACGGATTGAATGACAACTGATAGAAGACAGATTAAGTAATGCTGCAAGTATTACCTTCAATACAGAAAATAATAAGGAAACATACAATAAAACATTCACACAGCTGATTTTTGAAGAAGAGTAAGAGGCTGCCAAAGGAGAGTGGCAAAGGCCATGTTTTGAGGAGTTAGAAATTAGCACATTTATAAACATACCCTATTGCAGAAACCAAGTATTGCAGTTACCGTGGTTTTTTTTTAGCCACAGTCAATCTTCAGCATCACAAAACTGCAGACATAAATATTCACACAGCCACAGTGTCTGAATTTCTTTCTTATTAGGGAGTAACCCTGCCTTGAACCGTGCACATTTAGCAGAGGCATATAACAACTGAACAGCACTGCAGATCAATCACAGATACAAACAAATCTTTCTTCCATGGTTCTGTAGTTTCAGGAAAAAATTAGAGTCTCCTGGGGTTACTTAATGAAAAGGCTTCCTAAACTGTTAAGTCCCTAAGAGAGAATAAGCTGTAGGCTTAAATACGCTCCAGAAAAATAATTAACAGTCCTTTAAAGATTGTTTTGTTTTCTTCTTCTCAGTTTTTGCAGCAGACTTTCTGAAGATTTCTATATTTCTAGTTAAAAGGACAAAATTCCTTGCCAGCTGAAAGATTAAATATATCTTCAAATATTTAATAATATTAAGCTTACTTTTGAAAAGCAGATATTCTTTCCAAAAAGCGGATGGCAATCTCTAACCTCATTCAAATCGATTACAAAGGGAAAGCAAGTACCTTCTAGAAGAAGCCAGGCATCACCTCTCCTTGATTAGATTAAACATGTTTTTATTAAAATCAGTGGAATATGCAATTTGTTTCTCACTTTTGAGTAAGAGTCTTAACATCCTGCAATAGAGCAGAGCAACAGACCAAAAGAGTCATGAAAACAAATGACTGCTAGTGATGAAGGGAGAACTAAAGCAGTATCAAAATCTTGAAATGCAGGAGATATTAAACACTGGAAAATTATTTTTTCAATGCTGTAGCTGAAATCAAAAATGTACTTACATAGAAACAAAGAATAAACACTGCAAGATCACAGTCATGGTCCACATCTTCTCTATTAACCTACTCAACTAAGCAGTTTGAACTGCTTCATGGTGTTGGTTTTTACAATATTGATATTCCCCTGAAACGCACAAGACATAAAAAAGGGACATGGGAGCTTTCTTATTAAAAACCAAGATGTGTAGGGAAAGCTAGGTCATTGTGTCATATCTACCATCTCCTGAGGAAAAGCCTTTCCAAAAGGCAAGCACAAAATGAAGCAAGCCCTTTTCAAATCATTAGTCTGTCCATAGCTGCAATTTGATTTGTGCAAAGCAAGCCTGTCTGAGGGCAGCAGGGATACAGCAGCTAAGAAAGTTAATGATGGGGTACAAAATCTAAGCTACGCCCCAAGCCCAGTACTACTACTGGCAGAGAGCTGAGGCCCCTCCTCACACTGTTCAGCACTTCCATAAATGAGCACAAAGGCTCTGCTCCAAGCACAGCAGAAATCTAGCCCTTCTCCACAAAGGTTCCCTCAGGTCTTGTTTATCTTACCAAAAGTTGGAACAAAATTGAAGAATATTTATTTAGTTCATCTATTGCATATTACAATAAAAAGGAGTTTCTCTCCATCAGCCTGCTCAGCAGCACCTTTCCATACTCCATACTGCTTTTGAAACAGAAGTCAGTTATTAAACCCCACTTGTCTCACCAAAAGCAAAGTAACATCACAAGACTTTTTTTTTTTAAATGTGAGCATACATGAATATCAAAGTGATCCAACCATTGGGATGCAGCTGCTACTCTGATGCCTTTATTTAATGGTACATAAAAAGGATGGATGGAAATCAGTTAATAACATCAAAACTAGCTTCAAATAAAGGCAGAAGGAACTGAAGCAGAAGGAATGATTTCACCTGCTGTCAAATGTGGCCTGTATGAATCTACTGTGTCCGCATCACCAGGTAGTACTTATATTCCCTTCCATATGCTCTAGCTCAGCTTAAAGAGTATGACGGAATCTTTACATGTACAGCTAAAATATCCAACTTAAAATCAATATAAACCTAGCAATCATATTATCCTGAGGCTTATGAATCAAGAACTAACAAAGTAGATGTAGTCTTAGAGGATTTAAGATCCACATTACTTACTGAAAGAACTCTGATTTTACTTCTTTGCATAAATGTTATTAAAATAATTGAAACCAAATTACACTCAAAAAAAAATCAATAGATAAGAAAATGCTACCATCATTCAATTATTTCTAACTTAAATTAAGAAAAAAAGGTTGCTGCCAACTTTAAAATCAAATCAAGGTCTACCCTAGCAAATAATCAAGAGTCAATTATAGAAAGTGTAAAATATACAAAATTTCTTCAAGAAATAATCTGTCTATAAATTCTAGAAAGTAACAATTAATTAACTGAACCTCCAGCTGAAGCCAGGGTGATTTAAAGTGCATTCACACAGCAGTGAAGCAGAATTATCTGATCTGCAATCTGAAGCCACTTAAGCTTCCTTCTGGGAAGGCTGCCTTTTGGTAAGTGCAAGTTCTAAGGCTCCTAGAAGTTCCAATACAGAGCCCACATGTTGAGGTTTCTGAGTCTACACTTTCAGAACTATTTCCACTTACAAAACTTCTTTTTTATTCTTTTACCAATATGTGTTTTACAGGAGCTCACAAAGACCTATATGCTTTCAAAAGCACTGACACCCTAAAGCTAAAGGTGGGATATCTCCCATCCTAATAAAATAAAAATGATAAGCATGGTATTTAGCTAAAAAATTATGCTTAAGTTTATCATAGGTTCATAAATGCATGGGCTCCAAGAGTTTTCTGGTCTCTCAGGCAGCAAGTGCTGGGGCAGTGTCACAGAGCAAAGCACCCACAGTGGTGGCACAGAGCTGTGAGGCCTCAAGATTAGTCATAAGTTGCAGTTGCCTGTTAGTATTTTTGCTTCTCCTCTCCAAGATTGCCCCAGATGAGGATTTTTGCAAAAGTGGGTTTTTTCCCCTACCAGCTTCCCTTGCTTCTTGAATTTTGTTTGTTGAGCCTCTCAAAAAGCCTCCCATTAGGTCTTTAGGCACACGGGTCAGCACACTGGCATGCACCGTGGTCAAATCCTCTCCAGATTACGCCATCAGCTCAATCAGAAAGAAATTCATCTGAGCATTTTTAAAAATTCACAAGGACTGAAAGCTTACAGCTCTTAAAATTTTCTAAATTATCTTTGGATATAATTCAGGATTAGCATAGTTGCATGAATAAATATTTTCAAGTTACTTTCTCCTAATATATGGAAAGCATAATTTTTTTAAAGACACCCTTAACAACAAATAATCACTCAAATCATCTCTAGCTCATGAAAAACACTACAAGTAAACATGAAAACTTGTGGCAGTTTAGCAGGAGCATTCCATTTTAGAACACAAGTTTTCACCTCAAAAAAAAAAAAAACTTACAATCTGAAGTTTCATTTTGGCAGTTCAGCTCAAAATAATGTAAACTAAACCTCAGTAAGAATATGAAATCTTTTCCTTTGAATCTTTCCATTTCCCTAAGGAGCATTAGGGGACAATTGCATTTGCTCTTGAACGATAGAGGAAAGCCCTGCCTTTGCTTCAGATGGTTATTTCAGAACAAAAACAAGTCAGTGATTTTAAGCAAACTGCAGATACGAATTTATGGACATGAGGATAACAGCAACAATATACCATTATGAAAGTGAGTTACATGCTCAGGTTTATTGTTCCTCATCCCAGAGTAATTTAAAAGTAAATCAATAATGATAAGTGATCCCCAACTGCCAATTAACAATGCATCATATATGTCTTTTAAGCACTGTAATAAAGATGATTCAGGGAAGGGATATTGAGAGTGAATAAGCTAGTAGCTCAAAGATCATTTTGAGATGGATATCCACTTGCGAAGGATATTTCTGAAATTTAATACAACTACCATGGAAACATGAAAAACTGCAGGTAAGGGAAAAGGATAAAGAGTTTTTGATAAAGGAACTGTCACAGAAATCTCTTCCTTTCAAATGAAGAAAGTGCTCTCTCTTTTTTAATGGCTCAAGGAGATCATATTTGTAAACGCAGTCCAGAAAGAAACGTACGCAGTTTAATGATCCCCCAGTCAGGGTCAGGCTCTTTTAGGGCCTGATCCTGCTTCTCCTCCCAAGAAGGGAAGCAGAAAGGGGGAGTGAGGCACAGAGTGACAACATGTAGTGCTGGAGCTGGTGAGCAGTGAAAAGCTCCAAGGCCCAGCGATGTAGGGCTGCCCTCAGTCACCGCAAACCAAAAGAGCTGGACTGCGACTTGGCATCATCACCCATAACTAATAGTTTTAAAGCACATTGGGGCTTGGCCAGGCCTTTAAGCTTGACCAAGATGGGTGGTTTAAACGCAGCCAATTTTCTTCAGGGCTTTGGATTCCCTTCAGAGCCCAGCTGGCTATTTCCTTACATTTGATATTCAAACTGTTAAATTCAAGTAACAAATAAGACTTTAGTTATTTTTTAAATCAAAATCCCATAATTAATCCAGCATTCTTTTAAGTAACAGTTCATCACTTAGAAGACTTCTGATCTACATTCAGCTCCAGCCCAGCCCCATCTTTCTTTTTGACCTTACCAGGATTTATCACACTCTTCCAGACCCTTTACAAGCACTCCAGGCACCAAAGCATAGGCCATGAGAAGAGATTCTCTCCCTTCTCCTAGTTCCCACTGCTCCCTACTGCAGGAGGGAGAAGGAGAAAAAAAAACTAAACCAAGAAAAAAAAACTAGACTAAGAAAAAAAACCCATAACTAACCCACAACCAGTTTAACTGTGCCAATGACAGAGGACAAAAATGATCCATGGAGTTGCTTTTACCATGGCTGCTGTTCAGAGGAAGCAGGAGCTGCTGTGTCTGTGAATGATGCATCAGGCATCCTGAGAACAGGCATCCAAGGCTCCCAAGAGGATAAACCCTGCATTTCTGGTCTTTGGCTGTGTCTTCAGTTGCTCCAAGGTACCACAACCAAACTACTGTCAGGCAGCAGAAGAACTCTGGCATGAAGAAGTCCATAAAATTTCACTGTATAAATTTTTTAAGGGGAGGCTGTGGGGTGAGGATGTAGGGTGAATCTTAGTTCAGATTGAGCAAATGTTGCAGAATCCTTCTGAAGCTGGTGCAGGAAGAAAAAAGAATGAGATTTATAATCCAGTGCAGCAAGACATCATTGTTTCAGCCATAAAATGAGTAAATTTGAATCTGAGCTGGAGAAAAGATAACATTATATGTTTATATTTACCACAATTAAATAAAGCCTTTAATATTACCCATTCCAAGGCCTCAGTGAACACTGCTGAGGGCCTTTAAGAAAAATCATATTATGCCATGGAGAGCAGAACAGTGATCATATCCTCAAGCTAATAAAATACAAACATTAGCTATGCATAATAACATAAATTAACTTATATATATACATATACATGTATATCCAACAGGCTTATTCTTAACTACCTGACATTTCCATTCCTGATGATGTAAACTAGTATGCCATTCTCTCCTGCATGTGGTCAGAGTGCTTTTCCTGCACCATTCTAACATTATAACATTTTAGATTTATGGAAAGGAGAGGACAAAGAGTGAAAGAAAAGGGCAGTGACTCCACTCAAAATGAATCTCAGCTAACATTCTCCCAGCACTACTAAACTGAATTAAATTGGTTTACCTAAAACAAGCAGACATCGGTGACATTTTAGGCCAGGGAATTAGATTTCAAAGTAACCATGAGAGCATTTATTAAATTCATGAAATGTTAATCTCCTAATAGTAATATATAACCTAATTTCATTTGTATGAATTAGCCATGAATCACAATGGTAATAGAAGCACTAAATCAGGCCGAGGCTATGTTCTGTAGCACTGGGTAATTTCTTTATTATTTTTCTTGTTCTGCAAAAGTAGCTTAAACATGCAAATGAGACCACAGTCAAGTACTTGAAAATCTTCCCTGTGCACTGTTGGTGAAGAAGCTCAAATAAGTCTTGTTTAAAGCTCCACAGCCATGATAAAGGACTATACCTCAGACGTGGAGAAATTCCCTCCGAAGCAGAAATTACACCAATCTGAAAGGAAGGTAATCTTAAGTGCTTCAAGACAGTTTATAAATGTTTACTCAAGAACTACCTTATTAAGCAAACTCATGTTCCAACTTTATCCTTGTGATGCATTCATAGAAAAGGCAACAAGATGTTATAGGAAGTAAACATATAATGCAGAAGTCTAAAACAAGTCAGTGTTGCTAAAAGTACCTTGAACAAGACATAGTACAGTAAGAAAAGTAAGACCTTGACTGTTCTGCTGAAATTAGTAGACACTGTGTAGTTAAAGCCTTGTGGATCCCTTTGCAAATACACCTATTACATTATTTTACAGCAGCCTGCAGGAGCAAGAATTAGCCACCAAGTCTTCAAAGTAACTGAACCCAGAGCAGAAACGCTACTGTTTAACATAAAGGTCTGACAAAGGCAACAAAGACAGGCATACCAACTCGCCCTTCCAGTACTAGGAGGAAAACTGTCCCCAGTTAGCACATAATCCAGGCAGAGAGGCTGAACCTGAAGCATGCTTTGGGAACATTCCTTGAACTGAGGGGACCACACTGCTCCTGTGGCAGGGACAGATTGAACAGTGATGGCCCCAACAGGCTCATTGCAAAAGGGGTTCTCTGAGCATGGCCAGAATGAAGAAAGCAAGGGAGTGAAAGTGGTACCGCTGTCATTTTGCAAGACAGATACAAACCCTACTTACAGGCTATTTATCAAATTATATGTAAAGTTATAAATGTTGCTTTTCTGGGTTAAGTAAAGACAGCTTATCCAACTAAGTAAAGACCAGTAATTGTTGTCTTTTGGCAGGATGGATGACACATCATGATTCTGAGTCCACTGTTGCCCCTACATACAATCAACACCCTCCTAGGTCTAACTTTATAAAAATAGATAATTGACTTGTAGCAGCCAAACATCCACAGTGACATCACTCTTCATTCAATAGATAAAAAGGATAAGTTTATGTATAATTTATTAGTTCATACACTTACAATTCATTCATTTATATCTTAAACCAGTTCAAGTTTGACTAGTAAGGGTGTACAGTGTCCACTGAAGTGAAAAGTGCATGATTTGATAGACAAGTGACCTTTTCCTGTCAGGAGCTGCAGAGTCCATCTAATAATGCACAGTTTCCTTGACACCACTTCCCATGTGCTCCTAAAGGAAATACTATAAATTTAATATTAGTGGCCTTTGTCAATTTTTGCACTTTATCTTTAAGATGTTGATATTTCTTTTCTTTATCTGTCACTATATTTTCCAAATATCACAAAATCACAGAATATACTGAGTTGAAAGGACCCATCAGGATCCTCAAGTCCAACTGCTGTCCCTGTGCAGGACACTCCAAGAATCACACCATGCTCCTGAAAGCATAGTCCAAACACTTCTTGAACTCAGACAGGCTTGGTGCTGTGATCACTTCCCTGGGGAACCTGTTCCAGTGCTCAACCACCCTCTGGGTGAAAAACCTTTTTCTGATATCTAACCTAAACCTTCCCTGACTCAGTTTCATGCTGTTTTCTCAAGTCCTACCACTGGTTAGGAGAGTGAAGAGATCCATACCTGCCCCTCCACTTCCCCTTGTGAGGATATTGAAGATCACGATGAGGTCTCCCCTCATTTGTCTCTTCTCCAGGCTGAATATTTACTCTCGTATTTAATTGTGATGACTACTACAAAAGTATGATTTCCCTTAACAAATACTAGATGTTGTTTATATACTTCATTTTATTAATCTTTTAACACTGCTTCCTGGAATACTACTTTTTTTTTTTTTAGCTTCATTCATCAAAATGTCACATAGTTGGTTATGTATCTTAATCCCAGCATCTTGTACCACAGGGTAATATGCAATAATATGTGCACAGGTCTCCTTCTCCACCTAGCAGTATCCACATGATTTAGTTTGAGTCTCTTGACTGCCTTTAGCCAGAATTCTTTGGTTGGGTAGACATGAACTCTCAGCTGTTCCACTGTAATGAAGGTTCTGTGGGGAATGCCTCTGTAATGTTCAATCCAGCTGTTACTGATATTACCCTTCTCAAAACTGAAAATTCCACAGCCCTAGGATACTAGCTAGGTTCAAATTATGAATTCTTGTTTTCACCAGCTACAGGGTCTCAGAAAAATTACCTTTGGAGTGGATATCTCCCATTCTGAGTCTAGTTCCTCACCACATAATTTCTCTGATATACCATGACTGCTTTTGGGTCCCATATAGATGGAATTTTATCTTTATCACCCTCTGCTGCAGTTCACAATCTTTCAAAACTCCTCCTCAATGCCATCCTGCTCAATGACTGCTCTTTTTGTCTCATCTAAAGACTGAAATTCAGTGCAGTCTTCAAGTCTGTATACTAGACTAGAGAGTCTAGTAATACCTAAACATCCATCTCTCATGCTGGACTATGACACGACAGGTACTTGCCAACAGAGGTAAACCTTTCTTGACCACAGCTAAAATTACCAAGTCAGGGATTTCCAGGTACATAGTTTTTACATCCGCTTAGTCTGCCAGATAAAGCAATTGCAGAATAGTATATCCTTTCAAGGTGTCAACTTTATGAAATCTCTTAAATGGAGTCTTTACAAACTGTTCTAACCACCCCTTTAATTTTCCAGTAGTTCTGGTTTTGATTTTCCAGTCCATGGGGTCAATGTATAGTCCCAGCTACTTTTCAGGACTACTAGGTTCAATCTTGTTGAGGGGGGTGCTGTTAACTGCCCATGTAGGACAGTAATTGATCATATGATTCTTTGGTTGGCTTGATGTCAAAGCCATGGAACTTGTCTTCTTGTGTCTTCAGGCCTGTTAGTTCACAGAAGACAATTTCAGTATTTTTTCTGGATTCTTTCCCATGGTCCACTCAAACTAAACAAGTTGTCTGCAAAGACCATAATTATTGTATTTTTCAAGCTTTCAGTGTTGGAACCAACATCCTTCCTCCTCCAACTTACTCAGTAGGGGATCCACAGATAAAAATTGGAAACATTTTATCACTCATGACCCAGTCTGAATTCCAATACATCTGACTGTTCATTCTTCAGGTCAATATAAGTACTGATGTTATCACATAACTTCAGAATTGGGGGCAATGATGTGATTGACCACGTCCTTCTGTTCAATAGCTCTAACAATGTGAGAGTGGCTCTCAATGCCAAAGTTTTCTGCCAGGTCAACAAAATCTACTCCCAGGGGTTGACATCCCTTCTTGGTGTTTCAAACTAAGAGTTGTTGTAGTTTCAAGTTTTCCACATGTCCTGGTGATCTCATAAATCCCCACTTAGTTTACTGTATCGGGGTTAATTATGCTGATACTTTTGATCTGTGTTTGGCTCAGCCACCTGTAAAAGTTTTGTTCTTTCCCTGCCAAGTTATGAGAAAACAAGCACTGATAAAATGGGAACTTCGTCCTTGAAGAGAGTTCTTGTATAAACTATATTTAATTGCTGTTTTATGATTGGCTGATGGTCCTCCAAGGTCGCTTGAAGGAGAAATTGAAGACTAGGGATATGAAGTAAACCCCTGGAGTCATTTGGAAAAGAGCCCCCAGGTGCAGTGTGCAGGCACAGGGAAAGCCAGGCATGCGCAGAAGAGATATTATTTGTGTAATGGGGCGTGGGACTGAGGGCCTCTGGCTGGGCAGTGATGGTCACACCTGAGTTGGTTGAGATCACTCAGTTAATTGTATAAAAGCAGATAGCTCTTTCTTGGAGGGTAGCAAGCTTTGCATCAAGGACAATGTTGCCTTTTGGCAGGGACGCCTACCAATTTGTAACTAACTCTCCGGGAATGCAGCTTCAGCTGTGGGTAATTCTAGGCATTCTGGGTCAGTAAATTAACTTTATATAAGATAGCTTTATAAGCAACAGCTGGGTGACTGGGGAAGTCGTACTGAGGGCTTATTTCTCTTCTCCTTCCTCTCTTTTGGGTTTGTTCATTTTATTAGCCACCTCTTGGTAATAAATACGAGTTTTGTTGAGCTTATAATGATGTCATGGTTTTCAGATCCCGTGTGTTCTGAACTCTCCCTGATACAATTACTAAAGAGCCCAGGAACCTACTCAGAGGATTCAGTGCTCAACTATACATTCATTAAAAAGGATGTTTTACTTTATTAATACACTGGAGCCCAAACTTCCTTCAGGAGTTTGGACACTTGGCATATTTTCAAATCAGATATATCTGCCCTACCTCAATTTCTTCTGGTCATATCCAGTAGAGCATTCAGAAATATTCTTAGCTTTAAGCACAGTTGTAAAGTGCAGTTGCTAAATTAGGAGTCCTGACTTTACATGAATTTCCACATGAACCTTCTGCAAATGTTAGTAAGGCATAAGCTATTTTTGAAATGTATATCAAGGAAGTTACAGTTAAGGAAAAAGAAGAAAACATTTGTTTTTACTTTTACCTAACATACCCTTTTTTGCACAGAAATATAAGGTGTTTGTATTTTAACAGCTTTTAAGGACATTCTCCATTCTTTGAGTTATTGACAAAAATGTTGTTTGCTGCATCCATCTAGTGTATCCTTTAGATAATATAGTTCTTAAGGTAGAGTTTAAAAAAATTGCTTGCTTTGTTGAGTTATCAGATTCAACTAGCCCCTTCAAAAAAGCAATCGATACCCCACCTGATTTAAGAAAGTTACTATGCAATGCTTTTATATAATGGCAGCAATCCATTTAGCTTTGGAAATCCAGCCCTGTCTCCATTGGTGCCATGCTCCAGCTCCCGAATTACATGTCTCTGAGTAAAGACAAGGAAGGAGGGAGGAAGGAAGAGAAGGAAAGAGTACAAGATGTACCTAAAAGAACTACTTTGGAGTAGCCTTCTAAAAATCCATTGAATATTTCTGATGGATACAGTGGTTCTTGCCCCACTCACTTACAAGGGTACATCTGTAGACAGCAGACATTCACTTTCTCTGCCAATACTCAAAGTGACAATAGACACATCCAGTCAGGAAGCCGTGTAACTCCTTGGCACACAATCTGAGCACAAACAAACAAATCAGGCTGAAGATGGGCATAAAAAAGCAGAAGTATCCAAAATTACTGAAGATTTTGTCCTCAGTCCTGGAGTAGGATATCATAGAATCATAGAATCAACTGGGTTGGAAGGGACCTCCGAGATCATCAAGTCCAACCCTTGATCCACTACCACCGTGGTTACCAGACCATGGCACTAAGTGTCAGATCCAGTCTCATCTTAAAAACCTCCTCGAATCCACCACTTCCCTGGGCAACCCATTCCAGTGCCTGATTACCTTCTCTGTAAAGAATTTCTTCCTAATATCCAACCTAAAACTCCCCTGGCACAACTTAAGATTGTGCCCTCTTGTCTTGCTGATAGTTGCCTGGGAGAAGAGACCAACCCCCACCTGGCTACAACCTCCTTTCAGGGAGTTGTAGAGAGTGAGGAGGTCTCCTCTGAGCCTCCTCTTCTCCAGGCTGAACAACCCCAGCTCCCTCAGCCTCTCCTCATAGGACTTGTGCTCCAGTCCCTTCACCAGCCTTGTTGCTCTTCTCTGGACCTGCTCCAGCACCTCAATATCCTTCCTGAACTGAGGGGCCCAGAACTGGACACAGTACTCCAGGTGTGGCTTCACCTGTGCTGAGTACAGGGGAAGAATCACTTCCCTGGTCCTGCTGACCACACTGTTCCTGATCCAGGCCAGGATGTCACTGGCCTTCTTGGCCACCTGGGCACACTGCTGGCTCATGTTCAGCTTCCTGTCAATCCAGACTCCCAGGTCCCTTTCTGCCTGGCTGCTCTCCAGCCACTCTGTCCCCAGCCTGTAGCGCTGTATGGGGTAGTTGTGGCCAAATGATATGAATCATTACTTGTTAGCATGGGGCCCCATACTAAAGAGCACTTGTTTGACTAGTTAATTTTGGAACTATCATTGTGATTTGAGATCTAAAAAGAATGTACATAAACAAAACTTGCAATAAAATAGTGGTACAGTTCCTGATTATGTGTGAGCAACAAGTGGAAGAACATTGACAGACATAACTGAGCAGTCTGTTACTCAAAGAGAGCATGCTGTTGTAATAAAACTTCTCTAACTTTAGTAGAGAGAATGCCAAAGTTTTGCAACATTGCTTTAATATTACTGCCTGTCCATTTAGGTGATAGGCATTTATGCAATCTGCCTACTGAAATACAAAAGATTATCTGAATTAATCTGTATGAAGAAAAGGTGACTGCATTTGAGCAGGCTGATGCTGATTTTTTTTACAGAAGTTATATAGCAAATGAAATTTTGAAGTCATTAAAATGCAAAATATTAGTATCCTGTACTCCATGGCTTTGAAGGAATTTTGAAAAACAGAAGTCAAAGATATGCCCTTTACTCAACTGTAAATATGGTGGTCATTTGCATAAAGACAGAAATCCAGCCAACAGTTCCAAATAACATTACAAGGAAAGCTGAAAAGCAAAAATAAGTGACTGATGCAATGAAGTTTTTCAAAATATTTTCAGATTTTTCTTCATTCAGAAATTCATTTGAGAATCCATACAAGATTAAATGACAATATTTAATGGTCTTTGGGTTAAAATCCCAATTACAGTAATCAGGAATATGTTTACGTTGTTAAAATCAACCAATATGTGAGAAAGATGCATCATCACTAGGCTGCGTGATATGGTATTTGTACAGAGAACTTACAGACTGGTCAGTTCAGCGCTGTCTCTGAATGAAAAGCTCTGACTGTCTATCACAGTGCCAGAGCTTGGCAGGGGACAGTATCAGGCACAAGTTGAGAGGCAGTAACTTCTTAAGCCATGTCACAAGAGCACACTGGATTGTGTTCTGAAGTCTAAAATATTTAAGCATCTAAGGTACTATATTAATTGATTATTACTGTTTAAAAATCATTATTAAAAATGAGACTGATATAACACTGGCAAAGGCGACTTACAAAGCAGAAAGGTAGAGAGAGGAAAGAAATCTTAGAGGAAAGAACTGTGAGGGGGGAAAAAACAAATTAGAGAAACAGCTAATTTTGCCTACAGTGGTGGCAGGGCAGAGAATGCCTAAATGGAACTTGAAGAAGAAAGGATACCATGCCAAGGATACCAGTACCAAGGGAACTCTTCAAGGAAACATGCTACTACTGCAGCCTAGTAATGAGTAAGCACTCATTTTTTCACAAAGTTCTTAAAAAGAAATAAAATTCATATACATAATTGTTTGCTTGCATTTTCTAGAGAAAGCTCACTACTCTGCAGAATGGAGTACTGCAGAAATATATTCTTCAGTATTCCACCCACCAGTATATACATTTCAACGACAATAACCTCCCTTCAGGATATATATGTCTACCCACTCTGAGAATATAAAATATTTTCCTATGGCCCATGAATATCAATACATATATCACACTGCATCTGTGCACATTTCAGACTGGCAGTTGAACACTACATATTTGTTAAAAAGGCAAATATCTCAATGATAGGCACATGTGAATAATAATGCCCATCCTTAGTGGTGGAGATACTGAATTGCAAAAGGCAAATGCTAACATACGAATAGAGCATAAAGGAGAAGCTGACAGACTACATCATGGGGTTTTATTTCCTAAGGCATGTCTTGGAGGGATACGTAATACAGCAACCTTGAGTCAAAGCTAAAGCTTTATCTTCTGGGACTTGAAATAATGATCGTTTGGATTAGTTTCTTTCTACGGAACAACATAACTGTTTTAAAACCAGGAGCAAATGTAAGTGAAAACCCCTACTTATTCATGTCTAGCTATTCTTGACAACATATCAAGATTCTCCCAAATCTTCTTTCCTTATTGTCAACTTTAAATACCAGACCTCCCACTGATCTGCTGCAGGAAACTATATGTTGTCTTCTTTTAAAATTGCATACTGCCCTTCCTTCTGTTTTCTCAAGGTTATTTCTAAAATAACTCCAAAAAGCCTTGATGTTTCCAAAATTTCTTGGAGTTATATATTTCTCACAATGTTCTTTTGTCCTTCGATAATGCCTCTAGCATAGCCATTTATCTTCTAATACGATACCCCACCAGCATTTCTTCAATAACTAGTCTCTTAAGAAATTTCCAGGTTTGCAGCTGGTGACCACGAATGTGTATAATTCCACATTTACTTTTTTATAACAAGAGATTCAGCTTTTCTCAAGTAAAATTCCTTTTAAAAAAGCATTAGTCTCATTTCTAACCAGGAGATCCTTGCCAGTGTTCTCCTTGGCAGTGTGGAGGATGTTTAAATTCCTCACATTTTAAACAATAACAGTATTCTTTGCATGGAATTGGGAATTGTAGCTATTGTGTCATGATGTTAAATGTGTTCGTCTCAAAAACCTCCATGCTGTCAAATCTCTCTAGACACTAGTTGTCTAGTGCTATAAATGAACAAATATGAAGAAAAAATAAAATATCAAAAATATGTTAAGAAGTCATTTCTGACTGGTCTTCAGAGACATAAATTCCCATTGAACTTGATTCTAATAAATCTCTCAGTGAGTGTACCACAAATAGATATTCCTGTATTGCAAAGGTGAATGATTCGAACTAACAAAAATATTTTTACATTATCAGACTAACCTGTCCTGCCAAATACTTTGGAACTCAGTTCAACAATAGGCTTTCATTGGATTTTTCTCCATATTTAATAATATTACAGGCACAAGAAACCTGCAATCCTGATGTTCAGGTTCTAGACTTTGTTCATATCGTAAGTGCAATCTTAGACATTGGTGGAATTCTGTTTGTCCAAAATCTGGCATTTGGAATAATATTTTGATAATCCTAACACTAAGTTGTTACACATAAAACACTGAAGCAAATTAAAATATCTTTGTTTCACCCATCCTATGGGTTTAAGCAGTTTCGTGACAAAGAGGAACAGAATTTACAAGGGTAAGGGAAAAGGCACCGCTTTCTCATATCACTTTTTCCACAGTTACACATTTAGACGTCCTTTAAGAGTCTGAAATAAACCAAAATCCAATCATTGTCCTCAAGAACTGAATGTGACATGTTCATTTTCTGTCATCTGCATCACCAAATTTACTACATATCCATTTACGGTCCTTTAGTAAAATAACTAAACTGATAATGAAGAAGGGAAAGTGTTTTCCCTAAGAAGATAGCAAAAGTTTTCCCTCTCTTCTTAAAGCAGAAGACAGCATCCTTCAAGAACCTTAGGCAAGATACTGATTAATTCTCCATGCTTGGTACCTTAACTACTTCAAACTACTAGTACCAGCCACTTGAGACTACAAATATTATCTTGAACAGCAGTTCTTTACACTATTTTTGTATTCTATTTAACAACCATAGTCCAACATAATGCCTATGTTTCTTATTCAAAAAAAACCCAAGATCAAACTACGTTGTAGTTTGGCAGAAGATATTTTCAAACACTATGCATTCAAATGTAGATAAAATTATATGAAAGTAAACCAGCAGAATTACTACATATCTAATGTATGATTATCAGTTCACATTAAATGAGTATGTAGTAGTCATGAAAAAGTGAAATTATTCCATATGTAAAAGATATTTGTCTTTTTATGTAAGAGGACAGCAATGTTTATTTTTTTCAGTTGATTTCCTTTGATAATTACCTACATCTTCCAGGCGTGCAAACAAGAAACAACATAAATCAGCTGTGGCAACACAAATCAGCTGTGATTACATCAGTTAGAAGCGTGACTATCTGGAGTGAATTTGGGTAGTGAAAATGATCAGTTTTTTCTCCACAAGTGATAGACACTTGTGACAGACAAACTCTGCCCAGACCTGTGAGAGAGTAAAATGAAGGTCTTGACCTCTCATCTTTGAATATACAGCACTTTTTGAAAGATTACTAGTCTTGCCCTTCACTTTGTGGCCCATTGTAACTATGTTCTGACTAAATTTACTACCCTGTTTTACAACTGTAAATCTCACTACATTTTCCAGAGGCAGGGACATGTTACACTGCATACTGGTGGAGGTAGGAGTATTATATCGATCTGGTCTCACTCAAAGGCTCTTCTGTCCCCAAAGGAGGAGTTATGTGCATTATTGCAGGAAAAGAGGAATGCAGAAGTAAGCAAGCAACTTCTCCAATCCCTGTCAAAAGATTAAGTTCTGAGAAAAGAAAGGTGCAAAACTGATCCCTTTTGATGCCCTCAGTGATGGAACCCACAGCCAGGTGTACACATCCTTACAATACAGTGTTTTGTAGCCCTTGCTAAGAATTCCTTTCATTATGAAAAAGGTACAGCAGAAAAGATCAATCTGTCTCAATTACAAGACTGCTTGGCCATCAGAAATACAGGCTTTCTAGGAGTGATGTAAAGATAAATGTTTTCACATGTGCAGGCACATGTAACAACACTTTTAAAGAATTATGATGCTCACAGCAGATTAATTTCCAGTGGGTATTTCTAAAGAAAATATCTGACTTCAAAGACTTAAAATGAGTTCTTATATATCATTAATAAGACTTCATCCATTTCCTGACAGTCAAAGGTTGTAAAAGATTAATAAATCAAGCTTTTTTATTTTAGAAGGAATCTCTGCCATCTCATCAAGTAAGATTAAAGATAGTAGTGATATTTGAATTGAAATGCAGGTTCACTTTATCATGCAGTTCCTCACACCTCTTTGCAATTCATGAGACCTCAAATAATGATACTTCATAATAGTAAAGAACACTTAAAATTAAGAGAAACTTCTAAGTATCAGAAGGTGTGGAAACATCAAACAAGATACTTTCATCAAGACCAGTGAAATCTGTAAGCTACAGTTACAGATATTTGAAGGAGAATTTAAAATCACATATGGAAAATTTAAATGAGAGATTGATGAATGCAAGAAAAGTTGTCTTGGTTGTTTCAGTAAACTCTTGTTCCTTCAAACAGCCTGAGATATTCCACACTCATATCTTGGAAGGAAGAAAATACTTTCTTCATTTCTGAATTGCAAAATATGTAAGTCAAGTTGTGGGTAAAATCCCTCTCTCTAAATTTAGAAAGATGGCATAAACTTAGGGAACAGAGAAACAAGGAAGAATTTATTCAACACGTTGGGTCTTTCTCGCACCAAGTTTCTGGGGAAAGAGACACCTTCGGTTTAAATTCCATCCATTTTATAGTTTCACAAAATCCCACCCTTTTCAGATAAGTTTTAATTTATTCATTTTTACCTAAAAAGTTTTCTTTTCTCTGAAAAGGGGCTTTCCCTTTATCCCAATTGGCTGCAAGCCATCCCCTGTCAAAGGTGATGGATCTTCCTTTGTTCTTAGCCCACAGAGAAGAAGAACCTCGTGTACAAAATAGCCCTAAATGATTTAATTTTAAGAATTTTCTCATTTCCCTTATCCCGCCGAAAGAGACCCTGATACCCAAGTTCAGGTCTTGGAACTCAGATATCTTACAACTTCACAATATGCCTATTTATATAAAAACCCCATATTTTTGTTTCTCATAAAGTCACACTAACAGCTGTATGTATCAAAGGAACTAAACATTTCTTACCATAACAGGAAGGCCTCTAAGAGAACTTTCTCTTTTGCTTAGAATGACGAGTAGAATAGCATCTCAAATGTAATTTTTCTGTATACGCTCTACTATCAGCCCCAAACCCCTACCCCAATGAGAGTTTTCACAGGAGCTTTTCACTGTAACCCAGTGTATCAATGATTTCACTTTGGGAAAAAACATGCAGTTAGTGTTAAAATTTCTATTCAATAGGCTCATGAGTTCAGCTTTTATTTTTATACTGAGTAAGAGTTCTGAAGAAACGGTATCATGAGCACAATTTTTGCTTACTTTGTGCACTGGAAAATCCCCTTTTTACATTACAAAGATGCCTTAGCAAACGAACAGTGCTACTGCAGGCACTGGCAAAACATTTGCTCAGTATTTCCTATTATAAACCCCTGTTTTCAGTTGCTGATGGCTTTCACCACTCAGGATAAAGTTCTCTACCTTATCTTCCTCAACATGAGTGTTTTCAAGAAGTTTTAGACCAGACCTAAAACTTAGAAGAAGATACTACTGTTTTTCAGTTGAAACAAAAAAAGTGGAACTCTTTTCCACTGCTTGAAGCTCAAAGTGAGTCTTATCTCCACCCATGTTGCCCATGGTGAAAAGGAATACAGTTGAAACCCATTGTTACCTGTATCCATTAACATAAGTGATCATTAAGTGGTTTTAGCTTCCTTTAGTTAGCCAGAAGATCCCTAAAGCTGACAACACCTGAATACCGAAAGAACTACTTTCTGAGTGTTATGCTCCCCTTTCAGGGACTGCTTCAGGAATATATCTGTGAAGGGTCTGGAAAAGACAAAACATTAAGTCTCAGTAAAGTAGGCGACTTTTGAGAATACAGAATTTGCACGTTCCTACGGATAGGGGAGAAGGTCCAATTATGGCTGCAATTTTGTTCTTTTGGAGCACTGGAAATCATTCACATGTAACTTAATTTGACCCTTACCCACTGACAAACACAGTAAATCCCCTTAATTAGCAAAGCAATTGGAGATTGGCAGTTAAGTCATTCCCTTCACTTCTGAGCTTCAGGACTTCTCCATGGGAAGCTAGGAAAATTCAGTGTCAGATGTGTGCTCCTAAATTTGTTATCAGATCTTCACTTTTTTGCTTACTAAAATAATACCTTTTACCCTGAAGTTTGTTGATTAATGACAGAAAAACCAGATAAAATTGAGAAACAGAGGTACTATTGCTCAGCTTTTCAGAGGCACCATGAAACTGGGCTGCATGAATTAGGAGATTTCTTCCACTAAACTGCAAGCATCTCTTTCAGGGCTACTATCAGTAAGTGGCAGTTTTGAAAATGTCTTTTGTGCCAAACACAGATCCTCTGAAAGGGAGTGGGAAAGCAAGATATGTCTCTGCATTATTACCAGATAAAATAGTGACAAATGCTGTAGAAAAGGTCAGAGGAAATGAATATTTCTGTCTTCAGAGCTGGGTTTGAATAGGATGTTACCTAACAAGGCGTTAAAGACCAGCACTGCATACTGAACACTGAGGCAGTAAAACAAAATCAAATCGCTGCCCATTAAAGATAGGATATCTCTCACCGAAATTTAACTGTATAAAAAGCCCACTCTAGTGTAGTCATGTAGACTTTTCTCACTGAAAAGATGCAGACCTCTCCAGGGGCAATTCATATGATCCCAAAATAGAATTCTGAGATGAGCAGGAAGAATAACCATCTCCTCCTATTTCTCCTTTGACTCAAGAAGATAATTAGACATCTGGCTTAAGCCACGTGTTTAATTGGTAGGCAGCTAAACCGAGGTGAAATTAATCTGTCCTTAATAAGCACCATCTCTCCTGTGTCTTAAAGGATTAAAAAAACTCTAAATCAAACAAAAACCCCACAGTATATAATCTTGTAATTTCAGGTTATTTTGTGATGTGTGTGCAAAAGGTACTTCTAATGCATAGTTTAATTCTGAACATTTTCCAATTTTTAAAGACCAATTTTGCAGATCCTACTGTGGGTCTTCTTATACTGTGTGCAAGTGCGTTTGCATGCAATTTAATTGGAAATATAAAAACAACCCGGTGTTTAAGACCACGTGAATCCTCCAGTCAAGGTAAGATTCTGTGAATTATCTTCTAAAAGCCTATAAGGGTTTCAGTTCAATCTGAATTAATTATGGAAGATGTGAAAAACTAAACAGTACCAAAAATTATTTGCATCATTTGTTTGTTTGCAAAAAAGTTCTCTAATAAAAAGGAAATTAGAAGAAAGGCTCCAAAAATACTTTCAGACCTATTTTCATACTTTTTATGTGTTTCACCAACTCTGATTTCCTCACACATTCCATATGCTAGAAGAGAATCTTACTATACGCATATTTCATTTTCCTTCCAACTTCTTCCCTGCTACACTAAGAGATTTTCATTTTCTTGTTACCAAATTCTATCATGGTAAATATTGCAGATTCCCAGAAGGAAAACCCAGTACCTGATAGATCCTCCCCATAGGCTCCGCTATATGGAAGCAGTAGTCTGTTGGATCCCAAAATATAATATCTGCAGAGAGATATTTGAATGGTCTTTGCAAAAAGCCGTGGGCTGCGAAAGCTGGGGAAAGAACCTCAGTTTAAGAAGTAAATGAGTTATTATTGGTGTGGAGTGCCCTGCCCAAGCCAGAGAGTCCTCATCTTGATCCCATCAAAGCTGTGCAGAAGACCTATTGTGCTTTATCTCTCCCTTTGTGTTCCTTGAATCCTTGCATTCTATACACCCGAATACCTTTTTTCCCCCTGTAATTCCCCCAAGATGAGTTTTCCCCTATGATGTATGTGTTAAGACCCCAAATTTGTTAACCTGGGTTTTCCCTTGAAATCACCTAATTGTAATAATTGTATAGTTACAACCCCTTGTTGAATATGTAGACCCTAAAGCCTTTAAATATGAACTTGTAAGTCCAATAAACAATTCCAGTTTCTTGCCCCCAAGCTGGGATCGTCTTAGCTTTATTGACCTCCACAGTAGTCATTCTTGCTTTTGCTCAAAGAATGTTCATTTGATTAGTACAAACTAGAACAGACATTGTAAGCTGGGATGAGAATATTTCCTCACAATACTTTAGAATTGATTTATAAAACAGGAGGAGATTCAAGTTCATTAAAGGCTCTGCTCTGAATGGCCATTTCTAATCACTGGGAGAACGAGAAAAGCAGAATTACTCCTTAGTTTTCCACATGTCCATGTTTTCCTTAAGAAAGAGGATGTCAGTGCGCTACAATAAAACATGTTTCTCAGGCAAGTAAGATGATTCATCTATCCTCACCTCAGATATTTCAGTTTGCCAAAGAAAACTAAAAAAAGTCATTCAATATTGTATCAAAATAAAAGTAGATTTTGAGTCAGCAGTTTGGCCAAGAAAAATTATACTCCAGGTAGGGTTATGTTACACAATGTCTGCTCCTAACCACAAAGAAATAATTGAAGCAAACCTCTAGAAAAGGCAACATCTCTATCACCTTTCTGAGAAAACACGACTGCTTTGTAATACAGGCAAATCAACCATTTTCAGCAGCACCTGAATCACACTGACCTGGCACAACAGGTACTGCTCCAGGGAGCAGACTCACACACAGCTGCCCCGCCGGCATTCCACGCGCAACTTCTGCTTTACGCGGTAGCCGACCCACTCAGAGGCAAACAGAGATACTCCAGGAGAAAAGGAGTTTGTCTGAAAAACCAACCTGAGATGCTCCTCTTAGGTTTACCCATCAGTACCAGGAGCAGCTGGAAGAAGTGGTTAACCTGCATTACCCTTCTCCAGCTTGGAATGTGACTGCAAAGTTGTCTTACTGCCCTCCATTTCCTCAGAAGAAACCTCCTCAAACAGCCAAAAGTCTGAGTTATTCAGCTGCCAACATTAAGCAGATAACAAAGCTTTCCTTTCAAGAGGGGAAGGAAGTTGCTCAGATCCTCCTTCTCAGTAGATCCCTATGTTTTCCTTTGGCAAAAAAAAAGCTTCCCAAACCTATTGGCTTTCTCCTCTTCCTAAGAGATGGAAAGCAGAAGCAACACAGAGCCAAGTGGAGTTTCCCATTCCTGGGAAGAAGCATCAAGTATATGCTGCTTGAGGCTGCTTTTAGGAAAAACCATCTTTTCCAAAGAGGTGCTCACCCTGCCCATGTATCTGAGATAGGGCTCCTAGACAAATACTTATCTCCCTTCCTACCAGTCTCATTTAGTGTCATCCCACTTCTCCAGCCCTTGAAAGAAGATCTAGGAGGCTAAACAAAGCATAATCGGGCCTGGACACAGAGTTTTACGATCTGGAAAAGAGCTCAAACCCAGGCTCTGATCCAGGTTTAACACCCAGAGAAAGTTGACCTTAGACAGGAGGAGATACAAATGCCACAGACAAAAAGAAATAATGTTAATTATCTCAAAGCATACAAAAATAAAGGAGAATAAGATTTCTCTATCCAATCTCAATTAATTCTTTTCACTGAAGACACTGCTTGAGGGCTTCTCTGATATTGAAAAGCAATGGATTGTGACATTTAGTCACCAGTTATCCAAAGAACAAGCAGATGCTTAAAAACGTGGCATTATGGCACTCTGAGCTGCTTTAGTTCCTACATAATCTGCAAATTTTTTGTTTGGAGCTCCTCTAACTGGAAATTGCCAAACTTGTGCAAACAGCATCTACCTCAACTGAAATGAGCATCAAATGCAGTCAGACCCCCACTGTCTGAAAACCAGACCCTTAATCTCCAACTCCTATCAGAAATAAAACCAAATAACACAGTGTGAAGTTGATAAAGCTGATGTGATCTACAAGTCCGATATTTCACAGCTTTCCAAAAACACAAAGTGACAGAGGCAGTACATTTTCCAATCACTGCTTATGAATCAAAAAATTTGAATCACTGGTTATTTAAGTTTCACACAGACATGTACTGTATTTCTAGGACACACTCCAGAGATTAACTAACCTTTCCCTGGAAACAAAACTAATGCACACACAGAGTAAAATTCACTCATCAGATAGCAACCATTGGATTTAATTCCACGCTAATAAGACCACTGTCAAAGATACTTCAGACTTGTCTGCTGAACTTTGTTGTGTGTAATAATGCTGTTCAAGACTAGTAGCTCATCTTTACATTTTGCATAACAGGAACATGAGAAGCAGCCAGTTCCCTCTTGCAACAATTTCCTCTTTCAAAATTTAGAGACTTCTGCTCTGTTCAAGTCAAAATCAATACTCTAGAATAATTTTTTATAGGATCTGCATAAATATGCTTCCAGACCGAATCTCAAAAGTCATAGCAGACTAGGATGAGGAGCTTTTGTTAAGCATACTGCTGGTCAGGTTTATAGTCTGAGGTTTGGAAGACCTGGTCAGGTTTCTGCACTATCTCATTCAAAGCAGACTTGTGGAGAAGCAAAAGATTAATTCCAATTTAGAGCTGGGAGATGAACTGCATCTCCAAATCTGAGAGCAGTGCCACACACACCATAGCTTCTAGAAAAATTAAAAATAAATTACATTTGTTCCTCCACCCAACAATATGTTGCCAAAGTTGTTAGAACTTCACTAAAATCTCCAGGTTCTATAAAAAAGCATATTCTTCATCCAGATCCTTAAAAGCCTCCAAACAGCTCTATAAAAAAAGCCTATAATATATACCAGCACAAATCAAGTAAGTTAATCTAGTTGACCAAGAAAAGTATGAGTGTGCCAGTGGAGAAACTGAACTAGAATATATTAATTTTCTTTAGAGATGTTCGGGAAGGCTGCTCATGTCAACCTAACAGAGAGAACAAACAATGGACAAAGTGACTGTAAGACTCATAGCTCAAAATTTTGGAAATGCTAGCAAGGCTAGACATGTAATAGGATCTGCAAGCACCCAGTCAGCATGGGACCACGAGGAATCTTTGATAAACTATATTTTTTCATGTTTATTTGTGAACCAGAAGGAATATCTCAAAAACACAGAGAGATGGCTAGTAAGTTTTGAGCATAGTTTACTAAAACATTGATAGGCAAGAGAAGACAGAGTGGGATGGAAGTCATGCAACAAGGTCATAGCAGCATTTATTGAGCCAGAGAGACCTAAAGTCAGTTGCAGATATAATCTGTTTATAAGGAAAGAATCAGAAAGGACAAGCAGACATTTTCTGCAATTCTTTGACCAATGCTTAAACCTGAAAGATACCACGCTAGTAACCCTGACCAATGCTTAGATCCAAAAGATATCAAAGTAGTAATCCAATGTTACATTCACTGGATTACATAAAACCTCGCCAGAAATTAACAAATATTGATTTATTAGTATGGGGTATGCTGTAGGATCAGACATTTTGTCTTACTTTTAATCAAAAATAAAATTATTTTTCTTGAGAATATTATAAAATACTGACTTGATCAGAAGTAGGAATTTCTCTTCCATTAGGAAATTCTGATCCATGAGCATTTGTTTCCATATCAAGGCAGAATAAGATGTTGCAATACTTGCAACTTTGACTAAATGCAAAGTTGTCCCCTCTCTCCCTACAAATCTCAAGGTGTCAAAACATGTTGTCGGAGCTCAAGATTAAAATGCTTCTATTTTATATAGTCTCCAGGAAGATGAAGCTGGTATCCTTCACAGTCTGGACTTTCCAACCAGACTGTGTTTCCTGTGACTGCTGTGGTGACAACACTCCAGTGATACATACAGCACCTGAACAGAGGGCAAAGCACTGCTTTGTTTTGCACAGAGGCCAGAAGACTTTGAAGAGGGTGGATGTGCTTTTTCATAGTGTGCCACAGCATTTCAGGCAGACAGACTAAAAAATGGATTAAAAATATTTTCTCAGTGAAAAATAAATGTTTCAGCCTACCAACATTTTACAATTGATTATTTCAGTTTTGTAGCAACCAAATTCCAGGTGCTCAGATTTACAATCTTCCCCCAATATTAGTATATGGGTTTAATTAACCCAGTGGTTCCAGTTAGTGCATAATACAGCAAGTGCAGTATCACAAATCAGAGTGTGGAAATGCTGACACATTTGAACGCAGTGAGAATTTTACCAGGATTTTATGTACAGTTTGAAAAATCAAATAAAACCCATTTAAAAAATAAGAAGGGAAAAGGCACTGTTGGAGAGAGGGATAACGATTCATCTGATTCTATGTCATTTTTATAATCCCAGCTTTTGAGCTCCTGTGGCCTTATATTGATTTTCTCTGTTCTTTCTCTCCTTTTTCTTTTTAAGTTATGGAAAGTGACACATTTAATATAAAACAGATTTTGCTTTATTTTTTCAGGTAAGCCTGTTAAAAGTAGAAAATACTTCATCTGCTGCACACAGAAAAAGCGTAACATTAAGCATTTGACATTAAATCTTGGTAGATAAATATCGTCTCTATTTAATTATCTGTTCAAAATTGATAAAAGGGTAGCATCAGCTTTCGAAAGGCTCAGTAGCAAAACTCCCACTTATATCAGTGGGTCTAGGATCTCACTAAAAATTTTACAAATTTTTTTTCTTTTTGAAAAAGCAGCATTTCTCTATGCAATAATTGGCAGCTATTTGTGTCAGTTTGGCAGATACAAAGCTGCATGGGTCTGTAGGAGATTTATGCCTCCCAACATGCCGTGCTAAATTTAAACCTGTTGCATAATATGCAGATTCATTGTCATGCATGTAATGCAGCTAAGAATATCTAAAGTTCAAGGGAAGCTAATACACATACAGCTTAAAAAGGAGGGGTTAAATGCATTTAGGGCTTTACCACCTGGAATGAAAAGCACTGCTGACTCCCTTTAGTAAAACTATCCCTTCTTGCAATCACTTCAATGAACATATGTTTCATTCGCATACCACACTGGTACAAAGTACCACTGACATTAAAAATAGGAAAACAAGACAAGACAGACTTGCTTCTTGGTTTTATTAAGCTGCCACTTCAGTCTTAGCTCTGGGGGCACACTGCTCTAAAGTGCCTCTGAGGAACTCTGAAGCCTGCTTTTTCCTCCAAAATTACTAACTGGAAGACTTATCTCCACAATGCCCTTCTATATTCCATCTTACACACACACACACGCTCCAATACCTATAAGAAATAGATCTCCTTTCCTACTTGATCTCGAGGACTGAAAAACCTTTCTTGTAATTCACATTTTTACTTCTGGTCTGAGATTGAATGCAAGAAAATACAGCACATACAGACAATGCAAATATTATCTACATCTTTGCAGAAACTTAAAATAGCAGCTTAATCCTACATGAATGATCTAGGTAATTTTTATTATCAATCATTACAAAGAATACGAACAAAATAAGAAGGTTTGGTGAAGTTCTGTCTCTTTGGTCTTTATCTCTAGGGCTCATTCTAAAGTGAAAACTTCTGGAAACCTTGACAGATTAGAAAGGAGAATGGCTAAAGAACCGTTGCCAGTATTTGGGCTTTTGTTGGTTTGAGTTTTTTGGAGATGTTTATCACCTAATCATTATCGCTAAACCTTTTGTGGAGTAATTCCCTGAAGATGAGATAGTTGCCAACCTTTAGCCCGATTCTCAAGTCATTGTTCATGTTCTTATTTCACCTTGAACTTGAGCCATCAAAATGCCTTTCATATTAGCGTCCAGGACATGTTTTTAATTCACGCAAAAATATTCCAGACACGCATCCAAATATCATGCTACACACAAATCATTTCCCACAAAAAGCATACTTAAAAACTTAGCCTCCTGATTTTCAGTTTCAGACAAACACGTCTCCTTTTGCTCTGTCAGGCCAGCATATCCACAGGTTCTATGCACAGGCTATTTAGTCTTATTTTTTATGAGGTATCTCAGCTCTACAGAAACAACACACTGGAAGATATCCCTAGTCTGCACTAATTCAAAAGAGTCCCCAGTGACTATGTCAAGTAATGTATTGGTATCACAAGTGTGACATGGTTGGAGAAGATAGGAGATATGAGATAATTTTTTCGATGTTCTGAACCATTCCCCATGTTTCAGTGCAGTGTGATGCTGATGCAAGGCTATTAAGCCCTCTGATCTTGAGATCATGTCAGTTTGGGGTTAGTGCTCTATTACTTGACTTTTTGGCACTATCTGAGCCTGCCTGGACTAAACATAACACAGGAACACAAAATAAAATGCTCAAGTTGACTTTAAAAAAATCAAACCAACAAACAAAAAAAAACCCCCAAAACCAGAAAATTAAAACTTTCAAAAAAATAAATTTAGTATTTTAACAGCAGAAAAAAAAAATCAGAGCTTAAATATGAATATTTTAAAAAACATGAAAAAGCACTTGGAAAAATCTGGTGATTGTTATTATTTGGTGTTATTGCAAATCACTTCAAACCATGGATAAGGTTGAAGAAAATCTGAAAGAATTAAGTTCATTGTAACATAAGTGGTGATTGGACTAAGATAAAAAATAACCAGAGAGGAAGAAGGATAAGAGACAATTTGAAACATTGTGAATAGTTCCAAGCAAGAACTAAGCACTGAGAGAGGATTCACCTGTAATTATGGTGTTGTATTCAGCATTTTACAAATGTTTCCAGGCTTTATGTCTAGCATACCATTATATCCTTGCCATGATTAGTGTACCCGTATTACCAGACAAGAAGTTCTGACCAAAGGCAATTTCTGCAAGCACACAGTAACATAGTCTAGCCATGGACAGAGTTGGATCCAGTGAATCAACATCTGTTAATTGTTTGGGACACAGCTTTGCAGGGGAAACAGGCAAACCTAAGTGTATCAGCCCCATGCTTAAATAATCAGCTGCCAAATGCAACTAGGACCAACCTCAAAAATAGCTGCGCTAGGAAACCCAGTGAAATGGTGGCTTTGTCTCATGTAGATCAGCCCTGAAAGAGACCACACAGCTGAAGTCCAGGTGTAGAAAATCCACCAAGGCACCAACATGAAGTGGCTTAAGCCTAACAAAACACCTCCAGGAAGGCTGTAGAAGTAATTAATATATTGCCTATGATTTTCATAAAAGGAAGGATTCCAGAAGGCTCCCGAACAGACACAAAATTCACTCTGTGCCTTTTGCGATGTACTTCAGTTCTTTTTCTCAAGACCCGGAACAACTCACCATTCTAGTTATTCTCTGCTAATGCTGTTCTTCACTAACGCCCTTTGCTTTGCCCAGGATCCTGGACTTGCCTTTTGGTGTTCTTCCATGTGTCTGACCCAACTTTTTCATGAGTCAGTCAAGAAAAAAATCTCTTCCAAGCAGTTCCTTGTTAAAACATACCTTTCCACAATGAAAACTCTTCTGAATCTCATGGAACAAGTGTTTATAAAAACAACAAATATGCAGCAAAACAGTGGAAGTGTGTGACGTCTTTGTTCAGTATCTGCTGTTATACTTTCTCTCAGCAACAGCCTAACTGTCAAAAACCACAGAATTATTTTAAGAAAAAAATGAATCAAAGATGAAAATCCATCACAAACAAAAAGCAGTTTAAAGGAATTTAAAATTTCTCATATACTGCTATTAGGATGTCTATTTAATCACTACTTTATTCAGGTCCCTGCATCTTGATCTCAATCTCCTTCACTGTCTTTATTTTTCTGGCCTTCTGAATCAGAGCAGACAAGTTAACACTGTTTACTTCATCAGGTAAGTGTTCCTGGCTTGTATATCTGGCAAAAAAAATTATTTAACTGTTAACTAATAAGCATAGAGAAGAGAATCTATCACTAAAATAGTCTTGGAACCCTCCATCTGTGTGTTTCTGTTTAAACAAATGCTGGGAATGAACAATTTATTTTTCTGTTTACTTGCTAACCCAAACCCTACATATTTCATACTGATGGAAAAGCCTACAGATGAGTGACTAATCCCAGAGACTCAATAGAACGTATAGCTCCAAGCTGTCTACAACTTTAGAGCCAAAACATCAGCAAAAAACAAAGGATCAAATATCCTAAAGTGCCCTTGGTGAGGAGTATCCAGTATTTTAAATTTCTTTCTAACCACTGAGGGTAGAAAACAGAAAATTTGAGGGTCCTGACATTTTCTTTCTAGGATTGGAGAGTTAATTACTTCGAAAAAAATCAATAGCACAGTTCAGGTAAATGCCATCTCATCTTCTGAATGGCTCCTTTATCAGTTCAGTTGTTTATATTTTGGGAAAAGAAATACATGTTCGGCATCTTGCACAGTGGTCCTGACCTCCTTCTGGGTCCTTTAACACTATCCTGAAATAAATTACATTTTTAATAAAATACAGAAAGTGACACAACATTCCTTTCATGTGGTCTTCCTGAAGAGAATAACCAAATACAAGTTAAGGCTAAGACCAGTTTTTCTCATATTTTACCAGGATATTTCGAAATTGCAAACAACATCAAGCTATTGTATTACTGTAATTGACCTTATTTACCTGTACAGCGAAGTCCACCATCACTTAGCAAGAGTTTGCTTGTTTCCCTGATTAGATCTGCTACTTTTTATGGTGAGCAACAGGGCCCATCAACCATCTGGTCATCTTCAGCCAAAAGCTAGGAAGTAACCTGGGGTCTGCCACCAATATGGTATGTACAGACAGCATGTCAGGGAATGGAGAAACATACACGTATAAAACTCGCATCACCCACGGTGAGCCCAGGTGCTGGATCTGGCGTAAATAGGCTTCTAGGCAGTGGGCAGAGAGTATGTGGGGGGGGTGTTCCAGGTGGGGGCCCTCAGGGCAATCACAGCCTACAGGTGCCCACAGAGTCCTGGCACATACATAAGCATATACACACATATGCAAAGGGTTGGTTATATCGCTTCTTGCATTAGCTCAGAGGGAATTGGTTTGGGTTATGTGCTCCATAAATCAGGGAGAAAAACCCCACTTTGCTTTCTCATCTGATTTTTTTTTTTTTCTCTGAGAAAGGCAAGTCACTGTGCAAACACACCTGCAGCAACAAGCAACTTTCTTAGACCACTGGAGCTCTTGAGCAGACTGACAACCTTATTCCCACCAAGACAATGGCAGTTTTGCAATTTAGGAAAGGCGGGGTTTGAGCAAGCAACTCAGAAAAGGATCTGAAAGGCTTCTGAAGTTGATCTCCCTAGCATTCCTAGAGTGCACTGGTTGTTAAACAGTACAGTCTTAGTTAACTGTGAGTCAGCCTGGGGATATTCATAGAATCATAGAATGATTTATGTTGGAAAAGACCTCCAAGATCATCAAATCCACCACAAAACCATGTCCCCAAGAGGCACATTTTCCCTGAGTCTCCTTTTCTCCAGGCTTAACACCCCAGGTCCCTGAGCTGCTCCTCATCAGACTTGTGCTCCAGAACCTTCACCAGCTCAGTTGCCCTTCTATGGACACGCTCCAGTTCCTGAATGTCTTTTTTATAGTGAGGGGCCCACAACAACACAGGATTCAAGGTGCAGCCTCACCAGTGCTGAGTATAGAGGGAGGATCACTGCCCAAGTCCTGCTGGTCACGCAATTTCTGGTACAAGCCACACTGCCATTGGCCTTCTTGGCCACATGGGCACACTGCTGGCTCACATGCAGTCGACTGTCAACCAGCATCCCCAGGTCCTTTTCCACAGGGCAGTTTTCCAGCCGCTCTTCCCCAAGCCTGCAGCATTGCACGGAGTTTTTGCAACCAGGTGCAGGACCCTGCACTTTGTCTTGTAGTATGTCCTCAGCCAAAAGCAGCTCCTGCAGACAGGGGTCAGTCCTGGAGCCTCTCCCCTCAGCAGGACTGGGCAACTCCGTTAGGTCAGCTCTGAGCCAGCCCTGAGCCCCGAGCCTCACGGTGAGGAGGTGGCTGCTCTTGGGGTCTGGCATTTGCATTAAAGAAACCATGGACGAAAAATATCTCTCTGCCATCAGAGCAGTTCTGGAATTCAATCTCAAACACCGAAAGTACCTTTGGGGACAAATTCCTGATTTTTTTTTTGAGGTATATTTTACCAGGTCTATTAAAAAGAAGCATGAGGCGGGAACAATGACTGCCTTTGTGTTAGCTTGTTTTTTCAAATCTTTCCTTCTCTTTCTTATTTCCTCTAAACAAGTACTGTGCAATAAATGTTATCATTGGCCTATGAATGTAATTTAGGAATTTGTTTTGAAACAGTTCCCAGGAGATTCTTTCTTTCCTTCAGCCTAGTAGGCCACTCGACACAGAATGGAGTGTCAAGAGATGCAGCCAGAGGAGGAAAGGAACAGGAACAGGAACAATGTCTGATTCACACTCAATTTCTAGTTAAGTAGAAGAATTCTTAAACTGCCTCAATAAACTTGCAATTTACTATGGGAAATAAGTAGTCCTAAGACACTTAGGATATATCTAAACAATTTCTTTCACTTTAATCTTACAGTTCCTTCCTTTCAGCGACTGTATGGATATGCTGCTTAAGAAATATAGAATAATTTCCCCTCCTCACTGCTCTGCCTGTGCTTCTTATGCCTGATGGTGTAACATCATGGCCTTACAGAGCTGCTGACCCCTTCAAAGTCTGTGCCCTTCAGCAAGTCAGAGCAAACTCGGGTTTTATTCACAGGGGAACTCATATGAGCTCTATGAAGGAACAAACAAAGGCTGGATGAAATATGTTTAGTCTCTCTTCCTTGCCCTGCTGTGTTCCTTTGTAAACAATGGCTGTGTGGTGGTTTGAAAAGAAAAGCAATGACTCTGAGCAACCTGGTCTGGTGTGAGGTGTCCCTGCTTATTGCCGGGGGTTGGAAGAGATGACCTTTAAATGTCCCTTCCAGCCCAAACTATTAATTCCATGATTCCACGCCAAAGGGAACCCCTGAGCTGCGGGCGGGCGCCCGAGGTCCTCAGATAACCGAGATTTTGCTGCCACCGTGTGGTTACCCCGGTTTCGCCCACGATTTTCTCTGCTCGGGAGGCCCCACCGCGGGAGCGGTGGAAAAAGCGTCCCGCTTCTGAGACGGAGAAAAGAAGTCTTCCTGCAAAACTGCTTGTTACATAACCGAGCCCTCGGCCAAACCCTGACCTTCACCCTAATGCTAACCAGCCCAGCCCAACTGAGTTTGATGCACATTTGGAGAGCAGGAGTGGCTGCTCCCAGTAGGTGGAGGCTGACCAGTTTTACCCAGTTTCAGAAGATGCTCTTCTGTGGTTTCTGATGGGCTCTGTGCTGGACCTCCAGAGTTACCCATTACAGATGAACAAACAGTAGCGCTTGGAACAGAAATAACTTCTTTGCAAAGCAGCAGCTTCGAGCCAGTCTATTCAATTTCCTCCCATAGGATTGACAGTTGATGATGGTTTAAAATGTTTAATGCTCAAACTGTTCTGCGACAATCTTTTGGTCTCTAAGTGTCTTAGACACAAACAGACTGCTAAGTCCATCTCCTCAAAAGCATGTAGTAGTGGTGGAAATGCCTCTGGAGTTTTTTATACTGCGTGTGGCTAGAGAACCAAGCACGCACTCTTTCAAGCAGGGCATTTTTAAGGTTTCCTCTGGAGAACTACTGCAGCTAAGTGGGAGAGATATTACAATTCTTTCCAGAAATCCTAAAGTGCACCTTTTCCTAAAGCTATCCTATAGCATCCATCATGAGGTGCAGACCACCTGGGCCCAGTGCAGGAATCTGTAACATCCCAGTATAGATCAGTGTGCTGGCAAATGAACCTGGCTATCAGCCAGTAAACCCTGGGCTCACAAAATGTGAGCCACAATACCTTCTTTTTAAGCTATTTCAGAAGAGAACAGTGTTGTTTCACACAGTGCCAGCAGACCAGGAACAAATCATACGGAACAGAAATGACAATGTCCCAGTGAATTGGTGACCAGGTATAAGTTCTTTGTAGGAGCCCTGTAAAATCAGTGGATCTAAATAGTAAATACAGCTAAAGTTTTCAGTAAGCATGATTATTTCAGGCAAAGTGACCCATGGGAATGAGATCTTTTGTGTCAGTTCATTTCCTGACAGAAAGGCACTCACATTCAAAACATAACCACCACAGCCAGCATCATCATTGTCAGTCAGAGGAGGAACAAAGACTAATTAATTGAATAAAGGCCAAATTATTCACTCCCATTATAAGTGTGACATTGGTGAGAATCCCAAATGCATCCAGCATTGCAGTGTTGGGTGTTACAGTTGTCTCTGGGGCAGCATGTGCCATTATTTTCAAGGGCTTCAGCAATTGTCATTCTGAACACTCTCCTTCACACACATTTGAGTTATCTAACACAGAACAAAGGTGTCCTCTACTCTCATTCCACCTTATATTGCTGAATTACAAAGAGAATGTCCTGAAATAGATGCGAATAGGGAAACTACTACTCCCTGACTTTATTGCTCCCTTAGATTCCCTGTACAATTTGTTATTAGTCTCAGGGATCTGCTTTTCTTGAAGATTCTGGCTTTCTTTTTTTTCTAAAATTCATCTGAATCCTTCTCTCTCTGTTATTGAAAAAAATTCAGTGAGAGCTATTTCTATAAACTCCACCCCCATGTAGTCTGCTAAGAAGGGTATGTGCTATGAGTAATTTGCCTACATTAATCTGAAAAAAAGGCACTGACAAAAACTGATTTGCATGCACGACAAAGGTTATTATTCTCTTTCTTTTCCAAAGAAAGAACAGGGGAACAGAGACAACTCTCTCATGTTCTGATACAAAGAGTGAAATTCAGTAAGATCCCCCATCTAGCACTTAAATTAAAGGTATGCTTAATATAATTCTTTAAAAAGAAATCAAAGGCTGACTTACAGGATATAGATCAGACTCAGTTTTACCCAAATTAAGAAACTTATTGCATATCCTTATAAACCAGTTTCAACTAAAAAGCCAATGTGACAGACAGTGAGATCTAATGGACTGGACATGAGCTAGAAAGCAACACTTCCAGAATTATATTTCCAGCTCCACCAGATCTTTCAGTCTTTTACTGATTCCCAAATCTTATCTCTATACAATATAATGTTAAGATAGGATGGTGAGGAGAAAGCAATATGATTTTAAGTCTTCATTATGTACTGGAACACACCAGAAAAGCATAGAAATCCTCCCATAGCTGGCAAACTTCCTGTTAAAAGACATCATCTTGCTCAGAAAAATATGTGCTTCGTAGCTTTCAATGTACTTTCTATTTAGGCAATAAGCCAAGCACAAAAGTTTTGATCACACTTGTTCATCTCCTTTGGTTTCTGGAGGTCCTTCTCTGCTATAGGTTCTCTAGGCTCCATTATCTATCCCTGTATCTGATTCCATGAGTCTCTTTCTAGCCCTCCCCCCTATCATTCTGCCTGTGAGAGGAATTAATGTGTCCCTCCATTCCCCTTCTCCCTCATGTGATGCAATAATCCCATCTGCCCAAACTTGCTCTCACAAAGTGCAACCTCAGCTGTACTGCTTTGGCTTCCTGTACACATCCAAGGACTTTAGGGAGGTCACCAAGTTTAGAGAATTTGGCTGGTTCCAATAGAAACAGTTAGCAAGGTGGTTGAACCTGCTGGTTCTGCTATCCAAATGACACCCAATTTTCTCAAGAGCCAAGAGTATTCCCACCACTGATTTAAAAAAATCCCTAAGCATCAGTAAGTGATTCGAGACAGCATTCAAAAAAATTTCACATTAAATACAGATAGATGATACCAAGCCTCCCTAGGCCAGATACCATTTTTGGAAAAAAAAGTCCTGAGGAAAAAAAATCAGAAATTATAATGCTCCTTTTAAAAATAATTAAACAGCAGATACAATTATTATTTTCTGACACTCCTTCAGAACTTATTGTATACAAATATTCCATATCAAGCCCTTTTCTTTCTTTCTTTCCTTCTTTCTTTCTTTTTTCTTTCTTTTTTTATTCTTTCTCATCTTCCTTCCTTTTTTTAATTCCTTTCCTTCCTTCCTTCCTTCCTTCCTTCCTCCCTTCCTTCCTTCCTTCCTTCCTTCCTCTTCCATCAAACTCATGACATTATGAGAACTGACTCTTAAATGAACTCCTAGAATACATTTTATGTCTTGTTTCGACACAGAGAACACTCGATGGCACTCTGAACTCCAGGAAACAGTCCATTAGGCATGAAACAACTGATCACTGCTTAGAGCAATAACATTTAACACCAAAATCCTGACAATGACAAATAACAAAAACTACAAAATGATATTAACTAACACATGGATGTCCAGCTATTTAACATCTGATCTGCTTTATAGCACTCCAGCAGAACTACAAGACCCACATTAAAAACATATTCATCTCTTTTTCAATTATAGTTCCTCTTTTGCATTTCTTGTGCTCTTTATGAATATAGGTCTTTTTTTAATCCTTTCTATTACTATTTTAGTTCACTCCATTCCTATTATATTTTGCCAGAGACCTTGGGCTACAATAGCCTTATATGCTACCAGTTTGATATTCCTGTATATTAGCTGTCATACTAAAATTATTGCACCTCCTACACAGCAGTACTGACTACAAGCAATTGATATTGGCATATTTCTTTACAGTTCAATAACTCCAGGTAGAAAAATGCTTCTCTACCAAGTTAAAATTAATCATCATTGTTACAAAATTTTGAGTGGTGTCTACTGCCCAAGAAGAAACTATTACACATTTTGCTCAGGTTATAAAACTGTCTTCATCCTAGTTTTTACTGTCACTGTAGCTAGCTTTAGAAATCAAAGATGAGCCTGTCTTCTCAGAAAAAAAAAAAAAAAAAAGGAACTAAAGGTATATTCCTAAAATGTAATATATACAGAATTATTTCTAATCTCAGATCTACCAATCTATGGTGATTAAACTAAAGAGTCTATATGATCTTAATAAGAATATCCAGAAGGAAGGAATATCTTCACTATGGTCTGTGAGAAATACTAATTCCAGCTTCAATTTCCTGTTCTGTGAAAGCTATCTAATGAGTATGGGCCAACACTACTACAGAATCTAAATCTTGAGGGTAGTTACTCTCTGCACATCGTAAAATATAGGGAGGTTTGACTATGTCCAGATGATGAGACGAAGCCCAAAAAACTTGCCCAAACTCACAGTGGTACTTAAGGATCAAATGTCTTTTTGTTCCAGATGAAATGTGGTTTATATATTGAAAGTGAAGGAAGATAGGAATATTTATAAATTAAGTTGCATAGAGAGCCTCTGACAGGAAGAGGATGTAGTCTAGGTATTTCAAGCATGTTAGTCCATTTTCACCACTACTGAAGAAGCTGAAGTGGTGTATTTTCACAAGCCATTGATCAAAGACACTCAGGGTAAATCAGAGAGATGAGGAGTTTTACATGCCTTTAAAAGCACTAGTAATTTCCATTCTGCAGTATACTCCAGTATTTCAACTGAAGTTGAAACACTGTGCTTCTCCTCAAAATATGCACTTTTATAAAGTAAGGTTTATACATTTCAAAGTTTGGGGTGTTTATTGCTTTAAATGATGCATACCTTCGTGACTCAAACTGAAAAAAATACAGCCAAAGTTGGATTTTTCCTTTTTCAGATAGTAAAATCTAGTGGCTATGTATTATTTACATAAATTAGGAAAGGAGGTAAGAGAGTAAAGACAGAAAAAAAGGGGGAAATTGATAACGGCAAAAGTTATCAAATCATTATACATTCTTTTTATTCTTTGATACAGCAACATCTATTTTTCAGTTCAGAATAAGAGCAGCTTATGTCAGACCAAACCCTAGAGTGTGGGAAAAAAAAGGCGTTTCGAAACCTTTTCTCAGAAACTGTCCAAGGTAGAAATGCTCCATATAGTCCTCAAAAACTAGTAAAATGCCTCGTTTCCCAGTTATATTCATATTTGGCCCTGGCTTGTTTATAATAGAAGACCAGTATATAGCTGAAAATATAAATACATTTAATTATTTTTTTTTAAC